>NC_092508.1:68946651-69564984 GCF_047511675.1 Marmota flaviventris
TAAAATTTGAATTTGCACACTACGTAATTGCCAATAGTAATTTTATACCACTGTGTGTCAGCATACATAGCTTTTAGAGAAGTTCAACATGACGTTGAGTACTTCTGAATTAATGTTTGGTAGCTGTTTATTATGTAATCATTTTATTCCCCCTTTGTTTTATGTGACTCCTTTAATGAGTATTGTTTGATTTATGTATGCTATCTTGCTTCATTGTTATTGTTGGGTTGTTCATATTCAAATGTCTTCAAACTGGGGTTCATATAATACTAAACTAGTTGAATGTTATCTCTTAAATTAAGAATATTTGAGAGAAAATTAGTGTAGAGCTAACACCACACAAGCATTCCTTAATCTGTACAAGCTCACGTGAGCTCTGTGTAACTTACCCCTGGAAATGAAGGCTGTATGACTCGTCCAATGTTATGTAACCTTTTGCCATGGGTGTCACCTCTAATAGAATGAATGTAGCGAGCTGAGGACATTTAACAAAGAAATACTTTTGCATGTACCCTTAACGTTTTGTGGGTGATTTCAAGAACACTGGAATTCTAAGAACATATTTGTAAATTTATTTTCTTAACTGCATACTTTCAAAAAGGATTTAAGACAGTGAAAATCTAAGTGTAAGTAGCCAGGACTTTTAAGAAGGCAGAAATAGGAAACAAGAACACAGCGAGATGCAAGAAAACAGAGTTCTTAAATTGATGATACATGGAGCATAAAGCATTTAAACTCTGCTGAGTCAATAGAAAACAAAACTATAGGGAAAATTTCCTAACCAGTAAGACCAAAGAAAAAAAAAACTAGTAAGCTTTTTGTCACTCAATTTCCAGCAAAAGAGAACATACCAGTTCTTCAGGAACAATAAATTTGGGTGACAAAAAAAAAAAAATGATGTCAAAGGCTATCTACTATGTATCGGATGGTTTATATACCTCATCATATCTAATTGTGGCAAAAATTCTATGAAGTTTATGTGATCAATTTAATTTTTAAAAAGAAGCAACTGAGTAGGGCACAGTGGCACACACCTGTAATCCCAATGACTCAAGAGGCTGAGGCAGGAGGATCACATGTTCAAGGGTAGCCTGGGCAACTTAACTAGACTCTGTCACAAAAAAATAAATAAATAAACAAATAAAAATAGGGTCAGGGATTAGTTCAGTGGTAGAGCATTCCTGAGTTACACAGACACACACACACACACCAAGGGAGAAAAAAAAAAAAAAAAAACGAGTCTGTGAGAAGTAACTCAACCAATCATACAACTGGTAAGTGACAGAGCTAGGACTTTAGCTCATGCCTGACTCCATAGCTTATATAACACACTCAAAGAAATAAGGAACCTCATCTCCATATCATCTCTGCCTTCCAACTCAAAGCATGCTTACACTTATGTGTATACACACACACACACACACTTTCATTTTTTAAAATTCTATAACCAGACTAATATACACAGTGTGTCTTCAGGGAAAATGCCAGAAACAGCAGCTATATGCTCATTAATCTTATTCCAGTTTATAGCTAGAACATATTTCCTCATTTATGTGAAGTATAAAAAACCTTCTTGAACCTTATTACAACTGTGTCTTAAGAGAAAGATGAACATATCTAATTTTTTACTTGGTGTAACACTCTATTCATCTTTATTTGTGGTCATTTGTGGACAGTGGTGCTTCAGAGAGATGTAAATCATATGTGGAAGCCAGTTACTTAGAATATTTTTCTCCTATACAACCTTCAACTAAAGTGACATTTCAGAAAACAGTGTCCAAACGTAGTTCAAATCTAGTCTGGCAGCACAAGGATCCACTGTGGTAGTTTAGATGGTAAAAGGGATCAGTGACCTAGAGGATTGGTTCCATGAGAATAGCTAAGTTGATATAGGATTCCATCCAAGAGTGGGGGGAAAAATCCCTGACTTTGGAGACAAAATTGGCCAAAAGTAGGCAAGTCTCATAGGTGAGGTCTTCAGTCCAAGCAAGCAAATTGGGCAGAATCCAATAAAGTAGAACAAGACTGAGTTACTGGTCAGGGAAGAGTTTGCAGATGAGTGCCCAGGAACCCAGGAAGCCAGAGAAGGACTCCTTACTTTTAGACCTGAATCAGGTGGAGAATCTTCAGGATGAAAGTATGAGTGGCATAGAGGTGGTTGAGCAGTTTCTTACAATTGGCATGCTATTTGTTGATAACTTATAGCTAATTTCAAAGGCCCTTATTCATGGAAAAGAAACAGATGGGTGAAGTGACTTGCACAAGAGTCAACCTATGGCAATTCATAGCCAAAATTCATTTCCATGGCTTCTCCTCTACCCATTTTTGTAGGTAACTCTATACAACAAAGAAAACAAGAGCAGACGATTATGACTGTTGGACTTTATACCTTTTAGTGATTCTTTCATGTTATATCACAATTACATTACATGATGATCCTATCAAAGTAGAATCTCTATAGCTGTTTGAATATTGAAAATATAAATAATTGTAAGTTTACTCAAATATGATTTAATTTGAAGTTCCTCTTTTGGCCAGATATATTTGAATTGCCTTAAAAACAATTCATGATTACTTTTAAATATAATATGCTATAATTAAAATAGCATACCAAAGTTGAACAAAAAAATCCCAAAATTGCATTATTCTACTATAAATTGCACTGTGTAATTCCCCCTCTTTCCATCTCAACACATACTATTTATACTGGCAGGAGAAAGTCAACATAAAAATCAAAATCTGCATGTGACTCCTAAAATAGCAAGACACAAAAAAAGCAGGAATTGAGTGTCTTCAACCCGTTGTATCCTGGGAATTTCATAAAAATAACAAAGTTTTATTCCATTCAAATTGAGTAGCACTTGTCACAAGCTATTGTTTAATCTCTTCCACAAGTTTTAAATTAACCACTGAATAGATTGTCAAAACAGTAGCACTTTAGAAGTTTATGTATGCACTGTAAATGCCTGCACAATTTCCATTTCTGGAAATTAAACTACACTTTTAAAGAATGTTTGCTCTTCTCCTTTCCTTTCTCTATTTTCAATGCTTATCAAAATATTCAATATTAATAATGTATATAGGAAACATAAATAGCCACATACTGTTAAACTAAGAGCACTCCCTGGTATGTGACATTTGCAAATACTATGGCTATTCCAGGATCAACATTTTTAGTAATTATAACTCAGATATATCCCAGAGATGGCAATCTGAATTGACTTGAAATTCCTTCAGAAGGTTGATTATCTTTCTAGTTGTATTGCCTTCCATTAGTTATGTCTTATTAATTGTCACATTGCATTACATCTGTGCGCGGTATGATACTGAATAACATGATGCAGGGAGAAGAAGCAATGTGAAAAGTTGTAGGCATAACATTTTAATGAGACAGCATTTGTGTTGAGTCTGAATGCCTGCAGTTAATTCAGAGAAGGAGTATTTGAGTTAAAATTTCTGACATGTTTAGCAAACTTAGTATTCATTAAGGTAGGCGAGGTAGAATAATTGTAAGAACTACTGTGTGACAATGACTACACCTGCAGTTCTGTGAGCAAGAAATGTATTTTATTTCAGGTTGAGGTACCTCGTGCACTGGTAGTATGAAACTCTTTATTTTTTTCCTTCAGGTCCTAAAGGGTTTCCCAGAATGCTTACAAGCTGACATTTGTCTACATCTGAACCAGACTTTGCTACAAAACTGCAAAGCCTTTCGGGGGGCAAGCAAAGGTTGCCTTAGAGCTTTGGCAATGAAGTTCAAGACCACTCATGCACCTCCTGGAGACACCCTGGTTCACTGTGGGGATGTCCTCACTGCACTGTATTTCTTATCCAGAGGCTCCATTGAAATCCTTAAAGATGACATTGTGGTAGCTATTCTGGGTAAGTGTATCAAAGCTGAACAGTGACAAATTCTGGTATTAGCTATTGCAATAAATAGTTTAAAATGATAGCTAAAAGGACCAATATACTTGTTTATAAGGATTCTTAATTCTGGTTAGTAATTTTAAAGTTTTATTTTAAAAGTCCATTCAAATCAAATTAACATTGCAGAAAATATATTTGCTTCACTGTCTCACTTTTTCTCCAATGTGTAAAAGCTTCCATGATTCTCTTGGGTTCTTGGCACCTACTCTCATCTTTGAGGCCAAATATATGAAAATAGTCAGCATTTTCCTTTTCATGTTAGACAATCTTGGCTTCATGCTTGATCCCTTAACATCTTAAAATAAAATATATAATGTTGTAGATATACTTGTCTGCATGTGCCAATGCCCTGTCATGAGCCAGGTTTACATTTTGATGAATTTCACATATTTACTATGTACTTTTACCAATGGAATTAAATGAGGACTTATCTGGGTGGTATGAAGTTATAAACATAAGTCCAGGGTCAGAGATAATAATATTACAATTAGTAATAAGAAGGTTTGAATGCAAAAGAAGGGCCATGTTTAATCTGTTTAGCTTCTTTAAAAATAAATTTATACCATGTGAACTTGTAGCATTTCTTTGGAATGTCAGTAGAAAAGAGAAGAGAACAGAAAGAAGCCAGAAAACTTAAACTTTAAGTCTCACTCTCCCCATGACAACACTGACCCCAGAGTCTGGGAAAACTTCATTTTTCCCTTCTTGATTAAATCCATCCCCATTTTAATAATGAGCATGAAATGCAATGGTTTCATGTCACCCAATTCATAATGTTCCTATATGATTGTTAGCTCCCAAAGGACAGGGATGTTATCTGGTTTCTCTTTTGTTGTGTAGAACCAGAGTATGGCACAGCAGATGATCTAAACACATGAAAGAAAATGTTTGAGTGGTCCCATATATATTTTAATAATTTTGTTAATATTTTCCTCAAACTGACCATGTATGCAATATGGTTTCCTATCCAATAAGCAAAGACTAAAAACATTTTAAATCACTTCAAGGCCACACAGTGAAGTTAGGATTTTGTAGCTTTGACCTTGGTAGCCTGTCCTGATATGTTGCCAGGGATGGTGCATGCTTCCTACGTTCCTGTTTTTCAAAACAGCCAGCCATAGCTTCTGTGAAAAGGTAACAAGCTTTCTTGTATTATGAAATAGTAATTACAGAGTGCTGCTAAGCTGTCAACATGGCTTACTCTTTGCTCATTTATATCCATATAAACGAATTGAAATAGAAAATCCATGCTAATTCAGTTCAGAGCTTTTAAAAAATATAATATCCATATTGAGCTCTCAAAACTAAATTTCAAGATATTCCCTTTTTCTGTTCCCATTTCCATGTAAGTCACCACCTAAAGTCCTCACAAATTATGATTATTCATTTCATTTTTAAAAGACTGGTGAGTATGTATTTAAGCTATGGTTAATGCCTTCACTTCGATGTCATTTTTTTTTAATATGGTGAAGATATGCTATTTTGAGGATTTAGTGGTGGAGCTCACCTAGCATGTGCAAGGCCCTGGGTTCAATCCTCAGCACCACATAAAAATAAATAAAAAATAAAGGTATTGTGTCCAACTACAACTAAAAAATAAGTATTTTTTAAAAAAGACATGCTATTTTGACTTCTTCCCATTAAATTCTCATTTAAAATAAGAATATTATAGCATTTTTTACTAATTAGAATTGTATTATGTAAAAGACTTTGATAGCTTCCTTAGTGGGAAATATATGAGTTAGCCACCAAAAACTAAAATAATATACACAGGAAGTTTTTTCTTAAATCTGAAAAAAGCTTCAGGGTAGCTATAAGAAAGTACTATTTTATGTTACCATTAATAATCTTACAAGTAATATATAATCAGGTGATCTGTCAGTATTTGTTAAGTGTATACATCACATAAGTACCTTGATGTTCAAAAACATACAAATGGCACAACATTTGGGGGAAATATTGTGAATAAATGATTAAATCATCAGGTGTAAAGACTTCCGATTTTGAAGTCAGAATGCATGGAATTTAGTCATGGAATTTACTCTCTCCCTCCCTCTACTTCACCCAACTAAATTGACCTTGGGCTAATCAGTTTACCTCTTTAATCCTCTTTCTTTATTAACAAAATTTGAAGAATAATTACAAATTTCTTCATGAATTTTTTTGGGGAATAAAACACAATAGTGCATTTAGGTATTTGATAGAGCACCTGGTAACTACTTAGTTCTCAAAAACTATTTGTTGCTATTGCTATCATTTGTGTACTTATCGTTGAGCAAGACTTTAAAAATCAGGTGGCATGTGGCTAGGCAGAGGTGATAGGAGGGCTCATCAATCAGAAGCCAGACACTGAATTAGCCCCAAGGTTTGCAGAAGAACAAAGACAAACTTTCAGAACAAAAGCCATATGACAAAAAGCATCACTATTTATGTTGAGGAAATGTAACTAGAGATTTTAAATAATTGAACAAATTCATTAAGAGCAAATACAAAATAGTTCTTAAAGGAAACAAGGTATGTTCAGACTGCTCCCTAATCCTTGAAGGGTTGAAAGAGCTCCAGTATAAGCTCTTGTTGGCACCACCTCCAGGGACTATTTGGACACACAAAGAATATAAATCTGACTCACTGTGGCCTTTCTCATATTCCTGGGTTGACAAAATCAGATAAAATCTACTTGAAATTATCTTTAAAATGCTATAGGGCAACACACTTCACTGAGCATACCTGAGTGGAGATACATTTGCTAAATTTAGATGCTTAACCAAAGAACCAAAACAAGAAAATGAAACAGATTCTATCAGAACCAGTGACAATTAGAGGCAAAATTCCTCTAGACAAATATATTATGGGTTGGGCAGCCAGTCCAGTTGCCTTAACTTTGCTGGTCATGTATGTGTTCTGTGGGATCTTCGCTTTGAAATCTGTGGCTCGGGGCTTCATCATAGATCAGTGATCCCATTCTATTTTTAAAAGGAAAACATTAAGTTTGATTCCTTTTTTCTCCCGTTTTTTTTCTTTCTACCTTTTCTTTTTTTAATTTTTTTTAGGAAAAAATGATATATTTGGAGAAATGGTTCATCTTTATGCCAAACCTGGCAAGTCTAATGCAGATGTAAGAGCTCTCACATACTGTGACTTGCATAAGATTCAGCGGGAAGACTTGCTAGAGGTTTTGGACATGTATCCTGAGTTTTCTGATCACTTTCTAACAAACCTAGAGTTGACGTTCAACCTCAGGCATGAAAGTGCAAAGGTACATATTAACTATTTGTTTCTTTTTTTATTTCTGACATTTTATCTTATTCTTGGATTGCACAAATACTTCTGAAAATAACCAAGCAAAAATTACAACAAAATTTTATCATTTGTGCATATTTAGAAAGAAACAGATGAATATTGGAATTCCTGAGTTACAGAGAAGGCATTTAGCTTAATTATTTTCAAATGTGTTGAATAATTTTAAGCAGATCAATTAAGTTTGACCTTGCAGGAATTCTTAGGTGACATATTGGTTTAAAATACTCTTAGTTTACATTATGCCAATTATTTTTAAGAAAATCCTGATTCCAGACTATTGAAAATCTTTTAAAAGAGTTTGTCTTATACAAAGGATAAAATATTCTTTCAGCTATTATTTATATCACACATCATTTACCACTTCTCAATAATAATGAAAAGATTTGCCTAATTCAAGTTTAGGTCCACATTAACAGAATTTCCAAATCACAAAAGTATAAGTTAATCAGGTTTTACAATAGATTCAAAATTAATTCCATAGAATGAATAATATATGGTCTAATAGAAATAAAATTTTAAATAAGTCTACACAGTAGTTAACCTAAAATGAATTTTGGGAGCGCAGCTCTTAGGCCCTCAATTTCTTCAGCCCTCAATCTCTTCCACTGTAAAAATGTGTCCTTATGAGCTATCATGAGCTTAATGCTGTTCTATGGTCATAGAATGTATATCGTTATCTACAATGTATTACCACGTTCATCCCCCAGCATCCTCTTCTCCCCCAAATCCTAAACCCCTACTCTAATTTTAAATATTATTTTTTATCAGAAACCCAGTATTTGCCATTAAATACTTGCAGATATATTTATCTGCTCACTAGTGTATTCTCAGGGGTGGGGGTGAAGATATTTATGTCAATATCTAGGTATTGAAATGTAGTAGATTTAATTCTCCCTGGAGTGATAGTCATCCCCAGGCGCTGTGAGAAATTTGAAAAGAAGCATCTTTTAAGTTCACCAGGGTGCCATTCAGAATCCTGATACATCGGCACAGATACTTGTCTCCTTTCAAAGCAATGAAAGATTAAAAAATATTTAGGAGGTAAAAGGTTCAAGTTACTAACAGCATGTTTCCAATAATGGTTTTAATTCAGTACTTTGTACAATCACAAATGTCCCCAACCTCATTCTGGTTTTGTCTTGAAAAACAACAAATATCTGCCTTAGTTACTTATTTTTATAAAAGTTCAGGCAGCACCCAAATAAATTAAGTAGGAGCTTCCATATATTATAAAGATTACTCTCAGAGTGGGGAGGAGGAGCTGGGAAAAAATATAATAAAGGACTCTCAGCATTCATTCTCATATTTATTGTTGTGAAATTTAACTTGATGTTCATTAATGTAAATTAAATATTATAGGTAATTGAAACAAGTTTATACGTTTTATGTGTAGATATAGAGACTAACTATAGTTTTGAATTTTTTGTCATTTTGACTCTACCAAGCTGCATAAAACACATCCCACATAAAGGAATATTTTGTTTCAAAAGACTGCATCATCTCCAAACATGTCCAATAAATAATTTCTACTATGATTCCCCATCAGATGGTGAAATTGCTAGAATTATTCTAGCATTCTGTTTTATAATTTAGAGACAACTGTTAAGTAAACTATTGTAGCTGTTTGCCTGCAATCTAATAATTAAGACTCAAAGTGGTTCTGATGATATGAAATAGTGAAGAGTTCCCTGATAATGCACCATGTTCACGTCAAGTAAACTTCCATTTATCTTCATGTTCCATTAACAAAGGCTGATCTCTTACTACGATCACAATCCATGAATGATTCTGACGGAGAAAATTGTAAACTGCGAAGGAGGAAATTGTCCTTTGAAAGTGAAGGAGAGAAAGGTAACTTACTCTGTTCCTAAAGTTTAAATCCAGAGCATGTGGTTATTAACTCTTCTTACTTAAATGCTCATTATAGTTCTGATTTCAGAAGTAATTCAGGCTTTAGGAGGACAAATACTTTGCTTTATTTCAAAATCTAATGATATGGTTTCTGATTTTTTATCGATAGCTTCCTATTATGCGATTTAACAAAAGTGTCTGATATCTACAAGGACATGACAGATAAAGAAATAGAGCAGATTGACTAAAAAGCAGAAGTCATTTAAGAATAGTTGCAATAACTATGCCTTAGAGTTCTGAAAAGAGAGTTCTGGAAGGAAGACTCTTAGGTTAAGATCTCAATCTCCCTTCAGTCCCCACATGTATAAGACATGGATGAGGACAGAAAATGGTCCTCATCTTCCCTTGGGAAGGAGATGGCCCCAACTCAAATAATGACTACTGTCACAGGAATAAGTGCACCTTGGTGAAATGCAGATGGGGATAAACTTAAGTGTGCCTGGGAAGATGAGAGAAAGCTTTCATGCCCCCTCTGACTCCACAGACATTCTAGTCTTCACCTTATCTGGCCCCACAGTAGCATCTGGCATGATGAGTCAGTTCCACTCCTTTTCTTAAATATTTTTGCTTGGTGTCTGTGACACTTTATTTGTCCTATTTTCTTTGTTCCCTCACTAACTCCATGAAGATAATTTCAGGATCATTGTCTGGTAATCCAGTTCATCAGTTGTTAGAATTTCTTAAGACATCAGACTCTTGTCTTCTCATTCTACAACGTTTTTCTTTCCCTGGGTTATCTCATTTATGCCTATTATTTAATTAGACCATCACAAAAGAGATGTGCATATTTATATCTTAATCACAGAGCATCTGATCTTCAATCCTGTATATCAAAATATCTACTAATCCATCTACTTCAAATCTCAAAGGCTACTCAAGCTCAACTTTTCCTAAATTCAAGTAGGGATACATGTCTTCCCTTCCATATCCACACTTTTGCAAATGTCACTGCCAGCCAATCAATTATACGAACCAGATATCTAGGAGCAAAGCTCTCAACCTTTGTAGCAACTCTGGCAATAGGTCTTGTTATAACTACCTCCAATAAATCTCCATTTAGTCTTCAAACCAGGTCTCCTTTTGGATCACTTCTTTCCATCTCTGTAGTCATTATCCCATACCAAGATACGACTATCTGCTCCCTGAAATGCAGAAATAGCTTTCCAATTTTTCTTTCCACATATAACTCACCCTTCTTTTCATTTATGCTCCACACTAGGGTTTTTTTTGGTAAATATTGTTATGTTTATGTTACCCACATATATTCAATGCCCTATAAGGACTTCCCATTCCCTGTACTCTTAATAAGGTTGGTCTCTGCCTACCTCCTTAGTCTTATCAAATACTACCCATCCCTTAACTACCCTCATCAGCCACTCTCCTTCCCCATCAGTTAATCATCTCTGCAGTCTTTATTTTACTTGTATAAATAGCCTTATTTGCATCCTTATTTAATCAATGTTATCTGCCTCTATATTGTAAGATCCATGGAGTTCAGAGATATTTGGTGCTCCCTGGCTTCAGTAATACATAACAGTTGCTCAACAAATAACTGTTGAAAGAATGAATGAAATACTTTGGTCATCTTCCTTTTAATTCTCTTTCCCCCCCTTTTTTTTTTGATTGAAATTCTTTTCGTAACTCACTTCCCTGTTCTCTTGAGTTCTTTCCCCACAGAAGATGATCTACTGTCTTTAGCTCAATCTACCTTTCATGTGAATTAAACTGCTCTCTCATCCATGTAAATTGTTTCTGTGATTTTGCTGATATTATTCCCTTAAGTAAAATTTACTTCCCTGTCCTCAAACATGTGTGTATGCACACTCACACAACCACAACATGCCACTTTTTCACCACAAATTTCTTTTTTAATCTTGGTCAGTTTCCAATTATTTTTTCAATTTATATTTGACATGAACTATTTCTCGATTTCCCTAAAGATATAAGGTCTTTTATGAATTCCCAAGGCACTTTGATCTTGTGATATTGTGTTCAGTGGTTATTGATAGATTTGTCCTTTTTCTCGACCAAACTTCAGCAAAGAACATTTGATAAATATTTGAAGAGTTGGGCTAACTTTTGAATCCTCTGACCAATTGTAGAACAATAAGCCATTCATGGATAGGCGATAAGTTTTTTCTGCCATCACTTTCTGTATTCTCTTGGTGACTTTTTCTAAAATCAGAGAACCATTACTGTCAAGCTGTTTTTCCACAGAGTTAATCTAAATCCCTTATCCTGAATTTAATCTCCTATTTTTATCTCACTGGAAATGAAGAACAGCTTGACAATGATGTCTATATAATAATGTCCCCCATACAGTTGAAGATTTATTAAATCTTTTGTCAATCTTATTCAATTTCCTCATTCTCAAGGTAAATAATCTAATATTTTTATCTCCTGATAAGGCCCTGAAAGCATGAAAAAATTTATATTGTGTTCATGCAACCAGACATTTCTATTGATTTTTAAAACTTTTCCTTTAATCACAGGCTTAGTCTATGAGATCCATTTTATATGAAGTGTAGATAGCAAAAGATGTGCCTACTAGCAGCTCTTTGAAATTCCCTGGTGTGTCTGTGAGTAACCATAAATTGGACAATGTGAAAACGCAATTGATTCTAGTTATCCAGCACTTAAAACCTTATTCCAGAGTTCTCAAGATTCCATGGTACTGCAGGCAAGTGTAAAATTTGCTGAAAGCAATTTGGTCCCTATTAGACCAGTCTAATGCTCTTTAGGTGATCATTTATTCTTGATGTAAAATCAAGAATAAATGACCATCATTTCTTGATGTAAAATCAGTGTCTAGAAGGAACACACACACATATATAAGGAAAAGGAACAGAGAACTTTCAGAGGACTCACTAATCAATCGTAAAAGGCATGTGGGCACCTGAACTAAAAGTGTCTCATGAAATGTTCTCATTATTTTAGTGTTAATTTACTGTTCATAAGAAACAAACATTGAAAGCAAAATTCTGAGATTACTGATGACTGGGAGATCAATCAGCAGAAGCAACAAGAATCAGAGGAAGACCATGTGCAGTGGAGGCAGAAAGAGGTTGAGTCTTGCATTCACCTGCTGCCTATTCAACAGGAAGCTGTGGGCTTCATTCCTCACCTGCAGCCCCTTCCTGTAATGCTTACCATGTGTGGCTAAGGAATTCACATTCAAAACAATGGCCTTTAAAAAGAAGAGATGAGAAGAAGAATCTCTGGCAAGTTGATGAAAAATAATGAATTTGCTGATGAAGGTGGTTTGTTTTCTTGAGTTGCATGAAGTTTATATCTTCTGGAGAAGACAGTTGTCAGACACCTTGTATTTTTTAGGGAGTCTTCAAGAAGTTAGTTCACTTCTCAAAATTGTTGCAGGGAGTTACCCAGGATCTCTCTGTATGTCTAGGGGTATTGTAGGGAAGAGTTGCCATAGCTCTTAAGGCGGAAGTAATATGTTACTGTTACAGAAAGTAAAAAATAAAAATGAGGGTTCTGTGATTTATTCTGTACCAGAGACATTGTTAAGGCAGGTGGACACAATAAAAGTAATTGAGGAAAATTCTGAAAACTAGTCTCTTTTTGAGTGGTCTTCAGAGTTGTGCTAACATGATCCATTGTGTCATGCAAATATGTATTTTTTAAAATTTATGTGTTGTCTATAGAGTATAATATACAGAAAATATTAGTACAATAGCATGTATAATGGCACAGGAGCTATTTATTATTATACTATACTATAAATACATAGGGCTCATGTCTGTGTGTATATTAAATGTATAAAGTATTGGTAAACATTCATGCATTCATGCATGTGTACATATTTTATTGATAGGACTTATATGACCAAATATTTGGAATGTAGCACTCAATTCTTTCTGTGGACAAAGAAAAAATGCACATTGAAAAGTAGCTACTAATGGCTGATTAGCGTGCCAATAGCCATTCGGCAGAGAATAGTCCAGTCATGGCAGCAGTATAACAGGCCTGAGCCAATCAATTGCCCATTTACTTGACAAAGAGTCATTGAGTGCCCACTGCATGCTAAGTTTGCCTATGTTTTTATCTTTGTTTCTATTTTGTTTTAAAATATTTGTCTCTATTTCCTAGAGAAAATTCTTCAGAGTTAACCCGGAGACAAACAGAAATTCCTTCTAAATTCAGTGTCTACATACATTAAGAAGGCTACCTTTAAAGTTTTTATTACATTTTCTAGATGATTTAGCAGGAAAATTAAATATTTCTACACACTTCGCAGAATTGAATCTTTCATTTTTTGGTACCAAGTAGTAAAAAAGAAGAGGAAGAAGAAAATTTAGAAGGAACTCTACTCTAACTGGCTTTACTGGTTGAAAACTCTCTAACATTGTGAAAAATCATGATGTAATATCCCTGTTGATGTTGGAGATATATGTATGTATATATATATATATATATATATATATATATATATATATATATATAATTACACACACATACATATAGATAGATAGATAGATATAATTACACACACACACATATATGTGTGTGTGTGTTTGTGTTTGTGTGTGTGTGTTAACTAAAGGATGTAGGCCACCATGAAGAGGCCTACAACCTTTATTTAAGGTTTTATCTAAGGGAATCTCAGGACAGAAGGCACAGATGCTTTGGCCTTCCTTCTTCATCAGACCTCCACTGAGTTTCCTTGTTCTAACCATCTATTCTCTAATCTTTTCCCCATTCTTTTTTCAAAATCCTAAAATTCAAAAACAGGACATATAATTAGCTCAATTAAATGTCAAAAACATGTATGGAGTCAGAAAGAATACGAATATGCTTAGCAAAAGAGACATTAGCATGCAAAATTAAAGAATGCTGGGCTTAGCTTTCCTATTGAGACCTTTTTACTTTCTTAATTTTGAAACCTTAGAAACCAGTTTCCTGAGCTTAGAAGACTTTATCACTCCTACTAATAGATTATCACAGTAAGTCTTGATTGATGTAAAGAACTGGCAAAAATGAAAAACTAAAACATAAGTAAATAAACAAACAAAAAAAAATTAGTGTTAAGGATGTGCCTGTGGTAACAAAGTAGATGGAAATGAAGGTGAAAACACGTTTATAATCCTCTTTCCACTAGGCTTGGATGGCTCCACATACCTTAGGAGATATATATCCTAAGAGGAGGAAAGAGAGACTGACATTTTCTCATTAAAATACAATGCTCCAGAGAACAGTGTGCAAATGACTTGAACTCACAACACATCCCATTTCAAAGGATAACAATTAGCATCATCTTCAGTATCTCTGTATCTTTTGGATGATACCAACCAAAAGCTAGTAAAATTTGAGTGTTTCTCCAAAATAAGACATTTTTATAACTTCCATGAAAGGAACTTAAGGGGTAAATATACATATGGATTAATTTACTTATATAGATTAGGGGAGTTTTAATTCTAATTTTATTAAGCTAATCACTTAAATACATTAGTATGATAATTGGTGACTCTGAATTTTCTTTAAGAACAAACAGTGATTAGTTTTTTATTATTCCTCTTAATAGTATATACATGCATATTTTTCCAGGTCTAGGAAGGTATGATTGACAAAAATTAATGATGTGTGTATTTATGATGTACAATGGGATATTTTGGCATTTGCCTACATTTCAAAATGATGACTGCAATTGAGATAATTGTTACACATATGGCTTCACATATTTGTCTTTTCTATATGTGTAGAGAGAACATTTATGATCTTCTGTCAATAATTTTCAAACATGCCATACATTAACTGTAGTCACTATATCAGATGATAAATCTCTATAACTCATTCATCCTAACTGAAACTTTGTACCAATATATATTGACCAACATCTCCCCAAGTGCATCATCTATTAGTACTTAAGAACATGAAATTTTGTATTTATATATTTTTAAAAAATATTGTTTGATCCTTTTCAACATATCTGACACCACGGAGGTACTTGATCTCATATGACTTATATTTCAGCCTCTAATTTTCTAATGAAAACTTGTTGTAAGACATCTCACTGGAAATTCCTCAGTTTTTCTCAAAATTGTCACCAGTGGAAAACATAAAACTCAAATGCCAGGAAAGTACATAAAATTTGTCTCTTGGATGAAAGGTTATGTCCCCCTGTAGGTTCTGACAAAGAAAAATAGTAACTAATTAGAGAGAGAGAAACTCCATAAAAGATGAAGCAATCACCAATGTTCATTCCCAGATTGTTTTTGAAATTGAAGAATTTTATATATGTTTTCTAGGATGGATGGGTCAGCCACTCCATCAGGACACTATTATTCTATCATTTAAAATTCATTCTGAAGCTAGCTAGAGAGACCCCCACCAACAAATTAGGAATGTTTTAGAATTGTTTGACAAGAAAAGGGAAAGATAAGTATGAACAACCTATAGGAATAAAGAAAAACAATGTTTTCAGTAATCTGAATCAGAAAGTAAATTTGATGCTTAAACAAAGAGGCAAAAAACATTCTTTGTAAAATAATGGATTCTAGTGATTACACAATCTCACTTCTAGAAAAAGAGAAAATGTAAAAACTCTCTAATATTTCTGTTCTCAGAATACTATTTCTACACAGATCACAAATAGCATTAAGAAAAAATAGTACCTAATACTATTTAATGTCTATCAAATGATTCAGTTTAAGCAGAAAAAAGCAAGCATGGAGCAGCCCATCAAATCCGTAAGTACCTGGAGGCTAATTATAATGCATTTCAGCTGCCCAATTTCATGTAGTACATCTGCCAACATCCAGCCTAAGCCCAAGCAGTTTCCATTTTTAATCCACAAATAGATTGTCACTTTAACTTTCACTTTATATGACAGAAAATGAAACCTTAATTTATCTAGTATGAATTATAAAAATGTTGTTTCAGTGGAGTTGCATCAAAGCCATAGTTCACATGACCTAGATGATAGGCCAGTAAATCATAGAAATAAATGTGGGGGTTTTCTCCATACAAAACTAGAAAAATTCAAAAATACTTACTTTTTTCTTCCTTTTTAAGGATTCTGCTTTTATCTGGAATTTTTGCTGGAGGACTTATGTCCTATGCATATGGAGTAATCCACTCCATCCTACCAAAGAGAACTAAATATTAGTAATTTCCCATTCTATACGTTTTGTGAATATTTGTCATTAATTGAAATAAGTATTATAGCTAAATCTAAAAATATATATTAACTAATGAATTTTGTCCCTGAAAATCCAAAATCAAGTGTAAGTAGATAGACTAAAACCGGAACCCATGAAGTAGGTAAACATGTGTAAGGATTTGAAATTGTATGGATTCCCCAAACCTCTTAAGCCAAAGAGACAAATGGATTATTAATTTGTGGTGTATATTCAATGCAAATATCTATATTAGCATTATCTATACCTTCCTAGGTTGTAGATATATGAATTAATGGGTTAATTCAGTTTATATTTGATTCTGCTGGGAAAGAAGATGAAAAATCCAGGTTGGTTCAAATCCCACTGGTATTTAAGCCATTAACTACAATATGGTTTACTTGGAGGAAAATCCCAGAAATTTACTGATTTGATGTGATGATATGTGAAGCTTTTCCTACCCTTTTTTTTAAAAATCTCCTAACATGAAATTGGTAGCTATTATCTTTTGAGAAATGAAATGATGTGTTCAAGAAGTGGAGAATGTTGACCAAATTTTCTGAGAGCTTTGGAGGAAGGAAGATGTTTAAGATAAAGAAAATGGGGAGGAAGAGGACAAGATTGACTTTTTAATTAGAGCTGTGTCAGAGACAATGGAGAAACATGTCTCTAAGAATAGCTGATTGGAACATATATAGCCAATTAGATCAGTGGTTGAGTGGAGACATATAAGTAATGTGGAGTAATCAATGATGACTTCTGTTGTACTTGGGACTGGAAAGTGTGGTTTTCTTGACAATGTTGGGATTAGGGAGAAAGTGTGAAATCTTAAAATAAATTAAGCAATCTGCATTTTATAGATTATACTTTAATTGACTGAACATGAACTCATTAATAACAATTTCATTTCAAGGTTATTTTTAACCTCTATTCATTTTTTCCTTGGGCTGCTTTCTGGCTTCTTGTATTTTAAATTATGATTTAAAAAATAAAGAAAAAAAACTTTGTTTAATTTCTATGCCATATGGGAATTTTAAAAAGCAGTTGGATTTTTCTCTGAAGTGTAAGGATCTAGCGAAATGTCGGAGAAAGAGACCACCAAGTGACCACTCATGCAATTGGCAGAAGGGGGGATTTATTGAACCAGCATGCTGGGGCTCCGTGCCCACTCAAGAAGGGAAAGCAGCCCAGAGCCCCGAGCAGGGGCTGAGCACTGCTTAAGTACACTTTTTGGGGAGGGCGGAGGGCCTTGTATACATCAGAACAAATCATCATGAGGCGCAGGAAAATTGAATAACAACTCCTAAACATGATTGGTTCATTCATTGGCGGGAACAGGTCAGGCTGGAGTGATAGGTCTTTCCTAAGGAGGGGGTTACATTTAAACTGATTGGTCCAGACCCTGCAATGCCTACATGCGACCACACAGAGCCCTTATTAAACAACCAATAGTCAGGGGAAATATTTACTGGGCGGTTCTAAGCATTGTCTCAACAGCTACAGAAATTTCAGGTTTTGCAGGTAGCATAGATACCTAACAATACCTAATCCTTTACATTTTAACTCAGACCTTGCAGCTTAGAAACTTTACAACACCCGGTCTTTTACCCTTTAACTTTTACGCTTTAACTTCAATTTCTTTTACCCTTACAGAAGTGGCCTTAAATCAATTCATTTGGCCTTCTATAAATAACAAAGTAAGCACACCCAGGCACAGAGTAGATGGGGACACTGTCTTCACCATTTCTCTAGAAAATAATAGACCTCTTGGAGTTTTGTTGGTTAGTTATTAGCAGAAGCCAGATGGAGAATTATACTGTCTCCCCAGGACACTAATAGAAACAAGTCCTAAGATTTGTCTCTGAGTTTTTTTTTTCTGCTGAAATATATTCTAACACAACCTTCAGGGGCTGAAATTATCCTGACATTTCAGTATAAAATAGCCAATAAGCACTAGAAACTTTAATGTAATTAGGTAAAACTTACCTCAATTACTGCATTTAAGTATTATATTCTTTGCATTATACTACATGACCAAACTTTCTGGAATGTTAGGGCCATTACATGCATTGAACTAAGGTTGAAATTCATCCTGCAAGCTTTTAGTACAAGGAGGCTTCCAATTTTGACCTTTTCAATATGTGAGTGACTGCCATAGATGATAAAGTATGGAGGTTAAAAACAAATAACAAGCTGCATAATGGCGATATTTTAGAATTGGGACATATTTTTCCTTTGTCTTTTTCATTTCCCTAAAGAGATAGTGCACCAGATTCTAAGAATACAAATGACAGTTGAGCATGTATAAATAAGTTTGTAAGTTATCCTATAGATTTCTCTGAGACTTAAACTTTCCTGTTGCAAATTTTCTTTTAATTTTGATATGAATAATTTATCTCATTAAGACAGTCTAATAGTCCTCTATTTAAAAAAAGTCTCCAAAGCAATTACATTTATGCTGAGAGCCATAGCCAAGTAGGAATGACATGGCATTTTTAATTGAAAGGTGACCCTGCTCAGGGATTAGGGTGGCTCCAGGTTTAGGATGGATCCTGCTGGATTAGGGTGGCTCCGGGTTTAGGGTGGATCCTGCTGGGAATAGGGCGTATTCTGCTGCCTCAGGCGCCCACTCCTTGAGTTCCCATTGAGTTCTCAAGGGGTTCCAAGAGGATTGGTACGCAGAGCCCGGGGAAGGGAGAGTATTTCCCCAGAATGTGCGTGTAGAGTGCGGGTAAGAGTTCGGGAATAAAGAGTTGCTGTTTGAATCTACAAGGCTTTTGTGGTGGCTCAGTTATTTTGTGCCCAGCCAGACTGCGGCACATTTATAATAAAAAAAGGGCAGTTTGTGTGTAGCTAGTTAGTATATGTAGCATGCATAGGGTCTTACATTTGATTATCTGCTATAAAATAATTTTCTTCTGTAGATTTTGGCAAAGAAAGCAGCACAAATGATCCTGAAGACTCTGCAGATACCATAAGACATTATCAGAGTTCCAAAAAACACTTTGAAGAGAAAAAAAGTAGATCATCATCTTTCATCTCCTCCATTGATGATGACCACAAGCCGCTCTTCTCAGGAATAGTAGATTCTACTCCAAGAACAGGGAAAGCAGCTGGGCTCCATTTCGAAGAAGCAATGCCCACCTCAGGAAGAATTCATGTCAATAAGAAAAGCCACTCTTGCAAAGGTAATCCAGAATCAGGAATCAGGTTGTCTCTCCTCAGGGCTAAACAGACTATAATGACTTTTCACAAATTAAGAACTGTACCAACACATGTTAATCTAATCTTTTTCAATTCATGTCTGTAAAGAGTTGAGATTTTAGATCATCTGCAATGTAGTGTTTGCATAATTCTGGAATTAGTGGCAAATGTTTCCAAACAATGTCAGCATGAGAGGTATTTGTGGCCAACCAGGCTTAAGTATAGGTAGAAAGATTTCTGAAATCCTATTGATGCAATTGATTCCTATGTGGAGAGAGCATCCATGACTATTTTAAGAGATTTTACTGGTTAGTTCTTTATATATGTCTTCTGTACCCATTTCTTACCCCCAAACCTATAGTTTTATAACTTCAAAGGTCAAAGCAATCATATTACAATACAACATCGTACTGTGAATTATAACAAAACAAAAGGAACTCTCCCGAAATATTCTGTTTTCCTTTTTTTGTACTGGGGATGGAGCCAGGTACCTTACCACTGAACTATGTCCTCAGTCCTTTTTATTTTTTATTTTGAGACAGGATCTTACTAAATAGCTTAGGGCCTCACTAAACTGCCCAGGCTGTCCTTAAACTTGCAATCCTCCTGCCTCAACCTCCTGAGTTACTGGGATTACAGGAATGTGCCATCATGCCTGGCTTGAAATAGAGTATATTTTTGATAAGACTTCTTTGTTTAATATCCCTACTAAAAGGAATACAGAAATATATGTGTTTTGTTGAAGAAAACACACAAGAGATGAGCAATAATGTTTAATATATGCAAATTTCATTCTGAAGGATGAGAAACTGAGGAAACCTTGAAACCACATGGAAGAACAATTAATTTAGCATAATAGGAGCTAGATCTATAGATCTAGCTATTAAGTGGTACCCATAACAGTTGTGAGTCCAACTTCTTGGATTCTAAAACCAAATCTATCACTTGCTCCCTTTATGACTTGAGATACTTGATTTGACAAATCCACTAATACACAGTTCACATTTTTAAAACATAGTAATAATAATATCCAACCAACTCATTAGTTATGATTATTATCCAAATTAAACTGTAAATGACTTTATCTGAAATAAAATCCCCAACCTATTTGGTATTTTCTCACTGGTTTTACTATTTAATATGTATCTGGATGTATAAAATGTAAATATTAAGATAGCATAAGAAAAAAATCAAAATAATATAACAAAAATGAAGGAAGAAATAAGATGTTTTGACCTGGCAAGATAATAAAATTATACCACAGAGTAAGTAAATACTTCCTACAATCACACCATTATTCCAAAGCATTATATTTGACAACAAAGATTTTATTAAATCTAGGATGTTCAGGTTTTATATTTTTCCAGAGTTACTTTCCATATCATGTCAAATCAGCTTTTACCAGGATCCCACATGGAAATAAGCTAAGAATATATGCAAATGTCCTCTGGACAATCAAAATTCTTGATAAAGTGAATGAAAATAGTACCTCATTTATCACAGTGGAAGAATGGAATATTAGATGTGATTACCAAATGTCCCGTTTTAGTTATTTATGAAAATGGATTCTGGGAAGTACTAAGAATAGAAACAGGTTGTATCATGGAAGTCAAAAGTTCTGAAGAGCTTGTTGAACAATCTCTACTATAACAAAAGTCAGCATAATGTGGCCCTGCTGAAAAAAAAAAAAAGTGTTTTGTTTTCTTCTTGAATTTTAGACTTCTATATGACAAGTCTTTAAAGAAATATTTGGGGAATTTTATTTGACATTATAATGATTCTCCCTGACAATGAATTCTAATGCCCTTCACCTAATATAATGCTAATTCTTCCAATCTTTAACTAGCTATTCCAAATGCCCAATAAGAACAGTAGTATTCTAAAAAAACAAAATAATTTTAATATCTCCAAGTTGTTAATTTTAAAAAAGTGTTCAATGTAGTACCCATGCAGGCAATAACTAATTATCTTGCAAATGCCAAGCTAAATATGCATGTCAATTAAGTAACTGTAATTGATGCTATATAACTTCAATCAGGGTGATTGTTAACATGACTAATTAATAGGATTAACCAATAGAGAATTTAAAAACTTGATCTCTGCAGATTTTATTCCCTATTGACTTTTAAGGTAAAATCCTGTGTAATGTTCAAAACTTTAATAATATGTAAGATGTAGCTGTGATTGCCACAGTTTGAACTACTAAAATCCCCACAAAGTTTAGTTTCAACATCAATAGGAAATTTCACTCCCTGGTATTCCTGGGATTTGTCATATTAAATCCAACAGAAGAGAGATTCAGAACACATTAAAGCAAAACTAAAAAAGGAAAAAGGAAGAAGAAAAAAAAAAAAAGATTAAGTGGACTCTGATTCTACTTACATTGAGGTCAAAAGTTGACTCTAGGAAAATTGTGTACCAGAGCAAAGTTAGTTTACTTTCTGCTCATCCATTTGAAGAAATGTATCTTGCAACTATAGCAACATTTGCCAAGGCAACCAAGTGCAGATTCTTTTCTGTGCTATATTTAGAAAGTGTCTACAAGGATGTTCATTTGATTAAGACCACTAGCCAGGATTTCCCCTTTGAACTCCTCATTTTTTATATTCCTGTTAAAAACAAGCTAATCACATATCTCTAGATTTTAATAAAAGAATAAATTATAATCAAGGAAGCTTCTGTCTCACAGTATATTTATTCATTTCTGCTAGAATAATCTTTTTTCTTCTTGAACACTGCAGTAAAAATATTATCCTCCATAATTTATTGCATGTGATTCACCCTTGTCATTTAAAAATCAATTTATTACATAGGATTTGAAAAGGAGAGAGCTGTTAAACATATGCAGAAATACTGTATGCTTTTTTGGCACTAAACTTATGAACATAAATATGTAATTTTAATCCTATCAGTTCTTGTCTTCTCTGAAG
Organism: Marmota flaviventris; assembly: GCF_047511675.1. NCBI lineage: Eukaryota > Metazoa > Chordata > Mammalia > Rodentia > Sciuridae > Marmota > Marmota flaviventris. The sequence goes on from NC_092508.1 coordinate 68,969,057, forward strand.
AAATGTTCATACATGAACTGGCTATCAGAACTAGACAGGGACAAGTGTTGGCAGCACCAAAACATTTGTATGTGTTCTGATGCTTACTTGGCATTGCTAGCCCAAAGTTGAAACCTGGTTTACTGTTATATTATCATTTTGCATCTTAAATTGGTTCACATTTCTGTGATAACAAGTCATACTTCTCAGTAAAAATCTGCTGATAAATTACTTAAAACTCCAGCAATATCATTTTTCTATGTTAAGTTACATTTTGTCATGTTTGGTAAAATATCAAAAGAAAAAATAAGCTGTCACTCTCTAAACCAAAGCTAAACACAAGAATCAGTAAGGAAGCCATCCATAATCAGGAGCTTTTCTAGAGTTTCTTGTAAGTTCTGTGAGATCTATTACCCGTTTCCACAGAGCAAGGAACCTGGTCTTATATTTTTCTCATGCTATATTTGGATATGCTTAAATGCTTTGTAAAAGCTTCCTCTCCTGAGACTGAAATTATAGGCACCTCATTAGAAAAATTTCTGTGTATTCAATGATAAAAGATAGTGGGGGGAAGTCCATAGAGAAAGAATATAGAACTTTGTTGTTCTTTTGTCTGCTACTTATTGAAAGGGGTGCACTTGAGCTCTCTGACTGTACTTTTAGAGAATCTATGGGGAAAGAAGTCTTACAGTTCTGTTCCCTATTTCTAGAATCATAGCTAATTCTGACCAATTCAGTTACTTTCTATTGAAATTTTTAAATCACTAAGAGTATAAATCCATAACTATGTATTTTTTCTCAATTTCTAATCATAGGAATTTGCCAAGATTTTAAATCTTTATATCAAAACCAAATCACTTTCTCTAATTCAAATCTATTTCCATGTGAAAGGGAATACCAGCTTGACATAATCCTTCCCTTCCATCAGTCTTCCCAAAAGGAAATATATATATATATATTATTTTTCTTTATCTCTTAAATAAGCTCCCAACTTTATTCTTATCTTTTCATGGGTTTTATTTTTCAACCCTTCAATCATTTTTATAGAGGGTAAGAGAGCATAACAAAACCATCAAAAGTATGTAAGTAACAAAGAAAGGATACATTTTTCCCCCAAATATTGATAGTTTGAAAATACAGATCTTAGGAGAAAGAGTAAATTAAAAGAGGTTCAAAAATAAATCTCTGGATGAAAAATGATCACAAAGTTGCTAGACTGAATTTTTCAAGTTCAGGGGCTTTGTCTCCTTCCTCTTCAAGTCCTCCACATTTAGCAAAGTGTCTGGCACATAAAAGACACCCAAAACATTGGAAAGGGGGACTTGAGCAGATAAGCTGTTTGTTTAAAGTACGTTAAGAAAAATATACATAACAAAAGAACCACACACACACACACACAAAAAAAAAACATTGGCGAACAGTGTGATGATATTAAAATATAGTGCAGAAGAAGCTTCAAATAAGCAAAGAAACAAGATGGGAAGACTTTAAAACTCTTCTCCTCTTTAATAGTTTATGACTCCTTGGCTCTTACCTTGAATTGGGCTGCCTAAGAACATACCCTTGAAGACCAGCACTTCCCTCAAGAGTTTTCTCCTGGACCATAAAGAATGCTTACTATTCTGTGAGAAAGAGCCCAAAATATCTCAAATGTTAAGTAAAACATTATAAACAAAATATGTTATTTCCTCTCAAATTCAAAAGCACAAAAACATTGCGCTCTAATCAGTTATGTTCAGCCATCCATACCTTCTTTTAGCACAAATAGAAAGAAGACAAAATCATAACCAAGACTCCTGACCTTCTATAAAATTTTAATGCTATGAAAATGTATGTGGTAGGTAAGGAAGGCAGAGTGAGAGAAGGAACCTACCACCAATTGGTCATGGCCCCTGGTTTTGTCCATGAACCACTTTGGTTCTATGTCTCCTGGGTTATATCCTAAGATCCTTTACAGCTTGTCTTGTTAGTGTCTATGTTTATGAGGCAAAGGAGTGCCAAAGAAAGCTGATGTCTAACTCACTCTCTTCCACAGATATCACTGACACGCAAAGCTGGGAAAGAGACAATGCCAGGGCTCAGCCTGAAGAGTGTAGTCCCTCAGCACTTCAGCGAGCTGCCTGGGGGATCTCAGAAACTGAAAGTGACCTCACCTATGGAGAAGTAGAGCAAAGATTAGATTTGCTTCAAGAGCAACTTAACAGGTATCAGAAATGGTGGGGCAAAAGGAGAGTATGATGCAAACCATTAGACGTGTCTAGCTTTGCTTCTAGCAAATTCCTCTTACTGCAATCCCATATTTTCCACACATACTTATTTAAAATAACACTAGAAACTGACAGAATTATCAATTTGTGTTGCAAGGAACATTTATTTGCACTTCATATCTTAAGCAACATATGTCCTATTTTTTCTTTCTCTATCTTAAAATTAAGTATATCACCATCACTGGCTACCTCCCCTCAGAGTAATTCATATTTAATTTGTTAACTAACACCTTTATGCTTTTAATCCTTCTTTTATACTTTATAGTTGTTTCTGGTAATTTATCCATGTTTTGTGGCATTTTTAAAATACTGAAATAGTGATTTAAACATACAGTTTTTGGTCAGTTTGTCAAAAAAATTGTGAATAAATTAAAAATCCCACAAATTAAAGACAGAACCTTTCCATTTTCCTTCATCTTTGATCTAGACTGATTAATATGTAGAATAAATTTTGGTTTTAGGCAGGAGGTAACTATTTCATAGAAGTCTGGGTGGGTTTTTAAAATTAAATTGGTTAAAAAGAGTCAGAAAACAGATATGACTTGAGTATGACTCAGTAGCTGCTTTGTGTTTCATTTGGGAATTTACCTTGACCCAATGGTAGCTTTCAAATAGACCAGATGGCAAGTTCTCCCAGTAGCCATAGCCAAAACTGCATGGACTAAGATAAAATGCTCAAATTACAGGATTTAAGAACTAGATGGGGTAATTGATTCATTTTCAGTAAGTGCAAACATGGTAAAATAACCACACTAGGGCTGGAGTTGTGACTCAGTGGCAGAGTGCTTGCCTGGCATGTGTGGGGCACTTGGTTTGATTCTCAGCACCACATAAAAATGAATAAACAAAGATACTGTGTCCATGAATAACAAAAAACAATATTAAAAAAAATAACCACACTACCTGAATCCTGATTTAGACAGTGTTCTTAAATCTGCCACATCAGCTCTCAATGTCCATAGTACAAGGACCAGAATTGACCTTTCTCCAGAGAGAGAAACCCAAATCTCTTGTGCTGATGTAATGCATTGTTTCTATAATAGAAATGCAAAGCCTGACACACCTGATCACTGCTGTGGTCCTTTAATTAGCCTGTACAACAGCCATGTGTTTTACTGGCCTTTTGTAGGTAGACCACATGGAGAGCCAGAATGAAACACTGGGTGACCCTAACAGATGGTTAAATGTGTGTGGGATAGTTGTCTTCCCCGAGGCAACATGAGAAAAATTTATTCTTTCCATCTCTTGTTGAGTACATCCCATTTCTATTTTTTCTTTGTTATACCTTGCTGAGTAGTAGCACGAATGTGTATATTTAATATATCTTGTGATTCTGCCCGTGTCTAACAAGCTCCTTGTTTACCCATCTGTAGTTAGCATTCTGAGTTTTGCCTATACCACATAAACTATGGCTTTACTTACTATCTATGATTAATATTTTCTATGCATTTTATTTATGTTGGTGGTAGTGGTGGTGGTGGTTAAAAACGTGAGTAAATGGTGAATGACAGGGGCAGCAGTGATTTCTTTGGCACAATGCCAACACAGTACAAATTAGTTAACCTGGGTAAAATTCTTAACTAGGTTATTTAACTATTTACAGAATGACTGGGTAGTAATTTAAACTTTCCTACTCTCAATTTCTTATTTTTACTCAAACCTACTTGCAGTGCTTTTGTATGGACAGAATTAATACATGATCGTCTGTTAGTATGCAATGGGGATTGGTTCCAGGACCTCGTTTGGGTACCAGAATCCCTTGATGCTCAATCCCTTGTGTAAAATAGCATAGTATCTGCATATAACCTGTACACATCATCCCATATACTTTAAATTATCTCCAGATTACTTATAGTATCTAAGAAAAAGTAAATACCATGTAAATAATTGGTATAGTATATTGTTTAGTGAATAATGACAAGAAAAAAGTCTTGTTGTGGCCAATAAAAAATGCAATTTCTTTTCAAATATATTTAATATGTGCTCAATTGATTTTCTAATGCAGAACATAAAGATACAGAGGGCTGACCATATATAGAGACTATACCTGCTATACCAAAGGTAGCATAGATTAAAAAAAAAAAAGCTAGATAAAATTTGATCATCAGTGAACTTCAGCTCTATTACTAGGGTTCATTTGAGTGTATTCTCTTACTTCACATATATTTCTGGGCTTGAACCTTCCTTTAGGACTAAAATTGAGATTTCAGTGACTCCTTGTTGTAGTGTGTGTGTGTGTGTGTGTGTGTGTGAAACTTGATATATATATATATATATATATATATACACACACACACACACACACACACACACACACACTCACACTGGGAATTAAACCCAGGGGTGCTTTACAACTGAATTACATCTCAGTTTTCTTTTTCAATTTTGAGACAGATTCTCACTGTCACTTAAGGTCTCACTAAACTGCTGATGGTGGCCTTAAACTTGTGAATCTCCTTCCTTAGCTTCCCAAGTTACTGGGATTACAGGTGTGCACCACCACATCCAGCTAGTATATTATTATTGTATGAATTTTCCACAGTCATAACAGAATTAAATATCTTTTAACATATTCCCAGCATATGTATGTGCTTTCTGAACATGTTTTAAATTGTTATCACCATTACTACTTCTAGTTTTTTTCTCTCTTTAATACTTTTACAAACATTTTATTTCCTAAATCAGTTTAGCTTATTTTAAAATTTAAAAAGTTGCATTTTTAGTTAACTGAAATCTCCAAACTTTTTTTCTTCCACTTTGTTCTGTAAGACAAATGTAAGGGAAACAAATTTGAAGAGGGTAGCTTAACTTAGGCTCTGCTTTGCAGAGGTAGAATCTTGGGACACGTTCTAGAGTTGAGTATACCCTATTTGACTTTGGCATTTGTTCAAATGTAAAACTGAGTTCTTACACCACCATCTCATCCAAACACAATATTCAAGCCACAATGCAATAAAAACAAACATAAATGGTCGATTTTGAACCAGTCCTTGCTACTGCCTCTTTTCTTCTTTAAGGATAAACTATATGTAGGGTTAAAGGTTTACATAGGTTAACTTATATGTACATATGTATGTGTTTTTATATGTATATATAAGCATATATACATATATAGCCTAGATATAGACATGATTAGATAGATTATTAAGACTTGATTCTTCAGCAGTACTTCTCAAACTTTAATATGCATTGGTATCACCTGGGCGTCTTGTTAAAATGCAGTTTCTAAGTGGATTGATGAGTCTAGAGCTGGCAGACACCACATTCTAACAAGCTCCCAGGGATGTCCAATGTTTCTGGTTTAGGGAGACACTTTGAGAAAGGAGAATTAGAAAATGTAAAAATTGAGTAATGACTCCTTCCACTGCAGAACATCCAGAGCAATTTGTCTCTATGCCTCTAGTATGACATTGAGCACCTGCTTCATCTAGTGTTAGTTATTTATGCACTTCCTTCATTTTTCCTCTCTAAGCAATCAGCTCCTGACAGCACTGAGAGATCAGATTCCATATTTATTCTCCTTCATGTTCTCACCTGACTTTCTACCTATTACAATTCCTGGTAAAAAGTTGGTCTTTGAATGAGTATATGAAAATATTCATTTTCTACAACTTTATGGCTATCTTGACAAAAAAATAAAATTCCAAAACTAGGTTATTTTCTGTTTTAAAGACCAAGAACAAACTGAATTATTGTCTAATTCTCTGTAATTCCTCCTGAATAAAGCACATTATCAGGTTTCAATAACAAAGTCCATTGTAATTAAGCCAATAGACTCTAGTCATAAAACATAAAAATACAATTCTATGTATAGTAAAGAAACTTTTTACTACACCTCCCCTTTGTCGAACTACTCCAAATTTCAGGTAACCAATTAATAAGACAAAACTAAGTATTCAAAATCAGTGCAGACAGGAGACCATTCACAAGACCAAGGCTCAGTGGTAAGAAGTAGGATATTTACAGGACTTTGTGTTTGGGCTTGTCAAGGTTTCACTGGTTCTGTACATCAGAAAGTTATGTCCCAACTTATTAAAATTGGGCAAATTCATGACATCAGCCATCCAGAGTGACAGGCTCAGGGGGGTGAGAATCTTGAAGCAAGTCTGATGAATTAAGTTTGGATGTACAAGAGGCTCCTGATGAGCAAACAGTTCTCTCCAACGAGTTTATTTGTCGAAAATTCCTGAACTAGTGAAGTTATTTACTGGTGTAGCCTTATTTTTCCCAGGCAAAGTATTCCTAGAATAGACAACCAAGTCATGTGGATAGAATGGTCTACACTCTTATTAAATTGTTTCAATACCAAAGGTCTCAGGTCTCACCTGGCAACAGCCACTTCAACTGCACATGTTGTTCTTGTGTGCATGTGGCCCTCTCAGTGCCACAGGTTGCTGAGCATGTGAATGCTGAAGCATTACCTCTGATAGATTCTTCTCTCATAGACATGATTCAAATAGATAAAATCCATGATGAAAAAATCCTGTTTCTTAGAGACTGCTAATGTTTAACAAAGATTTTTTATAGGACTCAAAAACTCAAAAGATTTTTATAGACTCAATAGTGTTAACACACTCAGCAGAGGGGAATCAGACTGATTGTATTTGCCATTTTCCTTTAAATTTTAATTTAAAATTAGAATGAAATTAATTTTTGTTCACTACCTAGTGTCTTTTTTTTAATATTTATTTTTTAGTTTTTGGCGGACACAACATCTTTGTTTGTATGTGGTGCTGAGGATCGAACCTGGGCCGCACGCATGCCAGGCGAGCGTGCTACCGCTTGAGCCACATCCCCATCCCTATTACTACGTAGTGTCTTGAATCCCACATGTGGATGAAATTTTTAACCTCAGTATTCCCAAATCCTTTTATATTCAATGGCCTATCTTGATAATAATGGTAATGATAATAAATATCATGTAAAAAAAGCCACTTTAACTATTAAATTTTTTAAAACTGAGACAAATTTGTACAGAAATAGCTCTGATGAAGTTTGTAAAATTTTCTTCAGGGGCTCAGAGAAGAGAAAAGGTAACTCTGAATTAGTTAAATATGGTAAGATTTGGAGGTACAGATAAAATTTGAGCTGGACCTCGAAGAATGAAAAGAAAAAATTGATTAATAACAATAAAAATGTTTAGTTGGTACCATAAAAAATTAGATCAGACTTGCAGGTAACAAGTAGATGAACCAGTTGAAAATTCAACATTCCTTTTTGGTGTGTGGCCTTGGTACTTGCAAGGCATAATCAGGTGTAGTTTAAAGCTATTGGCTTAGAAGACACTGAGTTATCTGGTTATATTTTATCAACTATAGAAAACCTTTAAGAATACATAATTATGATTCCCAGCAGGAAGATCTGGAGTGTTAATATTAAAAAGTAAAAAGAAAATACTGATCTTTTCTCATTTTTCTAGGTTTTGTTGCTTTCTTTCAAATCACAGACTAATTTACTCTATAGCATTACCTTTTCATTGCTTTTTGAATTCATAGGTAAAACAGTAAGCAAAAATAAAATAGCTAGAAGAACTTTCTGTAGAGGCGTATGGTCCAAATTTTCTGTTTTTATGCCCATGAATTTTTTTTTATGTCTTCAATGGTGTTAATCCACACAGCAGAGGGGAATCAGACTGATTGTATTTGCCGTATTCCTTTAAATTTTAATTTAAAATTAGAATGAAATTAATAAGCCAGTGAGCTACTCATGAGCTTTGTAGAAATCAATGGTCATACTGGCTGTTGCTCAAGCCTGAAGGGACATAGAAGCAAGTGAATTTTTACATTTCTTTTGCTTCTTAAATATCAATTCCCTGTAGATGGGAAAAGGAATTTAGCATTTAACATCAAAGAAAGAATACAATGAGTAATATACAATACTTGCTATGAATAGAAGGGCAAGATTAATTAACAATAATATAAATTTGAAACACTTAAGAAATTTTCTTGAGATTTTTGTAACTGTGAAAGAAATGTGCTGCTAGTCTGTCTTTTAAAGAATAAACAAAGTATTCACAAAAAAAATTGAGTAAAGCCTGATAAAAAGCAAAGATAATTACTATTTAAAAAGAGATTCTCAGCATGTTTTACACTTTGAAATCAATAAACATTAGTAAAAATACAGTCTTTTCATTTGTATTTCTATTGATTCTCTTAAAACGAGCAGGAAAGTAATGGTCTTTGTTGGAATCATTAGTGAGACACAGATTATCAGCTAAGAAAGCATCCCTATGCTCCCTCTCCTGTTCTTCTTGTTTAAAGCAGGCATGTCGTCTTGGTTGGTAAGTGCTGAAGTTTGCTCAGATGCTTTTGCAATTCTGGACTATTTTAGGACTCTTTCTCCTTTTTCTGTCTGGTCTACAGACTTGAATCCCAAATGACTGCTGATATCCAGACCATCTTACAGCTGCTGCAGAAACAAACTACTGTGGTCCCCCCAGCCTACAGTATGGTAACTGCAGGAACAGAGTATCAGAGACCCATCCTCCGCATGATGAGAACCAGCCATCCCATAGCATCCATTAAGACTGACAGAAGTTTCAGCCCTTCCTCACAAGTAAGTGTAGATGCTGTTCCACCACGAGTGTTTCTTAAAGTGTTTCCAGAGACCATTTGAATAAATTACCTTGGATGCTGTGGAAAACAGATTTCTGTCTCTACCACTCTTTCTACTCAATTAGGATTTCTGAAAATGGGCTCTGTAATCTGCTTGATGTGCCTTTAAAGACAGAAAATGGACACAGAAGAATAATTTTGAACACTATCATTTTTTTTAAAGCAAATGCTCTTTTCAGAATCAACCTAGGTGATTTACATGCTATAGAGATTTGAAAGCTAAGGAATAATTCTAGATCGAAAAAGTGCATCAGAGAAAAAAGCAGGTCATTCACTACACTACTAAGGACGGGGGAGGGGGGGAAGGGAGGGATCTCTGGAAGAAAAGAAATCACAGTTGGCCAGATTACAAACTGAGGTTCAAGCACAGAAAATTATCACAGTCTGTGCCCTACCCACCAGAGATGTCTAAATTTTTTCACCTGTATGAGACACATGGAAAAAGGGAGATTATGAAATACCCTGTCTCTGAAGCTCTCCAAGAGGACCTTTTTGATTTTTATTATTCTTTTTAGATATTTATGACAGTAGAATGTATTTTGACATATTATACATACATGGAGTATAACTTACTCTAATTAGGATCCCATTCTTTTGGTTGTACATGATGTGGGGTTTCACCGGTTCTGTATTCATATATGAACATAGGGAAGTTATGTCCAATTCATTCTACTATCTTTCCTATTCCCATCCCCTTTCCCTAGCCTTCATTCTCCTTTGTCTGATCCAATGAACTTCTATTCTACCAACCCCCTTATTGTGTCTTAGCATTCATATATCAAAGAAAACATTCCACCATTTTTTTTTTTTTTTGGACTGACTTATTTCACATAGCATGATAGTCTCCAGTTCTATCCATTTATCAGCAAATACCACAATTTAATTTATGGCTTAGTAATATTCCATCATGTATATAAACCATATTTTCTTTACTATTCATCTGCTGGAGGGCACCTAGGTTGATTCCTTATCTTGGCTGTTGTGAATTGAGCTTCTATAAACATTGATGTGGCTGTGTCACCATAGTACGCTGACTTTAAGTCTTTGGGTTATTAGCCAAGGGGTAGAATAACTGGGTCAAATGATGATTCCATTCCAAGTTTTCTAAGGAATCTCCTACTGCTTTCCATAGTGTTCGCACCAATTTGAAGTCCCAACAGCAATGTATGAGTGAACCTTTCACTGCATCCTTTCCAACATTTATTGTTACTTGTATTCTTGATAATTGCCATTCCGACTGGAATGAGATGGAATCTCAGTATAGTTTTAATTTGCATGTCTCTAGTTGCTAGAGATGTTGAACATTTTTTTCATATATTTGCTGACCATTCATATTTCTTCTTCTATGAAGTGCCTATTCAGTTTTATTGCCCATTTATTGATTGGGTCATTTGTTTTTCTTCTGTTAAGTTTTTTGAGTTCTATATGTATCCTGGAGAATAATGCTGTATCTGAGGTACAGCTGGCAAAGATTTTCTCCCACTCTGTAGGCTCTCTCTTCACATTCTTGATTGTTTCCTTTGCTTTGAAGAAGCTTCTTAGTTGACACCATCTCATTTATTGAGTCTTGATTTTACTTATTGCCCTATAGGAGTCTTGTGGAGGAATTCAGTTTCTAAGCTGACATAACAAAGAGTTAGGCCTACATTTCTTCTAGTAGGTGCAGGGTCTCTGTTCTAAATGCCTAGGCCCTTGATCCACATTGAGTTCCGTTTTGTGCAGGGTGAGAGATAGGGGCTTAATTTCATTCTACTACATATGGATTTCCAGTTTTCCCAGAGATACAAGTCTTGGAAATCAGGTGAAGGTCCTCATTTCCCCTGTGTTGAAGATTAAACACGCGAGAAATGCCAACACAAGCATAGAAAGCAAGTTATATTTAAGAAAGAGACAGAACAGCCTTAGCAGGCTTCTGGGTGCCCACAGGAGTGGGTATGTCTGTCTTTTTTGTAGATCCTAGATTGCTTCTCCCTCCTTGTATTCCTCCCTCTCTAACCTTCTCTTTCTTTCCTGTGTAGATGCCTAAGGGCAAAAAGGAACAGCCCAGGGGATAATTATTGGCAACTTCTTATGTTGGAATGTGTGATTCCCCAGAGGTGTTAGCAACCTGTTGAGCCAGGGAAATGTTCAGGAGGTGTTAGCAACTCCTTTCCTTTTCTTTGGTGATCAGTCCTCATCTTGGGATGATTTGGATCATTTACTATCTATACTGACTACATGTCCTTTGTTCCTGTCTTACTAGCACCTTTTGTTAAAGAGGCAGTGTAGGTTTATGGCACCTTTGTCTAGTATGAAATAACTGTATATATGTGGGTTTGTCTCTGTGTCCTGTTTCATTGGTCTTCATATCTGTTTTGGTGCCAATACCATGCCGTTTTTGTTACTATACCTCTATAGTATAATTTAAGGTTGGTTATTGTGATGCCTCCTGCTTTACTTTTCTCCCTAAGGATTGCTTTGGTTATTCTGAACTTCTTAATTTTCCTTTTGAATTTTTTAATATGAAAAGTTTAACTCCATTGGAATTCCATGTTGGGCATTAGCTTTAAATACTTAAACATCACAGCCAAATCATACTAAAAAATGATGATTTCAATAAGGATTTATAGAATAACCTTGTAAAAGTTTTTTTAAATGTTTCAGAAGTTACTTAAAAATTCTAGGAAATGAAACCACATTAGTAACAGAAGGTAATGTGCCAGAAGGAAAATAATAGCAATCTTTCTAAAATATGAAAATAGGCATTAATTTATCTTTAGTTTTTAATGGAAGGGAAACATGTAAAACTATGTATTTCTTTATTTACAGGGGATTCAAATTGTATCATCTGATGAGTGTGATGATTTTACTTCCTTTCTTATTTCTCTTCTTTCCTCTCCAATAGATCTAGTCACCAAGTGGCCATAATTTCCATCACATCTTGGTCTTAAATTTTGAGTTAAACTGATTTAAAAAATTCAAAGCGAGATTTTTTTTTTAATCTGATAATTTTGATATCTGAGTAAAATTAAAGTTCTTGGAATTATTTAAGGGTTATCTAAACTGATCATGGGGCATCCAATGTCTGCATTTTAGGATAAAAATGTGGGTTAATTTTTTTTAACATGGGTTAATTTAATACCACTGATAAGATTAACGGTGGAAAATTACTGGAATTTTATAAATATAATTTTAGATGACTGTTGGTGTGAATTATAAAAATGTGTTTTCTTTTCTTTCTATCAGTGTCCTGAATTTCTAGACCTTGAAAAATCCAAACTTAAATCCAAAGAATCCCTCTCAAGTGGGGTGCATCTGAACACAGCTTCAGAAGACAACTTGACTTCACTTTTAAAACAAGACAGTGATGTCTCTTTAGAGCTTCACCTGCGACAAAGAAAAACTTACCTTCACCCAATAAGGCATCCTTCTTTGCCAGATTCTTCCTTAAGCACTGTAGGAATCTTGGGTCTTCATAGGCATGTTTCTGATCCTGGTCTTCCAGGGAAATAATCATTTTGTATTATTTACTCCACATACAATGTAAGTGCTTTTAATGGCTGTTTTCCTTTTTGTATTTAAATCCTCTCTACTTGACTCAGGGGCTCACAAGGTACCATTATATGCAAAAGTACTGTATATTTTCCTAAATTGAAGCTTATAAGGTAAAATTGAGCAGTTAAGATGTAAATATACCTAAGAACTTTTGGTTCCAATTGTTAAAACTGCCAGCATCTCAAGGCACCTTATTTTTTATTTTTATTTTCAAAATCATCTGCATGTTAGGAAACTCCAATTTCTCTTGCATGGAGACTCCTATTTACTGCTTTTACTAAACCAGTACTTTGTCATGAAAATGCCTTCCAAGCAAATAAGAAACCAAGGGATAAAACTGTTCTTGGATGCAACTCAGATGATCCTCAACTTACGGAAATTCAAGGGGATAAAGGGGGCTTAGTCATTTTTGAGAATTGATGTCCTTCTGTATTGAGATGTTTATAGTTGCTTACATTCATTTCCCCGTACTGAAAAAGAAAATGCAAATTTTGAGAGTTGTAGCCTCAGACAGCAAGCAAGGTAGATCATATTAGAGGGGAGAAAATATAATTTTTTCTCAATTCTTAACAAGTTTTTAGCAAGACATACTTCTGTAACAAAAGGCAGAATATTTTAACAAGAGAAACATAAGAATATTTATTACTGAAAGCAGTTCAGAAGTAACTCAAGGCAGTGGCTTAATGTCCTAGCTTATATAAGATCTTCAGCAAAGAAAATACATTTTAGAGAAGTAACAGGACAAAAAGAAAGCAGTCCCAGGTTTCCAAAGGTGGGAAAACCGTGGGAAGGAGTAAAGTCTGCTCCCAGATTTCTTTGGAGCTGCAATTTCTGAGCTGATAAGCAATCTGCTGTAATGGAGAATTTACATCCTTTCTTTGGGCAGGAAGGTGGGAGGAAAATAGAAAGACCTTTTGTTTTTATGAACTGTGTCCTGATTTTAGGCAAACAGATTGAAAAGGCAGAAATCTCTCCTGCATTTTTATTGTCTTCAGCAACAATCTCATATTTTACAGAGAAGTATTTTCATTTCTTTCAACATTGAATACAAACCAACATTAATGAGAATAAAAAGGTCTTTCTATTTAAAATTCTGTCACTAATTGCATTCACAAAACATCTAAAATAGTTTACACTCACACATTTCCTTGAAGGCTAAAATACAAGTTTCTTGAACTTTTCCTTTTATGGGGAGAGGATCTTCTTTAAGAACTGCTGAAGTGTGACTGATACAAACTGATAATCACAGCTTTTTTCCCAATTCATATTGTAGGGCAATCCTAAATTTGATCAAAATGGTAGATCCACATAATTTTCTTTACCAAGAAAGCTGGAAGAATTTTTTCAAAGAACATGCAATTTCATGTGCATGGCCTATCTTTCAAAAATTCTATGTTGTTTTCTAGCTGTCCAATTCCAGATGTCTAGGAAAAAAATGCACACATCAATGATTAAACTTAAATTTTCTGTGGCTGTTCAAACACTTTGCTAATTTAAGATGAAGAACAAATACATTCTGTATAGATTGGGCTTAATTAGTATATATTGACTCCAGAGTACTGGAACATTCAGTAGGATATATTTTAATAGCTTCAATTGTTAGGTTGAGGGGTCATATAGTTCTCATAATACCAGAATACAGAAAATAAATACAAAGACAAGTTCAAGTTAAGAGATTTTATTTTTAATTTAATTATAATTTTAAAGTATTATGGAATAATCCATTATAGCCTTTTCTTCGGAACTAAGATTTTGAAATTTGTTGAAATTTCTTATCACTTCACTAAGTTTTACATTCATATAAATATTTAAAGACATGTTCTATCTGCACATTTTTAAATGGGTTAATTTCTATCCCTTCAGGATAAAAAACAGAATCTATTGATTTGTCTTCACCTTTGACACTAATCTATTGGTCAGTTTCAAATGCAAGTGATTTATTTAAATTTCCAAAAATGATTACACTGTATATAATGTGACTTAAGTGACCTTAAATTGCTCCCTGTATATTTTCAAATGGCTACATAAATTGAGAATCTATGTGGAAGGAAATCCATAGATAGGCATTAGCATGTTCTCATCTCTGCTTAATAAAAAAAGGTCATAAGTGATCATATATATATATATATATATATATATATATATATATATATATATATATATATAGCAAAAGACCAGTCAATTCAACAAAAGTATAATATTGAAACCAGCTGCCTAAACCATTTAGTGTTATGCAGAAGCAACTTTGGGACTATCTGCCACTTCAATCCTTCATTTAACAAACATGTAATGGATGCCTAACCGGGGAGAGAGAGTCACATAAATAGCTAACTTTTATTCTGAAGTCTATTTAGGGATTTATTTCCATATTGGGGCACACTTTTTGCAGCTGCAACAAATTTCATAAGGACTATAGGCCTTAGCTCCAGGAACATTCAGAATGAATTCACTAGAGACTGTTCATTTGTAGAGAGAGGATTTGGCAGGTGAGGAATTGAGATCTGATTGTTTGATTAGTGAATGCTTCAGCTGCAACATTTGATATGACATGCATAAAATTCAGCCATCCACACAAAGCCTCTATTTGTACTTCATAAAAACTGAGCATGTAAGAATGGGAAGATGGAGAATAGTGTGCAAGTATCCTGCTTGTTTAAATTCTAGCATAACACTAACCTGCTTTTCTTTTTTAATTCCTTGACATAAAATAACTGCTTGATAGTAAAATCTGAAGTCTTAAGAGAGGAAACAGGATTATAAATTTAGGTCCTTTCCCACAGGATGTTAGCTTTAAAATAAAAAGCCTGAGCAATATAAAGATGTGGTTAAGTTGGACATAAGTGTCAAAAGACTCAATGGTTAAACTGGCCTATGGATGTCCAAATCAATTAACTTAATATGTACAAAATTCATTCCCTAAATCAGTGAAAGATCTGATGCCTAAAAGCACTAATGCCCTCCCCATCAGCTGTAGCAAAATCAGTCTGACATAATCTTGGGAACCTGCTGAAGGCCAGGTCAGTGGTGCAGTCAATCAAAAACAGCAGTGTAGGAACTATTTTCCCTTGAGATAATTGGGAGTACTAACATAACATCTTTTACTTTCCACTGAAAAATAATATTACCTGGTCCCCTGGCCTAAATAAAATGTCATCTAAAATCTACAGTTCATGCCGATTAGATGCTGATATTCATTGCTGAACAGAGAGCTGAAACTTAGCCTTAAAATTGTATCACATTTTAAGGTATACAATTAATTTTGAGATGGGATTTCTTGTACTTTGATTAATTGAATAGAAAACCAGAAATAAAAAGGCTGATACAATGTTTCACAGGGTTTTTAATTTAATAATCACTAATTTAAAAACATGGGAAAGCAGCAGGTAGAGGTGGAAGAGTAATGTGTTGAGTCCATTATAACTGGTTGTTCATCAGAATTGAAATTTTCTACTCTTCTAGCAAGGAGGTATAGAAACTAAGTCAGGGTTTGGTGTCAGGTTTGGTGTCACTATTATACCTGTCACTGTCAGAACTGCTATAGTATAATTGAATCAGAACTGCTGTACTATAATTGTACCAAGTTTTTTTGAAAGTTGATATTAACAATGGTTCCAGAACAGTTAGAAGAAAAATGTTCTTATGCAAATGTCATTTTAAATTCCATTCTACACTGTACTAGCTAAAGATAAAACCTTTAACCTCATCGGCATATCTAAAATAATAATAATATTTAACAAATAATACTTATCTTTCCCCTGAATATTTTCATGGTTACCAAAAGGAATTCAGTAGACTGATCAGTTATTAGAACTAAGGATATTTACATTGAATATTTTATAATTTAAAATAGTGAAGTCTTTAAATTTCTTCTCCAGTATTAAAACCAAAATCAGATCTATCTTGATAGATGATAGATAGATTTCATAGTTAAAAAATCAAAACTTTTATAAATTATCAAAAATTAAAATGTTACTGTTTCTAGTCACATTTTTTTGAGTAAAATAAATATGTCTATCATGTGAGTTCAAAGAGGAACTTGGAAGACATTATGACATGGGACAGTGGTCCTCAAAGTGTGGTTCTTAAGCTAGTAGTACTAGCATCACCAGAGAACTTATTAAAAATGCATATTCTTAGACCCTACCCCAAATCCACTAATCAGAAAATTGGGGGCTGGCATTTGGCAATCACCTTTGAAAAAGCTCTCATCCACATGATCCTCAGGCACACTAAAAATCTGAGATTAGTTGGGCATGTTGGCTCTTGCCTCTAATCCAAGAGACTCAGAAGACTGATGCATGAGGATCACAAGTTTGAGGGCAGTCTCAACAACTTAGAGAAACCCCATCTCAAAATTAAAAAATAAAAAGGACTGGGGATATAGCTAAGTGTTAAAACACCACTGTGTTGAATACCCAGTACCCCCCAAAATTAGTTCACCATGCAGAAGAACAAGCATAGGCTCTGCAATCAGACCAAATGAATCTCAACAGGAACACTTTCACTAATATGCCCTGTGACCCTAAGCAAATTAATAACCTCCCTGAATCCTTTTCCTGAATCTGTAAAAAATGAGATAGTGGTATCTGCCTCACAAAATCTTAAGGAAATGAGATAAAATATAGTAAAGTGCCTGGCACACAGTAGGTGCTCAAAAAATGCTAGAATCTTTGTTTCTTACCCAAAAAACATGACATTGAAAACAATCAGGAAAAAACAGGTAATTTTCCACAAATTAGCTTCTGCATAACATATTAGTTACATCGCTAACTAAATGTTACCAAGACTAATATTTTTGATTCAGAAAAACCTAAATGTAGCTATTATCTCTCTTAATTGTATTTTGCACTAGTAGGTTTATAGCTTTAAAGTAATACCATTTACAACAATAATAGTGGGAGTATGACTCTGGTTTTTAAAAACATATCTACTCTGAATCAATGTTAAACACCAAGTATGCAAAGGTGATATGTCCAATTCAGTACTACCAGAATGTATTCTATAAAGGCTGGCACACTGTGGAAGTCCATCCTTGGACATGTTATAGTTCACAGATGTATATTTGAACATGTATTTACAGAATGCAATTTTGAAAGTAAATGTGCTTTCTATTTTTACAGAAAATAGAATTTTGCAGTTGTAATGATTATTTCCAGACCCGCTTCCTCATTGCAAGATACATTATACATATCTTAGGCTGCCTAAACTCTCATGTAGAATGGTAGACATGGCAAGGGGCTCAATGCAGTAAACCTGAATTCAAATCCTACCTTCTCTAGTTATTCCTGAGATAAATTCCCAGTGATCCCCAGTATCCAAAAGTACAAATTGGACTTAGCATGTCATTCCTTGAAGGTATGTGTTGAGGATCCTCTGAATTTATATGTGGAAGTGCTATATAACACACAAATTACAGGACAACTGTAAGATCCTGTGACTTGTGCATCACAAAGAGAGTGGTTTTATGGCATTAGTGCAAGAGCAGCACTTAACCTCTTCTCTTGCTGGTTCCTCAACCCCACACTCAACACACTTAACACTCTGTAACAAAAATCTGAAGGTGACTTTCACCCACACCCCAAAGATCTCGTTGCTAATAACAAGAGAATATCAGTGTCAGGGAATCTTCCTCTGCTTTCGTATCCCTATAGTTCTCAAATATTGCCTTTTTCCAACATCCTTAAAACACATTTGCATTTCAGTTGTTTTCTATGTATGCAAGTAGCTCTCTCTCTCATTTCTCAAGTGTTTAATTCAAAACAACTTTCTTGTGGTTATATTTAACTTATGATCAAGTGATGTTAGCATTTTTAAAACCTAGAAGGATCATGTTTTAACTACTTTATAAAGTATTAGATATTGTGATGGATGAGTGCACAAGTTTAGAACAATTCATTACCTTCTCTTGTGGCACAAACACTTTGTTTTGATGTATAATATATAAAAGAAAATTTACAGAAGACATGAATTATTAATACTTGGGAGCATGAAACGAGATTACTGCAAGGCTTATTTATATAGACTAAATGGAGGTTGAGATGACCAGTCAGATGTTATTTTAAACAATTGTTATTACTATGAATATAAGCACAAAACACGTATATAAATGCAGTGTGCACAAAACACTATACTCAACTGACCAATTACACTGCTCTAGCAATCAAAATTAAACTTTTAAATAGAAAATTATAAAAATGGCCTCAACAAAATATTTTGAAAAGTGGAATTATTAACATGGTTATTCTTGAAAAGCTAATGTCAAAAATGAGATGAATGACTAAATTGCATTCATGACAACTTCTATTAATTCATATTTTGAAAAACGTGATATAATTTGGGACACCTGTGGTTTCAAAACACTGTATGATTAATATATATTCTATGGACTTCCTCTATTTTGGTATTGTTTTAAAATTCACAACTGTGAAACATCACAACTGTGAACATTTTAACTGTATTATTTTTCACTATTACATGTGTTAAGTATTTGAATACATAAGAAATGTACTCAAATGCAGTCATCATTCTTATTGAAGAGTAAACTCAAGGATAAGTTATCTTATAATTAACTCCTTCACAGAGTCGCCTCAAATGCCCTTATAGTTAAAATACCATTGAAATGATATGACACCCTTCTTCCAAATGTAAAAGAAATTAAGTAAAAATATTGCAGAACCCCTAGTTATCTCCTAGGCACCTACTGATTTTAATTAAAGGCACATTACATCTTTTTACCTGATATTTTCATTTCATAATTTTGGTAATAAAATGTATTATATCAGAATGTTTGCAAGTTAAAGAATAATGTATTTCAAAAAAAGAATGTGTGTCAGTCATCTCATATAAAGAAGCTCACTCACATCTGGTTAAGTAATACTTTGGAATGCTTTAAACTAAATGAAACAAACTACCAAAACACATACTACTTTGTAGTCTTTATGCACATAATGTAGCATGAAATCATGATGCTTCTGAAATATTCTGTGCAGAAATATTTATTTTTTAGCAAATATTTTCTTCAAAGATTGGTATGTGGTATTGACAGTGTAATCTACTTGCACAACTAGTTTTGCAATAACCTTCTACAAATAACTGTAAATAAGAAAAATGTAAATTTTATGTAAAAATTGTTGCAAATTTTTGGTAGCTAAAAGAGGTGTACAAGTTGTATTGAAAATATAGTATATATACATAATTTAAGAATGAAGCATATAATTTCTGATCTATTTATACACAAAAATTCAAGAATTTGTAAAAGAAATTATTTTGGGGAAAAAGAAAGAAAATCTCATTAGCTAGATAGGATACTTTTATTAGAAAAGCCAACTATTTCCAACATTTCACAAAGTACTAGATATAGGCATGGTGGTGCTGATGTATTTCACAAAATCACAAAATTGTAACAGTGCTAGAGTTTTGCTGAGCTCCATTAGGATACTAACTAGTAAGCTGGACTGAGTGGTACCAAACTTTAAACCTAAAGTTAAAGAAATATAAAAACATTTAACTTACTACCCCTCAAGACCACTGTAATAATTAACAAAAAGATGAACTGTTTACTTAAAATTCCTAATGGCTAAACAGGCTTTAAGTTATATGTAAAACAACCTTTTATAAATGTATCCTTGATGCATTTTTAAATAAGAATGAAAGTAACCAGATAATATTTTCTTTTGTCTAAGCTTCATATTTTCTTAATTCATTCTCTAGTTGCTCTACTACTATTTAAGAAAACAAAAATTATCTTGAAAGAAAACTTTCAAATGAAATGTGTTGGTTAAAATGTGGCATGTACTAAGCTAAGGACGGTTTAGTCTTGTTTAGTAGCTTAGATTCCTCACCCTTCATTTATAAGATTTTAAACACCATGAGAACATTTGCCTATGTAATGAATGAAAAATTAGCCAAATTCAAGTAGCAGATACAAGGGGGGCTGATCAGAACACAAGTATCTTAGCGTTAAAAGGCTAAATATCATCAAACATTTCTGTAAGATTAATTATCTCTTGCCATAAGATAAATTTGAGGGTCCTGCATTTAGATAACTATGGGAAAATTAAATATACATTTAAAAGTCCAGTAAATCTTATGATCATTATTAAATGACTTATAATTTTGAAAACAATATGGATCTTTAATCAATGTTTCTGGAACTTTCATATTCACACTATTCAGGCTATCCTTTGAAATTTCAGTGATCATATCAACATAAAATTTGATTAAATAATACAACCAACTAAAATACAAATGACTATATGCATGTATCTATATATCTATATATACATATATACACATTTATATTTTTATGCTTAAGGGAAAAGGTTGGAATTCCTCCCAAATGTATCAGAACCTGGAACTAATCATTCCTGGCAATACATGCCTCTGAATATAGCTATTTAATGATGTCTAGACCAGTTCTTCTTGGTCCCTGTAAGATTCCCAAATTGCCACCATCTCTTGATGTCACAGAAGTGGCAACCTGAAAATATAACTAGCACATAGGCAAAGGTCCTATCTATTTTTTAACTAGAGCACATCGTAATGATATAGAAGTGCTACCTAGGTTTACTTGCTATATATTCTGATATACAGAAGCAAACCTGAGTTTTGAACACATGCAAAATAATACACAAAGCACATTGCAAGCTACTTGGATAAAAGGGATATTAAATATATAATAAAGCTCTTTTCTTTATATGCCAGAAAAATATGTTTTAAAACAAGTAGAAAGAGACATGGCAGGAAACAATCAAAAGCACAGATTTTTCTGACAGTTTCCCCTGAGTTTCCCAGTATTTTTCTGGAAGGTAGTTTTGTGCTCAGTACTCTAAATCACAGGAAATTTCTAATTTAATATTTGTATATATGTGATGATTTGATCTTATTCTAGATGATAAATCATCTGAACAATATTCATTTAAAACTTCAGGCCTGGGATAGAGCTCAGTTGTAGAGCACTCATCAAGTATGTGCAAGGCCCTGAGTTCAATCTCCAGCACTGCACACACAAAATGTACAATTAAAACATTGTCTACACTGTAAGTTCTAAATATTTTATATGTATCATCTAATATTATGTGTATACTCTAGACATACTATTAGATAATACCTTAGCATCATGCATTCATTTGAAAATGCTTAATTTACCATGAAATGATTAACAATAAAAATGGGATCTCTTAATACAAATTTCAAAGTAATAAAATACCCCCAGTTGCACTTTAAAGTTTAAGGGAAATTATGTGCTAACATGAAAGAAGTCTTGGATTCTATTCCAACAGATTTAATTTCAAGATTTTTAATAAAGTTATTCCTACTGATTCCAAATAATACTGTCATAAACAAAATAAAACATCATTTTTAAGGTTGTCAAAACACAAAAGAGCATAGAAAAGCACATTTCTGACAAATAATATTTATTTTGTTTGTCCAGTTTAGTAATGCCATAAGATTACAAATAAACTTGATTTGTATATTTTAAATAAATAATCACAAAATTATTTTGTTATTTTTTAAATTGCACAGAGTTTAAACTACCTTAATAAAATCTACTTTCTTTCAGGGTAAATGCCTTTTCTGGAAATAAATATATAACTTGACTACATTTTTTGTTACTTTTTTTGGATGCATGCTTAAAAAGATTAAATGAGCACAGTCCTTGAAATTACAATCAAAATGGACCAAATGAAAATTCCCATAGTATTGACTTCCCCTTGATGTAATTTAAAATGTGTGAACTGCCACTCAAAATAGAAGTGCAATACCTGACATTTAACCATTTGGCAGTCTTTTAGATATAGGTGAATTAATGCACTGTTGTTTGAACTGAAGCATAATACTATATATGTAATAAATTTTGTATGATACAAAACTTTACAGCAAGCTATTTGAATGTTTATTAAAAAAATTCTCAAAATGACATGGAAACATGTTTACTGTATAAATAAAAGCACTTATACATTAAGAGTGTACATTATTCAGTAATTTACATCATCACAATTGGGGTATAAGTTAACCAATACAAACTATCACACACTATTTACATTGCAATTGTGTCCATCATAAAACAAAAAAGATATCTGTTCACATTAATTATGTTAACAGCATCAAAAAAGTGAACTGCATTTCTATACAAAAATCCTGATAAAAGATTCTCTCTGCCTAATGTGTTTATAAGATTGTTAATTTGATTATAATATAAAAGAACTGCCTGATGATGAAGCTAGATCAGAATGGAATATAGGTTTTGCTAGAAAAAAGGGTTCTGTGGTCAACATTTTGGAATAACCTGAGTCAAACCATGATAATTTGACATAACCATATGTACCTATGCATATTTTCATATGCTAATGTATGTTATTAAACTCCCTGAAGATGAGAATTTCCAATTATGTTTGGCCATGGAAACTTCGCATCTCTCAACACCAAACTGCATAGAAGCATCTTTAAAAAAGAATGAGTTAGGGAATTGTGTGAAGAGTTCTAATACAAGGGTCATTTGGCAGAACCTTTATGAACAATAGTGTATGTTAAATTCAAAGTTTTACCCCAACTGTGAGCCTCCAAGTTAGGAACACTATCATAACTGACCACAGAACAGCATACTAACTTGATAATGTATCACCTATAAGTTAAGGTTCCAAGTTCCTGGGTTATATCATTACCATTATTCAACATGAATGATCACACTATCTGGTTTCTTTTTCCTGCAACTTTTAAAATTATACTTCTGTATTGTTATGACTCAGGTAATGTCCTCTCACATTAATAAATATATGTCCATGAAAAATAAAATAACAGCCAGAGGACAAAACTATACGGATTATTTTTGACCCATTCTTATCAAACTAAGTGAATTTGACAGCAAATTATAAAAAACTATCAATGTCAAATAACTATACATTTCTTCCTTTCTATGATTTTTAAAAGTAAAAGGTGATTTTCTATTCATTTATAAGAGGGTTTTTTTCCAAGATGGACTACCACCCATCTTCCATCCTTTACAAAATATGGAGTTTTTAAAAAACTGTATGTTAATTTGGTCACCAGCCAGACTAAAATTATATCAATTTATAGTAACCTTCAGGCTGGAAGATGTTCAGATAAAGTGTGAGAAAAACATGTGGTTTATTAAATCTTCATTAAGAAAGACTTAGGTTGTTTGCCAAGAAAGAAACTACACTAATTATGACAGCTTATGCCAGGGATCTCAATGTTAAGAAATTGGTGACTCTGCTTTATAATTTCTGTGGTAAAACCACCAAGAAATGTTGTTGTGGTGTCTCCTATACCCAATAACCCATATTACAAAGATATACAGAATAGTTATTGATTTGCTAATATTAAAGCCACTTGCTAATGTAGTCAAATAAGCCAAACTTACAACTTTGTAATATCTAAATAGAGGCATAGCTTACTTGATTTAGAACTTTATAAACAGTTAACTAATAATAGCAACTCAGTTTAACAACAAATTTAAAAGTTGACGATTTCTCAAAAATGTGTCATTCCCCCAATCTAGACTTAGAGAAAAATGAAATTTCAGGTTATGTATGTTTTCACTAATGAAATACAAGGCAGAAGGAAAATCTGGTTTTTAAAGAACTTTTTATTTCACAGTAGACAGTAAAATATATTGAAGAAAAATATGCAGTGCAAAAAAATTTTAAAAAGGAAAAGCAATGCCTACTGTAGTTTTTTCTATAGATTCAAATTAGGATACATTTGTAGTAACTGCAATTTTCTTCTTCATAGGCAAAAACCTAAAAGGTTATGTTTTTTGATTATGTGATGGCACAAAATCCCTTCTAGCTGACCCTCAAACACCTACCTCTACAAATATAATTCAAAAGTGTAATCTGTATCTCATATAAGTATAAATTTATCTAAGCTTTAGTCACTTGGCTTCTTTACATAATCTTACATAATTTCATTAGTACATTCCTCTAGGTTTTCACTGTTAAAAATTAAGGGTAAGACGTTTTGACACCAATTAATTCTGTGCCAATATCCTACAATAGTGTGCAGATATTTGCAAAATGATAACTTTTGAAAAAAAAACCTATCTATCTCTATCTTTTCTTGCTTTGAACTATGGATTAAAGAAAAACACATAGTTAGGGAAAATATTAAACAAGTAGGATCACAAAAAGTACCCAAAGTTTTAATTTAAGTTAGTCCAGTTCACTTCTTCCAAGCAAACGAATTCACAGTATTTCTTCTGCTTTCAAATACAAGGCATTCAAATTACCATGGTCCCCTGCAAAAACTAATTATATAAGTAAAATTATCATATGGTAACAATAAAATGCTTTTTAATTGATTACATTGCTTAACAGATTTTTCATAACAGGAAATGTTTAAGAGTTTCTTAAGGTTTGTAATTGAAGCCAGTATATACTAGTAAGGTATTGCTGATTCTATGATTTATATCAGTAAATATAAAAAAGCAGAACCACAATCCTGAAACATGAAAGCACACGTGAACTATCACTTCCCAATAGCTTCAATTAAAAAAAAAAAACACAAAACTAGAATCATGTTAACAGTAAACATTTGAAATGAGGAAGGAACAGCTTTATAATTTGTCAGAAATTAAAATATCCCATCTCTCTGAGAATTAAGATCTGTCAAAATAAACTACTCTTGATGGAAATGACAGTTTTTAACCCTTAAAGATTATTTGGAAGATAAACTGACCAAAAACCGGTCATGAAATTTTAAAGTACATTTAGGTTTAAAAAATGAAGAAAAATTGGTATTTGTAGTAATTTTTAATGTTATCTATGCATTCAGCTGATAAATAAAAGAAACAATATGGTATATAAAATGAATTACTTCCCACATTTATACCCTAAATCACTTACTTTTTTTGACAACTAAGAACACATTTAGAACACAGTAGCAAAGTGGCAAGCAAGATACTTACGTCATCATAAATTAAGTTCACACACCCTTGTTGCAAGTGGTCTCTTCTCCTAAAGAAATCTTTACACAAAAAATACTTTTAATATTATAATTTAAAATCTATAATTTCAAATATATAATGTCTCCAAGTACAAAGACTGAATAATTTCATATTTGATTAAATCTAAAGTGATTTAATATTCCAAGCAACTGAGAGATGAAGGAAACTCCAAAACTGAGCTAAAACAATTTTCAACATTTTTATTACTAAATATTGAAAACTTAAAACTAATTAGATGTAATAGTAAATAGGTAACATAGAAAGGGTGGACATGTTATAAGGAAACAGCATAATACTGAATCAATTTTTAAATGGTCAGTACCTGTCAATGCTCGAAGCTTCACACAGCAAGCAACGTAATCATCAAAGAAAATTCTGCCATTCTTACTATAACGTTTAGCAATAGCAGTTAACGTTTGAGGACTCAGCCTATAGCCTAAAAAAACAGATCAGTAAAGTATAATTTCTAAAACTAAACAGCAAAAGAACACAGCAACATTGCCTTTTCATTAATGAAGTCATAACATAGATTAACTTTCAAAAGTCATTCCACGAAAAAATATTAAAAATAAAGCACATTAATATTAAAAAAGAATCAAAGGCTTCATTATTAACACTACTAAAGAATACACAAACATCATAATTCTATTCTCACTCAGTAATAAAGTAAAAGCTAAGGAAAAAAATAATTACCTTTTTTTAAATGTATTTTGATTTTGATATGTATAGGTGTTTTTCCTAGATTTTAACCTTTCAATATTTCAGTTCTGTTTTTATAGTTCCTAATGAACATCAAAGCAAACTAGGTTCAGTGGTCCACAAACCTGTAATCCCAGCTACTCAGGAGGCCGAGGAAGGAGAAACACAAATTAAAAGCCTGGGCAAACTAGAGAGGTCCTGTCTCAAAACAAATGACTGGGGATGTAGCTCAGAGATTGAGACCTTGCTCAGCATATGCCAGGTCTGGTTCAATCTCCAGTAATGAAAGAAATGAAAGAATATCAAAGCAAAGATTCTTAGTGATCTTTTCTATCAATCAAATCCTACATTTCCCATTGACTCTTTTTTAATTTGTTCTTATTAAATTTACATGACAGTGAGTATATTTTGACACTTACATTGAGTATAACTTATTCTAATTAGGATCCAATTCTTGCAGTTGTATATGATGTGGAAGTTTCACTGATCATGTATTCATATATGAATATAGGAAAGTTATGTCTGATTCATTCTACTGTGTTTCCTATTCCCATCACCCTTCCTTGGGGAACAAAATGCTTACTCCAAAGCAGAAAAGAGCTGTGGATATAGCTCAGTGGTAGAACACCTGCCTAGAAATCCTGAGGCCCTAGTCCCTGCCACTCCCAAAATAACCTAAAGTGTTATTCTTCCTTGTCTTCCAAACTTTGTTTCGTCACACGTTTTTTACTATTTCTTTTTTCTTTATTCCAGTCTTGTTGTCTCCAAAATTCTTTCTGTGTACTCCTATCATCAAAATGTTTCTGATCATTCACCTCCAGTATCTTTGTGTTCTTAAATTCTATACATATATTGTTTTTTTCCAAGAAGACACTTATAAACCATTTTTATTATTAATTATAGGGAAGTAAGGAAAACAGCATATTTACATATATGTTTACAAACATTTCTATAAGAAGATTTATTTCTTTTCAAATTATTTTTAATTTGACAAGATCAAAAATGATTTGTCATGTACAGTGAAATCTGATGCCTTTAAAAACTTATTTCTTCCCTTTACCCTTTTCCTTAAATTCAATGCTCTTTTTTTTTCTCATTCCACATTTTTTTTTTTGTCATTCCACATTGGTGCATTATAAAATTCAATACTCTTAACAGGCTATCTAAATTGGTAGTGACATTTGGAAGGACAATGAACTAACTCAGTGTGGTATGATTGATTGCAAAGCTGCTCTGTTAGGAGGTAAATATCTGTGGCAGATAAAGTATTCATTCTCTGGTATCTTCAGCCATGATATTCAAAAATGGAGACTGGAGCTCAGGTGATTTAATACCCTACCCAGCAGACCTGTGTATGAGCACAGTAACAGTGTTGGGCACATTCTCCCATCGTGATGTTCTAGCATGATTTAGGGGCCCCTCCCTCCAAATTATCACTAAACTTCTTCCTTCCAATTTTCCTTCTCTTTTCTGTTTTCCCCTTCTCTTTCTTTGAAACATATTGGGAAGAAAACTCCTATAAGTATGCAGTTAGCTTATATTATTAATTAACACCCGTAGCTTTAGCATATATTACTGTTTGACTACTTACCTTTTACAATATACATAAAAACTGAAATTTTAAAATAATGAGATGAAAACCAGAAATGTTAATTAATATGTTATACTTGCTATACCCCTAGGATGGTCCTTCAAATTTAATGAGATGCACCAATGTAAGAAGAGAATGTTCCATCTGCAGTTGTAATAATGTGTAACATAGGAAACTTGTTAAAAAATATAAAATGAGAGAAATAGCAAAACATGCAAACTACTATAGTTTTATGAAAATGCATTTTGAGTACGATCTGGATAGGTACTGATAAAATTCCTAAAATTTTCCCATAGTACTCTCAGCAATATCATTTGAATATTTCAGTCCACTTCTTTCTTACATTTAACTGTCCACTTGAATGCTTAGAAAATGTTCTTTTAGTCTAAAGATTATATTAATTTTCTAACATTTTCCTGAATAAAAGACCCAGTTTAATCCATTAGGTATTAAGGCTCTATTAATGAAACTATACATTGTTATATGGCCAGTACTGTCCCTAATAAATAAATTATCTATTTAAAACATAAAACAAAAATATCACTAGTTTGAGTTCTTTAAATTGTATTTCAGATAAGTCCCTGTACATTAAGTCCAGATGTTAATTTTCAAAAAGTTAATTTTTATACAAACATTTTGATTAGAAATAATTACAAATAAAAGTACAGGGTAAGAAAAATAAAGTTTCTTAAAACTGAATTAACTGTAAACAAATTTAGCAACTTTGTGTATTTTTCTCTTTCAAAAGCAGACCATGAAAGAGCCTTAGCTTATTAGAAATTATAATGAAATAAAGTTACATTCTTTCAAAATATTCTAAAATGCCATCTCCCATTTTGAGGTATATTGTTACATTTTTGTGTTTTATTATGTAAGTGAAGAAGGGGAAAAGCATGGTTTTGGGTGCTGAAAAATTAAACTCTGATACAGAAATTTGTGATTGAGATTAATTTTGTTCCCAAATTACTTATACTTCTCAAGTAACAAAAGAATACAAGTGGTGAGTATTAACCATTGAAGAATAAATTTAAACATACCCAAGAAATTTAGAATAAAATGGAAGATCAACATTTAGGAAAAATTATAGTTAATATAATTTTGACGTTGTTAGTCAGAATTTACCTGCAACTTTACTTCAACTAGAGAACTCTAGTGAAAAATATAGCCCTCATTATGGTAGTAAACTGAGAATTAAGATTCATATGTTCAAAGATGACCTGTACAGACTTGACAGAATTTTAATATTCTTACCCATAATAGCAATGGCTTGACTCAGCTCATGATGCTCTACTGTGCCACTTCGGTCTTGATCAATGGTCATGAAGTTCTGTTTCCAGGCATTAAGAGCTGCCCAAAGCTCCTTGAATTCATCAAACCCCATTTTTCCTGTGTAATCTCTCTAATAGTTTTGTTAATAAAAATAAGTTTTGGGATCTGAGAAAATGAACCTGACCCAAACTCTGTATCATTGGCTAAAAAATAAGTATGCATCTACAAAGGTAGTCTAAATCAGCATATGAATAGTTTTCTGCATAAAAACATAAATGTCTATAGACAGCTAACAGGATCTCAAAAATATTTTTAAATTCTAGTTTACTAATTGGTTGTCATTTAAAACTAACAATGGGCTTAATATTCATAAAGTAATAACTATATTCTAGTCTTTTCTATTTTCATTCAAGGATACATCCAACATGGCAATCATAATTCTGCAGGTTTCCAAACTGAAAGCTGAAAGACAGTGAATATTTAACTGAAGTCTGCTCAATTTTGTCTATGTAAAATTATGACAATCTTTATTTCCAAAAGAAAATATTTTAAAATTGCCCCAAATACACAATCACCATAATTAACAACCTTTTTTGAATGTTCAGCATTTGTAGGAAAAAAAAAAAAGGCAAAAAAATTACTGTCTTCAAATTACTCGTCTCATGAGGGATAAGCAATTGCAAAATAATGAAAAATTATAGAGCTATAGGTGTCACAGGTGTTTAAAGCACATGGCTTTGCCTGGGGCCTAGAGACAGGAAGGGCTTCAGTCTTCCAATACAAATGCTGACTAGGCTTTAAGTAGACGCTTGACTTATACTCAGAAATCACAAAGTGTAAAAGATTTAAGAGTACTCATAAGTAGCATATGAGTACCTCAGAAAAACAAATTAGAGCCAGATACTAACCTCTTCAATACCACTCAAAAGACTAATTAAGGTCACTGAAGAATTTTAAGAAGCAAAAGAGAAATTCTATATTTTCCATTTTAAGGACTTTAGCTTACAATGAATAGACTCTAAAGTGAGATGATACAGAGGGAGGAAAAGCATTTGGTGGCTTATTTCAATGACCAAGGAAGAAGGAAATGAGCCTCTGAGCTAAAGCCACTGTCCCCCTTTCCCACTGCAAGGGGGAGGGGAGAAGAAAGGAAGAAGAAACCAACACAAACTATCTTAAAGTCAGGGCTTATTAGACATAGTAACACTTTCACACTGATAGTACTAGAAAGAGCCCACTAGATAAACTTCAATTTTTCTAATCCTTATCACAATTTCATTCAACCACTATGCTGATTTATTTTGAGAAGAATTACATCACCACTGTTCACTTAGGCCTACAAAACTCTTACTAGAAACTCATTAATATGAATGAGTAAGTGGATAAATAATTTTTAAAATTAATTTCACTTTATGCTACTTGATGACATATTTTTAAAGTTTTAAAAAGAAAATTACACCAGCTAAATTTTAGACTAAGGATAAATTATAAAATATTCTACAAGTTACAAGAGATGATTTTCATGAAACATTTAATAAAAACTGCCTGTGCTAAAGTTATTGGTAACAGTGTTTTTGAATTGACAACTCAATGCTGAATGAGAACTCACTATGAATTAGGTAGTGAAAGTTATGCGATTTCACGTAAACCAAATGCATAACAGTCTTAATTTTTCAAATAAAGAAACCGAGGCCCAGAAAGATAGATTCCCATGTTCAGAGCTAACAAATAGAAGAATCAGGACTAAAGTCAATGTTCCTTCATATAAAAACTACTGGAGGGGAGTTGTTAATATAAAAAATTTCTGAAATGGTATTCCACCTTTTGGCCAAGTAAATAATATCCATTTTGCTTTAAAATTAACTTGACATACATTCACAAAGTGGGAGAATCAGAATGGGTAATAATACATGGCCAAAATTAAACAGACAAATAAGCACATCTTCAGTCTGAGAATATAATCATGTATGTAAGGTTAAAACATTTTTGACAAAGAGTAGAGAGAATTTTAATTCAAGAAAGTTGATAGGTTTTTACTTCCTCCCCACAACCCAATAGAATGGACAGCTATTTTAAAATATAAAAATCTATAGAGAAAAAGAGAATGAGAGAGGAAACAACAGGAAAATACATTGTAAGTTATAAAGTCAAAGGACATGAATTAAGTAATGTTTACTCAAAAAGAGAAAAGCTCAGAAGCAACTTAGTTACCTTAGGAAAGACTCCAAGTGTAATAAATTGAATTGGCAGTACTTCTGAAAACATGAGTGAAGGTACAAATACAAACAGAATTGTGTAACGTCCACATAGGAGAATTTAAAGCCCCCAATCACCTCCTTGTCTCTATTTGGTTAGATAGCTCTGACTCCTAAACCTAGCAGAATTTGGTTCTCTGGAGAATTCTCTGGACTGTAGTATATCAGGCACAGCTGGGATGGGATATCTACTAAACACAAGGCAATTAATTGAATATTTACAAAAGTTTTGAGAACCCTGTGGACTCCATTTCGTCTCCCTTGCAGTCAGAAGATAAACTGGATAATCATCCCCAAAGGAAATCACTAAAGATACCAACACTCAAAGTTACACAACAGAACTGCCCAAATGAAAAACCATGCACTGAAGCCCATGATCAAAATTTAACCATGATGTCAGGACTTATGATCAGCATTTTAGCAAAACATGAGCAACAAAAGTATCATCAAGCACCTGAGAAAAGACATGAAAGATAACCAAACAAACAAACTGGGGATATAAAAACAATTTGTAAGAAATAACAGGCACAGGGAAAGAAAAAACTCAAGGATATTAATAGTCTTTGAGAGAGTTAAAAAATTATAGTCAAAACAAAAGACTCAATAGAAGTTTTAGAAAATAAAGTTGAGGACATTTCCCAAACAGTGTAAGAATAAAAGAGGGCTGGGGATACAGCTCTGTTGGTAGAATGCTTGCCTTGCATGCACAAAGCCCTGGGTCCAATCCCCAGCACCACACACACACACACACACACACAAAAAAAAAAAGAATAAGTAGAAGACCTAGTTCAAATAACATGCAATATAGAAAGAGAAAACATCAGTGAAGAAAATTACCCATAACTAAAGTAAATAAGTTTCCAGAGTAAGCACACATGCACTGAGTTCCCCACAGAATACCACTAAGTAAAGCATTATGGAATTTCTGAATACTAGGAACAAAGAGAAGATCTCCCAAGCTTCTGGAGAACAAAAGCAAATCACCTATGGGCCAGAAGTGAAAAGATATAACAACAATGGAAGCTGAAAACAATTAAGTAATACCTCTAAAATTCAATATGAAAATGATTTGTAACCCAGGACTCGATACCTGACCTAAAATCCCTCCATTCTGAAGACAGAATTAAATCTTTTTAATATACATAAGGTCACCAATATTTACCACTTTTATTTTACCTAATGATAAATTTCATTGAAATAAGGGATTGTATTTTTTTTTAAGTGGAAAGCAAGATGTCAGGAGATTGAGTGAAGAGGCCAACCAACTGGAGAAAACAAAGACAGCTCCAGAATGAAGGTGAAAGAATGCCAGTATGAGAATCACACACAAAAAACAGAGCACACTGGAAAGTTCCAGGTTGATAAGAAAGATAGAATACTTAACCTTATTAATTTCAAGAAAAGCAAAAAGTTATATAAAAAGGAAAAGTAATCATATATTGTCACAAGACAAAGTTATAAACAGTATGTACATACCAAAAAAAACTACTGATTACCTAACCAAAATTACCATACCACCATATTGTACTATGGGAGACTGGGAAGTATTCCTGTGTGAAGGGAAGGGACAGGGTTACCTCAAGGTTGAAAGAGAATTTAATCCTCTCAATTCGAAAAGAATCAGCTAAAAAGAAGCCTCTTATATAAGTGATTAATGTTGGGAAGAAAGGAATGTACAAGGAACAGATTATATTCATAACTGAACCATTTGGCTGAACCATCTCTTTAAACCATGTGCATGTATAACTGCTATGAAATTTTTAAATATGTACTCTAATTATGGGGATACAAAAAACTAGAAAATGAATATCCTATTCCAATTTCAACAAAAGGGGGTGGGGAAGATCTTACGAGAATAAGTTCCACTGATTCCAGACTGTGTCAAACATTTCTGAAGTTCCTCAGCATCCACTTCACCATCCTGTTAAAACAATAATGATAACCTTATTTAATGTTTAGTTATATAAAAGCATATTAAAATGTTAATTAACTATGGTAGCTCAATCAAGAAATATGCATTTCTCAGAATACTGGTATCAACTTCAAAATTCTAAAAAGAATTATCAACCGCAAAAGCATATTACAGAACATAATGCAATGAATCATTTCCTCTACTTCTGAAAAAAACAGCATATTTGCTCTGTTCTATCACAATTCAAAACAAAATATTGTGAAAGTCATTGAATCTCTAATTAAAATAGAAAAATCCATAAAACGTTTTTAAAAAGTTCTCACAAACATTCCCAGTCATGGTCATTTTTGGAAGGAACTATGTCTAAAGAAAAACTTCATATTGAATGTTTTACTGGCAGGGAAACATATCCTTTTCAATCTAACAATTACCTCTAGTGAAATTTTATAGTCCTCTGTATTGTGTAGCTATTCTGATTAGTGTCCAAACATTCTTGTTTGAATTTATTGGAAATGACAATGGAAATGAAACAGAGTATTCTCCTTACGTTTCAGTGCCTAATCCTATTTTCTACACAAATATACAGTAAGGTAATTCACTTGGAAATATCACATACATTGGCACAGATGCAAAACAAGAGCTATGAGAAAAGATTAAAAAGGTAAATTTAAGACACATGCTTCATAAAAAAAGAAATGAATACTTTAGAAAAAACTTCTAAGAAGTATTTAAATAGTCACATTCTACTAGATCTTTAACAATGAACCTGCAAACACAATTCCAGTGGTTCTAATAGAAATTTAAAAATACTGAGTAATATTCTTCTCAATGAAGCATCCTTACAGTCGTCTCTGCTTAGAATATCTGAGTGCTCCTTCCTAGGTCCTACATACTTTGGGGATCTTTATTAAATTTTAAATTCTATAGTAATAAAATTATACCTTAAAAAATACCTATTTCCTTAGACTTGTAGCTACATTACAAATACTTTCTTCCAGTTATAGGAACTTTAGAAGAACTTTGGGGCACATTTTATTTAACCAACATTTATCCACCTCCCTATTAGAAGTCCCGAAGCAACTGTTTCAAATGATTATTATATTATAAACCTCTTTCAAAAACTTCATGTTCTGAGCAAAAAGTCATTAGTAAAACACTCTACTAATTAATTTGGAGAGCTGCCACTGTCAATACCATTTCCGTGAAATAACACACAAATGCCATGCTACTGTCAATGATGGCACACCAAATTTAAAAAGACTCTTTTACAAACTATTAGAAGAGGCAAAGGAAGAAAATGACTTATCTTTATTTTTGATTTTTTAAAAAAATGTCTTTTAGCACACAAAAAGTGATGTAGTTATAAATTATCTTTTCTTTAACTCTTCTTAAGTGGAAAAATGCCATTCTACTTGATGATTAAATTAATGAGAAGTTACTGAGCCTCATGAATTTTTTCCCATTTATAAAAACAATGTATCATGTAGAAAGCACAAGAATGCAAAGAATGGAATGTACAGACCACACAAACATGAAGTTTTCAAGAAAAATGTAAGTGTACTGAAAATCTACACCAATCCAATTAAAATGAAGAGCAACAAATCCTACATGTCAGATGATATTTTCTGTTCAAGCATCAGTCTATTCCGTAACATTTCACACAAAAGTTTCTCACCAGCCTCTTCCGTAATATTTCACACCTTTCCCAAACTGGGTATTTCTCTAAATTCTACACTTCTAGACAATGAAGAAGGAACCAAAAGGTGTGGAGGTTCTTTAGGATGAAAGAACATTTATGGAAAAAGCAGACTTGGAAAAAATGATAGTTGAAAAGATACAAAACAAAATTTATTGTAAATTTTAGTTGAAACACATAAAAGTTATTTTAGGATCTTTCTTATGAATGAAATGGAAACTACAAAACAGCTCACTATTTCCTCTCACACAAAATAAAACAGCTTTAAACTCTGTGTGCCACATTTCCATGTGCTCATTTATCTGCAAAGGCCTAAGCTCCCCTCACCCACTGCTCTGCCTAGAAGGATACACTGTAGATAAAAGTCAATTATATGTCTTGTTCTTCAGAAGTGAAGGTGTACTCTTCCTAAGAAAAACAATATTTACTATTTTACCAGGGTTAAGAATCAGATGCTATAAAATGTAGGACATCATCCATTAATTGCCTCAAGAAGTCCCATACAGTGGGACTCTGATTTTATTTTTTCTTTAGACTTCCTTTGGAATTAGGGTGTACTACTTTCGTGGCACATCAATAGGTGAACAAGAACCTTCACATGTTCAGCTATATAGAAGTTCTCTGAACGCCGTCTTTTCGGGTTCAGATTTCATAGCATCAGCATGATTGCTAATAGACTAGGTAAGAAAATCCAGCAAGGCCTAAAATTCAGACTCTACTTGGCCTCTGTGTAGCATTCCTTCCTCCAGGGTTTGGGAGAGAACTCCTCTGGAATAAGAGTCTTATGACCTCCTGTCAGGTAAGGTAAATCAGAGAATAAAGAAAATTATGGCCATATAAGAACAGGGAAAAGTTTCTGTGACTTCCTTGGGGAAGAGAAATTCTAGTTTCTATGCCCTATATCCTGCCTCAGGGAAGGCATTATGAGCTAGGAACCATGGAAAAAAATATACAAAAATATAAATAAATATATAACACATATAAATATCAAAATGTGTGTATATGTTATCACACTTATATATGTAAATATACAAATATGTATCGCAATTATATTCTTTCCTATCTTCAATACTCAACAATTCTCTTATAAAAAAATGCAACTGATATCTCATAAAAATGGATGTGATACATACTTCCATTAAGACCACTCGAACTTTCACAAGATAATGAATATAAAATTACTTTAAAAGGAATAAATTGTGGTATAATAAACAGTAGTTGCAATAGAAATAAAGAAAAAAAACTTTGCCTGACCACATAATTACTTATTATCACTAAAACTTTGCATGCAAAACTCACGTACCTGAATTGGCAGGTTCATACTTCCCGATTGGTCATAATAAAGCCTGCCTTCTATATACTTATTCAAATTTATTAGAGATTAATAACATGCTAATACTATAATATATCATTAAGATAATAATTTCTGTAATATTTTGTTAAAAATAGAAAAATATGCCCTAATATGATTATATAGATAATCTTTTTGAAAGACTGGACAGTCATATAAATTTAAAAAATCACTAAAAATGACATAAATCCTTCTGTGGAAAAAATGTAATTGCTCAACTTGAATAAATTTATGATATTTTGAGGTGATTTCCTATTTATAATACTGTTTGACATACGTGGGTTTCAAATTACACACACACACACACACACACACACAAACACATACACACAAACACATACACACAAACACTTCTTTTTAATGGAATGAATGGCAAAGTTAAAATATTGTTCCCTAGACTAAATACTAATTGCTGTAAATATCTCTTACCTTCCCTTAAATTTATAACAGTCATCCTTGTTTGCTATAAAAGGATGTTCAGACTAAATGTAATTAGCTTTAGATTATCAATCTCTCCAAGGGAATAGAATTCTTCTCATTGTCAAACATAGGGAAGATATTAAGACGATTAAGTGAGAGATAAGATAGTTCAAAATAAGAAAACATCTAAGTACTATAATACTTATGTTTTGATGATGTACTTAACTACTAGTAACAAAATCCCTTTGTCAAATAATGTCAGCAAGAAAAGTGTTGGTCTATTTTCTGCAGCTATATAACTGAGGCTGTGTAACTTCTAAAGAAAAGAGGTTTGGTTTTGCTTATGTTTCTGGAAGCTAGGTAAAGCACAGGCATCAGCTCTTCTTTGTAAGGACCAGGTGTGAAGACCAGAGACAAATGTGTGAGAGAGAAAAATGGGAGGTGACTGACTCACTTCAAAACAATCCACTCCAATGTGAAATAACTAACCCACTCTTTCAAGAATCACCTTTATCCTCTGATGAAGATGGAGCCCACATGACCTAAAGGCCTCTTAAAGGCACTACTACCTCTCAGTACCACTGCACTGGCATGTAAATTTCAACATGAGTTTTGGTGGTGACAAACAACATCAAACCTTAGAAGACATCCTACTATGTAAGGAAGAATTAGATTTTTCTACTTTGAAAATCTTTCCTCTTTCAATTGATTTAAAGTGACTTTTTAAAATAAAATAATTATGACTGCCCTCATCTCAGGTCTCAAGAACAAAATCAGCCTAGAAAAAATTTAAACATAAGTTCCATATGCATTTAAACTGATATACTAAGTGAAATACTTGACATTTCTTTTGAATACCAATCATTTTTTTTTAAACTAACACTTGTGCAATAATTTTAGCACCTTACCTGTCCAGCAACAGCAGTGAAATAATTCCACATAGCATCATCAGCTGAAGAATAATTGTCTGAATATGCTGGGTACCCAGAGTAACCACCAGGGAGCATGTTTGGACCTGTTCCTGGCATTTGCATTTCTGGCATCTGACCACTAAAATTTCCAAACTACAAGAGTAAAAGAGAAGAAAATAAATAATACAAAAATTATCCATTAAAGTGGCTTCAAATAAAATATGTATTGAAAGTCCATTGAAAAGTAAAAATATAGTTACCAAAAGCTCCCAAACATAATTATCACAAAAGCTTAAGCTACATAATACTAGGTAACTAACATTAAGACAGAGTTCATTAGTATTTGTTATTCAGCATTAAAAGTAGTTAAGAGCTAGAGGTATAGCTCAATGGTAGAGAGCTTGTCTAACATGTGTGAGGCACTGGGTTCAATCCTCAGCACCACATAATAATAAATAAATAAAGGTATTGTGTCCATCTACAAGTAAAAAATTTTTAAAAAGTAGTTAAAAAGAAAAAAAACATCAGCCACTAAGAACTTAATTCAACAAAAGAATATAAGGTATAATTTTTAAAGTTTACCATCATCATCAGTGAAATAAATGAAAGTAAAACGTAAGATTTCACATATAGTGAAACTCAGAATTATACCTCAAGACACATACTTAGAAAAAAATGTGGTCAATACAATGAAACTGGGACCTAATCATGGGAAACTGCTTATAGCTCAAATATCCTCTCCACCATAAAAGATTTATTTTTTAAAAAATTAAGATGACAAGAAAAAAATACAGTGACAACTCTAATAGTCCACTCCAATACTAATAAGAAAAATAATAATACCAATGAAATAATAATATTAGGCAGTTAATATTTATTGAGGGCTTTTTATATGCCATGTACCACTCTAAGTACTTCCATTGATTATTTCATTAAATTTTCACAACTCCATGAGATATAAAAGTATTTTGTTCTTTTTGCAGTTGAGGTTCTGAAACTTCAAGATCTCCTGACCTGGTCAAGGTCAAATAGCTAGTAAGAAGTAGACCATGTATTCAAATATACTTACCCTCAGAGACATGTGGATAAACCCTATCCACATTTATTTCATGCTATGGCTATGGTTTCTCTCTTATTTACTGTTCATTTTGGGACATGGCATATGCTTTTAATACCTTAGAAAAACATTTTGCTCAGAATTTTTGTGAGTCCAGAGAGAAAGAAGTAGTAGATTATAAACTCATTCCATTAAACAAAAATCTTGACCTGAAGGCTGAAAAGAGGTTGCCATAAGACAGAAAGAAAAAAGAATTTCAAGTAGAAGGAAGAAAAAAAATATAATGAAAATATATATAAATTAAAATTTTAAATTTTTTTTCCTGTGAAAATTTTTATTATAAAATTAGTACAATGAAAATAATACAATTTTGATTAAAAAAACTCTTACTAAACAAGTAAAAAAGTATTAGAAAAGCATTTAAAAAGATGAATCATTTACTGGGTCAGATAAAAGTATACTTTCAAAAAGGTCTAACAGCTACCATTTTATATTTTGTTAAATATAAAAATATTAATTTAGGTCTATATTGACTATAGTTAATATGTTTCATAAAACAATTTTAACTTATAAATATATTCCAAATAAAGAAATAATGCATATTTTACCCTTGGATTTTATTCAATGTATCTTAAAAGAGTTCCACTGAAAAGTGTTAATTTTACTAATCTATATTGCTTTCTTTGTTTGAGGGTATTTTTGTCCTAGCTACTAATAAGGAGTTGGAGAATAGATGTGAAGAGCTGTTTTTATTAGGATAAGCAGAAAAAAAGCATTTAAATGTTTAAAATATGTTCAGATGTTTCCTTCCATTAAACACAAGCACTCTGATAAAAATGGGGGTAAGGAAGTAACAAATCCTTTCAATTAATATGTTATTACAGATGTTTCCTTCCATTAAACACAAGCACTCTGATAAAAATGGGGGTAAGGAAGTAGCAAATCCTTTCAATTAATATGTTATTACTATCACCATCATCTCTACCACATACATGAAATTAGGATATCCAACTAGGAGTAAAAGTAACATATTTCTAACAGGGACTGCAATCTAATTAAAATATGTAGAAGGTAATGAAATTTAAACTGCCTCATGGATTCATGCTATTTTGACTAATTTTGAAAGAGATTTTACCTTCCTTAGGCACCTTAAACTTCCTTAGTAACTTAAGGACTGAAAGTAGACATTAGAAAGTAGAAGATGCCAGAGGGAATTCAGGCACGTTTTCAAGCAACTCAGTTTAGGAACAAGTATGTGTCAGAGTTGAGAGCCTGGAAATCCATTACCTTAAAAAATGATTCTCCCTTAGTTCCAAGGATTAGAATTAATTCCTTTGAACACCACTACTATACACTAGTGTCAATATCTGGATTAAAATTAATAAAGCATAATTTCCATTTTTAGGTTTTAAAAAAAGTTAAAATAAAAATAGAAAACAGGCTACCTTCTGCCTGCACCCTAGTGGACCATCCCACACTCTTTGTAAACAAAAAGTATGCTCCAGGCACTTTGAAAATTACTGATAAAAATGTTGAAGACTTGGAATTCCTTTCCAAAAGGAAGGTACTAGCCACAGGATACTACAATTAAGAATTCTAACTCCAAAGGTGATGTAGAAAAAACAATTACATGAGAAAGAATAATCTTCACAACTTCAAAAACAAAGTCTAGAAAAACAGATTGTCTTTGCTCTGACAAAAGGTATCGGGGGCATTTAGAGTTCATCTTAACGTATTTGTAAGGAGTTTTAAAAATGAGAAGTGGTAAAAATAATTTCAGAAAGAGGATCTGTAACAAAACTGCGTGGAGCAGGGGTGAGAACCCTATAAGATTATTACAAAAGGAGAAGGATGTTTTATTCCTCGGTTCCAAGAAAAGAAATTTCAAAAACACAATTCACATGGCAACGTCACACTGAGGGTCGACACTTAAGGGTCCTCAAGGATCGGAACACCTGCAGTTCCATTTTAGCCCGCCCAGCCCCTGTTTCCAGCACTACTCAGAGTTCTGTTTCAGGCCCTCTAGTATCAGTCACCAGAGAAGGACGCGGAGGCAGTGGGCGGACCCGCACGGTGGCAGCGCCCGTCGGGCCACACACCCAGCGTGAACCGAGGCCACGAAAAAGTAACCAGGACTCACCCCTCCTCCATATCCCGGGTAGGCCATGAAGAGCCGATCAAGTGTCACCCAATAGTCACTCTTGAGTTGGCGTTCGCCCTGGTGAGAAAAGCGGGGAAGTGCAGGTGCAGCTCAGGCCGAAAGCCACCCAATCCCCGCGCGTCGCGTTCGCGCGTTCAAGCCCGCCCCCTGAATCCAGCCCCGCCCTACCTAGTTCCGATTGGCTGAGTCCTGCCTTTCTCGACCACACTGCGGGAGCCCGCCCCTTCTCGGAGTCTAGCCTCACTCTCCTCAGTTCTGATTGGCTATCAGGTCTCTTGGCTCAGAGAACCTGTTTGTTCAGCTCTTATTGGCTCACTCAAGTTCTTAACCAACTCACTCCGATTCTCTAAGCTATTGTTTCCTAAAGTTTCTTTTCTCCCTAGAAAATCAAAACCGGGCAGCACACTTCTACTCTTAGACTCTTCTGCGCTTAGACTTAGTCATCTTTGAATTTCAAATTTTGCAGTTACTAATCTTTGCTTTTGTGTAGTATTGATGTCACATCAGAACTTTGAAGTTGTGACTATGGCTATGCCCCAAGGAGAGTACTTCTGCATTAAACCCCAATTGACTCCAAATTAAGGAGTCTGGCCACAATTGTCAAACGTAACAAATAAAAACATAGGATATCTAGTTAAATTTGATTTTCAAGTAAATAATTAGGGTAAGTCTCAAATATTACACACACGTACACTTATATTTAGAATTTTTTGCTGTTTATAGGTCAGTAATGCACAGTGTCCTGTATGTTATTATATTATCTGGCAATCCTACCAGTGACTCAACCTTTGGAAAACCCTTATTAAATATTATCTATACCAAAGAATATTTTGCTCTTTAAGAGTTAATTTTTAATTTTGATTTTTAAGTAATTGACAAGTCTGCTTTTATCTAGAATACA
Organism: Marmota flaviventris; assembly: GCF_047511675.1. NCBI lineage: Eukaryota > Metazoa > Chordata > Mammalia > Rodentia > Sciuridae > Marmota > Marmota flaviventris. Next base: position 69,010,641 of record NC_092508.1, read on the forward strand.
AATGAAATTTATAGCTCTGAGTTTAAAAGAACAAAATAGTCATAGTTTCAGTTTTAAGACAAAACAAAGATGATATTATTTCAAGTTATCACTGAAGAATAAGAGAGGAGCTATTTCAAAAATAAGGATGTTAAAAAGAAGTGTTAACTATTAGCAGATGAAATCAGTCTTGCAAAGCTTAACTATTGTTTAGCTACACCACAGAGGAATATCTTGCACCTTGTGAAACAGTTTTACCAGGAAGAGACAGAGAGAAAGGAAGCTTGAAAATGTACAAGCTATTCTTGAGAAAGTGTCAGTTCCTCTGACACAATAAGAAATACTTTACCAATAAAGTTAAATTACTGGGATAAATAAATAAGTAGAAAAAATGGCAAATTCTACTTGGTAGCAGAAAAGAATGTATGACTCATTAAGGTATCAAGTGATAATAGAAAGCTGAACAAATTGTTGCCAAGTTAATACACAGAATTAACTATATATTCAAATAAATACTTAGGGAAAGATTGTCTACATTTACTATGTTAGTCTAAATCTAGGATCTGAACTTTGGGGTATCTTCATTACAATGATCATACTGATTGATGCATTACATTTGGGCATACCAGGTGTCAAATCTCCATGGGTCTCTTACATTTCTGCACGTGTAATTTTTTTTAATATTCATTTTTTACTTGTAGTTGAATACAATACCTTTATTTTATTCATTTATTTTTTATGTGGTACTGAGGATTGAACCCAGGGCCTTGCACTTGCTAGTTGAGCACTCTACACTCTACCGCTGAGCCACAACTCCAGCCTCATGCACATGTAATTTTTAAGATAATATTTTCCTCCAGGACAAAGTTTGGGTAGGTTTGTTATTAGCCCTTTTAAAAGACAGGACTTTCCAAAGTATGTAGTTTCCTAAGCAGCCTGGTAACAAACCCACTGAATTGCATCACCCTCCTGACAGTTCCACTTTGCCCTGGGGGACTTTGCTCAAGCTGCTTTTGTGCTTTGAGTAATAAAGTCCTTTATCTCTGAATCAGAAATCTCATGCCTTCTGCCAATTTCTCTGAAACTTTATTAGCTTGCAAGTGGGGTAAAATATTAGATCCTTTATAGATCCTGACAGTGTATCTCTTCCTTAGAGAAAGGGTTGCACAGGAAAGTTCCTATCATGAAGATAGACACAGAGAAGACTTTGAAAACCACATTCTGCAGCATCAGCATCTCACTCCCTAAACTTAGTATTTGTAATTATAATGTTTCAAAAATAAAAAATTCAGATGATCCTTGATTTTTTTAAAAAATAAAAGTCATGATAATTTGTCTCAATGAATCAGTTTACACTGTATGAACAACAGCATTTTATGAAAATGTAATGCACAAAAAATTTAAAATCATATACTTTTATTTCAGAAAATACTTCAATATTTTGTAAAATAGCTATTTCTAGAGTGAATGCTATGTAGTAGGCATTGTTGATTGTGAGGTGCTATTCCTCAAAACAACCCTATGTGGCATGTACTATTATTAATCCTATTTTGCTAATGCAATAAGTAAGGTAGTAAATTGTATTTCACTTGCCCATGGTTGTGTAGTAGCAAAGCAGAGATTAGAACTCAAACAGTTAGGCAACAGAACATAATCTCTTAATGCATTTCCCTTTCCCTGCCTACCTCCAACTTTAGTACTTCAAATTTAATAAAAATTATTTATTATTTACACAGGGGAAAAGGGGGGCTAAAAGAGTAGAAAATGAATAGTAGAAAAATATTTAGAGAAATAGACAGGAAGATGCATTATTTTGACCAAGGTTAACCAATTGATTCACTTCTCTTACAAAGCATACATGCTTTCTGGTGATCACAAGCCTCACATGATGATGTCCACCTGTGAATTTCTTCTGAATCATGATGGCTTAATCATAAATTTAGATATTCAATTAACCAACACAATTACCAATACATTGTAAACACTAAATTAATTCTGGTTTTCTTCCCCATCTATTGTCACCGCATTTTCTCTTTCCTCCTATATGAATGAAGAGTGGGGACACAGGAGAAATAAGTGTGTATGAGGCAAACTTTAGTTGCAGTCAAAGCCTACTTCTTTCATATAAGTCAAATTATACTAAACACCACGAATAAGCCCCATCAGCTAATTGAAAACCAAAATTAATGGAGTTTACTTTCTATCACCAAGAAGCTTCATAATTCATTTATTCAACAATGATTTGTTGAACACATATAAAGTAATGCTATTTTAAACGGGGAAAAGTATAGCAATGGGAGGTAACAAATGTCCATGACCTTGAAGAGTTTACATTCAAGCAAGTAGAAAAGACAATGGTGAATAAAGAAAATAAGAAAAGGAAGGAGTATATGAGGAGATGATGGTAAGTGCTATTAGATTAAAAATGGAAACTAAGGCAAAGTTCAGGGGAGGAAGAAGACAGAATAGGTTGCAGTACTTAAGAGTGCTCAGGTTAGCCTCCTTACAAAGATGAGATTTGAGCAAAAACTTAAAGGACATGAGCAACTTAAGACATGTGGGTATCAGTTGGAAGAGTATTCTAGGGCAACACTAAAGCTAAGGTCCTCAAGCAAAGGCCTGCCTAACCTCTTTGAGTAACAGCAAGGAGGGCGGTGAACCTTGAGTAGATGGAAACAGAGGTAGGAGTGGTTACAGAGCAGACATCTAAGTCTTATAGACCATTTTGAAGACTCCTTCATGATCTGGCTGAGAGAGGGAGCTGAAAGTTGGAACCTAAGTGGGATATGATATGACTTCAACTGGAAGTCATATCATGTCCCCTTTCAGCTGTGTTGATGATAGACTGAGACAAGTCTGTTGATACTCTAGAGTTGATGGTGATATCAGTGTAGTAGTTGAGATGGTGAGGTATTGTTCTATTTTAAGGTGAAACTTCAGGGATTTACAGATGTTTTCAGATTTGCCTTTAATGACATGGTACTATTTGGTATGAGATCAAAAATTAATACTGGGCCTATTAAGTTTGAGATTAAATAATGAGATCAGGTATGGTGTTGATTTTAGGAGCTTCTGGAAGTTAACAGCTTGACTGATAAGGGTACCTTCCAACCACCCAGCGTCTGCATCTTAATGGAGTATGTTATTCTCTACTTCTAGAAATGGTAACAAAATATTTTTTAAGGCATGGGAGATTTTTCCAAAACGACCCTAAAATGAGGACTAACCATTAATGCTACAAGTGAAAGTGAAAAGGGCCTAAGAAATTAATACTTCTTTGGTATCACTAAAAATTAATTAATTTTAATTAGTTAATTGATTCATTTGGCCCATAAAAATTAGTAAATAATAGAAATAACTTTATGACTTAATGGATTGAAGATAACAGTCAACTGAATATGCAAAATAATTCTGGCAAGTTCTAAATCTATTTAGCACTTGAGAAAGTGTACAAAAGGTACCTCAGTCAGCTCAGGTGACCAGAACAAAATGCCACAATTTGGGTGCCTTAAAAAAAAAGGAATTTATTTCTCACTGTTCTAGAAAGTGGAAGCTTAAGATCAAGGTACTTTCAGGGTCAGTCCTTGGGTTGCAGATAGCTGCCTTCTTCCTGTGTTCTAACATCACCTTTTGCTTGTGTAAGTGAGGATTGAGAAAGAGGAAGCAAGTTAAATTCTGTTAGCTCTCTTCTTATAAGGGCATTAATCTCATCAGAAGGACCCCATCCTTAGTACCTCATCTAGACCAAATTATCTCTTAAGGGCCTCATGTCTAAATCCCATCACATTGGGTTTTAAGGTTTAAACAACAACAACAAAAAATTGTGGGCTGAGTGCAGTGTCGCACACCTGTAATCTCAGGAGCTCAGGAGGCTGAAGTAGGAGGATGGAGAGTTCAAAGCCAGCCTTGGCAACTTATAAAGGTCCTAAGCAACTTAACCTGTCCCTAAGTAAAAATATAAAAAAGGTTGGGATGTGGCCCAGTTGTTGAGCACTCCTGGATTCAATCCCCCACACCACAAACAAACAAACAAAAAAAGAATTTGTGGAAGGATACAATTCAGTCCACAACACACAAAACCTGAAAGGTGAGGAAGAATAGACACTTAGTCCCAATGTCCTCTGTTATAATGTCACCTTGGTTCTAGCCTAGTATTTATTTATCTGTATCATGCTAAAATGTATTATATAAATTTATTTAACTGATATACAATAATTATCAAACTTAGTCCAGAAATTATTCATTGTCTTTTAACATGGTATAATGGAAGCTTATATATGTGCTATTTGCATAATGCATAATATAAAATGAAGCCATTTATTTCATTATAAAATTATATTTTCATATAAACCCACAATAGTTTTCATCAATTACACAAAGGTTACTGTCCAACAGTAAAGACAAAGAGAAAAGAATAAGCTTTTCAAATAAGACAAAAATAAATACTCTTCACCGTTATTACCTTGACCAAATGACAAAATTACCTTTATTTACCTAAGCTTAAACAAGTTTTCTGGTTTTATTTCTAGTAATATAAATTAGTCTTTTGGCAGAAGCACAAACTTTACAGCAATTTAATAAATAGTGCACATATGAAGAGTGTCTACAGAGCTCTTCAAAAGGTTCCTGAACATACACATCCTCACTTTGATTATTAAGTCTTATTAAGCAATTGTATTAAATGAAGACTTCTTGAGAAATGTTGATCACAATATGTGTCCACAACTAATACTTAATAAGAGTAGAACACTATAGTTAATAACCTCAATAAAGTAAAGTGTTACTCAGGCAACATTGGAAAAATGTCTATCTTAAATTTTAAATCTAAGTTTCATGCTCATGAATATGTTTTAGATTACATATACATAAGATGGGTTGATAAACTCACAAAACTGACTTTAGAAATATATAAACTAAATGTTAAATGGATGCTTTTTTGGTGCTTATTGCTTTTATTAGTAACTTGCTTAAGTATAATGTGAATCAAGTGAGAAAACGCCTTTTACAAAAAATTAAAAATAGTTTCATTAAAAAGAAAAGTGACCCAGTTCTTCAGTAGATTTTAGATTGGATGAAAGCTGAGATCAACACATTTTCATATTAATCCTCAGGTGTTTTATATATGTGTGAAATAAGACACTCCCAAATTTCTAAAAATATTTGTTCAAATGAGACCTGTAATAAGAATGAACAAATTACAATTGGTGTATTTATATAGCACATAGCACGGGATATCTTTCACAGACAATTTTGCACATTATCACATTTGATCTTCATAACAATCTTGGGAAATAAGTAGCATCAATTACATTTTAAGAGAAAACTAGGATAGTAATAAGTTAAACTTTTAAGGTGGATATAGACCAAAACAATTGCAAAATGTTTTTCAAACAAAACATAAGCTGGTCATTTTTCATGTTAAAATAATGACCCACAGTGCTTGTGCAGTTTTGAATGAATGATGAGTGAACAAGTAAAGTCCCATTCTTAGAGCTTTTGTAGCTACTTAAATCTGAGAATTAACTGATTTAAAACTTAATATTTTTAATTAGAAACTAAATCAAAATGAAAAGAATAATCTTGGAATCTTCCTTATAAAGTCCCTAATAGGAATTAAGATGTTTACTGACATAGATGAAGACCTGTGATCTGTAATGGTGCCAAGAGAACCCAGAGTGGGTACAACAAGCCCAGTAAACACACCACATGAGATCCACTCAACCAAGCTCACCTTGTGATACCGCTGGTTACAGAGTTCTGCTCCCTCAAATGTTAAAGTACAACACTAGAGAAGCATGCCAAGGCAAGCATATAAAGCAAGGTTTATTTAAAAAGGGGGAATATAGACTTCTCCTGAGAAGGAGAAGGGGGCCATAGCTGGTATCCTGGTATCCAAAGAAGTGAGGGATTTGTCTTTTTAAATATGTCCTAGGCTTCCTTTGCTCTCCTGCTCTCTTTCCCTTATCTCTTTCTTTCCTGCATATGTGACTAGGCCCAGGAGATGCTCAATGAGATGGCCAAAAGTTAAGCAGCAGTTAGGCTGGAGGAGCCAAGAAGGAAGGAAAAATTCCTGGGACAAGTAATCTCAGCAACAGGTTGGAGCAGGAGAAGGTTATCTTGATTAGGGTGGAGGAAGAGCTCTGAAGGCATTAGGACTTAAATACCCCCTCCAACTTCCTGGACCCAAATTGGCCTCTATAATCCTACCCGACTGGATTTACCTATCTATACTGACTGTATCTATACTGACTGCATCTTTTAATTCTGGCTTCACTTGGACACATGTCTTGCTTTCTGGTCTTTAACTATAATGCTTAGCTGCTGCCATTTAAAAAAAAAAACATGATGGCACGTTCAAAACACAACAATAAAAGGGTTGTCATACAGTCACTATTTACAAAGTTATCCACATAGGTAAGAGACACTGATAAGGGATGAAAAAGCATTCTCTTAAAACACTGAGGCACTAGTACCACCCTTGGGCTGATGGTACAAGAAGACAAGGGTGCAGTTACTGAAACCTGGATAAACTTGCTATATGAAGAGTCTCCATGATATATGACCTTTAATGCAGAGATGCAGGCTGAGCCAGATGACATGAATTTGAGAGAAGAAATTCCAAAACCTCACCCTTCTCCCTGCCTTTGATCTCCTGTCAGTGCTTCTGTTGGCTAAACCTGATCAGAAACCAGAGGAAAAGGAAGTAGTTGATAAAAAGGTCAGTCTCTCAGGGCACAGAGCAATGTAGAGAAAGATGAAGAACAGATCTTCAAGGGCGATTGAAAAATATCAAGTATATTGAAGAAAAAAGAAGTTCTGAAACTTACCTTACAACTCTGCCCCAATTTAACAACTCTTTTAATTAGAGTCTCAACCTATGTAATTATTCTGTAAGGAAAGAAAAGATCCAAATAAATTGCATAAGGTAATATTTATAGAATAATTATATTAAATAGTGCATCAAAATACATGACTGAGCAACTAGGCTATCTAGGAGAGAAAGAGAAGAAAAAAAAAAACTAGATTTTTATCAGCTACCATTGGATTACATACTTGGGCCACATATTCCAAGAGAACTAGGCAACCAGCCCAGGAGAAAGGGAGGAGAAAGGAGGATGTTACTTAGTCACAGAATCTTTATGCAAGAGTTTCCTATAAATTGTCTAATAAAATCATAGTTAATGATATCCAAAAATATAATCAAATGGAAAGGTACAAAAAAGGGTTCAGTTGGAATGTAGGAGGTGAAGGGAAAGCAAGGAACGAGAGACAGGTAAGCAAGAATGAAAGATCAGGCAGAAATACACAGGAGAACTTATTTGACAGAGCTGACAAATAAAGGCCATCTTTCTATAGCCTCTATAGCAAAGAAAGGCAAAACAGACTTGGGTTCCGGGATTTTAAGGGGCAGGCCCAGGAATCAGAGCCCACCAAGTCCTAATGCGGGTAGTTAGGGGTTGGGTTGGTATGAGGGAGTGGTGTGCCTTCTAAGAAAGACCCTTGGGCTGGAAAGCACAACTTTTTCATTAAAATGGCGGCTGTCACTTAAGATTGCCATCCAGATGCTAAGCAAGGACCTTATAGGAGGAAAATATTGGGCATAAGAATAAGAAAGATCAAATAATAATTTACATTAAATTTCCTCAGTAAAGTATTCCTCTGCATATTATTTTAAATAAATCTTTACATAAGTTGAGAAAGGCTTTGAGGAAAACAAGAGTGATAGCTATTGGAAAGGCATGAGCCTAAAATATGTATATCAGATTTTAACCATATCATGAAGATAATAAATTAGTATCAATGCCAGAGTTGGAACGAATTTTACTGATTATTTTAAACTTTATTAATACAGATTTTATTAATTCACATACACAGTCTGACTTCAAGAGAAGTCAGATTGATTCTAGTTATTCTCTTGAAGGAATCATAAAACAAGCATATTCTGGATTGAAACTGATTCCAACTTTATCTATTGATTTTGAAACATTAGTAACTCAGTTTGAATCTCAGTTTCTCCTGTGAAAAAGGGAGATATTCCCCATTAGTTCAGTTAATCTTTATGTTGTGAAGAAAGCCCAACTCAACATATCTAAACAAGAAAATATATTGACTCATATGACTCACCAGTCTTGGATTCAGATTAGGCTTCTTCTGGTATATCAACAGTTTCTGTCCCTCTCCCTCTTCCTTAGGACAGGAGGGAGGCCCCCTCTCAACCCTTGATTCACAAATTTCCACTTTATCTCTTTGGTTCTAATTGGGGTGCATGACCATCCCTTACTTAATCACCATAACTAGAAGGTGGGGTATATTGATTAGATTAAATTAAAACTGGCCCCAACCCTATAGTTTTCCCCTTCTAAGGAAAAAGGATTTTCCAAAGAAAGTCGATTCATTGAGTGCTGCTTCTGTGTGAGGCTCTACTGCTGATGAGAGGATTCAGAAAGGATGAAGATATGTTTCCTGGCCCTGTGGAGCTTATAGCTTACTGGGAATGGCGGATAAGTCAAATTGAAGTTTCAAAAAAGTGAGGCAAGTGCTGTACCTGTAGGAAAACCCAGGACACCAGGAGATCACATAAGGAAGGTCAGGAAGGTATAAGGTGGGTGTAGTCAAAGTAGCCCTACACAGTCTCGATGCATGTTACCCTGTGCCCTACATATAGGTGCTTCCCTTCTTACCCTCTGACTTTGTAGCAGAAGTACCCTGGGTCCTGAGCAGCTTAATTTAAAATGAATTTCTTTCCAAGATTGGGCAGAGGATTAGTAGCACAGATAATGAGGGAGAAGGTTACCTTCTTTGCTTTTATTTTAAAAAATAACACTTTAAATTATATTTAGGGGAAGCCACTAAAAATATAGATTATCACTTTTCTATTAACTGCCAAAAATTCTATAATTGTACATAGCTACAATTTTGCTTAGTTGATATCAGCTTAATCACTACTAATATAGTTAAGATTTGATAAAGCCCCACAAGGTGGCAGCAGAGGAAGATTCATGTATGGGTAGTAGTACAGAGAAGGCTCAGGAAGGAAACCTCAGAAGGGGATCCCACTTAACTACCTTTCTGATAAGGCTTGAATACAACCAAGATAAAGATTTGGCCTTGACTGCTTGTGTCCACCAGCTCTTCAGAGAAGATATCTTGTTATTCAGATTTCTGTGCATATAATGAGCCTTAGGTAGTTCTCAGCCCCATCAGAGAAATTTATTCAACCTCCAGAAGTCATTTCTTGTTTCTTTTTCTTTCTTTTTTTTTTTTTTGTGTGTGTGAGAAAAGTTTCACTTGAAACATTTTTATAAGTTTCACGATATAAAATGTTAATATAACTCTTAATTCTTAATGAACAGAATGCATCACATTTGTGAGCATATACCATTTTGAAATGACTAAAGCAGTTCTGAGGCATATACTAGATATCACTAACAGTCCATGCCTGCAGCCTTATTTACTTTTGTTTTTCTATTAAAACTATAAGTCATTCATCTTAAAGTACTTTTTATTTATTGATTGATTGATTCCTTTCTTTTTCAGACCCAGGAATTGAACTCAGGGCCTCATTTGTGCTAAGCACATACTCTGTCACTGAGCTACACCTCCAGCCCCCACAATATTACTAAATAGATCATTTGAAGCAATAGAATAATTTAGACAACTTTGTCACTTTCACATAGTGTAAATATTTCCCCATTGAAGTTCTTCCTGCATTCGAGGGAGAAAACAATGAACAAAATGAAATCATCAGTGCTGAAGAAGTTCTAAAAATTTCGACCAAGTTCTAGGAATTAGAAAGGACTATACAAGCTCTGGGGGCCTTTAAATTTAAGTATTCTCAACACAAATACCCATGTAAGCAAATAAGACACATACATATTAATTAGGGAGACAGAGAAGAAAAAAAAATAATTATTTTAGGAGTAAGCAGGAAATATTTTTATAGTGCAGTATAATTTCACGTTGTAAAACATGCCATAATTTGTGACCTCAATAACTAAATGCAGCATCACTTCACTCATTTACCAACATTATCCATACACTCTCATTTACCACAATAGCAGTACAATATTATTGAAACCCCTTTCCCTCACTCTACAAAATGGTAAACAGGTTTCAGAGCCTGTTGGTAAAGTCAGGATCCTGTCTGGAACCCATCTTGCTACTTGTCAAGTGTGTGTGTGTGTGTGTGTGTGTGTGTGTGTGTGTGTCAGTGTGTAAGTCCAAGAAGGCTCTGATTCAATATTTCTATTTTTATAAGAATTCTTTAGACATCATGTTTTGATCTTTCTATACAGAGATTTTCAAACACCTTTTCAAAAATACATAAACCCCAAAGTTTTTAAAAATGAGAGAGAGATTTCCTTTCTTTAGAATAGGGGGCATGACCCAAAGCTTCACCAACTGAGTTTCTGTCCATCACCCTATAAGTTATCTAGCATTAAGGCACACTGAATCTTCTCAGTTTGAACATTGTTCATCTACAGGATAAAAATTTGCAGCAAAATAACTACATTATTTTGGTATGAAATTTGAATTTCTTAATAGTATCCTTAACTTCCCACTTTGTGGTTGGTAAAAGTATAAAAAACTACAGTTACCTACCCAAACAAGAGATGAGTTGCTTCTTCTGTCCCTTGTCTCTTTCCTAAACCTGTAGGCTGAAGAACAACAAAGGGTGTAGGCACAATATGACTTGAGGTAAGCAAGCATTCTTCCAAAGTACCTGAATTATATTCCTTGTACTTGCTACTTTCTCTCTAGTTCATAGACATTAGGTGGCTTTTTCAGTTTAATTATATGTAATCCATTTTTTTTCATTCCATTTTTTCCAAATACTAGATACAAATTTATACTTGAAGAGCTCAAAGTGCTACTGCAATGAATCTACATATTTTATATAATATATAATAGGTTTTATTTGTTCCTAAGCAAATATGTGACATTGTCCAGGTCAATGGACTTGGTGGATGAATGCTCCAAACTACAGCATGTTCCTTAATAAATTTCTGAAAATACATGTCCATTTAATTCACAGCATTAGCAATACTGAATTATAAATAATTCAGAAATATGTCTACAAAACACAATCCAGTTTTTCAAATAACACTGGTTAGGCCCTATGTATGTATGTTTGTGTGTATGTGTTTGCCTACACATACAGTTTTTCTCAGTTACCGATGATAAAAAATATGCCTAAGACTGGGTAATTTATAGAGAAGAGACATCAATTGCCTCACAGTTATGGAGGACAGAAAGCCCAAGATCAAGATGCTAACAACTTCTGTGTTTGGTGAGGGCCCCATTTCTGCTTTCAAGATGATATCTTGAATGATGGTCCTAATGTTAGATAGAAGGACAAAAGGGACCAATCTCAATTCCTTATGGCCTTTATAAGGAAACAGGTCCCACACATGAAAGCAAAGCCCTTGTGGTCTAATCAACTCCTTATAGACCCCACCTCTAAAGGTTGTAATCCTAAAATCCATACTTGTGATATATTTCCAGTCTTTTGCAAACGCATATAGAACAAAAGAAACATTGAATCACCCAACCCATGTACTCCCAACTGAGGTCAAATAAACCAAGGTTCTGCTTTCTTGTCTCAGTCTCACACTACAGCAAGTGACCTTTTAGCAGGTTTGTGTGTGTGTGTGAGAGAGAGAGAGAGAGAGAGTTTGTGTGTGTGTATGCTTTGTTGGTGTTTGACTGTTTGAGATGCCTTTCAGACCCAGTGCTAAAGTACTGTCTAATGCTCCTAAACATAGAAAGGCTTCCATGTGCCTTACAGAGAAAATAAATATGTTAGATAAGTTTTGTTCAGGCTTAAGTTATAGCATTAGTCATGAATAATTTGCTGTTGATGAATTAACAATATATATTAATAAGGCATCTTTAAACAGAAATACATACAAGCCAAGGTAAATGTGACCAGAGGCTCAAAATAACAGAACCCCCAAGGAGAGTGATGGCTCAGTATTCACAATGAACTATTTGGCACAATGGTACAGAACATAACTACTCACTTTCAAGAATATTCTCCATAGGCTAGCAGAAGCTGTAATCCCTGGTTCTCACCTCAGGCTGGACAGTGAGATCACAAGTGGGTTTGAAGGGAAAATTAACTGATGCTAAAGTTTCAAATCATGGAGCTTTTGGTGCAAGGGTTAAACATCTTTCCATGTGAGGCTATTTTGAAGATAGGGCTGAGAAAAAATTTCCTGTAATGTCACCTGGCTCACTTTGTGACCACAAAAAGGGAATCAAGTGTGCTGTTTTGTGCTTCCTCTTGGGAAATACTCTTCAAAAGCAATGTGTATATTAGGAAGATAAAGAAACTGGGAAACAAATTTTCTAGAATTCTTAGGGTCATATTCCAATAAAATGCCTGAAGATCCTGTAGCATTTGTTTACTATCAAAAATCAGAATGTTTTGCTCCTTGTCATTTAAAATAGTTGCACATGAGCTGGGAACAATGCCTGTAATTTCAGGTACTAGGGAGACTAAGTTAGGAAGATAGCAAGTTTGAGGCCAGCCTGAGCAACTTAGCATGATCCTGTCTCAAATCAGAAAATGGAAAGGGCTAGAATGTAGCTCAGTAAGAGAACACTTACCTAGAATGTGCAAGGCCCTGCTTTCAATCCCTAGTACTGAAAAAACAAATGAATATTTGAATACAGACTCCTATGAATATAGATGCATTTATTGAAAAAAAAGCACTTATATGTACAACTATAATATTATAAAATACAACCAAAAACTAAAAAGTAAAGAATCAGGTGAATGAAATAAGATTTTTTTGAATGCAATTTATATAATCTTGTGCATTAATGATAAGCAATATTTTGAATATTTTAAACATATTTAAACAATATTTTAAACAATGTTTCATTTTTAAATTTTTTAGTGTAATTTTTTGTTATTTAGCAATTCTGAAATTTGTTTCAATGTATTTCTATATTTTATTTCAATAGCTCATTCTATAGACCTAATATTCCTAGTCCTACTTTAAGACTATCAGTTGTAAAATTAGCAGGAGAGGAGTAAAAAATATTTAACAATTTGTATACAGCGGGCATGAAGCAATTAAAACTTCCACTTCTCAACGTCTAACCCCACAGTGACCATTGCAGGGTGAAGAAAATGGCAGTCTAATTACATTTGACAAGAGATTGCTCCTAAGCATTTCATTTATTTGTTAATTTGATACTGAAGATTGAACTCAGAGGTGCTTTACCACTGAGCCATCTCCTTGGCCCTTTTGTTTTTCATTTTCAGACAAGGACTCACTATGTCACTTAAGGTCTTGCTAAGCTCAACCTTGTGATCCTCCTGCCTCGGTATCCCATGTCATTGGGAACACATTTGTGCAACACTGTGCCTAGCCAGCATTTAAAATAAAGTAAAAGATGGATAGAGAGAAAGGATGGGAGAGGAGGGGAGAAGTAGGGGGGATAGGAAGGGCAGCAGAATAGAATAGACATTATGATTGATGTATGTACATTTCATGTATGTATTATATGTCAAAATACATTCTACTGTCATGTATGACTAAAAAAAATAAAAATAAAATAAAGATGTTATGTCCACCGAAAAACTGAAAAATAAATATTAAAAACATTTAAAAAATAAAGTAAAAGAAACAAAATCTATGCCTTTGAGGTGAAGTTACCATTTTAACAAAAACACCTGAAAGAAATTATTTTCAAAAGACTTAAGCTATGGTGGAAGAATTTGAAAAATGAATGTTTGAAAAATTACCCACTGAAATATGATTTGTTTGCCAAAACTGTTTGTTATGTAAAAAACAAAACAAACTTTTAATGTGAACACTAGAAACTACAATGTTAACTGAATTGGTAGAAATAACTAGGAAATAATTATCAAAATCAAGTAAACTTAACTAAAACTTTTTTTCCCCTATTATGGGACCATTAATGGTTTGAAATTGAAAGTTAAAATCAGTGTTACTTTTTTTTTTTTTTAAGTATAGTGATTTTTTTTTAGAGAGCGAGAGAGAGAGAGAGAGAGAGAGAGAGAGAGAGAGAGAGAATTTTAATATTTATTGATTCTTTTTTTTAGTTCTCCGTGGACACAACATCTTTGTTTTGTATGTGGTGCTGAGGATCGAACCCGGGCCAGGCGAGCGCGCTACCGCTTGAGCCACATCCCCAGCCCCTAAAATCAGTGTTACTTAATAATAAACATTCCTGATAAATAAGCCTATAAATTTCTTGCAAAAATAAAAGACACTGAGTATAGACTACTTATTATATACAAATTATATATATTGGCTACTTATTATATACAAAACTAAATTATTTCCTTTATAGAATGTACTTTGTTTGAAAGTTGGTACAATCTCTTTTCTTTTATTTCTGTAAGCATATTGGGCTGCCGTCACTTTCTAGGCACATGAACATTTCAAGTCTAGTGATAAGTGCTTTTCGGTCCATGCTTAGAATAGAATAACTTTATGACATGGTATTGGCATTATTATTTTACAACTGAAGTATATTAGGTGATTCTCTTAATCATACAATAATTAGATCGTGCTAACTGTGAACCCTACACTCTGGGCTCAGTCTCTGTGCTTAACCACAACTCCATACTGCTAGGGTAAAAGCATTTAACACTTTAAGTCACATAGAATTGCTCTTTATTGATATATTTTAGTAAACAAATGAAGGACTATCTAAAAATTCTTAAAGATTTTCTCATTAAATTAAATTCATTGTCAATTTCTTTGGAAAAAAATATTACTGCTTCACGTGATCATTATATTCTCATGACAACTGTGATTGTTCCTGTTACTTAAATGTAAAAAATTAAAATGAAAAGTTGGACAATAATGAAAATCAGTTATTCAGGATCTTCCTGAACTACCACAGAAAGAACAAAACACTAAACAGTGTTTTAAAACTGATGGAGGCTGGAAATTATTTTGGTGGAGGAGGCAGGGTATAAACAACAGGCAGGTCCAGAAAAAAAAAGGGAAAGACATAGATCAGCAGCCTTTCCTATCTCAAAAGAGAAAGGAAACTGAAATTCACATTGGGAAAATAAAAAATGAAAGTGAAAGATATTAGAAGAAACCAGACAGAGGAAAATACCCAAAGAAAAGGCAGAAAATAAACTAAATCACCATGCAAAAATATACATGAAGAAAAAAGATTCTTTTTGAGAGACAGGGGCTTGGTTTTTGTTTCTTCAACCTTTCTCCATAAGCGGCCCTATCAAAATAATGGCAGATTCCTGAAAGAGAGATTCCTTTCTATTTCCTTTACTGTTCCTAACACACTCAGTCCACATCACTCAATCCTTATTCAACAACTTCAACTGAGAATGACTATGGATTATTGTTGGTATTATCATGTGATGTTGATAATGACAGGTAAGCAAGGACAGTTATACATGGAAAACCAGACAGAAAAACTGTAGTGTGTATTTTCATCTAGCTCTTAACCATAGTCCTCATAGCATTTATCCTTATCTGACACATTGGATATTTGTTGGTTGCTATTAATTATCTGTCTTTCCACTCCCATTTAGTATGTGGGTTCTATAAAAATAGAAACTTTTAAATATATTATTATTTATTTATTTATTTTGTATTTTTCATTTTATTAACTGCATTTAGAACAGAGCTGATCATAAAGTATTAGTAAATATTTCTTGAGCAAGTGAATGAATGATATAATTTGAATAACAAACACTTAAGCATTTAATTTTGACCCTTTCTCCACCAGGACAACAATTTGCTGGTTAAGAAAATGACACTATCTGTTTCCCCATAGAAAATAACCAATCCCTTCTCTTTCTCCAGTGTTTAGAACCAAAATATAGAAGGATAGGTGCCAGGGAACAGAATGGCTTTTGGTTGATTGGTCAATTTGTGCTTCAACATATTGAATTAAACCCACAGGTAGCTGGCAGGGGTGGGGAGGCATTGGGAGATACATTTTTGCAATAGCCCAAAATGAGATCTTTGTAGACCTAAGAACTAAAATTAGTAAGCTGAATACTTCTGTAGAAACATCAAATTTGATTCTCTTTTATCTAATTACAAAGTCAACTCCCCAAACAAGAAATAATAGAAAATAAAGAAATAGAAAATAAAGAACTCCACAGGGCCAAAGTTCCATTCACTTCAATAATTCTGTGTGCTAGACATCAGGCCAGCTATTAGCTAACTCAATATTCCCATTCAGAGGTGAAATCATCAAGGGCCTCCTATTCATATAGCATTTTACTGGCCACTATACATATGTCCCTTCTTCCATGAGCTTACAGTTCTTTGAAAGAGAATCTTAGTCATATACTATAATTCTAGAATAAAATAAGACAATATGCTGTAAATTGCTTATTTGTGTATTGTGTATGCCTCAGTAAATAAACCTAAAGACTCTGAAATTCCCAAGGTCCAAAGAACCACCAGGCTTCAGTGTACTATCCACATGTCACTGAATATGCTTTGCTAACATTAATTTTCCTAAATATATCTTTGATGGCCTAAATGACTCCTCCATCTACCATGTAATTCCAAACCATGAAGTTATAATCATATACTACTACAACCACAGTTGCCCAGGGCTGCAGAATGCCTTCTAGTAAGCCGCAACCTGAAGCACTTGTGTTTTTGTGGCTTCTGTACTGAAATGAAGCTGCCATTTTTCAGTGTGAATGTCTTTTTTTTTCTCTCATGACATAGACAAATGTTGATGTTTACTACAAGTTGGTACATTAGTTGCTAATTAAGTTCCTAGTTGCTTCAGCCAAAACTTGCTGTATCGAATCCAAGAAAAGAATGGCAGCTATATCAAAAATAAGTTGTTGGGGATTTTGTTTTGTTTTGTTTTGTTTTATTAAAAGAAAGTTATCTATTAAAGAATATGGAGGAACTCACATGCTGGGAAATAGGAAAACTTCAGTCTTGGCTTCCTCCTGAACTGAGTTAGTGGTTAAAGTACTTCTGCATCTGTCATCAGGCCCTGGTCAAGGATATATAAATACTAGCAATCTAGGCCTGAGGAAATCAGGCTATAACTGTTTATTATTACTTATTTTTTTTTTCCCATACTCACACCCAAATTCTTGGCGGAACAAATTAGTTCTTGGGAGTCCAGAGGTCAGGTTTATTTTAGGAAGGGTGCAAAGGTAACTTCCTTCTGGGGTTCTGGGGTTCCTGGATTTTGGGACCGTGTTTTTCTTAGCTTCATCTCCTGGCTAGTCCCTTGCAATTTCACCCTCTGGCTGGATCAGACTTAAGTGCCTTCACTAGCAAAGGGTAATTCCTTTCTGCTCACATCAGGGTCTGGGGCAGTCTCTCTTCATTTTCCACATGGGAAGTCCCAAATCTCACACTTTTCTGCTCTCTACATTTTAGCTGACAAAGGATCTAATTGTTGAGGCAGAACCCTGCTGAGAAGCCAAAACACAGGCCCCGGGGAAGTTTGCCATTGCTTTGCTGTTTTAATGGATCCAAGAAAATTCGCTCTCCTTTGCTATTTCCCATAGTGACCTCTACCGAAGCCATCTCCTAACCCGCAGCGACCAAAGGGTGGCTCCTCCCGGGAAACACACTGCCGGCCCTGGGGCCCTGGAGATTACGTATGAAAAGTCTTTCGAGAAGAGAATCGAAACAGAAACCAGTCCAGCTAACCACAACAACTGCCTGGTGGAAAACAGGACTCAGCGAAGGTATAAGTGTCGCCCTGCCAGAGCCAAAGCAACCCGCCTGTCAGTCGGAACCTGCCGCGTCCGCGACCCGGACACTGCGCGCGCTGCCCACCTGCCTGCCCACCTGCTCAGGCGCCACCGCTCTCTCCTGCCCCGGCCCCGGGTCCCGCAGGCCACCGTGTCGTTGGGCACAGCGTAGAAGACCCTGCCACCTCAAAGCAGCTGACAGCGATACAAACACTCAACTGTGGACCGTCTAGTTGGGAGAATCCTCTCCCTCTCTGAGAAAGAAAGATGTCGAATGGGTTCTCTGCAGACAAGAACTTTCGCTATCTCATCTCTTGCTTCAGGGTCAGATTGAAAAGTTACATCCAGGTAGAGCCTGTCCTGGACTACTTGACCTTTCTGACTAATGAAGTGAAGGAGCAGATTCGCAGGACCGTGGCCACTTCTGGTAACATGCGCGCAGTTGAATTGCTCCTGAACACCTTGGAGAAGGAAGTCTGGTCCCCTGGCTGGACTCGGGAATTTGTGGTGGCCCTCCAGAGAACCGGCAACACCTTAGCGGCCCGTTATGTGAACCCGGATCTCACAGACTTGCCCTCCCCATCTTTTGAGAAGGCTCATGATGAATGTCTCCAACTGCTGAACCTCCTTCAGCCCACTCTGGTGGACAAGCTTCTGGTTAAAGATGTCTTGGATAAATGCATGGAGAAGGAACTGTTGACACTTGAAGACAGAAATCGGGTAGGTGTCAGTTCAGAGGGAGCTGGGCTTTAAGAAAGATTTTTGCGAAGTGGGGATTGCAAATTTTTTTTTTTTAACTTCTGTGGGCAAATCTCGTTCCCTCCTTCTTTAAAAAGAGACGATGTGGGCGCTGGAAAACATAATTTTGAAATTTTAAACACAAAAGAATTAACTTTCTTATCTTTTCACTGAAATAAACTAAAGAACTAACATTAAAGCAGGAATTTGTATTGATAAATACTGTTAATTGAACACTTACTATGTACAATTATAGTAATTTTATATTTGAAATAACCCATGAAGAGTTGTAATAGAATTGTTTCTTTTTTACAGAAGAGAAAACTGAGGTAAGTTAATTTGCTCAACTTCTTCCAGGAAGAGCAGTGCAGAGCTAGATTCATCAAATCCTGATAGTACTGAATTTTAGTTCTTATTTAATGTGGTTACATGGAACAGAGGCAAGCAAACCATAGCCCCAAATCTGAATCCAGTCTGCTACTCATATTTGCAGGCCCAGAAGCTAAGAATAGTCTTTGGGTTTTTGAATTTTTTTTTTTTATTTTCTGTGTTTATAAAGTTTTATTAGAACACAGTTGTGCTCATTTGTTTACATATGTTTTATGACTGCTTTTCACAGTTGAACAGAGACCATATGGCCTGTAAAGTCTAAAATATTTATTATCTGCCCCTTTAGAGTAAAAGCTTTCCAATCTCTGCCCTATATTATTTATTATACCATTTAATCTTGGTTCAAATGAGGAAATTATATAACACACACACACACACACACACACTTTTTTTTTTTCTTTGTTTAACTGAAGTTTCCATGTTCTTTGGAATAAAAATTTGGAGATAATTCACTTGAAGAAATATGTTGCCAGTTGTAGCTTTTCATATTAGGAAAGGAATAGCAGATTTTCATAAAGGTAGCATTTTGATAAGATGAATTTGACAGGTGATGTTACAAAACTTAATGTAATGTTCATTGTTTTTCAATGAATGAAAATATACTATGAAGTATACAAATACTGGCCTACTTGAATGCTGAATTTGTATACTTGAAGTATACAAATGCTGCCTTATTCATGGTTGTAAGTCAAAAGTGTATTTTAAAAGCTTTGTAGATAAATCACCACAAGTCAAGGGTTTTTGTCTATACTATGTTATTATTTTGACATTTTCCTTTTTCTGTTTGATTCATTAATTATGTGTATCTTCTTTACAATGTTCTGGGTATCAGATTAGTTGGCTTTAGCCTGTATTATGAGTTGGTCTTTAATAACTAAAGTTAATGGTCCTTCATAGACTCAACAGCTACAGGGCCTATCCAAAGACTCAACATGCGTTGAATTGTGATGGCCAGTTTTCCCAACAAAGTAAATTACTTTACACTGTTGTCTGTAGCGTTTATGTCATTTTGTGTATTGAGCACCAACTAGAACGCATTATAGTAGTCCAGCTGGATATGACAAATGTGTACATCACTGTGGCAGAATCTTAATTTGGAAGAAAGTATGCAGCCTTCAAGCCAGCTGGAGATGGAAGATGGCATTTCCAGCCACAGTAGCTGTTAGGAAGTCCAGAAGCAACAGAGTCCAGTAACACCACAAAGCTGTTTATGTTTGGTGGGTATGATGTCCCGATTGCCAGTGAAACAGCACTTCTTCTTATTTACTCTAAATACTTCTGCCTATCAGCATCACTTTTGTCTTGCCTGGATTGAATTTCCGCCAGCTACATTTTATCCAAGTTCTTGATTCTGGCAAGCTTGGAGGCAGCTAGCAGTATTGCAAGGGATTTGACACAAAGAAGACTGGGAGTAAAGGGACTTTTGTGTAATGATGGCAGTTGAGGCCAAAGCAGCCCAAACTTTGCCTCAGATTCACATTTCAAAGGAGACTGGAAAGAATGAGGAGCTATTTATTTGAGACTAGGAGTAATAGGGACTCTGTGAGAGACTAATAATTGTGTGTGTGTGTGTGTGTGTGTGTGTGTACATTATCATTTCCAAAATTAAGCTATGGAAACAAGGAGAAGGAAACATTATACTTGGAAGAATCTCTAGTGATGTGGAAATCATCCATGATGTTTATCCAATAGCAGAAAGTATGATGGGACAGTCATGAGAGTTTATAATGGGAAGATGTGGATTTGGGGCTATATTTGCTTTTTACTACATAGACAACTTTGGGAAGTTATTTAAGTTTTCTAATCCTAAATTGATCCAATGACAACGAACATTGTATCTTTTCTTTTTTCATAGTGTTTTAGTCAACATCAAATGAAAAATAGTATTTAGGAAAGAACTTACTATTTTGATATAATTATATTGATTTTATTAACACTCATCTGGTTACATTTCCATATAAAGTTTAAGCTTCAGGGATTTAGGTAAATCTCATGTTGAAATTGATATCTGCTTCTAAAAGTCCCTAGATTAAACTGACTTGAAGGGGAAAATACATCTTTCATTTCCCAAAACCTAGCCAAGACTAGGTATAGGGTTAGTACTTAATAAATACTGATTACTTGATTAATTGCTTGAATTCATTTCCAAAAAATTCTCTGGAATGAGTTGAAAACACACGATGTGTTAGATTGCCTTGTCAGGCATTGGAGAATGAATGGGTGATGTGCATTAGATTTCTAAATGTAGTTTTTGACAGTTTAGAAAAAGATACCAAAAGTTAAGCTCAGCTTAACTAAGTAATCAGGACTTCTAAAAATTGATCTTTTATTTTTATTCTTTACTTGTGTTCCAGTAGACATTTCCTACTTGGACTGTGATTTTAGTTTAGGATTCCTACCTCCATATGCCAGCCCCTTCCCCCAATTAAAGCAGGGATTCTGAAAACGATCTGTGACTTAGTTTTGTGTCCAATAAGTACCCAACAAACCTATTTAGTTTATTGATTTATTCATTCATTTATTGAATTTGTTGAGTGGCATATTTGTGCCAGACAACAAGCTAGTGGGAAAGATAAAGAGAAAATCAGAGACAATGGTTGTGCTAACCTGGAGTTCAAGTTGCAATGTTAGAGTTCATCCTTCCTACCAATAGCTAAGGAACACCTACTGTACTCAAGGCACTATCCTAAATGCTGGAGACACAGCAGTAAACACTAGTTCTTTTACAGATCATTACAACTGAACCATCCCTGTAAGGGAGTGTCCCTGTACTGCCCTGCTTCTTTTAGGGTGCATTGTGACAACTTGGCATACCCATTGATTTAGACAGCTGTGGACTCTGTAACAGAAGTGATCATCTAAACATTTCCACAGAATCTTAATGTAAATCTGAACAACCCAAGAGAGGTACATGTTTCAACCCTGCTCAAAAGAATTTGACACATGTAGTCTTCGTCACTCCATACACCTTTTGTTTATTTGGGAAAAACAGAAGTACTAAGACTAGTCCAGCTAGAAGCTAAGTCCTATTTTCCTCAAATGAAATGAGTGTCTCAGTCAGTTTTCTCCTCATTTATTGTATTGTCAAGCAAATTAGGAAAAACAAGAGGAAAAAAAGAAATATGAATAAACTTAGCTGTCAGTTTGATATTAAACACTTATGTGATTAAAACATGAACAAATTATATGCTTTAACATAATTTTGCTTCCTAATTTACTGTTATCTAATAGTTTAACTCTACTGGATTAAAAAAAACCATTATATTTAAATAGAAATCTGAGATTATTATACAAGAAGAAAAAACATGTTTCATCAACTGTACATCATGTGGGCAAGCCAGTGCTTAATGAAAATATCTTTGGCTTTTTCACTACTTTCTTTTGGAAAGAAAAACAAAAACTAACAGAAAATTTAGAAGTTGCTTTACCCACAAATTTTACCATATTTATTTGTTTTATATTGGTGCATTACAATGATACAGAATAGTGGGATTCATTTTGACATATTCATATGGGCACATAGTATAATTTGATTAATTTCATACCCAATATCCCCTTCACCTCCCATCCTCCTTCCCCCTGATCCTCTTCCTCTACTCTATTGGCCTCTCTGCTGATTCCATGAGTTCTTTTTTAAATTTATTTTTTCCTCTCTAGCTTCAACATGTGAGAACATGACCCTTAACTTTATGTTTCTGGTTTATTTCAGTCACCATGATGCTTTCCAATTCCATCTTTTTTACTGTAAATGACAATTATGTTCTTCTTTATAGCTGAGGGAAACTACTCCATTGAAATTCACCTATATTTTATGTTCCATAAATTAGTTAGCAATGTTGCCATGGACATTGTTAAATTCATAGAGAAAACTTCCAGTAGGGGAGGGAATCATTCTATATCAATCTCAAGTTTAAATATTCCCCTTCTAGAAATTTCTGTTATTGTGTTTATATATTGGGGTCTAACATCTTTATAATATTATAGGAGAATAGATTAAGAAAAATGTGTGTGCATGTGTGTGTGTGTGTGTGTGTATGTGTGTGTGTGTGTGTGTGTAAAATTATTTCAAAGGGAACTGATGTACTTTCCAGCACCCAAATGGGGATGATTTCTTAAAAATTCAGAATCTTGATGAAGCTACTAAAATTACACAGATGTTATATATATTTCTGCATTCAAATAGTACAAATAAATGTAGAAAACAAAAGCATTATAATATGCAAATGCCTGGGATCAATAAAGGCAAAGAAAATGTGACATATGTGTTTCCAGAGTAAAAATCTACTTAACAGATTGATAGTCAAAGAAAATTTAGTGAGTAGAAAATGCTTAGATTCTTAATAAAAGTATTCATTACAGTGCCCATTAATTCTTTTTAGAGAAATACTTTCTTATTACTTACTTCAAGTATATTTAAAGCTGATTAAAAATGGGATAATAAAAATGGAAATGATTGAAGCCAGACATGGTGGTGCACTCCTGTAATCCAGCTATTCAGGAGGCTGAAGCAGCAATATTGTAAGTTAAAGGCCAGCCTCAGCAACCTAGCAAAACCCTGTCTCAAAATAAAAAGTAAAGGGCTGGGGTTGAGGCTCAGTGGTAGAGCACTCACCTAGCACTTGCAAAGCCCTGGGTTCAATCCTTAGCAGCTCATAAAAATAAATAAATAAAATAAAGATATTGACAACTACAACTAAAAAATAAATATTAAAAAATAATAAAATAAAAAGTAAAAATTCTGGAGATGTAACTCAGTGATAAAGTACCCCCTAAGTTCAATGTTTAGTCCTAGTATCAGGAAAAAAAACAAAAGGAAGGGTTGAGTTAAAATGAGGTGCTGAAACCAGTGTAATTTGTGTCAATAGCAATTACTTTTCCAATTAGTAGGAAATAATAAAACTCTTACAAATACCAGAGAAGTCAAAAAATTTCCATTAGGAGATTAATGAAGTTAGAGAAAAAGTAGGAAATGAGCAAGAAATTGCTTAGACAATGGTTTGTGAGAGATGGCCTGAAATCACTTAAAATTTCATAAGTTTAATTTTTAAGTGCAAATAATCACTTTTTGACAAAAAATAAAATTGAAGAAAATTTTTAGCTATGATTATAGCTCAAGAAGTCAGGTTTTAGCCTCTACAGTCAATTACCTGTATGAAATTCTACCTCTGCCATTTACTAGATTTTTGACCTTGGAGAGAGAGCCAAACATCTTTGTGCCTCTTGGCCTTCTGATCTATGAAAGGGGTTTATGTTGGTACTTACTTCAGGGTTGCTAGCTTAATATATGAAAAGCCCTAGAACAGTGTAATTACCTATTAGCTAATAGGACTAAAATGACCTTTGAGTAGAGGTCATGTAGAACAATTTTTTTAATACTAAGTAGTGTCTGCTAGTGAAATGTTTGTAAAAGACCAGGCATGGTGGCCCATGCCTGTAATCCCAGTGGCTTGGAAGGCGGAGACAGGAGCCTGATCATGAGTTCAAAGCCAGGGCTGGGGATATGGCTCAGTGGTTGAGTGCCCCTGAGTTCAATTCCTGGTAGAAAGAAAGGAATTAAGGAAGGAAGGAAGGGAGGGAAGGAGGAAAGAAGAAAGAAAGAAATGTTTATAAAAGTAAATACTTTCCTAGGTCATCCATAATAATAGATAATACTAAATTTGTAGAAAACATTATTTGAAAAAAGGTTAACAAATCCTTGACATTAAAAGGTCTTGGAATATATTTAAAGGACTAGAAAACACATTTTGTAAGAACAAACTAGTCTAAACAGCCGAAATTATAGATATAGAAGATTCATAGATATTGAGAAAGAACCTTGAGAATATCTATATCAGTGTTTCTCAATTAGGAGGCTGGTAAAAATCACATGAGATGCTTAAAAAAATGTTTGAAAAATGTTCTGTGTCCCCAACATAGACAAAATAAACCAGAATCCTTTGGGACAGATGCTAAACATTAGTATTTTTTAAAGTCTCCACAGGTGTTTCTTATGTGCAATCAGGATGGAGTAACACTCGAATCTCCATGGTGGCCTCAGTTTCCACATGTGGAAATGGAAGCTTAGGGAGATGAAGTAGCTTCCTTGATGCCACAGAAAGCTAATGATGGCGTCATTTCTTTCCCATCTAACATGATTTGTGTTAGTCTTTTCTCCAAATGTCAGTTACTCTATTAGAACCTATTTTAGGAAGATGCATTGTGATAATAATTATACAAATGATCCACATTACAAAAAGATTCACTAGGTTAAGCCCTGCAGCTCGAGAGTCTGAAACAAGAGGATCGTGAGTTCAAAGCCTCAACAAAAGCGAGACACTAAGCAACTCAGTGAACCTCTAAATAAAAAATACAAAATAGTGCTGGGGATGTGGCTCAGTGGTCAAGTGCCACTGAGTTCAATCCCGGGTACCCAAAATAAATAAATAAATGGGAAAGAAAATGAAGACTAAATATTACAATGACTGGATATGAAATAAGTCTACTTCATACTTTACAAAAGGAATAGATATAGAAAAAAATGTCATAATATTAAATAAACAAAATTTTGGAAAATTTTATTATAGTAATTATAAATAATGCAAATATTAAATAAACAAAAATATGAATCTGTGGTTGTAATTACTTATTTCCATGGTAGTAATAGTGAAGAAAGAGAAGTTGGATAAAAAATATTTTATTTCCCATTTACAAATTTCTTCTGTTGAACGGAAATAGCAAGCCATAGATATATAGAAAGAAATTGGTAAAATATGGTTATTGATGAAAGATGCTTTCTTATGTTCTTCTTATTCAGAATGAGGTAAAACATGTATTTCTAAGCATCAGGTTTGGACATCAAAATGGCTTAAAAATTACATGTTTCAAAGGGTGTTTGATTCAGAGATATTTTTCCTGGTAGACTCCAAAATTGCTGCATGTAGCATTGCTGTTTTCCTTAGAATCTGAATATAAATTTTTTAAAAATACTTACGCTTAATTGCTCAGTTTTCCTAACAGATATTTCCTGTTTAAATTTATTGATATGTTGAATTTATTTCTACTTTTCTCTTAACAGATTACTGCTGCAGAAAATAATGCAAATGAATCAGGTGTAAGAGAGTTGCTCAGCAGGATTGTGCAGAAAGAAAACTGGTTTTCTACATTTCTGAACATTCTTCGAGAAACAGGAAATAACAGACTTGCCCAGGAGTTAACAGGTGTTGCTTGCTCAGAAAGCAATGCAGGTATTTCTTATTTTACTAGGGATGATTTTCCACATTTTGCCCAATAATTGAAAGTTTAATGAAACCTATAGACATATTGCCAAACACCAAGATTTTTTTTTTTAAATAGCAGTTTTCAAATGGGAAGGGATTTGGTAGATTATTTATTATACAAACAAAGAAATTAGTGCCTGAGAAAAAAATTAAATTATCAGAGCCCGCAGAATTCATCAAGCTGGACTAGAATATTGGTGGTTGACTCAAAGTCCAACCAACATTCCACTATTAGTCTTATTTTGAAAGCATGAGAATGACTTGGAATTTTTAACAAGGTACTTTTTGCATTAAAAAGATGCAAATAAATTGTGCAAAATTATTTTAGTGGTTATTAAAACTCTGCTGCATACACTTCTGAATATTTTCATAAATTTTAAGTAGTTTGAAAATTTGATGACGGGTTTGTAATTACAACACATCTCAACTTCATGTAATATAAATTTTAAAAAATAGTTAATAACAATTTTTGTAGCCCTTTTACATACATTATTTTATATCTAATTAAAACTTCCAACTTATTTTTCTTTCCTTAATATATTCTCTATGCTTTCAAAAATATCATTTATAAAACAAGTTAAAAGTTAATTGCCAACAAATTAATAATCATTGCATGCTGACTTCACCTCTTTTCTTCACTCATTCACTCATTCATTCATTCAGTGAACATGTAGTGAGTGCCAGATGTGGTGGGCTGTTCCTGGTGCTGAGGATATGGGGTTAAATGACATGTAAAGTCCTTCTTCCCATACACCATAATTTTTAGTGGAACAAGGTACAGAGTAGGCAATTTTCTGAAGTACATATGCAAAACAAAAACAGATAAATATGAGTGATAAAGTAAAATTGCTAAATTATTAAAGAAACAGCATGTTATGTTTTATATTATTTTATGAAATAGCTTTATTTTTGCCTGGCAATTTAAAATATATAACTATATAAAACTATTCGTTTCACTCTTTAAAAGTGGTCAATCTAGGACGGGTATGGTGGTGCACACCTGTAATTCAAACAGCTTGGGAGGCTAAGGCAGGAGGATCACAAGTTCAAACCAGTCTCAGCAACTCAGCAGCAACTTAGTGAGGACCTAAGCAACTTAGCAAGGTGCTGTCTCAAAATAAAACATAAAAAGGGCCGGGGCTGTACCTCAGTGGTGAAGCATCCTTGAGTTCAATCCCTGGTGCCAAAAATAAATAAATAAAAGTGGTCAAACCAGCTTTCAAAAATCAGACTTTCAAAAGTCCCATGGTCTGTTTGTCAGCAACTTCCAGGGGTTCTACTGTCATTACTTCTATGAAGTATGTATCTGTACCAGTATCTATATATATGTGTAGAGAGAGAAACAGACAGACAGACAGACACACATACACATACACTCAGAGTGAGACAGACAATGGGATAAAAATGGAGCAATAGACAGAGTCAACTTTCTTTACCATGGGGTGTTTACAAGCTCTAAAGAATTATGAAGTGGCATTAGTACAGCATCACATCTTTAAGACGAACTTAAAGTTCAAAAGGCCTTGAAACTGTTCTTTCTCTGAAATTATTTAAAAATTTGGGGGATTATTCAAGAATGATCAATTAGATAAGCAATTCCATGATGCATTCACCAGCAAGTTCCATGATTTCTGTTTAGACCACAAAATTATGACTATATATTAAAAGTCCTTCAGAATAAGAAGCATCTTTATCTTGCTTTGATTCTCTGGTGGGGCCTCAATGATGCCACTTACTTATAATATCAAGATCACATTTTCTTTTAGGTATTTATTATTTTCCAGGAATTTTTTCACACTATAATTCTAAGGCCTATTTGCTAAGTGAAGGGACTTCTAGCCAAAACCATACACACACACACACACACACACACACACAATGATGGGCCAATTCCCTCTTATATACCTCAAGAATAAACCTGGGCTACTCCCTAGACCACCCCATCTCATGATGAGTACCTACTTAAGACCTCATGGGACCATCCATGATAAATCATTCCAGGACTTGACTTTCAGTGGAAAATGGCTACAGTCCAGTTTATTTTTTGTTTCCCAAGAAAATTTGGCCTCAGTATATCAAAAAATGTTAGAAAGGGAAGTTTTTCAGATCAGAAAGTCTCTGGTGAACCCTTCCCCTGTTAGAGGGTACCTGTTCATTGTATGCTCGGGTTCAGTGGTATAATTCTTTAGCAAATGGTCTATAAGTTCTGCTTTAAAGTATCTTCCAGATCTTTCTGACATAAATGTGTGTCTGGCAATAGTTCTTGCCAAGATAAGTTTTCAGTTCCACTTTACCAGGTGCCTAGTTGGAAGTTCATTGTAATATTTCAAATTATAATTTTTTAAACAATAGTCATCTAGTAGAGTATATTTAGAAAATCCTATGTAATGCCAGTATTCTAGCACATCTTATTACATATGCATTGTATTCACATGCCTCCGTTTTTACTTTTCTTATAATATGCCATAAATTTGTATTGTGATTAGGTCTCTGGTTGTCTTTAACAATGGCATTGGGACTAGTTTGTCCTGATTTTCCCAGACCAACCAATCATTATATGAAAGTGGGAAAGGCTCATGAAAAGAAATAAGTGTCTTCAATTATTCATCAGTCTCTCTTCTCTCCCTGGCCCCGTAGCAGTGTTCTCTCACAGTTGAGGCTTTCCCTCCTTTCAACCAAAGTGCGTAAGGATGGATGTTGACTCAGAAATGAGAAAAGTGGCAGAGTAGAAATGGTTCTAGGCTTCCTTTGAAGGCTAGATGGAAAACGCCCACCCCATCTGGGGCTCACTTCTACATACATTCAGAGTCACTCTGACCAACAATATTTTCATTGCCTCAAAACATCTAGTCGGGAGATTCAGGGATTTCAATATTATTTGCTGAACTCTGAACATTTTTCTAGCAAGCTTTGATAATTAGGACAAAGTTGTGATATTTTTCTTGTGGTGAAGAGCTACTATGAATTGAGTTGCCCCCTCCCCCATCCCGAAGAAAGCTTATAGCTCTCAATGTAACTGTATCTGGTGTATCTGGAGATTGGGTATTAAGAACTTGTTAAGGTTAAATGAGGTCATAAGGGTGAGGCCCTGATCTAATAAGGCTGTAGCCTTATAAGAAGAGGAAGAGGGAAAGAGATCACTCTCTCTCCATTGTGGGATGACACAGTGAGAAAACCACCATCTGTAACTCAAGAAAGAAAAACTTTGTAAGCACTGACTCTACTGGCATTAGGATCTTAGACTTCCAGTCTCCAAAATTGTGAGAAAATTTCTGATGTCTAAACCAATCCTCTACTCTATTTTGGTCTGGTGATCTCAAATAACTAATACAAATTTGGATACCCCAAAAGTTGGATGCTACTAAACAAAAAACACATTGAAGTGACTCTGGAACCAGGTAATGTATAGAAAGTGAAAGAATTTTGAGGTGAATGCCAGAAATATAGGTTTAAGGGTGATTCTGATGGGGTCTTAGGAGAAAATGTAGAAAATTAGAGACTGGAAGAAAGGTGATCCTTGTTATAAAATGGCAAAGAACTTGGTGGAAGAGTGTTCTAGTATTTTGTAGAAGGTGGACCTTGTGGGCAATGAAATTGGATATTTAGCTGATGAGATTTTTAAGCAAGATGTGGAAGGAGTGGTTCTGTTTCTCCTGACTGTTTGTAGTAAAATGATAAAAAAAAAAAAAAGATGAGTTAAAGAAATGAGATAGCAGAGGATAGGCAGTGGAGAGTAGAGAAAGGACAGTAAATGTCGACAAGACGCCAAGTATGAAGAGAGCCTTTTTAACATGCCCGAATGTGTTATAAGACAGTTCCTATTTCTCAGAAAAGGCAGATGTTTCCCTCTTGCCAAAAGTTCCTGCATAATCTATAATCTGACCCACGTCCACTGTGGGACAATTGGAATATCGAAAACTAATCAGGAGGAGCTTATCATCTAATTACATTCCTGTAAAAGAAGGAGCATGGTAAGATGTAAATGGCACTCTTGCCCCTCCCAGGCACACTGCACCAGGAGCCCTGAATCTTTCTCTCATTTTCCTTTTTAATAAAAGTCTTGCTCCATGTTTAACTTGGCCACGTTTGCCGTGTTCATTCTTCCATCCAGTGGAACACATATCCAACTCCTGCTGGTAACAGAAGGAATTAGTAACCAAGAAGGGACCAGAACTTGAAGATCTGGGAAATTCTTAGCCTCTTACAAAAACATATGGCAAAGTGTGTTGTGAAAAGAACATGAAGGTACAACTGAACAAACTCTTGGTAAATAGATTGTGGATGTGACTTGCACTTAATCAGCCATTTCAGCAGGACACAGACTCTGTCAATTTGAAATAAAGGGGAAAGAAAAGGCAGGCTGGGGGTGAAGAAAGACTGTCAGATTTCTTGGATTCTGCTGAGTTAGACCATAAACCTATTGGACTATGAACCTGTGCTTTAAGGAAAGGCAAGAATGACCCCAAAGCCATTTAGAGACCATGGGACTGCCACTCCCAAACATGTCAAGGAAGCAAAGCTGTTTCCTCCTTAGTTTCAATTAGTGCTACCTCTCTGATTTGGGGGAGGTGCCTCAGAAGTGGTACTCCCCTCACAGAGACCAGAAAGCTCACGGCTATCTGAAAGAGCAAAAGAAGCAAGGTTGCCCTGCCATCCCAGTGGGCCAAAAGCAGAATGTCAAACCAAAGAGAGTTCTTTTTTTTTTTTTTTTTTTTTTTAATTTTTTTTTATTGGTTGTTAAAAACATTATAAAGCTCTTGACATATCATATTTCATACATTAGATTCAAGTTGGTTATGAACTCCCAATTTTACCCCAAATACAGATTGCAGAATCACATCAGTTACACACCCACGTTTTTACATATTGCCATACTAGTGACTGTTGCATTCTGCTACCTTTCCTATCCTCTACCATCCCCCCTCCCTCCCCTCCCATCTTCTCTCTCTACCCATCGGATACAAAGGCACATCAAAAAAATTGTGCACCATGATCAAGTAGGATTCATCCCTGGGATGCAAGGATGGTTCAATATAAGGAAATCAATAAATGTTATTCACCACATCAATAGACTTAAAAATAAGAACCATATGATCATCTCAATAGACGCAGAAAAAGCATTCGACAAAGTACAGCATCCCTTTATGTTCAAAACATTAGAAAAAATAGGGATAACAGGAACTTACCTCGACATTGTAAAAACTATCTATGCTAAGCCTCAGGCTAGCATCATTCTCAATGGAGAAAAATTGAAGGCATTCCCCCTAAAATCTGGAACAAGACAGGGATGCCCTCTATCACCACTTCTATTCAATATTGTTCTCCAAAGAGAGTTCTTGAGCTGTAAGATCTGAAGGAATTTACCTTGCTAGATTCTGGACTTTGTTTAGCTCAAATCACCTTTTCCTTCTTTTCTGTTTCTTCCTTTTGGGGATGGAATGTTGATCTTCTGTTCATTCCACCATTGTATTTCAAAAATCCCCTAATTTGTCTGGTTTCATAGACTCATAGCTGGAAGAGAATTTGCCTCTCAATGAATCACACCTAGCACCTTATCCAAATCTGAATTAGATAACATGTGGACTTTTGACTTTACATTTGATTCCAGAATGAGTTGAGACATTGGGGGTTCTTGAGATGAAATGAATGTATTTTCCATGCAACAACAAGAATATGAGTGGGGTAGGGAGTAATGAAATGCTGTGGGAGAAATTATATCTCGTCAATCCATAGGTTAGAGCCCTAACCCCTATTATGACTGTATCTGGAGATGATGTCTTTAGGAGGTCATGAAGGAGAGGCCCTAATCCGATGTGATTGTGGCCTTCGAAGAAGAAGGAGAAAGAAAAGTGTATCTCTCTCTTCCCAAGTGAGGACACTGAGAAGGTGGTGGGTGGGTGTACTCTAAGAAGAGGGCTGGCAGTAGACGTCAGCCATGTTGGCACTAGGGTCATGTTTGGCCCAAGTCTAGAAGTGAGAGATGAAATCTCGGTTGTTGCAATTACCTGTTGATGGCATGTTGTAACAGCCCAAGCAGGCTGATGCAGAAGCCCAAGCTCTGTATTCTTAACATTTAATGCCTCCTGGTTTCTTTCCTGAATGTGCGATCTTTAGTTACACTCTTCACCTCCCTGATCCTCACTTTACTCCTCTATAAAGTGGGAATATTATTTAACATCTAGGTTTATTTAAAGGGTTAATTTATTTAATATATGTAATTATCTAATATATATTAAGCACAGAATAAATTGACTATTTTAGCTATAAGCCCCAAACATGTTCAACAGCTAGATGTAAATATGAGCAGAATGTCAAGTTGGCCACTTGTCCGAAGTCACAACCCCTTCTTCAAGAAAATCTCTATGCAGCTTCCTTTATCCTTTAAGGTGGGTCAATGTGTATTAAGACCTTAATAAATTTTCTTCATGGCATTGGACTTCTGTGACAGATTGAGCTTCTTTGTCTTTCTTTGTGTCCTATAAAGGCCCTTAATAAAACAAGGCTGAAAAATAGGAATAGAGGAATGGAAAAGAAAAGAGAAAGGAGGAATACAGAATATTTCATTGAATTAAAAAAAATCTCCAGGAATTCAGAATACATGAATTTAGTCTGACATTAAAGCAGATGTACAACTCACGCAGAACATACAGTGAGGGAACAAAATGGTGAGAGCACAAGCTAAAGAAAAACTATAAAATTTGCATTTTCATTAATTCAGCCTTAAATGTAGCTTAGAACCACTGAGTCATTGAAGGTCATTGTCAGACAGCAAATAATCTCACTTTATTTATGATTAGCACACACTTATTAAATTGTCTTTTTAGATAAAATTCAGTCATTACAAAAAACTACAGTGTTCATATTAAAAGTAAAATATTATGTCATAATAAAAACATGCTTTATGTCTTTAAAAATGTCAAAGATTTAAAGTATGTTACTGTAAATATATTAGGGGCCCACATTTCATTTTCAAAATAACAGCTATTTACATTGTATAAAAATTTGCATTGCAATTCAATTTCTATTTTGCTCAGAACTTTAAAATATTTAAGAGTATTCAGGGAACCTCTATTTTTAAAATAGCAGTGGGTTATATGTACTGTATGAAAACCTGTGCTGCACTGTCATTTACATGTAATA
This sequence comes from Marmota flaviventris, assembly GCF_047511675.1. Classification (NCBI taxonomy): domain Eukaryota; kingdom Metazoa; phylum Chordata; class Mammalia; order Rodentia; family Sciuridae; genus Marmota; species Marmota flaviventris. The sequence goes on from NC_092508.1 coordinate 69,043,848, forward strand.
CTTTCACAGAGATTGAGAATTCACCCCACGAAGATGGTTCTGAAGTAAATGAGTTGCATCTTTCAGCCACAGATCAGCCAAGCCTAGACAAAGAGGGCCAGAACATGGAGGATATTACATCAGAGTCATCTTTTGCAGATTCTTCTATGGTTTCAGGTACTTGAAACATTGAGATACTTTATATCCACTAATTAATACTTATAGAAAAATCAGTTGGTGCACTAATGGTATGATGACCGACTAAACATAGGGAAAATTTGGGCTCTGGGATTTGTGAGCACTTTTATTATTAAAGTATTTTTTACAGGAAATTAAATTAAAATGATTCCTCTTTCACAAAAATATTTTAAATGAACATAGTATTAAACTGTTGTAAGTATGAACATACTTGTTTCTGATTTTACTTTGTATGAAGTCCACAGCCATTTTGATGTGATAACTACGGCATCATAAGCATGTGCTGTTTCTTGGTTTCTAAATGCTTTCAACATAACATATTTGGATAGAAAGTTGGGAGGTGGCATTCAGTTAATTTGTTTTCAGTTAATTATAGTTTCAAAGTAACAATAACAGCTATTTACATTGTATAAAAATTTGCATTATTATTCAATTTATATTGTGCTCCAAATTCTAAAATATCTAAGGGTATTCAGGTAACCTCTATTTGGAACCCCATTTTTTTTTGTTTTTGTTTTTCAAAATAATGATGGATTGTATGTACTGTGTGAAAACCTGTGCTGCACTATTTTTATTCTATTCTTTAATTCACAGAAATTGGGAAGTCATGCCATGAAGATGGTTCTGAAGTCAATGAGTCACTTCTTTCAGCCACAGATCAGCCAAGCCTATGGAAAGAAGGCCAGGACATGGAGAATAATACATCAGAATCATCTTTTGCAGATTCTTCTATGGTTTCAGGTACTGAACATGTAGAGAATTTATATCCATTAATTATTACTTCCAGAAAAATTAATTGGTACACCAATGACATCATGACCTATTAAAGACAGGAAAATAGGGGCTCATTCTAACACTTTTAATCACAAAGATGAAGAACCACAAAGAATCACTGCACAGGTAGAATAGGAATGAGCAGCATCAAGGTCATAGATAATAGTGAGGTAGTAAAACAATTGGGAGGTGATGAGTTTTAAATATTTACTACCTCTCTAAATAGAATTTATCTAATTGAAAATGTACATAATTTATTTTTTAATAGCTGTGCTTAGTAACTGACTCACAAAATTCCTGAAAACTTAACAGTTGGCTCTTGTGAGTTAGTATAAACTGACTCCAGTACACCACTGTAAATTTCATTATTTGTACCCACAAAAATAATACAGATGCAGTGTAGAAAATTTGGAATACATAGAAACACACAGAGAAGTCTTCCATATTCTCACATGATATAAGTATTATATATAACATTTGGGTATGTGTTCTTCCAGTCCTTTTACATTCCTGGATGTGTATACATAAAATGGCATTTCTCCTGTGTTCATGAGATATTCTTCTAAATCATGGTTTTTAATGATTGAATAATAGTCCCACCATTTGGAGGAAACATAATTAATTAACCAATTATTGAATATTTAGCTTAATAAGTTACTCTGTCATGAATAATGACATGCTGGCCCTCTTACTTATGCCACAGTTTACTTAAAAACATATAATTAGAATTTCTGGGTCAAATAATTTATACAATTTTAACACATTTGATACTTAATGTCAAATTCACTGTGGGAACTCATGCCAATTTACTTGTTTTCCCACATTGTAGGAGAGTGTCATTATTTTCCTGATTCTCTTCTATGGGAGTAGGTGATAAGATTTTTAATCTTTACCAATTTGGTTGCTATTAAATATGATTTTTTGTTATTTTAATTTTCTGATTTCTACTGAAAAACATTTTTGCAAGTTTATTCTTTGTTTATTACACATTCATTTTTCTGTTAGGGTATTTATATTCTAAATTTGTTTTAGTGAGCTTTTTCGCCACTGTGACTAAAAGACCTGACCAGAATAATTGTAAAAGAGGAAAAGTCCATAGAAGGCTGGTTCCATTCCTTGGGGCTCCAGGTGAGGCAGGTCGTCAAGGCAGAAGAGCCTGGCAGAGGGAAGCAGCTCACATGGTGATCAGAAGTGTAGAGAGTGTCTCCACTCTGCAGATACAAAGTATATACCCCATAGTCACACCCCCAATTAATTAACCACTCCCTCCAGCCACACCCCACCTGCCTCCAGTTACCACTCAGTTATTCCCATTAGGGATTATTTCACCGATTAGGTTAAGACTCTCCAACTCAAGCATTTCTCCTCTTAACCTTCTTATATTGTCTCACACGTGAGCTTTTGGGAGACACCTCACATCCAAACCATAACAAAATTTATATTCTTGCTGGTTTATCTGAACTACTGAAGTGTATAGGGTAATGATATTTGTCAAAAATGATGGCAATTTTTTTATGGTTTACTTGCTTTTTAGTCTGTTTATGTTTTTTTTTAATGCAATGCTTCTGAGATTCTAATGATCAAATGAACCACCTGGAGGACAGTCTAATGGGAATGCAGATATGATTCAGTCAGTATGCAGTGGTTTCTGAGATTTCACCTTTCTCATAAGCTCTCAGGTGATGCTGCTGCTTCTGGTCCTGGTCCATACTCTAAGCAGGAAGGTTTTCATGTGTAATACGGCAAATCTCTTAAATTTGAATTCTAGAGTGGTTTTTGTTTTTCCATTTAAGCAAGCACCTGTGCTTTCTTTTAGAGATCATGATTCTATTTGAAATGCCAAAATCCACTATCTGAAAGTAGAGCTTTATTTTTTAATAAACATTCTTGATAAGCTACCTGATATCTCTGTGGGTTACTGGCAGCTTTCTAAGTCCACACTAGAAAGAATGGAAGACTGAACTGAGGCTGGGCAAAGATCCTGCATTTCAGATTAGCAGTTTCATAAAAAGTTGCCAGGTGCATCTTATCAGTTTGCACTTTATGTAGTCTGAGTTTCAAGTGGTCCAAAAAGAAAAAAGAAAAAGGCCAAGAATTTAAATTCCTCTTTTTCTTCTTCTCCTTCTTCTTCTTCACGTTTTAAGTGTACCTTGTGAGAAAATCTGGATCTTCATAATGGTTTTAGGGAATAGAAAGGTTTGGGGCTTTTAATTTCTTTTTCCTCTCGAGATCTTCTTTCCCTTCCTTTTTCTTTAACCTCCCTGTTCTATTTCTTTCACTTCTTTTACTTAGAAAATATTAATTAAACACCTCTCGTGTGCCAGGCTCCTTCTTCAGTACTGTACAGACAGTGGGGAATATAAGAGAAATGGCTTCAGCCCCCAAGGATCTTCCCACTCTGGGGGTGTCAGCCCAAAGTAGTCACCTTATAGCTACAATGACAGTATATCCTATGAAAGAAAAATACAGAACATTAAAGTATCTAAGTGTAAGGGCATATACAAGTACAGTCAGCTGGACAGGGGCTGAGGACCCAATCCAATTCACAACAGTCTTCTGGTCTGTAGGGTCTTTTGACATGCAGACATCTATGTGCATTGGTGAGCAGGTTAGTCCAACCCATTCTGTCCCTTGCCAGAATAATAACAAAGGGTAATTACAAAAATGTGGTGCCTTGGCCCTGGGCCTTTGCTTTAGACACTGTTGCTGATACATATCATGGATCTTTCCAAGTATATGTTCATTTTCTTGATCTTAAAAACTAAGAATTCCTGGCATAAGTAACTTGTAAAATACTATTAGCACAGAGAAGAATTCTTTCGGTTGAACTTTAGCTACAAAATTTAATATAGAATGATTTTTCTTACATAAGCATTCTTAGAATTAACAATCAGAATAAATGTGAAAGTGTTCCACAGTTTCTTATGTGCATTTGTATAATTTTTGTATGTATCTTCTTGATGTTGATAATGTATAATCTTTATTTTGAATTTCAATATAATCAGTTAATATTTCAAATAGTTACCAAAGTAGCATTGAAAGAAACTTGTTACTTAAGTTGCATACATTCTGCAGTTATGAATATTTTTATGTGCAGAAAGAAAAAAATGTGAGAAATTATTTCTGATTTTAAAGTAAAACTTTTCTAATTATTATTTCTGAACCAGTTTGTATGCCATTTTTTTTTTCAGTGCATAAAATCTTGGTGCACCCAAGTATTTTTTTAATTATTTATAGTTTTAATGCAAAGATTATTCATATGTTGTTTTCTGCCCCTTTTACTCCTTAACATACCTAACCAGAACCATTAGTAACAGTGACTTACTATGAAACCAATTTTAATCATGCCACCTTCATGTAAAGGGTAATCTATTAAAATTCTCCAGGGGAATGATTAAGGAGAGAGATTTTTATCCTGTCTTCATTAAGTAGGGACTGGCATTTCTTCCTCCTTCCTCCTTATTCACTATTGACAATCAACTGCTTCCCAATAAGAAAGGTAGATAGTAATTAAAATGCACCAAAAAGTTTTTAATTCACCATTTTTCAAATTAATACAATAATTCCTCAACAACATTTGAACATTCCTTACACATTAATACTATTTTAATGCTGAAAGTGATCATTCTGCTTTCTAAAGCCATTTTATAACAAAATTATATAAAATGTTCATGTCTCTTCAGGCCATACTTCCCTGAAAAACATATCACTGTATGTTTTCCATATTTCTATATTCTAGTTTTCAGCAAAAATGTCATATAATTATTTTTAATTCACCACTATTGTTGCTTTGTTACGAGTAGTTATTTTACCTGGACACTTTTGTTATATCATTTTTGAAATTAATGCTTTTGTATAAAATAAAACTAAAGTAAGTAATATTTAAAACTAAGTAAAATTTATGTTACATAGAATTGAAGTAAAAAATCCCGGAAATTTCTTTTATTATTCTGTTGCATCTCCTGTTGTGAATCAGAAATGCAAATACCTCATGATGACCAGAAGAGGGCGCGTTGACACTTATAAAGAGGGATTTTACTGTTCCAAAGTGGAAGATTACAACTGCAGTGTGCTGTGTGTGAATACACAGTGCGCATGACTGGGATTGCATGTGTATATTTTGATTTATATATTCTTTCACGTGAAGATTTTAAAATTCCACCCCAGCTAATGAGCTTACCAACCTGCTTGTTTTCAGACTTTAATACCTTCTTTTTCATATTCCCCCATATGTTCAACTCCTTAGGTTTATCCGGTGACATTATGCTTTGGAATATATTGTGGATATATTTTGCATAGATCATGTTCTGTAGGAGGGGTTTAAAAATTGACCTTTATAAAGCAGCCTCCTTCTCCCTGGCCCAATCTGTCACAGCACTTTTTGTTGTTGTTGTTGTTTTGTTTTGCCTTTTTATAGACTGAAGTCCAATCTTAGATTTGTTCTATACTAATTTCTGTAAAAGTGCCACAAATTTTATCTTTGCACTAGAGGACCAGAATAACATTCTATAGCACTAACCTGTAGAAATCTAGAGAATTTTTAGTATCCTTAGAAATAAATATCGTAGCATTTGAGACCAAAGTGGAAAAGATAATTGCTATAGTCGTATACAATAATATTGTCTCAGAATTATACATACTGTTTCAGGATTGGTTCAAATTAAGATAGCTCTGCTTACTTGCTAAATTTTCTTATCATTAACTATTGAGAAAGCAGTACTAGTGAAGCAATTCAAATGCACGTAATATTTTGAGCTAAAAGAAAGGGAGATATTACTGCTGCTGGTATTGATGTTTGTTAATAGATTACATAGGCTTGTATTTTATTTGAAAACTATCTTGAGCTACACAGGTCAGTTACATGACTTATAATTTCATAACAGTTCTGAAAAGGGTTAGTGTTCATATCTAGAGGATGAAGATATAGGTATTTTATCAGAAAGAAACCTCCCTCGTATACAGTTGATTCAGACTGGATTTATTTTTGTGACATACCTTTATGGCTGCAAAGTTGTTTTTATTTATTTTAAAAAAAATTAGTTGTAGTTGGACACAATACCTTTATTTTATTTATTTATTTTTCTATGGTGCTGAAGATCGAACCCAGCACCTTACATGTGCTAGGCGAGCACTCTACCACTGAGCCACAAGTCCAGTCCCTGCTTTTTATTTTTTAAGTAGAGTTTTACCAAAAGTGATAATTTTAACTTTACTTTGATTATTAACCCTTGCTGTCTGTATTTGGGGATGTGAATGAGGATAGAGCCAGAGTAGTAGAAAGAAAGAAGTGAGTTCATCAAATTGTATTATTGGGGAACCAAACCTTGAGCCTTTCTGTTAATTTTGGTTCAAGAAAACAAGTCACATGACCCCCCCAAAGAGAAAGAGTAATCAATCTGTAAAGACATGTGTGTCAAAGGTTGAAGAGAGCCAAGACAACTTGTGAAAGAAGGAAGGCTAATCCAAGAGAGCTTACCAGAGGAGGAACATGAGACATTTCATCCAAGCCGTGATGGTGCAATGCTGGATTTGTGAACAAATGTGTCAGGCCACATTTTGGCTTGCATGAACATCATGAGTAAATGTGTAGGTATTAAAAAAAAACTCAAAAGTGTTCAGAAGAACAGTGTAATGAGAGGGGGGTATTTGTGAAGGAGGGTGGCAAGAGACAAGCCCTCTAAGATCAATGAATGAATGGGTCTCTCCCAAGGTAATTTTTATAATTGTTTTTCCTAAGGTAAAAAAATATAGTTAAAATTAATGACTTGTTGTTTTGGTATTTATGAAATGCCAGCACAATGCATTTGCCATTGTCCTTAATTAGAAGAATGGATTTAGTGACAACTCTACTCAGGGCATCACACTGACACCCTGAATCTGGCTATGGTGGAAATATTCACACTGTGGATATTGGCAAACACTATTAAATCGTGGAGTTTTTCTCTTGCAAGGAACCAATTGTTGAACATTCCCTGGACATCCTTAAAAATATCTCTCTTGGTACTTTCTTTGGCATCAGCTTAGGTCTGCTAAACTCCTATCTTTTCTGGATGAGCACCTGAAAGTTAAAGAGGTTTCCAATTTCTTTTCTTTGATCTTGCCATCCCTAAACCTTGTTCTAGTCCAGTCTTACTTCCGTGTTATTCAGATTATCAGTCATGATTGACTCTAAGACTTTCTGCCTCCTTTACTGATTGGCAGGGAATGAAGGAGTCATTCTAGAGGGTGTGGCTGTCCTTCCAACTTTATATTTGAATAGCTATCTTTCTGTATTAGCCCATGTCCAAAGGCTAACAGGCATAGATGTTAGTATTTAAGCCAAAATCATTACATGCAATTCAAATTTAATTCTGGTTGAAATATTTAAGCAGTAGAAATTCTATAAACAGGAGCAGAGGAGCTCCATGGATAACCATGTGCGACTGTGGCTCTAAGAGAGATTTTTCTCTTTGGGGAACTCATTTCCTAGAAGCTTGGATCCAGGAGAGAATATGCAAGGTGGGTGGAGGTGGCTTCTCTCCATTCTGTGGGAACACATGTTCCCTGGCACAGAGAGAAAAATCTGACAGACCAAAATGTGTGTGTGTGTGTGTGTGTGTGTGTGTAGATCCATATACATAGAGCTGAAAATAAAAGTGATCTATTTCCTCTCAAAAAAAAAAAAGAAAGATTAAGTTGTTTCAAAAGAAAAAGGAAATATATATTATTAGTAGTATGAAAGTAAACACATTTAAGAAATCCATGCAGTCTCTTTGTGAGTGCCCATATGTGAATGTGTGTTGCAGGCTTTTGGGGCAGTCTGATGTTCCATGCTGAGAGGGTGATGAAACTGGAGGGAAGATGGGGTGGCTAGATGTGACACTGAGAACATCATGAGGTCAGAACAAGACTCAACACAGAATTACCATGAAAAGTGAAGTGAGATAACTCAAATGCGTTGGAAGCACCAATTCTCAGGAGAAGAAAGCAGTTGGTGTTCTTCCTCAGTGTCCACAGGGGCCCTTGCCCCTCACATCATTTCTTTCTGGAAGGCAAAATCACCTTTTAGGAAAGAGAACCTACAAGAAAGGAGAGATAGAGGGTATAGAGTAAACAAGCATCTAGACTAAACGTAGAAGTAACACTACCTGGAAGGAATAGAAGTAAGAAACAATTTGTATTTTGCCTGGTGAACCTTAGCTCTTGGAATAAAAAACATATTGTCTGTCTACTACTTGTTATAATAGCACATTCCAGCAGAGGGCAGACTTTACATTAAAATAAATCTGAAAAGGCTTTCAAGAGGGGTTTTTGTTGTTGTTGTTGTTTGAAATTTTAACTTCAATATTTTTGGTTTCTAAATGATTTTTAAATATTTTAAAGCATTTAAGGTCTAGGGTATGTTAAATATAAAATTTCTTGGATTAAATCTAATATTCCTGCCATATTAGCAAAATATTCAAGATGGAATTCCAGAATGAGGCAGTAGTTTTCCATGACTTATGGACTGGTCTTAGATATTTCCTGTCACTGTGAGCAAAACTGTTCTTTTCTGTGTTGCTTACAAAATTATTACAGAAAACCTTATCTCTTACTCGAACAGGCATGGTTTTATTTCATTCCAGTCGAGTTTGATATAAATTACTACTGTTTTCTAGTCTATTTCATAGTTAATTTTGCTATTTTCCCTAGAGGAAATGATACCTATATAAAAGTTAATTAAACCTATTACACAATGTAACTCCAATGGTCAGTACTCCTTTAAGCAGCAACTTCACAAGAATTTAAGCCTTATTTCTCCTGCAATTGTTTTCCTTGTTTGAATAAAATCATTTTTACAATAAATAAGAAAGTAAAAACTATTTCTTAAAACTGTTATGTTCAGATATGAAGACCGATCCGTTGGACTCCAAAGCGCATGATCGGTGTATGACAACATCCTGCCTCTTATTAACTTTATTTTATATGATCTAATTTAAAATCATGTGCTTAGGACTTAACTTCAGAATGACATGCTCTGAAACGTACAAAGAACAACACAAAATGATTCTAAAATAAGTCACTTATAGAAATTTTTGGTACATAAACACAATATGTTGGTTGCATCTTTCTTTGAGCACTTTTTTTGATCTCATTGTGTGTGTGTGTGTGTGTGTGTGTGTGTGTGTGTGTGTTTGTAAGAGAGAGAGAGATAGAAAGAGAGACAGATGATTTTTTAAGTGAATGCAGGAGGAAAACTCCTGGGTATGATCTTTTCACTGTTAAAGAGAAGTATTTTCTTTTATTATTAAATTTCTTTCCTTTAGTACTTCTGTTTCTAAGAAAGCAATATATATATATATATATATATATATATATATATATGCATAAAAATTTGCTGCCTAGGAAACTAAATTATTTTTGTGTGGAGAAGCTGAAGATTTATATATCCTTAAAATGACAAAGAAATGGAACTCTTTCATTTTTAATAATCTCTAACAGAATTATTACAATTGATTTTGTGCAACAGGATGGAAGTGTTCCTTTATGTGCAAAATGAGTGTGGTTGCTTAAATGAAAAAAGTTAATGGGAGTTCAATGAATTAGAAGTACTAGTAAAGTACAATCATTTTTCTAACTTCTTTTGTTTTTTCTTAGAAAGATAAGCTCTATTTTAAGTTTGGTTCAAAACTTGAAATTCCAATGAAAATGTCTATTGCCTTTTTTTTAAAAAAAAAAAAAGTAATTTTGATTTCTCTTAACATTGTGGATGTGGGATTGCTTACTTGTTTACAAAGCTCCACACAATCTTCAGCCCCTGGAACACTAGACTTGAATTTAGAAAATGGGGACTCTGCCCCATAATTGTGTGATCTGGATAAATTAACTTCTCTGAGTCTTGGTTTCTCATTTACAAAAGTGAACAGATTAATGGATATCTACCACAAGTAATGTTGAGAACTTAAGTCATGATTTACATCTGTGAAAGCTATGAGCTCAGTGTCTTCCTGACACATTGCAGATCTGATTGTGAGATCAAAATTATTCAGATAATGAACTTAATTAATAATATCTTAGTTTTAGTAGCAACTTTCTCTATAAATTGTTTGTGCACAATACATAAAAACTCCTCCCAAATTTACGCATGCTAAAATGAAGCTTGACTCTACATATACGAAGGGCAGGTTTAAGGTTGTGATTTAACTGCTAAATGTTTAGGAAATGAAGATCAAATACAATTTTCATTTCTATTATGCCTACTGGAAAACAATGTTAGAATTTAGATTATATTTGTTAGTATTTTCCAGTAATTTTGTTATTCTCTTAAGTTCTCAGTCCTACCTACATTTAAAACAACAAATGTAAAGCACATCAAAATTCACTTTTTTTGTGTCAAAATCTTGGCCTATATTTCTAGATCTAGAATTATCCTTGCAATGACATTTTCCCCATCTCATTTTACACCTTGCCTTTTCCTTACAAATCATATTCTCTTTTCATCAGTACATCTGCCCCAAATGCTCTTCGACTTGACAGTTCTATCCCACACTCGCCTCTGAGCTTCTAACAAGACATACCTCTGGGAATTGCAAAGTGCCATATTTAAAATCTCTCAGTGAGATATACAGGTTTTCCCGTGTGATCATAAGGGATTCCTCAAATCTGAGTTTTAGAGCTAATCTATGACAACTGATAAGCACAGTATTTTCACATTAGTATATTTATGTTGTGCTAATATACTTAAACAGTATGGATGTCCATTGAGAATTTTTCTACAACTTTCTTATCAGCTTTCTTTTAACTTTTAAGAAAGATGTCTTACATATTTGATTGGTATTGGCTGAAATTCCATTACATCTCCCAAGATAAATAGACTTAACTGAATTGGAGGGGTGATGTCTTAGATGTCACTAACAAACACCAAATGGAATACTGGCTTGAAATAAACAGGAAGAAATTACAGATACAACAATATAGACAAAACTCACACATCTTATGCTAAATTAAAGAAGCAAGACATAAAGGTTACATATTGCATGAATCCATTTATATGACATTCTGAAAAGGGCAAAACTGTAGGGACAGAAATCAGATCAGTGGTAACCAGGGGACAGTGGAGGACATTGACTCTATAGAGGCTTGACGTAAATTTTGGGTGGTAATGGAAATATCTTACAGAACTCTATACATTTATCAAATTCGTCAAACCATACAACTAAAATGAGTAATTTTGCAGTGTAGAAGATACACCTCATCTGACTTGAAAAAATGAACTAGTTCAAAAGAAAGAGTGTACTTAAAGTTTTTAGTATCATCTCTTTTGGAGAAGTTCTTTTGATAACATGCTACGTGTCTGTTTATCATCAATTTCTTTTCCAGCTTTAAATATATGATAGATGAGAGTGGTTTTACACAGCTAAAGGCTACCTTACTGTAACTTCTTAGTGCATTGAGGGAGGTGTAAAAGGAGATGACAATTACCTAAGATGTATAAATGTTTTGAAATATTATTAAATATAAGAACACTATTAAATGAATGCCTGCCAGTAATAGACCACCACTTGATATATTTTTTTTTTCGTTTTCTAATCACCAACTAACAACAATTTACTGTGCCAAAAACTTGTTGTACCCAATACTACTTAATGGTTATCAAATCCTATGAGGTAAATGGTATTAGACCCATTTTAAATAATAAAAACTTAGGATCAAAGCAATATCAATAGCAAATTTCACAAGTCCTTCTGATTCCAAAGTCTACATTAGTAACCACTGCACTGATTTTTACCAGGTTGGTGGTAATTTTGATCCTTAAGAATGATATTGCATAAGTTTTGAGAATTGAACTGTACTGAAGAAATTCTTCCCTTGAAGAAATTAAGGTTTTCAAAAGAATTGATACTACTGAAACCAGAAAATCGGATTAAGTGGAGGGTGTGCACTTGCTGTTCATGTTTGACCATAACTCTTTGATAGAGGCTTAACTTAATTATAGTTAAGAAAACATTTATTTCCAGCCACACATAAGCTCATGGTACCACTGGAAAACCAGGTTTCAGGGATTTTTTTTGAACGAATTTGTTTTAGATTTTAAATTGTGATTTTGTAAATCCATCTTTATCTCTGAAATATTTTCATAACTGATCAGTAGATCCATGCATTTTATTAATTTTATATATTTTACTAGTTCTCTGCCATTGTACACATGAAAATAGTTTCAATGCTTTTTATATAGTATTTTCATTTGAAACCTAGTATCAAGCTTGGATATTCTTTTTGGGGGGCAAAATCTACATGGTGAGCAATGACCAAAGTCGTAAGCCCTTAAGAATTTGCTTCAGTTCTTACATTGGATCACAGCACTTTAAGTAGGTAATATGTATTTGAGTCACTACCCAGCAGCTGCTCATCCATAGTGGATTTTTCCTAATGTAGCCTGCCAGAAACTCTTACCTTTTATTCATAATTGTCTGGGTGTGCCTTCCCCACTTTCATTGAACTGTAGGTACTGTGTGCTGTAGAGGTGTGCAGTTAAAATACGTTTATTCTCAGAAATATTTTAAAAATATTTTAAAATGTTTTCCTTTGCAGAATCAGACACAAGTTTGGCAGAAGGAAGTGTCAGCTGCTTAGATGAAAGCCTTGGACATAACAGCAACATGGGCAGTGATTCAGGCACCATGGGAAGTGATTCAGGTACTGCCTAACTGTTGTGTAAACCTTAAAAAGTGTGAAATAAGACGCCATATAGTGGAATGCATGGGGGCTGTTCATACCCTCCCTAATGTATTTATGCAATTAAAGCAATTCTTCTCTCCAGTGAGTCGTTTTGGAACTTTGCCACTGGCTCTCTTTAAAAGTACAACTTACAAAAGTCTTAGAACCAAACTCATTTTGATCCAATACTTGTCTTTTTGGTCTGGTACACGCCACATTTCATGGAATCGTGTCATCTGTTTTATTTTTGAGATCTGTGTCGATTCATTTGACTACACCTAAATTCTGTATGCAGCTTGATATTTTTTCTCAAATGTTACTTTTTATTAAAATAGATTTTAAATAAGACATTAATACTATCAATAAGAGGAATGTAACTTTGGATAATGATATCTAAAGATAGATAATCATTTAGCAAATGATAAACAGCATCTCTTAAAACAAAGAACTAGAACTGAAGCATATAATTAAAAGAGTTCCAATTTGTGCACAGAGCTCTGGAATAGGAATAGAGCTTACAAAATACTTTGATCACTAAATGCTAACTTGGCTAGGTAGTTCCCAAGTTGCTTTTCCTACTGGTTGTGTATCACACCAGCAATAAATGGAAGTGCCTGTTCCCAATCCCCCCACCTTCATCAAAACTCACTCCTACCAAATTTCCTAACTTCTCAGTTTGGTAGATTCACATTATTTTTGTCTCTTTGGATGTGTATTCCATGATTACTACTGAGCTAATATATTGATATTTTTAAGTATGGTGATGGATTATTAAATGTCTATTATATACCTTTCTATATTGGTCTATATGAATAATTCATAATTAAAATGAACAAATTACAAAGGGAAAGTACTATGCAATTTGGCCAGCTAAGAAGCAGTGGAAAACTGACTAAGAAGCAAATTAGTTTATCCTTCATTAATGAATTAAAAAATGTGCAATTTATATTATCCTGCATTGTCAGAATCATAGAAATACAGATGTATAATAGGCTCAGAAGAGAAAAAAATGCATATAAAAACATGGTCATCTGCCCTAATAGCTTTCTAAGTTAAATGGTACCACCATGACTATTTCTATATCCTTTTCTCACAATCATACTCCTGAATTCCTGAGAATAAGTTATTTTTAAGAAAACAATTCACCAAATGTCAGTCAAAACGTTAATTGTAAGTTGAAAGGGTTAATTCATTTTGTATTTACTTCCATCAGTGTCATTAAGTACTTGTCAGGGGCTTACTTCTATGGATTGTGTTTGTTTTTCATTATTTGTTCTGAAATTGGTAAATTTAATAATTACCATTTCTATTATATGTGATTGGTGCTACTAGAACGCAAAATATACTCTAGCTAATATTTAATACATTAATGGGTTGTTTTAAGCTTCTGGACCTCATCCTAATTTTTATTTGTCTAAGTAAGGGTTTTTCAACAATATTCATTCCTTCAATAAATATTTAAAGCATATCCTCTGTGTGCAGGGCATTTTGCCTATTTAGAGCTGTTAGCAAATGTATTTGCTGATTTTTAGTCCTCAATGTGGCATGAAAGACGTGATAAATCCGAATGCAACCTACTTTTGAAAAGCAAATACGTTTTCAAAGGCAAATACATTTCAAAGACAAACACATTTCCAAGAGACACCCTTGAAGTTCTAGATGGGTCAGTGTTTAGAAACAGAATTACTTTGCATAGTGGGCAGTAAAATTCTGAAATGATAAAATTGTGAATTTCCTTACCTTCTGCTGCATGCTATAGCTGAAATAGAAACCAATTCTATTGAATTGATTCAATTTTATTGAATTTTATGAAAGGTTTTGGTAAACTGGTGAATCATTAAACACATTTTGAGTTACTGAAGAGTATTACAGTGTTTAAGATCATATTTTAACCTTTAAGGTCGACAGCTAAAAGATCTTATTCTACATGTCCTTCATTCTCACTCAAAGGTTATATAATGGACTACAAGGATCACAGGTGTGAACCAACACAATTACATTACGTTCTTTGAGGAAGTCTTATGCCACAGCAAAGCATAATTGCTGGTAACTGTTAGAATTTAAAGATTCTAATTATATTATAAAAGGGTTTTTCCCCCCATTTCCCATTTTCAGAAAGATAAACTGTTTCTCAAAAAGTAGCAATGTTTTTGTCAATATAAACTGGCCTGATATTTAGAAAGTGTTTCCTTACTATTTCGAGGTAATGCCTATTAATATTTGTCCAACTGGAATGGTGTATTTTTCTGTGTTACATGCTATAGGTAAAGGAATACTTTGTGGATTTCGAACACATGCAGTGACAGACCTTTTCTCTCCAAGAATAACTCAGCTGTCAAAATCAATGTGAGAATGAAATTTGCCACATGGTGTAGTTCCAATAGAATATTATTATTTAAACCTAATTTGATTTCATTTTTTGACCATTTATACAGTATAATATAATCTTAAGGTCTTTAGTCATTCTTTGTTTTAGAGGGAGGGCACAGTATAATTAAAAGCCTGTGAATATTTTAAATGATATTTTTATTATTGGATGTAATTATGCTTTTCAGAGAGATCCAAAAACAAACAAACAAACAAAAATGCAAACATTTCTTTTATAAAGGAAATTGGCTCCTGACTCATTGATACCAGCCCAGTTTTCTCCTTCTGGTGACAGAGAAGAGGGAACCCTTTTTTCATTGCTTGTGTGGATAAATTCTTCCATCCCTATGTCAGAGGATGTGATAAGGCAAGAAATCAGGCTGAATATTTAGCACTCACCCAGCTCTTTTTGGTTGGATGCAATTTTCACATTGAATCCAACTCTCTCTCTCTCTCTCTCTCTCTCTCTCTCTCTCTCTCTCTCTCTCTCTCTCTTATCTACTCTGTGCTTTTCTTGTAAACTTGGGCTGCCCATCAAATCTCCTAGTCATGACTCAAAAATATAGAAAGTTACTGAGCTGTCTAGCCCATTTCAATGGTAGAAGTATAGTTTTCTTGTCTGAAATCCTTAAGGAAATGGTTGTATTTTAGTAGTGCATGGCACATGATAGGCACCCAGAAAATATTTATTGCAGAATGAATTAAGTGGTACATGACCAGTAAAGTAGCACTAAGATTTATGACTTTGATTCTAGAGTTAAATTTTGAACACGATATCTTTTAAACATTTCAACTCTTCTTAAATCTATTAGCATAGTAAATATCTAATATGCATAAGTGATGTTGATATCTCACTCATTTGATTGGGCTTTAGGTTTCTGGGAAAGAGATTTAGAAAACTGCTCCATATTATTACCAAAGGATATAGAAGTAAGCATGAAAAACAAAAGGGGAGAATGATTATTTAAAAAATACATACAACTAAAATAAGGAAAGCAGCATTTTATTATTTTAAAAACATCTATGCAAAAATGCATACAGTGAAATGCAAAACAGAATTTATCAATATTTTTTAATGAATATCATAGACTAAATAGCAATTTAGCAAGAATAAATTCCTCCTGGATCTTGGTTTTGACATTGCTTCAAATATTCTGACTTCGCCTAACATTTATGGTGCCCTGTTTTTCCATCCCTAACACCACCAAACAAACAAACAACAACAACAACAACAACAAAAAAAAACTTTGTTCTTTTGAAAAAATTAGGTGATATATATCCTCTGATGGAGGTGAAATATCAGAATTTTGATTACTTATAAAAGCTACTTAGTAGAGAAGTAATATTGTTCTTAAATAAATCTGAACCTTACATAAATGAGTTACAAATATTATGAGTTCAAAGTAAGCATAGAAAGAAAACTTGTAAATGTGTAAATGTCTATATTAAATGCTGATAATCTTGTGAGTTTTTCATGAAAACTATACTAAATGAATCAGCAGAAGACCCAATGATAGCTTAAATGTCTTGCATCTGTCTTCACTCATCCATACAGAAGGCACATTTCCTGCCAGCTTTATAGATGGTTCTTCCTAAGTGGTATTTTGTGTGAAATTTCCTACCTGTTCAGATAGTACTATCACAACAAGTTAAAGTCCACTTAAATAGAACCATCCAGTTGCTGAAACAGAGCCATCAGCAAGTTTTCAAACATTAATGGGATTATGTTAGTTTAGTTTTATTGGTGACCATTGATAAGAGAAAGAACACTATTTCATGTGTGATAAAGTACTGATAAGTGCTGTCATTTCATTTTTTCTTGTGATTATATAAAACATAAGATAGACTTTTAAATTGGTATAACATTTATATTACTGCATTCCATGTTGTAAACTGTACATTTTTAAATATTTTCTCATGGCTAATGTAGATTAAAATGGTTACTTCTAAACAAAATATATTGAAACCAATGTATGTTATAATAATCTCATTCTAACATTTAAAATTAGTGTACATTAGCAACTGCTTTACCAGTATTATCAGTCAAAAAAAAATATATATATGTTAATTTAAAATATTTGTAATATAGTGTGCTTTGGGTTTCAGGAGAAATATGAATTTGTGGAGATATACATATAAGGATATAATAAAGATCATAATTCAAACCTAAATGGCAAAATTAGTCACAATTTAGTTTAAATTAACAAAATTAGTTATTATCTTTCAATGAAAACCTGCGAATTAAAGGCTAGCATGAGCAAAGTTTTTCTCCTAGTCACTAAATATTGCTTCTGCACAACTTAATTTCTTTTTTTAAATATTTTTTAGTTGTTGAGGGACCTTTATGTTATTTATTTGTATGTGGTGCTGAGAATCGAATCCAGTAAGTCACGCATGCTAGGCAAGCGCGTCACCACTGAGCCACAACCCCAGCCCCATAACTTAATGTCTTCAAATAGGAGAGGACTTGATACACACACACACACACAAACATTTACATCCTGCCCTTCATATTCCATAACTATAGATTCAACCAATTGCAGATCAAAAATGTTTTTTTAAAACAATTGCTTGTATTGAACATTCACAGATTTTTTTCTTGTTATTGTTTCTTAAATAATACAAAATAACAAGTATTTTCATAATGTTTACATTGTATTAAGCATTATGAGTAATATAAGGATGATTTGAAGTTATGGCATATGTGTGCAGGCAATATGGAAATGCTATGCTATTTTATATAAGGGACTTGAACAACTGCAGATTTTGATATCCACAGGGGCAACAAATTCCCCATAGATATCAAGGGAAAATTGTGTACATATGCTTTTTTGTCTTTTAGATGTCAGATAAAATTTTAACAAATGAAGAAAAACAGAATCAGCTGTAATATCTTCTTTGTAATAAAAAATAAGGGTGATAGCAGAAAAAGGGGGATGAATGAATCCTGCTTTCCCAGTTTCTCTTGATTTTGCATGTGGAAAAGCTCAAAGAAACAAGTAAGACATATTGGCTAAATGAAGAAATGGGAATTCTGATGCATTAACAACATAACTGCCAATCCAGCACCACAACCATTTCTGTAAATTGTTCTTGGCTTTGCTCACTCTTTGAAAACATTCCCCCCATGTTGCTAGCTTCCCAGGCCCTCGTGCTGTTAATTCACTCCTGTACCCCCACTCCTTAAGCCACTTCCATGATATAGCACCAGCGTTTTGCAAATTTAAGAGGACACCTGACACTGATTGGCACAGAAATTAGAAAATGAATTGGTTTGGACATAGAGGAGAAGGAATTTAAACCACAAGAGGCCTATATTCAGTTTCAGGCCTACTAGCCTTGATTATTTTATTGCCTCTTATTTTTCCTCTTTTCAACTTTCTTCAGATGAAGAGGAGTTTGCAGAAAGAGCATCCCCTGAGCCAGAACTGAAGCTCAGGCCTTACCAAATGGAAGTTGCCCAACCAGCCTTGGAAGGGAAGAATATTATCATATGCCTTCCCACAGGAAGTGGGAAAACCAGAGTGGCTGTTTACATTGCCAGAGATCACTTGGACAAAAAGAAACAAGCATTTGAGCCTGGAAAAGTTATAGTTCTTGTCAATAAGGTATTCAGACAACACGTAATATGGCATCATTTATTCATTTTTCATTTTACTATTCTGAAGCCTTTATATAATAATATTTGTAGCAATATAACACACAGATTAAGTTCAATTGGATGTAATGTCAAAATGAGCAATT
Source organism: Marmota flaviventris (assembly GCF_047511675.1). Classification (NCBI taxonomy): domain Eukaryota; kingdom Metazoa; phylum Chordata; class Mammalia; order Rodentia; family Sciuridae; genus Marmota; species Marmota flaviventris. Next base: position 69,062,586 of record NC_092508.1, read on the forward strand.
ATTTTACTTTCAGTGTTTGGTTTTATAAGTATTTCTACTAAGTGACAAAGCTTAAAGTTGGATTTCTCTATAAAATCATTAAATCAAATAACTATAACTTAGGCCTAAAGATGATATTTGCAAGATGTATTTTAAGGTCAACTGATACTGGTTTAGTTTCTCACTGCATGTGAACATCAATGACCTCAATATATCTAGGCTCAAATAATGTCTTTTAGAGTCTCTTTAAGCACTGGTCCTCAATTGAATATGAAATGTCCTCTCCAGAATATATATAATGTGGCTTAAAGATAAAGAGAAAATGAAGTGAATATTTGGTTTATGTATATCCAGCTAAATAGGTAAATAATGCTCAAAGAATGTATACACATATTACACATATGTATAATATATGTTAATGTAGTAAGTATAATAACATTAAATGTGACCATTTTTCTTTAATACTTTATATGAAGGTATGTGAAGGGCATCTTAATTAATAGATATATGTTTTCTTCATTGTGAAACAAAATCTAGGTATTTGAGCCTTACTAAAATAGATGAGAATTTGTTAATTTATAAATTTGCAGATTGGGGATATTAGTTTTTGCCATTTTGTGGAATAAAATTGAGTATATTTTTCATGACCAGGAATAGACTTTTTCCCATTCTCGTGAATTTCTTTACAGAAAACTCACCAGTCAACTATAAAACTTCCTATATTTTTAGTATTTCTTTATGCCCAAACTTTCATCCATCATGTTGTTCCAAATGTATTTTGTATATATCTGCTATGTCTAAAACTACTCCTTTACACATTTATACCCTCTTTTACACATTTACTTTGTGAGAACTTATTTATTTTTTATTTAATTGTTGGTAATGGTGATGCATTAGAAATTATTTGTCTATAACCTTTCATATATTTCCTTTGTGATGGATATTACTTTTTAGAATAAGTTTGAATCCTATTTCTGCCTAACAGCAGTGTGATCTCAGACAAATTAGTTGCCTCATCTGTAAAATTAACAAAATAATAATAACCATGTTCTGAAATCTAAATTAGATTGTGTGTGTGTTGATAAAAAGTCTCATAATGATTCAATAAATATTAACTCTTTCTCCCATTCATTCTCCTCACCTTTGTAACTAATGAAATCAAACACTTTAACCAGAGAATAGGTTTAGTGTCAGATCCAGAGACAGAACAAAGTTAATAGGATTCAAAGCTACTTAAACTGATTTTTTAACTACAACTTAGCTATTCTGCTGTTTTTCAAACTCATCCTCAACATCTACCCTGTCAAAGGGCTCACTTTCCCTACTTATCTGTCTCTTTGTTAATTATACCACCTCCTCCGAACCATACAGCCTCAAAACCTAGGGGCCAATTTTTATTCATTTACTTCTGTGTTTCCTTTATGTGGCCACAGGGGCACAGAGCAGTAGCGCTGGACAGGGCCTTTGAGATCCAGATTTCTTCCTTGGTGGAGTCATTCTCTTATTTCCACTGAGTAACTTCAAATATCAAGGAGATCTCCTGTCTATAAGACAGCCCCAGTCATTCTTTGACATACTGACACTGTTAGAAAGCCACACATGTATTCATCCAGATTTGCTTCTCTGAAACTCATATGCATTATTTGCAGTTTTTTCCTCTGTATTTCTGAAAAATAAATCATAATTCTCCTACCTTACAACAGCCCTTTGTGAAAGAGTCCTGTGAGTCCTATGTTACTTTTCTTTTTGTCCCCTAGGATAAATGTCCACAGTTCTTTTAATTGTTGATATAACAGGGTTTCCAGGCCTTTCATCATTCTTAGTTCTCATATTCTTCCAAAACTTTATCCAGAACCCTCTTAAAACACAGAGTCCAGAGCAGAACAAAATACTCTAGCTATGGTCTTACCATTGAGGTGTACAGGAGATACATGATATAGCACTCACCCAGCCTGTGACTTGGTTTGCTTTGACAACTACAGACTCATCTGCACCTTACCATGAACTCAGAACCCCATTTCCTTTTCTTCTGAAAATCTGTTAAGCTAAAGTTAACTTATTTTTGTGCAGTTAAGTTTTTAACCTAAATGCAAATACTTGTGCTTCTCTCTTCATATTGCTGATGTTGCCCTATCATTTCAGGTCTCATGATGTTGTACGTGTCTAATGCACTTTCCTTTCTATGAGACTTCCTATCTCAGTGCTTTATTCTAGTTAGGAAACTTTCATCTCCTCAGATCTAGGTGATTTTTATGAATGCTCATTTATAGCCATGTTTAAATGTTAATTCATCCTCACTCTTCACATTCACTGCATTTTGTCTTGTGAAAATTTGAGGATATAACTTGAGTCCCTGAGCTTCCCTGTTGTTTTTCTCCCTAGAAATACTAGAAATCCCTCCACTACTTCTCCCATCTACGTCATAATTGCATAATTTCTTATTCCATTTTTTTATTTTAGAGTAATTTCACTTTAATTACTTTTGGTGAGTCAGGAAATCTCTGGTCCAATAAGTAAACTTAACCTGCATTCTGCTTTTAAGCCTAACAGGAAGTTACTGTAACCTTTGATCTAGAAAAGAGAAATCATGTTTCCTAATACCCTTTACTTTCATCTCCCTTCCTCCATCCTTTCCAAAGTTATAGCCTTCAAATGCAGGGAGAAATGAAAACACCACCTGTGCTCCCAGACTTTTCATTTCCTATCTAGGGCTTCAACATCATGAGAGATAAATCCCAGGTTCCTTCAGATGCTATAATGTAGCCCCATATGATTCAGCAGAAGTGGGTAGCAGTTGGGTTTGATTAGTCTTGGCAGGCACTCTGTCACATCTCAGGAAAAGGCTCCAAGAGGACCACACACCTCCCAATTAGCCATGTCAGACTTGCATCTGGCTTTCTCTGTGTCCTTCAATAGGAAGTCAATGCCACCCAGAGTGATTATCAGGACTTCCAACACCTGCTCTTTCCTGTGACAATGTTTTTGTTTTGCAGATAAGAGGATGCTGCTTCCTTAGAAGGTTTTGACTCCTCTTTTATGGGTAGAAGTTGATATGTCACTCCATGATCCAGAGATTTTTTAATTATGCCATTCAGCATGAGTGTATTTAAAAACATATCCAAAGCACATTCTGTTCTCAAGGTATCTACAGTTTAGAAAGGAGATGAGAGATGTATGCTAATACTATAACTGATATTTTATTGCACTTTATAAAGTGCTCTGTTGTACATTATCTCATTAAAACCACACAGTGACTCTATAAGGTAGTCATGATTATCCCATTTTTTTTTTCCATCAGAAAACTGAGGCTCCAACTTTAATTGGCCTTCCAGGGGTCATCCAGCCAATAAGCATCAGAGAAGAGAACTGAACCCTTATCCTCTAAAGTCAACCTGTTCTCTTTCCACTACTTCTGCCACTCAAATGAAAGGCAAAGTGGTGTATCAGGGAAGTTTTCTGAGTACTGGAAACATGGCAGCTTCTACTACATTTAATTTTCACAACCCTATGACAGGTCCACACATTACCCTTAGTTTTGAAGGAATGGAGACACTTGAGACGAATCAGATCTTGTCCAGGTCACACACAATCAAGCAGCTGGAGTGGCTCTTTTCAGGGATGTTTTGCTTCTGAGACCTGCTTTTTCTTTCCACCACATTCATTTTCCATTCTCTTCTTCAGAATCTTTGTGACTCAGATTACTCCTGTTGTCTTACCCAGTGCAAACAATGCTTCTAGAAAAATGAATCAGTGATGGCTTTGTGGGAGAGACAGAAGAGTTGTGGCACTCACATTTTGAAGTCTTAAATGTCACGTGGGAGCTTCACTAAAGTGAAGAATTTAGGGCTCTGCTCTCAGGTGGTCCCTAGATACGGCAATCCTTGAATGGGGCTCAAGAGTCTGCGTTTTCCAAATCTCTTAAGTGATTTTGTGGCAGGTAAACCAGAGAGAATTTCTTTTGAAAAAAACACTGAATGACAGTTCTTCTCATTACCCCCTTCTACCCTGTGGTAATGTTTTTCACTTGCAAACCTTGATTATTGATTTTAAGACTATTTTGCTTCCATGGATTCCATTTTTACCTCTTCCCTTTTCCCCTCCCCAGACATTTATTCCTAGAAGCCTCTATCATTTCTACTGAATAATAATAAATAATAATGAAAAGCCTGTTCTTTGTGTGCTACCATTCTCCACCAGGGAGATCAGCCAGCCCTTATTTAACACATAAGTGGGATCACCTCAAGTAAAAAGAATAGCAGATATTCCACTGTTTGCACTATCAGGTAATCACATCACGAGGAAAATATTGTGCATTTGTTGAGGCTTGCCCTTGAAACTCTTCCCGGCAACTATCTTTCATACTACATAACCCTGGACTTCCAGTGTATAAATCCTATTAGAAAAGGACCCTCCCCCAATCCAGTGACGACTAATATGAAGCATTGCAGTGTCAATCCGGCCAACTTCAGCAGTCATTGCAACATACAGAGTCAGCTGAACAAGATAGAAAGTTGTCCCCTTCTTTTGCCAAGTGTATTTGCTCTTTGGTTTTTGCTCGGTCACCAAAGCTGTTCCAGTTGTTCATTTCCTCACTTCCTACCCAGGCTCCCAGTCATGCCTTTCCTCTTTGCTCTTGGTTTCCTGCTCTTTCTAATTGTTCAGGTAGGTTGCTTTTAGCCTGATCCACAAACTAACATTGAGGATAAATCACCTCTATACACCACTCGTAAGGATCCTATGAACAGTTACATTACATTTAAAATACTCTTGTTAGTGTTCACAGTCTGGCCCTGCTGTGCAAATTAAAAATATATTTCTTATCCCATTTCAGTTTCAACTTATGTCCTTACTAACACATGGCTGAGTAGATTCGAATTCCCTCTTAAACACTTCCTTTGAGGGATTAGTTGTTTCTTCCTCTTTTCTGTCATTTTGTATTCACTTCTCCAAGAGAATTATTACATTGCATTACTTTTTTTTTAGTCTTGATAATTGTGCTTAGCTAGACTGAGTTGCTCTAAGCCATTAACCATAGCCCAAACACCTTTATGTTCCAGATATGACGTCACACCTAACAAGCATGCAATAAACATTCATTGACAGATGAATATAAGAATTGGTTGTTATGCCTAATTAACTGATAAGGCAAACATGTCTCTTAATGTTTCACACATAGTAGGCCTTTGATCAATACCATTTACTTTGATTTTGCTTTCTCTCTTTTTGTTTTTATCTTTTCATTTTTTAAGGTAATTTTAGCTGAACAGCTCTTCCTCAAAGAGTTCAAACCATTTTTGAAGAAATGGTATCATGTTATTGGGTTAAGTGGTGATACCCAACTGAAAATATCTTTTCCAGAAGTTGTCAAATCCTATGATGTTATTATCAGTACAGCTCAAATCCTTGAAAACTCCCTCTTAAATTCAGAAAGTGGAGAAGATGCTGGTGTCAGTTTGTCAGGTTGGTAGAAGTGTTTGTTTTTAGAAAAAGAAAAAATAGTAATAATGTTGATAGTAAAAGAGGTTGAATTATTTAAATAATTTTTAAAATGTTGATGAGAAGTTAGCCTTCATTTAGATTGTCTTTCATGTTTTAAGATTTCACTAAAACCCTTCACTTACTGGGAGAAACAAACAAAAAGTTAAGTTTTTCTAGATCACTTTTATCTTCATAAGAATACCATTATTAAATCAAGCACTCACTGGATTCTCTGTTTACTTCTGACAAAATTTTTTTATTTGCTAAGAGATTCCATTAGAACCATGGCCTTCTCTGCAGAGTGAAAAAAACAATCCTTCCTATTTTCTGGGACGGGTTGAGAAGGTAGGATATTGGCAGGGAAAGTCTAAAAGTAATTATAACAATTAAATACAATCCTAAAACAAAATTTTCTCTTTTTAAATAGTGCATAATTTTAGTTGATGTAATAAAAATAAAGATTGCCAACCCAAAATGAAATATTTTATTAAACAACCAAAGGATAATCCTGAATGCTTAAAAAAAGAAAAAAGAAAAAAAAAAGCAGGCTGTAAATTTCACTTCCTAACACTTTAGCTTTATGAACTAACACTTTAGCTCTATGAACTTTCTGAAACCCATCTATTAAACAGGTATAGTATGTAACAGGTATAGCTTGGTGAATAGTATCCCATACTTAGGAATACACAGATTGAGTGAGTGATTAGATTTTCTCCTACAATTTGAAACAGAATAGTGCCAGTCTCTTGCCCAAGAAAGACATCCCCATGGCCACTTGATTTGCTAGTTTCAGGGTACTTCTCTCCCTGTAGCTTTCAGGTATTGCAAAATTAACCATTTGATTTTCCTCTAAGACTTCTCCCTCATTATTATTGATGAATGTCATCACACCAACAAAGAAGCAGTCTATAATAACATCATGAGACGTTATTTGAAACAGAAGTTGAAAAACAAACGTCTGGAAAAAGAAAACAAACCAGTGATTCCCCTGCCTCAGATATTGGGCCTAACAGCTTCACCCGGTGTTGGAGGTGCCACAAAGCAAGCCAAGGCTGAAGAACACATTTTAAAAGTAAGTCATGAACTTTACATATCATCAAGAAGCTAAAACAAATAACAATGTTTCTTGGACTTTTTAAGTAAGGTTGAATTCAAATGTCATGATCATCAGTTAAACTAAATCTCTTTGCTGTAACTATGGTAAATACACTTAATCCACAAAACAGTGATAAAACTTAAATAACTGTGATGCAGAAGAGCATAACATTTATGAAGAGTAGATATAACTGATGAGCAGTTGAGACAAACAGAATGCCTTCTCAAATATTCTACAACTTAATGACCTATTCTATATAAAAATGTGCATAGATTATTTTATAAATTTCACGCATTATAGCGTCTTACACCATGAGTGGTAAAACTGAATATTTTCTGTGTCTTTTCGGTTATGTGTCTTTCTATGAATCTGAGCTACTCAAATTAAATGGGAAATAGAAATATGAGGATCTTTCATTAAAGATGAAATTGTCAGCTACCCCAGAATGGTGAAGCCATGTAAACCACTCAAGTGTTAAAGATCTCAAGTGTGAAGTGAATCAGAGTAGCCCAAGAATTGCATTTGTGTGTTAAGTCCTTTAGAGTTAAATTCAGTAAAAATCTTTAGAGTACATATCATTCAGAGGTGCAATTTTTGGCTTCAAGATAAAATTTATCATTGGAATTAGGAACTAACTCCAGTATAATCTATGCACAAAGGGATAAGGCTGCTTCCAACTTTGCACTGTCTTCATTATATGAAGAGGTTGGTAAAGTGTTCCATGGTTGTCAAGATGATCTGTAATACGCCTGTATAATATGATTATCTCATCTCCATTCTCTGTCAATCTCTGTAAATTGCTGTACTCTTTTCATGTCCAATTTTCCAGCTGCAGAATGGAATTTAAGAGATGAGAAGAAATATACTTTTTGCTATAATTATTCACCAACTTGATTTAGAAGCTTCTTTTTACTACTTACATGATATTTTATGCTACATATTTATGCCGCAAATTATATACTACATATTCCTTACACAAAAACTAACACTGAATCAATTATAAGGGGAAAGTAATTGTTTGAACATTTTAAAATATCTCTTCTCCAGATATGTGCCAATCTTGATGCATTTACCATTAAAACTGTTAAAGAAAACCTTGAGCAACTCAAAGACCAAATAAAGGAGCCATGCAAGAAGTTTGTAATTGCAGATGACACCAGAGAAGTATGTTCTTAACATTTTATATCTATTTGATTGTCAATGCCATATTCAATTAAAAGATGGCAAAAGCTATTTTATACTGACCATCTGGATAATACTTAAAAATTTTTGCAAACAAGTTAAAGTTTTATGCTTTCAAAACTTGGTATTGGGCAGCAAATCACTGATGCTAATTGTTTCCTCCATTCATCTTTTAGTTTTCTAGTTTATGTAAAAAGTAACTCAGTAACTGGCTACATGTGAGCCTTGGAGGGATACAGGTCACAGGCATGAGGCTAAGGAGCAGTGTTCTGAACTAGAGGGATATGACAGTGAACTTTATCCTTTTTACTCTCTTGGTGACTTCCAGGATTAGTTTTCTGACATTCCACAGAGCCATTTTGTTGCTACCAGATTAAAGTTGGCAATGATAATGGAAATTTTACCTAATTTGCATATCTGCATATTTACTTTCTTGGGGAAAATGCTATAATAATAAAGGAGTGAAATATTTAATTTAGTGGTGTTTCTCTAATGAATATTTTTATTGATTATAAAAATCAACTGAGAGTCAATTTGGACATTATGACCAGTAGGTTATATAAATACTATTTTTTGTAAAATCGAAAAAGCATGATGAATTTTAGCTATTTTCATTTAATCACATTGAAAATACAACTCGTAAGAATATTGAGAATAAGGGAAATGATATATGTGCAGTAAACAATACTGTGATTAAAATGTAGTAGGCACTAAACCAATGTTAGTGACCAACCTTCATAATTTTTTCAATTCTGAAAGAGTACTATCTGTTTGAGGTGTATGCACACATTCAAATGTACTTTATTCACTTTCACTTTTTTTATTCATTCAGTTTTATTTGATATGTTTACATGCATGTTTCTACTCATAATCATTAAAAAATTCTTATGATATTTTTGAAAAGAATTTCTTCTTTCTTAGCTTACTAACTTCTTGATACACTTTTAATACACTTTTTTATCAAAGTATAACACATGCACAGAAAAGCACAAATCATAAGTGTACTAATTTGTGGATTTTTCATAAACTGAACACATCAATGCAAATAAAATACAGATAAAGACATAAAACATGGCCAGTGCCTGAAAATTCCTTCCTCCCCCTGTCAATCACAGTGTCCCAAGGAGAACTACTATCCTGATTTTAAAACCAAAGATGTGTTTTGACTGATATTGAAATTTATAAAATGGAATCATATAGCATAAACTATGGCATATTTTTCTTTTTTCAAACTAAGGTTTTTATTTTGATAAAAACAATATTGAAAACAGTATTAAATTTGTTTGAATTTTGAAGTGCTTCTTTAATTTGTTGACTTTCCAAGTACTTGTGACATTAATTCAATGTGTTTTTAAAATTACCTTTAATATTTAGGATTTATATCATTCATTAATTTTACTTCTGTAAAACTTTTAAATTAGAAATTACAGCAGAGGCATATGGTGTTAGTATGGGTATGGCTTGATGTTAGAGGTAATAAAAAGCTGAAAAAAATAAGTACAATGTACAAAGATGTGATTAGAGATTATCTTGTTACATTGTCTAGGCAAAGATTCTCAGTCAAATTTATTATAACATATAAACAAATTTAACAAAGATAACATCACTCCATAACAGCATAAATATGTAAGAATAAGTGTATAATTTATTTTTAGGATCCGTTTAAAGAGAAACTTGTAAAAATAATGACAAGCATTCAAAATCACTGCCAAATGAGTCCAACATCAGATTTTGGAACTCAGCCTTATGAGCAATGGGCCATTCAAAAGGAAAAAAAAGGTAATTTGGGTTTGAACTAACAGTTTATCGCATGTTTACACCAAGATTTGAGATGATTATAGCACATACTCACAAGCAAACTGTAAGCAAATAGAATATCAAATTGAGTTTCTGTATTCTGTATGGGACAAGCTTAAACATGTTCTAATCCCTTATCTGAGGAAAGAAGTACCAATTCATCCAGTTTTCTCTTTCATTTATTGTATATTTAAAGTAAGAAGATTAGTACTAACAGCTGTCTCTCATGGCAAGCTCCACTGACAGGTTTGTCATGTCATTCCTGCATGGATCAGGTACACTTTCTGGCTGATGCAGAGTTTAAGTCAGCTTGTCAAGGAGTTGGGAACTGTTTCCCCCTTTGAGAATTCATGACACATTTTAAGCGGTACCTTGATCATTTCAAAATGAAGGTGAAGCTGATTTTGGAGTCATCATTTATTTAAGTCTGCAGCACAGTCATAGGGGGCTTGCTTGCTATTTCTCTTACACAGTGTATTCTTTCACAGCTGCTAGAGAAGGAAATCGCAAAGACCGTGTGTGTGCAGAACATTTGAGGAAATACAATGAAGCCCTGCAAATTAATGACACCATTAGGATGATCGATGCGTACAAGCACCTTGAAACATTCTATAATGATGAGAAAGAGAAGAAGCTTGCAGTTGTGGAACACGACAGTGACACAAGTGTGGATGAAGATGATTGTGATGATGATGAAGATGAGGGTGATTTAAAAACACCTTTGAAGTTGAACGAGACTGATAAATTTCTCATGACTTTATTTTTTGGTAAGATTCAAAGAAACATATCTTCAACAGTCTTACCTCTTTGATACGAATCACCGCTTCTTGTAAGCAATCCCAGAGTCCCTCTTAAAAATTTATTTTCAAAGAAGAAAGCCCACTCCTAACTGATGTGACCAGATTAGGGATTACTTGCATGGTATAATCAACCACTTGATGATCCATTTTACTATCAAAATGACTGCAATGAATTTATTAATCAGACCAGCCTGATATTAGATATAGCATAAGATCAATGATAGATAAGTCACATCTCAGTGTATCACTACATAAAATTCTCTAGTGTAATTGTAGTTTTTAAAACTAATTTATTTATTCTTTAACAAATGAAACGTATATATTCATGATGTACAAAATGATGTTTGATATATATGTGTTGTAGAATGGCTAAGTGAAGCTAATTAATATTAATAATTATAATTATTTCTTAAAGAAAACAAAAAAACGTTGAAAAAACTAGCTGAAAACCCAGAACATGAAAATGAAAAGCTGACCAAATTAAGAAACACCATATTGGAACAATATACCAGGACCGAGGAATCTGCACGAGGAATAATTTTTACAAAAACACGACAGGGCGCATATGCCCTTTCCCAGTGGATTTCTGAAAATGAAAAATTTGCTGAAGTAGGAGTGAAAGCCCACCATCTGATTGGCGCCGGCCACAGCAGTGAGTTCAAGCCTATGACACAGGTGCAAACGCTCTTTTGGACTTCTTTTCTTATGCCACTATTATCAGTCTCAAATTGCTTGTAATGCTTTTCATCATCTCTCCCACTTAAAATACTTTTACAGAATGAAACACCGGTTCTTCAAATCAAGTTTAATAATAGTCTACTCTGGTATTTGATAAGCTAAGCATTGTCTTAAGAGTCTGGTTTTTTTTTTTTTTCCATACTTGGAGGAAGATTTAAGTTGGGTTTCTCTTTCAAAAATTAACAACCCAATACAGTGTAGAGAAAAATGTTTTTTTTTTTTCAAGGTTTTTGTTTTATTTCATTTTTATCTTATTATACTATTTATTGTGTGTTAGAGTCTGTAAACAAGTCTGGATGGCGCCTGGCACTGCGGCAATTGTGTGCACAGTAAAATAACACTTGGGGAGAAAAAGACCCTCATAGACATTTCATGCATGAGTACAACAACCATCTCTTTATTTTTCTTTTTTTTAATTTATATATGACAGCAGAATGCATTACAATTCTTATTACACATATACAGCATAATTTTTTATATCTCTGGATGTATACAAAATATATTCGCACCAATTTGTGTCTTTATACATGTACTGTGGATAATAATGTCCATCACATTCCACCATCATTTCTAACCCCAAAACCCTTCCCTTCCCCTCTGCCCTATCTAGAGTTCTTCTATTCTTCCCACGTTCCCCCTCCCTACCCCACTATGAATAGCCTCCTTATATCAGGGAAAACATTTGGCATTTGGTTTTGGGGGATTGACTAACTTCACCTAGCATTATATTCTCTAACTCCATCCATTTACCTGCAAATGCCATGATTTTATTCTATTTTATTGCTGAGTAATATTCTGTTTTGTATATATGCCACTTTTTTATATCCATTAATCTAGAAAAAGCAAAAAAATAAGAGACCCAGAATAGCTAAAGGAATCCTTAGCAAGAAGAGTGAAGCAGGTGGCATCACTATACCAGACCTTAATCTATACTACAGAGCAATAGTAACAAAAACAGCATGGTATTGGCACCAAAACATACTGCTAGACCAATGATACAGAATAGAGGACACAGAGACTAACCCACAAAATTACAATTATCTTATGTTAGACAAAGGCACCAAAAACATGCATTAGAAAAAAGACAGCCTTTTCAACAAATGGTGCTGGGAAAACTGGAAATCCATATGCAACAAAATGAAATTAAACCCCTATCTCTCACCATGCACAAAACTCAACTCAAAATGGATCAAGGACCTAGGAATAAAACCAGAGACCCTGCGTCTAACAGAAGAAAAAGTAGGCCCTAATCTCCATCATGTAGAATTAGGCCCCAACTTCCTTAATAAGACTCTTGCGGCACAAGAATTGAAATAAAAAATCAATAAATGGGATGGATTCTAAATAAAAAGTTTCTTCTCAACAAAAGAAACAATCTGTGAGATGAATAGAGAGCCTACATCTTGGGAGCAAATCTTTACCCTTCACACATCAGATAGAACACTAATCTCTAGGGTATACAACCATCTCTTTTTAGAGTAAAATGTTCTTCTGAAGGCTGAAGTCATACTGACCCCCAAGTCTTGCTGGACAAGGAGATACTTCAGTTCTGTTATGGACATCATCATTCAGGCCAACGGAGCAAACTAAATCTATTTGAGCATGTTTTTAGAAAAAAGAATTTGGGAATTGTTCACAATAACTCTCCATATACCCTGTACATGCACTTATGTTAAGTTGCCTCTAAAATTTAAAGCCAGATAAAGCACTGTTTTCTTTGGGCAACAAGCTTATTTCTTCATAGTATCAGAATCAATCTACTTAATCTTTGTTTTCAGTTAGTATTTTTTTGTTGTGGTGACCAAAAGGCCTGACAAGAGCAATTAGAAGAGGAAAAGTTTATGTGGGAACTCATGATTCTCTGGGCTCAAGATGAGACAGAATATCATGGTGGAAGAGTGTGGTAGAGGGAAGCAGAGAGCTTTCTCAACAAGGACAAAATATATATCCCAAAGGCATGCCTCTAAGAACCCGCCTCCTCCAACCACACCCTACCTTCCTTCAGTTACCACCCAGTTAATCCCTATGGGGGATTAATTCACTGATTAGGTCAAGGCTCTCATAACTCAATCATTTCATCTCTAAACTTTCTTGCATTGTCTCACACATAAACTTTTTGGGAATACCTCATAGGGACTGTTTTTGCCCTGGCTTCTGGGTGGCTGAAAGGCCAAACAGAAGTTCAGTCGCACAGCCTTTGAGTTAATCCTTGTAAGTATTACATCCAAACTCTTTCACTCTAGGTCTTTTATTTCTTATTATATTTATTAGTTTAATGTTGAGACTTTTGTTGCAAGTGGCCTTGGCTCCTGTTTGAAAAGGGATGAGGTACAAGTGAAAATCCTGTTTTTAAACTACTTCTGCTCCTTATCCACTTCAAATCTGGGGGTTACATGCCCAAATCTGGAACCTCTTCCCTTCCTTACCCCTCTGAATTCTTCATTTCCCACCCTGGTACACTGGAGTGAATTTATACTTTAGAAGAGGAGTTGGCATCTACTTGATGTGATTTAAAGATCTGATAGTATATCTGAAATTTCATTATTAAAGTTATTGCTTTGAATTAAGGCACAGGCATCTTCTGATAAAATCCAAGGACATATTAGTTTTATCAGCAGATGTGAAGACATGAGGAAGAAATCCTTAAAGACTCAAGAGGGGCCTTACTAGAGAATTCTCCAGCAGTTAGGAATCAAATAACAACCTATGCTGCCCCTAAGAAGAAAGGGATCAGAGGCACATGATTTATTAGATGGCTTATTTTGTTGAATGTATAGGAACAAAAGATAGAGTGAATCTGTATCAAAGAGTGTTGATAAAGGCAGTCATATGAAAATTTAAAACAACACCAGTTACATCAGGCTAGGTTCATGCTCACCTATTCTTCCTATGCAGGGACCAAAGGGCATATTTTAATATATTAATATTGACTTTCAAAATCCAGAATACTTGTTATTTAAAAATACTTGTAAATCTGTTTTTAATAACCTATTCTTCCATCTTTGTTATCCCATTGAATACATCCAATATTGATCTTGCTTAAAACTAGTAAGATATAAGGCCACCATAAACTCTCAGTGTACCCTGTACCTGCACTCATGTTAAGTTGCCTCTAAAATTCATCTTAGACTCTTATCCAGTCCCACAGGAAGCCAGTGTTTTCACTTTCTTATTTGTCCTTTCAGGAACATTCTGTATGTTTCTTCCCTGAATGATTCTGAAAATGACCAAATGCAGTATAGAGTGTGCATTTTTTTTTTCCTGTGACTCAAAACTCAACAATCTATAAAAACATCACTACATCTAATTCTCTGAATATTAAACATTCTGAAGTGAATGTAGTGAAAGTAAAAGCCCGTTTCGGCTTCTCATTGCCATATCCTTTTGTCAGCCAACAGCACCTCCGCCTTTCTTCCTCCCAAATCGCCCATCAGTTTATTTCCTTGGCATAACTGATGATCTTCCCACCTCCAGACTGGAGGAGGGAAATATTTGTGTTATTGTGTGGTAATCCCAGATTGGAAATCAAATGTTGTCTCCCCATCATGTCTTTGTTCAATGCCAAAAACAGATGGCAGCAGATCCGTGTATGATCTAATCCTTTGATTTACACTGACCAGTTGCAATTTATTATTTCTTCTCTTAATTAGAAGATTTTAATGTGTTTAGCATCACAAAATTTAATTTATTGAAATGTTTCCACAGAATGAACAAAAAGAAGTCATTAGTAAATTTCGCACTGGAAAAATAAATCTGCTTATCGCTACCACAGTGGCAGAGGAAGGTCTGGATATCAAAGAATGTAACATCGTTATCCGTTATGGCCTTGTCACTAATGAAATAGCCATGGTCCAGGTACGTTCAGATACCTTTATAATGTGTTAAATTTTCCTTCTATGTTCTGATTGCTTTCTTTTAGTGAAGCAGCAAAAAACATTTTTTTTTTTTTTAGTTTTAAAAACATATTTCCTTTTCTGCTAAAAAGAGCAATCTTGAAGAACTGAGCAGTACTGTCATTTACATTACTGCTGTTTAATTCATTTGACAACCAGATACCTGTTGTATTTTTAATGAAAAACTCTTCTTAGGTTGGTATTTCTGTAACCTGAGACTTCATAGGACCATGGCACTGGCCCCGTATGTAAGAGCCGAGAGGCCTCTTATTCCTAGGATGTCTGTGATCCCCAGTGGGACTAGAAATCTGAACCACACTTTCCCACAAGTGTCTGGCAGACTAACACACCCCAATCTTAGGGAACCCTGATGTTTCTGTATTTTCTTCCCTTGTTCATTCAACTTCTTTATATGTTTGAAATCTTTCATGATAAAATGTTTAGTAAGGGCAGATTTAAAAGTGTCATAAATAAATAAATGAATAAGATTTCCCAGTTTCCATTCAAATTTCACTTTATCTATATCACACCTACATTAGCAGTATTATGGTTACCTTTTGTTGAACATGTACAGGAGTTGTGCTCATTAATAGGTACAATAAGCTTCCTGTAACAATAACTAAAGGGTTTTTATTTATGCTGTAAATCATACCCTTGGATGAAAGTCAAGTCATAGAAGACTAAGATAACCAGGCAGTCATCTAATTAGGAAATAGTTTTATTTCAGAAATTTATTTATAATAAGAGTATGCATTTTTCCTTAAGGATAATATTATAGTTGATAGGCTCCTGAGCTAGGCTACATTTCTGTTACTCAAAATGTACCTGAATATCACTTTATTGAGAGGCATAAAAAAATTGTCTCTCTAATGAGCATGTGTCCATGGAAATGTGCTCAGAATCAAATGTAAGATGCCAGGAGCAGATCTGCAGCCTCACCAGCCCTGATGCCAAGGCAGAGATGCCCTTTCTCATGCATCCCTCTTGTCTTCCTGAGGACTTTCAAAGCCAGTGGGAGGGCCTCACCCTCTTCACACTAGAACACCAATTTCCATATTACAGCATATTTTAAGTTTTGAAGAGCTGAATTACAAGAAATAACTAACTATACAAGGAGTAGAGCAATCGTTTGAAGGCAAGTTTGCTGAGCAATAAATATCATTCCAGGCTCAAACCAACAAAGTTTGTAGTGAAGAATAGCCTTTCATTTGCTTGACTTTTTTTATGTTCTCAGGCCCGTGGTAGAGCCAGAGCAGAGGAGAGCACCTACATTGTGGTTGCCCCCAGCGGTTCAGGAGTTCTTGAACGTGAGATAGTTAATGATTTCCGGGAGAAAATGATGTATAAAGCTATACACTGCGTTCAAAATATGAAACCAGAGGCATATGCTCATAAGGTATTGTTTTTGTTCACCTCTAAATTTGGTCTCCATTTAAAAAAAGGCTGGATACGATTACCATTGCTATTACCTCTGTGGCTACTTTTCCAGACAAAAATTGTACTAAATTACAAGTTCCTATTTGCTAAGCTGTGTTTAGTCCAGAATTATCTATAAAGAATCAAGACCTATGGTGGGCAGGAAATTTTTAGGGAGTTTTTGTTCATTATGGTAAAACCAACCATAAACTTTGATAATATAAATTCAGGCTGCCCTGGATATAGAAAGACGAAGGCAACTCACTCATTCAACAAAATCTGGTAATTTTGGATTGATCCAATCTGTTTATACAAGCACATTTTTAAATTCTAGAAATATTTATAAAATGTCCACTTTAAGACAGGCAAGTTCTAGGAGCACAGACAGAACATAGTAACAAACAACACAGATCATACTCCTGCTGAATGAAGCTTATATACTAGTGTGCCACTGGTGATGTTTGGAGAAGAAAAACTAAGTAAAGGTGCAAAAGCAACACCTACACCATATAAAGATAATTGCTAGGGAATTTGAATAGGATGGTATAAAACAAGTCACTAGATGGCTACTTTAATGAGTGTTTGAGGAAATCCTCTTAGAGGTAGTAATACTGAAACTGGATCTGAATGATTAAAAAATTATATATATAAAATGACATATATATATTTTATATATAAAAATGACATATATTATATATATATATATATATATATATATATATATATATATATATATATATATATATATGTCATCTAACTACATCTCAGTTTATTAACACAGTTATGTGAATTGTGTAAAGGAATACAGTGAAAGAAGAATGTATTTCTACAATATTTCAGGAAATCCTTCAAATTACTGAATTAAAGACTGTAACTACTATAATAGCAAACAATCCATTTAGAAGAAAATTCACACCCTTGCATATGGGTGTGAATGTTAGTTTCTTAACATTGGAATTGGCTCTACCCTAAATAGAGCTTCAGGAAAGGGATGCTTTCAAACTGGTGTACAAAACTCTAACCAAGTCCAAGGTTTCCTGGCCAGGTTTATATACAAACTTACATTTTAAAACCCCTTTAGATAGAGAGCAAACCAAACATTTTGGAGTGTCAAACTTTTTCCACAAAATAGTACCACTAGAAAGTTACTGCTTCACATCTAATGTCCAAAAAGAAAGAATCAAATAGATATTTGTAAAGGCTGATATTTCAAGACAAGTTATTTAAGGTGAACGCTAGGACAATATCTGGAATTTATGGGTCAAATTTTCCCAATCATTAAAATAAAATTTTGTGTTAGTCAGCTTTTCATGACTATACTGCAATATCTGAGGTAGGCTACTTTATAAGGAAAAGGTTCATGGTTCCACAAGTACAGGGTTCAAAGAGCATGTTGAAGGCTTATGGTGAGGGCCCCCAGCTATAACCATATTATGGCAGGAGTGCAAGTGTACGTTTTGTCTGTGTGATCTCTCTCCCTGTCCTTGTAAAATCCC
Source organism: Marmota flaviventris (assembly GCF_047511675.1). Classification (NCBI taxonomy): domain Eukaryota; kingdom Metazoa; phylum Chordata; class Mammalia; order Rodentia; family Sciuridae; genus Marmota; species Marmota flaviventris. Next base: position 69,080,461 of record NC_092508.1, read on the forward strand.
CAGGACTCAGTAGTAAGAGTTCTGTCTTAATAACCTAATCTGATCACTCTCCAAAGCCCCACTATAGCCAGACTGTTTCATCTTCTTAGTACTATTAACATGAGAATTGGGGGATTTAACTCTGGCATAAATTGGGTATATAAGTCACATTTAAACCATAGCAGATATGGTCTAGGTCCTTTTTGGCTAAGAGACCTGCTTTCCTAAGACTACTCCAGGTGAAAGAGCTCAGAGCAGTAATGCCAGTGAAGTGTGGTGTGACACTAAATCATAGCTACCAAGATAATGTCTCCATTCATCTCATTTGAGAATCCTTCTCAATGCAGTGCTCAGGCAACCACTAGTATAGGAGGGGAAATCTGTTTTTTATGTCATAGACAGAATTGATATAACTGAAAGCTTCTTAAAAATCAAATCAGATGTCGAAGATCAAGTTGAGGAGCTTAAACATTTCCCTGAAACTTACTCAGTAACTGTTGCTCCATTATTACATTTTATTTGACTTAGGGTGATTATAGGACAGGCTGATAGACTATATTCTTCTGGGGTCATTGTCTCATGATTTCTTTTTACTAGACCACAGCTAAATGTATATTTTTACAACTAAGATCTCAGAATTCTAGGAAACTTATTTCAATAAAACTATGGGGAAAAAATTGACTATTCCTTTCTGTATGCAGATTTTAGAATTGCAGTTGCAAAGCATAATGGAAAAGAAAATGAAAACCAAGAGAAATATTGCCAAGCAGTGCAAGGACAATCCATCAATAATAACTTTTCTCTGCAAGAACTGTAATGTGTTAGCCTGCTCAGGGAAAGATATCTATGTAATTGAGAAGATGCATCATGTCAATATGACAACAGAATTCAAGTGAGTTTGGGAGGACCCAGTTTTTCGTTTCTCTACTAGTGGTAAAGCATACTACATTGTAAACAGTCTTTCAAAATGGTGAAAATAAGGGTCTTTTTTTCAGAAATTATCCTATTTTACTCCCATCCAACTATATTCCCATTTCAAATGTCTATTTCTAAAGTAATCTATGCTGGGACAAGAGAGGAGAAATGTAAATCCCACAGCCATTTTGATACAAGGCACATAATATGCAGATGTTCATATTTGTTCTCAAAGTTTTGAACAACCAAAGTCAAGTTAAAGTAACTAATAGACTGAAAGAAGTCACAAAAGGAAACATGACCCTTGAGAGATTTGTGTGGATAGGGGACATCAACCAGATTTCCCACAATAATACTGGAAGCAGGAGGGATAGAAGGAATGAGGCATGGGATAATACAGGCATGTGGATGAGTCTAGGGTCCAGTGTGGACTTGTTGTCTGCAAATTGGTATTTTGCTAATTCCCAGTAATGACTCTAACTCCTGGATGATTTTAGGAAACTCTATGTTGTGACAGAAAACAAAACACTGCAGAAGAAGTTTGCTGACTATCAAACAAATGGAGAGATCATCTGCAAATGTGGTCAAGTAAGTAAATTGCTGTGGACTCAATTTTACTTTGGCCCAAAGGAATGCTTAGTAGATGTACATTTAATTTTTTCTCTCCTTTTCTCTTTTGTTTTCCAGGCCTGGGGAACAATGATGGTCCATAAAGGCTTAGATCTGCCTTGTCTCAAAATAAGGAATTTTGTAGTGGGTTTCAAAAACAATTCATCAAAGAAACAATACAAAAAGTGGGTTGAATTGCCTATCACATTTCCTGATCTTGACTACTCAGAATATTGTTTGCCTAGTGATGAGGATTAGCATTTGATTCTAGATTCTTTTAAAACATTATCAATTTAACATTTAATATGATTTTGATTAATGTTTTTATTATACTAAAGATCTGATGTGAGAATTAATAAAATCATCATGCTTTCATCTGCATTGAGCCCTCCAAACAACACAACATATTATGCTTGCAATTTTTCATCTTACTGGTTGACAGGATAAAGAAAATCTACCAATAATACTCATTAGGATAGAGCATATAGTACCATTAGAACAGTACTGCAACATAAATGAGAACCCAATGTGCCAATGTCAGTTCTATTACTAATTTTCAGAAGAAAGTTAGACAAAACAGTTCTGAACCTTCCTCCTATATCACTGGAATGTTTATGATATACATAATTTGCTTTTTATTTTATTAGTTTCCTATTGCTGCATAAGAAATCACACAAATTTAGTGGTTTCAAACAACACCCATTTACTGCAGTCCCTGTTCTATTTTGTCAGAAGCCTGGGCAGTGTTCTCTGCCCAGGTTCTCACGAGGCTGAAATTCAGGTGTCAGCCAGTCTGTGTTTTTAGCTGGCGGCACTGAGGGAAGAATCCACTTCCAAGCTCATGTAGAGTTGCTAGAATTTGTTTCTCTGCAGATTCTAACTGGGGTTTCTGGGTTATTTTATTTTATTTTTTTAATTTATCTTTCTGAATGTCCACTGGGACTTGCCCTTATCTCCTAGGAACACCCTAATCTTGTGACCTGCTCAAGGTCCCTTTCCAGCACTGACATTGACCTTTTCAGAGCAGCAGGAGAAATTCCCAAGTCTGCCAAGGTGGAGTCTTTGATGTAACTTTCTGCCAAGGTGGAGCCTTTGATGTAACTTAACTACAACAACATGAGTAACTATTCCATCATATCTTTAGGTCCTGATCATACTCAGATGACTGTTCAGGGGATCACACCTGTGGGTAGGAATATGGGGACCCTAATTAGAATTTTTCCCCCCTCATACCCTGTCCAGTCTCTGCCGTTAATGGCATATATGTCTGTGGGAAAGCACTTTGACAATCATAAAGCACCACAGAAAAATCAGTGTTATCAACATCTTGCATCTTGTTGTTTAAGGTTTACTTCTTCAGCCTTCTCCAAACTTCCTAATAACAGGGTGATGGAAAAATTCAGACTGGTTATTCATGCCTAGGAGATAACCTGTGTCCATGGAGAGAGAAGCTCACCTTCCTGTCCAGAGTTCACCTAAGATTTAGCAGGAAGCAAATGCTAGGTACTACTTAAGAGTAAAGAGAAAATGGCTTCCTCTGATCCTCCCTAACTCCTGGCAGAAGAGTAATCAGGCCAAGTGGTGACACCTTTAATGTTTCTGAATAAAGAAAGCACTATCATATGGAGATAAATGCTGGGCCCATGGTGGTCTGTACCACAGGACATTCTCATATTAGAAAAGCAGCCTCTCTTGTCATGAAGGAGCCACAGGATTGAAATAGAAACCAAAGCTGAACATTTGAACTGACTGTTACCCAGTCTCATAGATGGCTTGCTCCATGGAAACAGTTATCTCAGTAACCAAGATGCAGCACAGCATTGGGGAAAATGAAAATTCTTCTGCCGCTTTGGTAGATAGGTTGAATTCAATTTTATAGAAGACTTGAATCTTTTCTTGATAAGATCTCAGCAAAGATGAATATTAATTAATCTGAGCTCTGGGAGTACAAGAGGACAAAAATTGTGGTTTTCTTAAAATACTTTTTAAAACTCTAACAGACTCCATTTAAAGTATTGCTGTCTTCTAGGATGTTTTGGAAACTATGCAAGAAACCAAATGCATAAAAAAGCTAAATGTACTGCTGTAACATATGTAGACTGGTTTTGAAACATCAACAAATATCAGGTTTTTCCATCTATGTTTTCTATTAACTTTTTTTCAATAAAAATTGTTATTTCTACTTTAAGAGTTTAAAATACATGTTTCAAATAGTATAAAACAATATATGAAGGTACCTAAAAACTTGAACTAAGATGCATATGTCATTTATAAACAAATGTAATTGTGGCATTTTGATTGATTGTTACTGAACAGTTCAATGGTCACACTACTGTTTTAGTGTCACTTACAGAATATGCTGATGACAAGAAGACATCAGTATGGAAGTCAGAAGTTTTAGTTCCCATTTGATTGAGTGACTTTGAATAACCTTGTCACACAGAACCTGTCCTGGAAAACAAAGGGTTAGATTTAACAATATTCAAAGTACCTTAAAACTAAATTGTTATCATAGTACATGCTTCTTGCTGCCTGGTTGCTTATGTTTAAAGATCTTTTCCAATAACTTGTGGTAATATCAGCTATGGGCTGAATAGCTGTTGAGTACACTACACAGTTGAATGTAGCTCATGTCTGTTAAAGGGTTTTCTAGGGATCCCACAGAATGGGTACACTGGCTGGAGTCATATGTCACAAAGCAGGTTCAAAGGATCCAAAAGTGTTAGAAAATTTTAAAACAAACATTTCCAAATCAGTAGAACTTCAGGAGACAATGTGGGTAAGAAATGTAAGGCATAAATCCCAAACAGTCTGAGATCTTTTCAGAACAAATGAAATAAAATATAGTAACTTGGAGTGTGTACAAATATCCTGAATACAAGATATCGAGACAACACGAACATGAATAAGAAATAGTTTCCCAAAGGATGATTAGTACATGTCACAAGTCATTGTTGAAATGTACAGAGCTATTAAAGAGGCAAATATTTTATTCTTTGTAATTTAATAGTCCCTATAGCAGTATAATGCCATGCCTTGGAGAAAGAAGTTTAAGAATTCAATCCAGTTAAATATGAAAACAGAAGAATTTGGAGTTTCTTTCTGTTATTGTTGCTTTTAAGATACAAGAGACCAGAACAGCATTAGCTGATATTGGAGAAGAGCAATAGAAAGAAAATATTATCTTTCTCCACCCTCGAAGTAATTACTCATTGGCTGTTATTGATATTTTCTGCCAAATGCTCTTACTACAATCTTTTCTGGTCACTCTGGTCTTTGCTCAAATAGACACGTGGTTAAAAGTCATTCTTTGCCACCTCTTCAGCAGATATCCCATATGATCTTCAAAAACAAAACCCAGATGTCACTTCCTAGTACAAATCAGATTTCACAATTTTAGAAATGAAGTACGTGGAAGCAAAGGATCATTTGCTCACCCTGAGCAGAATAAAATACTTGCATCCAAAATCTGGTAAACAATTGCATGAGTCATAGTAATGAAGAAAAATGAGAATTCTATTTCCTTCTAAGAGTTATGATGTTATTTTAAAACAACTATAAACTTCTGCTTTTTTTTGGTTTGTGCATTTCTCTTTAATTGGTCTTATTAAATATGTGACTTTATGAATAAGAACATGGAGTCTGGAGTGAGTCAAACTTGGGTTTAGATCTTCACTAGCTTTGTGACTTGGGCAAGCTACTAAATGTCTCTAAGGCCAAGGGAACTAATAACATTGAGAGACTGTTGTGAAAATTTGGATATTGCACAGAACATATCCTACAATTGGCACTTAGCAGGAATTATGTATAAAATATAGTAGCTGCAGTTGCTAGAAGAGTATCAGCAGCATTAGTCATCACAGGTGTCAAGGATACATAATAATATCATTAAATTTTAGACTTATGTTTAATGTTTAAGTAGGACATTGACAAGATTGGAATTCTCCACCTCAACCGTTAACGTACAGCACTAATCCCAAGAAGTTAGCTGTAGCTGTAAGAAAACATGATTATTATGACTATGCTATTCAGTGTAGCTCAGGAGTGAATTTGATGTCCAGATCTCCTATGCATATAATTGAAAAATATGTATCAGTATGAATACAAACACTAACTCGTTAAGTGGCTATTATACTTAACTAGGTCCATTACATAGATGCCATTTTAATTAGATCCTGTCTTCATCTTCAAGTAAGCATGATAATGTTTTTGTTCTGATTCCAGCAACTGCATAGAAGAAAGAGAGAAAAACTGAGATGTCAACAGCAGTTTTTATCTGACACCAATAATCGATGTCTTTTGCTTCTAAACTTTTTCATAGGGCCTAGGTTATAAAACATGGAAAGCATTGAAGATTCTTTATAATTTTATAAAATTTTTGCAGTGTAACACAAAGTCTGTCTTTACATGAAATTAATCATTCCATATGCATCTCATTTGAAGATGAAATGTGACAGAACTGAGCCCTATTTATTATTTTAAAATCCAACAATAGATCAGATCTTATATAGGACTGTGAGAAGATGACCGTTTGTAGGAAATAATATTTAACCATACAATTTTTATATTATACTCAGACCGCTACTTAAGTTGAATCTATTTGAAGACCTATTTCAGTTTTTGATATACTAATTTAAAAAATAGACTTATTTTGACACAAATGGAAGACAGATTTAAGTGATTGATTTAGCGACCTATATAAAATAATAATGAACCAGAGATGAGCATTTTTATATATCTCTTTCAAATCCTGTCTCCTTCTGTCCTCTTTGAGTTTGTGCATCTAACTGTGTACATAAAGAATGACTGGATTTCTGGATGGCTAGTTTTTCTCATTTTGAATCCCTTAACATGTCATGCAAATGAGCTCATAATTCATCAATCTGCAGATTTGTACAATACTAAAGTGACCAAAATAATTGATTTACAGTTATTCTGAACTCCTTTGCCATCTGAGATTAATATCAATTCAGTACCACTCTAACCTTTCTAATACCAAATTTATCCTTTTCTTTGAATTTGACCCTGATTTGTATTTTCATTATTTGACTGTGCACAATTAATTCTAAATGACCTGTTGAGTTCAAAATTACAAATTAATATAATTTTTGTAGGATTTATCTCTTTTGGCAAGTGTATCTTTAAATATTAGCATCTTTTTTGTGTATGACTTTTTTATTTGTTCTAATTAGTTGTACATGATAGTAGAATGTATTTTGACATATTATACATATATGGCTTTGGGAAAGTGACTTTTAATAGAGAAAAAAGATCACATTGGATGGTGCAATACCTAGAAGATTTCTCAGAGTTCTTCTTGGTGGTTGGATGTGTCAAAGATAGATGTTGTAGAGATAGGAAAAATGGAGAACAAGTGATAACCCATAAATGATAATTTACTATCAAATATTATTATGCTTTGAAAAAGCAAGTCATTGGGACTACATTCAGAATATAATCTTATTTGGTTTAAAGAGTATAAATTGGAGCTGATTTTATCAATGTCAGCAACGTGTAGATAAAATAATATTGACGTAAAGGATATTATTAAACTTGCCAGGCATAGTGGTGCATGCCTGCAGTACCTGCAACTCAGGAGGCTGATTCAGGAGGATCTCAAGTTCAAGGCCAGGCTCCGCAACTTAATGGACCCTGTTTTAACATAAAAAATAAAAAGGACTGGTGTTGAGGCCCCATCTCCCGAAATCATGGAGAGTGCACCCTGAAGAACCCAAAGGTGGAGTTCCTGTGTACTAGCTGAAGCCAAGGAGGCTGGAATGCTAAATGCGGCAGGACAGTAATAACTCCTTATGTTAGGCTAATTCTTGTGGGGCACGATGACCCTGGTTAAGGAGAAAAATAAAGCCTCACCTGTACTACCTGCTTCCTACTTAGGTGTATGTTTCCTAGAATTTTGTGAGAACATATCCTATTTTGACACTGGGGGAAATGTTTTCTTAGTACTAGCAAACAAGTTAGTTGTTTTCAATGTTATACCATAGTTAAGATTCAACTTCACACTGCCCTATAAAAGATGTATTGTGCAAAAACAAAGCAGTCTGCAGCTTTGTGGGCTCCCAGCTTCCCCCAATTAACAATTTGTCAATTTTAAGACTCAAGTCTTCATGCACAATTGCGGGACCCAAAGCTTAGCAGTTCACTTGCAGCAGACTGGGAGTTCAGTTGTAACAGCCCTGGTTCAATCCTCAGTGCTAACAATAACAGTAATAATAAACAACTTTACCTAAGTTATTATAGAGTAGTTAAATTAATATTGATATGATTCAACTGTTCTGTACGTTTAGAAGGCAATGAACTAATGAAAGAGAATGCTAACTTCTGATGTAATAGTGATGGAGGAAGTTGGGATTCTTTGAATGAAGTTCAAGGTGAGAGAAAAATTGTGGGTTAACATGGAAGAGAATGAAACCAAGAGAACAGAAACAGATTAAGGTTGGACAGAAAGGCTGTGGCTGTGGCTGCTACCACTTCTGCAACAGAAGATGAATAAAGATGAAGGAAAGATAGAGCTTAATGTAAAGCTACAAAAATAGAGGATGGATGGCATTTATTCTCCTAGAATTAAGCTCTATACTATCTACACAGAGTTGGACTTCAGATTTGATGGGCATGGGGATGTAAGGAAGTAGAAATGACATCTAAACCTGCTTTGATGAATACCAAATGGCTACTCAGGAACTAAAACTTTGCTATACAGTATTAGGTCCAGCTGAATTGGAAATAATAAATGTGGAACTTATGATCAAATAAATATTTACATGCAAGATATTAGAATAAATTCTGTTATTTTTAATATACTCAAAAAGGTTTAAAATGTTATGGTTCTTGTAACACAATAAGGTGGGGATATCTTAGCATGTGGGGTTTTATTTAAGAAAAACTAGACCTAAATTAATTAAAACTAAACTTATGTATTTATTTCGGGAATGTAAAAAAAAATTCAAAAGGAAATTACATTTTATGCAAATAATTTAAATTCTTTTAAACTGTGTTTATCAAGGAGCCATTCAGTTTAGTATAATTACTACCTCTCTTTATCTTTGTTTTTTTCAAAGCTACTCAAATATCTCTCTAAACTTATCCTGCATTTCTTTTTATTTTCCTGACCACTTCTCCCAGGTGGTTTCTTTTATATAGTAAATCAATATGGTTATACTATGTTTGATTCTTGGCCTTTCTCTATTCATTATCTCAGGCTTGATGGATGCCTGAACCACAAATGGTTTTCCACACTAGAAGTGGGGTTTGGATGAGTAGGAAATTTCTTTGACTATTGTTATTACTATTTTTATTATATCAAAATATCAGAAAATAACATTTGTAATCAACTTATTGTCTTATTATCTCCAAATTCCCCTTTATGTCTGCTCTCAAATATTCATTCGGGTCCTTTAAACAATTTTGCTTTTGTCAACTGGCATGACAGTAGGCTTTACCAGTAGCAAGTGTTGGAGAGACAATGCAGAATGAAAGGGATTTGCCTCCTAGCTCTTGGGCGCTTGCTTGGTCAGCTTTTGCAGTGTGAATGGCTCCTCCAGCATCAGTTTCTGCACGGAATGTGATTTTCTCTAGCATCAGGTTCTCATAGTGCATGGCAGCCAGTAGTGCCCGGTGGCCAGCAGCTCTCCAGGGACCTCCTTAGGCAGTTTTGTGTTGAGAACCCCAAATGAGACACCTCCTTTGAGCAATTCCCTTGGTTCCCAGGAGGACACATCCCAGGACTTTCCAGTGGCACCACAGCAACTTCACTGTTCAGTGACCCACAATTGCTTCTCCAATAAGATCTGCATCCCAGTTTTGGGTGCTCTATCTCAGCTTTAAGGGTAGTGGCTGCTTCAGATATCTGCTGTTTCTATAGCTTTTAGAGTTCCTTTTTCTTCTTATAAGCTAATGGTCTGTTTCTTTAATCCCCTTATAGTTTTTTACATTCAAATTACCATATGATTTCTCCCTCCAGATTGGACTCAGACTGGTAAAATAATAAGAAAGATAAACCAGAATCGGTTCATAAGAAGTTGTAATTTCCAAATACCAATTACTTTTATGTGTAAGCACGAGGTTTCACATAGGAAATGACTCAAACACATCTGACCAATTCTCTAACTAAATCATTTAGAGAGAGGACAGAATGTATTTTATAACTGGATAGTTTCATTTTCTGGATCTGACCAGTTTTTTAATACCAGTAACTAAATTCAAAAAATCCTATCTTGCATGAAAGACTATGTTGCTGCATTTCTACACCTAGGCCCACCACTGCCACTGCTACTATGTGTTCAAAACACGCATTATTTATAAGGGGAAAATAAAAGTATAGGATACTGAACTCTCAAAACACGATTAACAGAAAGGGAACCAGGTGTGGTGGCTCATGCCTGTAATCCCAGCAGCTCAGGAGGCTGAGGCAGGAGGATCACGAGTTCAAAGCCAGCCTCAGCCAAAGTGAGTCACTAAACAACTCAGTGAGACCCTGTCTCTAAATAAAATACAAAATAGGGCTGGGGATGTGGCTCAGTGGTTGAGTGCTCCTGAGTTCAATCCCCAGTACCCTTAAAAGAATAAAAAGAAAAAATAAAAGAAAAACAGAAAGGGAATCAACATGTGTTGAATGTACTTTAAGTGCCAAGCACTACCCTTAGTATCATACACAAATTAGTATTTAAGGATTTTTTTTTTATCAATGTATATCAGTGTTCCCCTTAGGATCCCAAAGCAAGCAAGGATCTCTTCTCTTTATAAAGAATCACAATATAGTATTCTGGTTTAGCACAGAAATCTCTTAGGGAGTGCTGACTTAGCCAAGACTGACAATTGATGTATAACAGAAGTACTTCAAATCTTATGACCTAAGTCACAAATGTAACTGAGAAAACAAAACAAATAAAAAACAGGAAGAATTTTCTTTTTTAAAGAAATCACAGAACCTATGTTTATAAATGAGATTACGTCCCCCTACCTTGGGAGGTTATACTGTACTTCCTGAAAAGGTCTTGGGGTATCTTCGATTGTAAGACCTTCAGAGCAAGCTATGATTAATAGATGAATATATAGAGGCAGATAGAGAGAGAGATGCATAGATAGCTAGATAGATACATAGGATACAAAGATAGATGGAGAGCTAGATATAGATGTGGACATTGATCATTAGAGATTAGATGAGTTAGATTCTAACTTTGATCCTAGACATTAATAACAGTTGATCACCATTTCATCCACTGGGCTTAGCTATATGAAATTACTTGTTGGTTTTCAAAAATAACATTAATCCAGAAAAGTAACTATTTCCAAGAGTATTGAGGGGGAAAATGTATATGGTACTTTCTATACCATTTCACAGGAAACATTGAGAATATTTTGAGTAATGACCAACAGCAGTGTTAAAGAAAGGATAATGCTTCTTTAAAAGTCAATCACTAGCATAAATTGAAAATTGCTATATAATATGTCACTTCTTTTATCTATCATAAACTGAAACCATAATGTTCTTATTACTCTCCAATATAACCTCTCTGTTTTTATCAAGTTATTTTACAGTTTACCCCTATGCAGAAACAAGTTTTGCCAATCAATTCCTTGTAGTGTTCACAGTAAAATCTTATTATTCCAAGAACCCAGTTCTGATTAACCCCTACATTAATCTTCCCTTATTTATTTGGGCTTCCCTCACACATCATATATTTAATCTGTACATAGTGGCAAACAGAGAGAAAAATAACCTTAGAGTTGTTCTCTTATCATTTTCTGTATTTTTGCTATATATGTCAGTTCATTTCATCTATTTAGCATTTCAATATTAATCTATTTCACATATTCGTTCTCCAGTGGGTTGATTCATCATTTATGCATTACACAAGAAACAGACATGATCTGACAGAGAAGTGAAAGATGAAGAAGGGAATCTGAATGTAGGTGGCATTTTAGGCAGTGACCTAGAAAACAATCTTGAAGAGTGGAAGGATGAACTGTACTAGACAAAAACAACAACATAGGCTGAATCCCAAATGAGGAACTTTGGTCTCTCCAAGGAACTGAGAAAATGCCAGTGTGGTTGAAGTGGGATGAGTAGGAAGAATGACCTGCAGTAAGGTTGGAAAGGCAGGCTGGGCCAGGTCATGCTGGGCCAGGTCATGCCAGGCCCCGTTGGCCACTGTCTGGAGATGCATTTCAGTCTAAGGGTAATCAGAAACCTCTAGAGATTTGCACTGGGGGTTTGAATTGATTTATTCACCAAGAGACTTTGATGAATTGGTTGGAAGGGACAAAGTTAAAGCATTTAGATAACACTAGGCAAGTCTATTGATGCGAATTAGGATGATAGAAATGGAATAGACTGGAAAGGGGCATACTGTGAGAGATTCGTTGGTATACAGGACTTGAGGGAATCAAAGAAAAAGAGGAGTCAAAGATGAGTTTTCTAAAAGAATGACTTTCCTATATATTTTAGTGAACTTAGCATGCAGTTAATTGCTTCACTTGTCAGGGAAGCCACACGTAGACATGGAGGAGACCAGAGCAATGCTTTCCCAAAGCAGGGACTGAACATCATGCTCTGGTGCCTAGGATAAGGATCCCAGCCACATCAGTTACCATGACTACAACAGGTCACTTCACCTCACAGTTTAATTCTCTGTGAAGCAAGACAGCAATATCAAGAGGTTGGGCTATGGAATCAAGGTTTTAAATTGTTCTTTGCCTGGTGCAGTGGTGCATACCTATAATCCCAGCAGCCTGGGAGGCTGAGACAGGAGGATCACATGTTTAATGCCATCCTCATCAACTTAGTGAGGCTCTAAGCAACTTACAGAGACCTTTTCTCTAAAAAAATATATATATAAAACGGGCTGGGATGTGGCTCCATGGTTAAGCGCTCCTGGGTTCAGTCCCCAATGCCAAAAAAAAAAAAAAAAAAATTGTTGTTCTTTTACTTATTCTCTGAGTTCTCCTAGAAAAAATTTGCTTACCTTGACAACTGATCTATAAAATGTAAAGAATAATAATACCTCCCTTCCTCTGTGTTTAGAGGGCAGGTTTAATGAGATAATTTAGATTATACACTTAGAATAGTGGCTTGATACAAAGTAAACACTCACATGTTTATTGCTAGGTGCTGTGATATGATTGTTAAGAAGGTTAAGTGATACAACTCGTATATGACAGAAAAAGAAAGAATGCCTATGATTTGCAGAAAAACTCTCAAAAAGAAAGAGAGAACTGTCTTGGTTTTAGAAAAGCTCTCATGAATGCATTTCTCTATTAAGATGAGACCTTCTTACGGCTCTGTGGGAATGAATCAGAGAACTAAACTGTTTTGCATAAAGCAGGATCTGCTAGAAAAGAGGGGAGAAAATAGTGATGAAGAAAGGGGGCATCCCAGAAGCCAGGCAGGAGGCTGCAGCCCAAGTAGAAGAGATGACTAGTGGAAATCCCACCGGTATTGTCCCCAAACACCAGTAAATCTGCTACTTGCTTACTTGAGTTGTTGTTATTTGGCATTAGTAGTCAGGGCTGTCTGGCAGGGCAATCTGGAAATGATGAAGAGAGAGCACAAACACACAAGGAAAAGTGATACAGAGAATTCTGAATAACAAATGTTGAACACATTTTACTGTGACTGGCACAGAGTAAATATTCAATAAATATTAATTTCCTTTTCAGATTTGAGGTGTGAGATGTAATCTCTGACCTTAGGCATGCACAAATTGGTTGCGAGTTCAGTAATTATGGGCATGAAACTATTGAAAAAAAAAGATGAGCATACAGTAGCATGGTATAAAAATTGCAGTTGTAGAGTTCAGAGAAGTAAGGGATTAATTGAGAAAAGCTCAGGATTATTTGAGAAAACTTCTGAATTAGAATGGATAAGGAATTTAAATAGCATCATATATATTAGATGTTCAATCCACATTTATTTGAAATAATTTAAAGATGGAGAAGGGTAGAGAAGTGTGTTCTAAATGAGGAAGACAGAAGAAGAAAGACTAACATATTTTACACGTCTATTGGAATGCCATACTGTGTCTGGATTTGATGGAATGCCATACTGTGTCTGGGTTTGCCATACTGTCTGGACAATATGATGTCATTCTAGTTTCTTGAGCAAGGAAATGACATGTTGTAGGAAAAGAAAATGACATGTTTCTTGTTCTTCTAGTTTCTTGAGCAGGGAAATGACATGTTTTGGAAAAGATGACCTACAAGGAGTTAACAGGCTAAATCATAGATTGAAGAGAAAAAAAATTGGAAGGGAAAAGATTAAGGAAGGAGCTGGATGCAGTCATTCTGGCTGAGGTAACGAAAATCTGGACTTGGTCATTGGCAGTGGAAATGGAAGGAATGAGTGGTTCTGGATGATGTTAAAATCACGAGCTGGGGAAAATATGGCTGGCATGAAATTGATGGCAACATATAAAATAAATACAAAAGTACAGCACAGTGGGTGATAGAAACAAATACAAGTAATTTCTTTGCATTACCTTATTTTTGCCCTAAATATGACTCATAGTTCTGCTTGGTCGTCATCTGGTGCCACGTGTAATCATATTCCTGGCACATGGAATCACTACTGCATTGCACCCACGGACTTGCTCATAGGCTTCAGCTGTTTCCAGTCTACCCATACTCATCACTGAGCTAATGATGTATACAATTCTCCTGTCCTGAGGAAAAAGTTTAAACTGAGTCAGAATCTCTTTTAGTTGTGAATAAAACAAACCCTTTGGCTTCCCAGAAACTCTGGTTCCCTAAAGGAGTGTCTCATTGAATCTTCTGGGTACTTCCTATGTTCCTTTTCACTCTAACAATGGAGACAAACTAGTTGTATGACCAGGTGCTATCTTGGTCTCTGCTGTGGATTGAATTTTGTCCCTATTGAAGTCCTAAATCCCACTGTGATGGTATTAGAGATGGAGCCTTAGAGGGGTAATTGGGTTTAGATGAGGTCATGAGGGCGGGGCCCTTGTAAGAGTGCTTCTCCAAGTCACCTGTCATGTCAGAATAAAGCAGGAAGGTGGCTATCTATAATCCCAGAAAAAAAGCCCTTGCTCTCAGAATCCAACTATGCTGGTACCCTGATCTGAGACTTCCAACACTCAGCATTATAAGGGGAAAATAAAAAAGTTTATATTTTTTAGGCTGCCCTATCTATAGTATTTTTGTTATGGCAACCTCAGTTGACTAATAGACTTTCAAGAGCTAAGTGAGGAGTTTGGGGGTTACCATTCTAGAAAGGCCAGGAAATGTATCTGAGAAGGTAGATCATTTCTGCACTTCTCATTCTGTGGCCACTTCCAATCTGCCTTAGGTTGTGTCCTGAGATAACACATTATAAAATTTTAAGGGTCTTCTAGAGTGGGGATGGGGGACAGAAGGGTGGGGGAGCTCAGTGTTAGAACAGTTGTCTAGCATTTGTAAGGATCTTTTATTTTTTTTAATAAAGATATAGGTATAGTTTAATCCCTAGTACCATGAGGGAGGAAGGATTTTTCTAGACCAGGGATTAAATATATAGTAGTTTACAAATAACTAATTTAAAATTTCCTAATAGCTATATTTTTAAAAGTTGGAATAAATAGGAAAATCAAATTAACAAAGTGTTTTTAACTCAGTATAGTAAAAATGTGATCATGTAGGCATGTTATCAATTTAAGAATTAATAAAATATTTTAAATTTTATTTTTTCCAGGTCTTCAAAAATTGGTGTGTATTTTATACTTACAGCACATCTCAAATTGGACATGCCAGGTTTTAAGTGTTCAATAGATTCACGTGGCTAATGACCATGATAGTTCTAGACATTTTTTTTAAATAAAGATATAGGTACAGTTCAATTTAAACATGAAGTTCCAATCACATTCTTTTTCTCTTAATTCTTCAAAGTCTCATCTTTTGGGTTGTGCACATTGTTATAGTTGGGCCAAGGTACCAATGCCCCAAGTCTGTGAATATGCTTGCTGACAGCTAACAGCTGCCTCTTCATGGGTACTGTCCTAGGTTTGGAGGAATGCCTCCCCTAAGATATATCTTTTCGGGGAGGGTCTAAAGCCAAAGCGATGACTGGAGGGGACACAGGTCTACACCTTTCACTCCATTAGAGGCTACTCTGAAAGGACACCCCTGTTCCTGGGTCCATATAGGGATGGATGAGACTTTTCATATTGTACTGCAGTCCAGCATTTCCCTCTGACTACCTACCCTCCTCATTTCCTTATAGGTTTACCTCCTGAAAGCAATCTTCCTCCTTCAAAACAAACAAACTCTGTTGCATCTCTCCATCTTAGAGACTGTTTGCAGAGATCCTCACTTAAGAGGAAAAGTAAAGTAATCTCTCTTTTATCAAAGCAGAACTATTAGCAGTGTTTGAGGTAAACGCTGAATAGCAGGAGCTAGTTTTTAATTCATTTTTATGTCTTACAATTACACTTTTTCACATGTGGGCAAGGCCAGAGCTCTCTCTGACCTGCTCTCTCTTCTTTTCTATTTACTTTCATTATCATTCTTTTCTAGCACCACCTCTTTCCCAAAGGCCAAAGTGACAACTGAACAAAGGATATGGTCAAAACTGAGATTCAGCAACAACATTGGGTTGATATGTAAGTAAATTATTCTGAAGCAGAAAAAGATATTAATTAGTGGTACGGAAGCCCTTGCATTTACTGCTGCTAACAGAGTGCTGCCTTTCCTTTCCTCTTCCTGGCTCCTGGATGCATATTTGCATGGGTGGTGATGCTCAGCAAATCTGCAGTTGACAGGGTATCTAGCAGTTAACATTAGCATCTGCATCATCCAATGCAGTCTTCCCTTATACTTCTTTTTTTCTTCTCCAGGGAAGCTCCACCTTTCTAGCCTTTATATTTATATTCCCATGCTAGGTGGGTCTCTGCCTCCCCGAAACACTACATTCACTACGAGGCCTCTAAAGACCTTAGGTTGGTAGCCTGATCCAGCCTTTTAAACATTAAGGAAAAGGGAAGATCAAGATCTCTTTTGTCTTAAAACAAGCTTCTCTGACACAAACAAATCGGCCAGGACTGGTAGCAGTCAGTGCATAGGATAGCAAAATAATGTCCAAGAGAACTGTGTGGTCCACAGAGTCCACCATCTCCTGCTTTTCCTTTCTCTTGACTTTCTTTCTCCATCCCTCACAACTCCCTCCTCTGTGATGCTTCCATCAGTTTAAGTCTAGAGGAGAAGGAAGCATTAAAGGAAGAACTTGCTGCATTAGAGTTTGTGCCAATGGGAGGAACAGCCCAATCTTTCAGCAGCCAGAGAGTCCAGATGTCCACATAGGCTAAAACACTTTGTCTTCTTCAGGTGAGCAGAGCACTGCCCCTACAGAAATTAAAGTTTTACTAAAGTCGTCCACCAAGAGCATGGTAAATTGCTAGTCAAAAGAGTTCCACAATTTTGGCACAAAAACACCAGAAAGATTTTTCTAGACTTCTACCATCTATAGAATTTAATCAAATGATTGCCCTTATAATTAATTATAATACTCATACTACTCTATTTTTTTTTTAAAAAGTACAAGTTGCTAGAAAAATCATTACAGTGGAACACAGTAATGATTAGATTATATATTCATTGAAATTTCACTAATTAAAATGTCATATGAAGGAGACATGGAGTTCAACTAATTCTCACTTTACTAATCTATAAAAGAGATACTTCTCATAAATAGCTGGTAATCTTTCCTCAGTTCTCAGGGGAAAATAACTGAATAGTTGCAGTGACGTCTCCTATTACTAATTCTCCACATTATAATAAAAACCCTGCAATCCATCTTGAAAGGCACCCTGATGCAGTAGCACAGGGATTAGATGACCATTGTTAGATAACAATGGTTAATATCTGGTTGCTTCACAAACACGAGCTTGACCCTTTACTGGCCATACCTGGAAGTATTGCCCTTCAGTGTTACCCAGCATGAGCCCTCACAGGGCGGAAGGAGAGCTCCATGTCCTCTACATCTTTTTTCCTTTCTTCATTTATTCATGCAACGATATTTATTGAAGGGCTGGGTTTGTGGCTCAGCTGTAGAGTGCTCACCTAGCATGTGCAAGGCCCTGGGTTCGATCCTCAGCACCACATATAAATAAATAAAATAAAGTCCAACTACAACTAAAAAATAAATATTTAAAAAATATTTATTGAATACCTACTTTATGCATTAGAGTTTGTGCCAATCGGAGGAAAAGCCCAATTCCTCAGCAGCCCAAGGGTCCAGATGGCCACATAGGCTTTCTGGAACTCAGAGGCCCCCATACAAGCATTGTTCAAAAGCCCTTGAAATATATGAACAAAACAAAAATACTTGACCTAATGGAGTCCTATGAGGACAAAGAGGCAATAAGCAAAAAATAATGTGGTATGCTCTCTTAATATATCCTCTTAATATGCAAGAGCCCCTGAGTTCAATACATACTAAAACACATACACATACACACACACACACACACTGTTAAAGGATTCTGGAAAGTGGTAAGTTATGTGGGGAAAAAAAAAAAAGAGTAAGAAAAGGTAGTAAGTAAGATGCTTCAGCTTTCCATAGGTAATTAGGCCTTAAGGAGGAGGTGATATTTGAGCAAGGACTTGAGCCTATTTTGGTTATGTCCTTGTTACTTTCTTATCCATAAACTTTTTTTTCCCTATTTCTCTCCCCATGTTTCCTGATGTCTTTTACCAGACACATAGAAAGTTATTTATATGTAGGTTAAGACTGCATAGACCTCAAGTCAGGCCAGTTGATTTTTTTTTTTTCTTATGATAGTAAAGACTTTCCTCTTAAAAACCTAAAAGACTGGACTTACTCAGGGTAACAAGAAGTAGAAATCTGTATGATGTGACATAGAATGTGCTATAGAATGTCCTATCTCCTGGTCTCTTCTGGTCTCTTTACTACTTTAAATCTACTTCCAGAAATAGTTACACAACCTTCCTATTGGCCAGCCTTGATATCTGAATCCATTACAATCAAGACCATTATAACTTTTAATTAAATCATGGTATTTTAGCGCAATTCTTTTAAAATTCAGACTAGCTATGGGAATAAGAGTTAAGAAAAAATATGCAAGTTCATGAAGGATAAGGGCTGTGGCTGAGGCATGGGCTGGCAGGTAGGTGGATAGAGGGTCTCAGGTTACATTAGTGGACCAGGGACCACAATGGAGGACAGAAGTGAGGCGTGCAGAGTGAAACAGGGCAAGGATTGGAAAATCCGATACTTGGCCTGATATACTTTGTACAATGAACACACAGGAATATTTTTTACTTCCACAATAAACTATGTTCCCATACAGTTTTCTTAATCAAATGGCCCTCAGATCTAATTTGATTAGCTCACTGGGAGACCACTTTTTGACTTCTGATGAAATAACATACCAAGGATGAGGTATGGTGGGATGGAGTGTTCTGCTTCATCTGAAAGGAGTATTGAATCACTAAAATTGTTTGGCATGAAGGGAATAAAAAATAAATATCTGCATTAGCGGGATTTATTACTGTTGCTCATAAATTTGCTATTGACAATGCTCTTCCCTTCTTATCTGTTTCCTGGGTAATCAATACACACCAAACCCCACTTGGTACCCATGTCTCTGAGGTATATATTTCCACAGTTTCTATGATAAATACACCTACAAACACGTCTTTATCCCCTTCCACAAAAATGGAATGATATCATGTACATTAAGCAATAGGTTTTAGATGTATTATTATGTCAGCACCTTTAGACCTGCATCATTCAAATTCATGTTACATAATTCATTTTTCAAATTTCACCAAGATGGACTTTCAAATATTTTCATTTCTAAATATTATAAATCAAGTTTCAACAAGTATTCTTGTATTTTCATCTTTGAACACTTATCTAGTGTTATCTTTAAAATGCATTCCTAGAGACAGAACTGTAATACCAAATATTCTAAACGGTTTGATATTTACTCTGAAATTGTGCTCCAGGGTGTTCTTCATCTTTCTTCTACCAGCTGATTATGAGAGTGTCACTTACCCTGTAGCCTTGCCAACACAGGGATTGTTTCATCTGTTTAATCTCTGCAACAAATGAAAAGTATCCACTTGAGTATTTTATTTTCATTTCTTTGATTTGGTAACATTTATCATTTTTATTTTTAATTTGGTTGAATGTGTGGATTTTCCTGAATAAAAATCTAGCTTTTTTCCTTTACTCATTTTTTTTTCTATTGTGCTAGGCAGCAAATGTTTCAAAAGGAGTAGAAAGAGGGAAGAGGAAAGTCTGTGTCTGAGGGACCCAGGAGATTAGAAACACACACACATACACACACACACACACACTCACAAACACAGCCACAATATCCCAGCAGATACTGGTCCAAGGACCTAGGCTGTACCTGACTGAATGTGAGAGAAACTGGAGTGGAGTAGACTGTACCTTAGGAGATTCAAGTTGTAAGGGAAAATGGAAGCCTAACTTGTTTCTTTGTGTCAGGAGGCTCAGCAGACCAGCTGAAGTGGGTGAATACACTCAGGGGCTAATTTTCGGAAGGCTGTGTTCCTAGGCAGCAGTGAATTGAGGATCAGTCCTCACTACTCCATGACTGGATTTCTTGAGGGGCTTCTGAAAATCAAACCTGCAGAAGAGATCAGCTACTGTCTAGCCCTAGGTGCAAGTCAATCTAGTCTCTCCAAAGAAGACCCCACCCAACAAAGCCCCTGAGGCCTGATTAGACCTCTGAGAAAACCTGCTAGAACTCTCTCACAAAATTCTTCACTCCTTGGGAATGCAGTGAATTGGTCCAAATGGACAAATGTCAACTGATAGTATGTCTTAACCCATCCCACCTGATACTGATGAGAAGGGAAGCTGAGTCTTATATCAAACAGCTGCAATCTTAGGATGCTCCAACTGATATCTCAGAGAGCAACACAAAAACAGAATGGGGTTAAAATCCCCACCCCTTGCTCTATCAGTACATATCTCATGAAAGAATTGGAAAGAAAGACTATTGGACATAGACAATGACTACCCATTCAGGTCAAATATTTTGACCACCTCAGTGTGGAAGTTTTCTTCAGTCTTCACTAAGATACTGGGCTTTTAAAATTTAATTTTTAAGGAAATTTCAACTGTTTTATTTATTTATTATTATTTTTATTCCGTGTGTGTGTGTAAGAGAGAGAGAGAGAGAGAGAGAGAGAGAGAGAGAGAGAGAGAGAGAGAGAGAGAGATTGGTTCAAGGATAAATAAACATACACTTGTCTCTTTTCTATCATATTTAATATTTTTTAAATGCATTTTTTCCTAGTATTGTCTTGTGAGGGTTTGGAATTCTTGGATTGTATACCTTGGTTTGATTTTGTATTGTTTTCATTTGTTTATTTCTCTTGTTCTCTTTCTCTTTTCTGCTAATGGCCAAATTCTATTATTCTCCCTCCCAATACCTTACTTCTTCTATTTTTCCCCCTCCATCTGAATAAACATCACCTGCTACATCTCTTTTGCATTCTCTCAGTTCACTTTATGAAGTTGTAAAGTCTTTTCTAACTTCTTAAGACATTTCCTTTCCCCCTAATTAACTGTATTTTTACTACTGTTCAAACTAATTAGTTTAAATAACTCCTGCCCCCACCATTAATACTAATACAATCATTACTGCTGTGGATGATATAGTTGACACCTGCTGTTTGCTTTAAAGCTAGAGCTAGTTCATGGTTATTGTTGACACTGTTGACAATTGCTGAATCCACCATTCTTCTTTATTGGTGGCAAATTAATGTTGAAGATGTCATAGTAGGATCTGGGTATTTACTTTAACACTGTTTGTTATCTGCAATAGTTTTTCCTATTATTTTTTTTTTTGCCCCCATTCTTTGAGATTCTGGGATCCTTGAGGATACTAAAGATCACAGTTTAGAGACTCTGCTGCTGGATTAAACATTCCCTGACATTACTCTAACTCAAAGAAACGAGGAGACAAAGGCCTCAAACCATCAACAAGGACCCAAGATGGAACAACCAGAGCATGAAGTCCCAGAACAAATAAGATAATTTTGCACAAAAGGACACATGTAAAAAAGAGGTAGAGGAATCTACCTCATTTGATGCACAAGACCAAAATCTCTGAAAATATGAGGAAACAGGTGAAGAAATATCCCCCCCCCAAAACTACAATACCCCAACAAAGGATCCCACTGACAGTGAGATGGGTGAAAATCTAGAGAACAATAATAAAAAATATTATTAAAATGTTAAATGAACTAAAAGAAGACCTAAGGAAGTAATTAAGAGACCAGTTACAGGAGATGATAATTTCCTTTAATAAAGAAGTAGATCAAAATAACAGCAAGTGACAGAGTTAAGTTTGTAACTCATACATGTCTTAAAATTTCTTGTCTACTGCTTCTCCTATGGTCCACATGGTATTGTGATTATTTTATTAAGGTTAAGTATAATTTATGTATAATAAAATGTACAGATCATAAGTGTAAAATGCAATAACTTTTGAAAAGCATATGTGCTTGTGTGTTCAACAACCTACTATGTTATAAAACATTTTCATCATCTGAGAGGTTCCTCTTGCTTCCTGCTAAAGTTTGGATCTGAAATGCTCCCCACAGGCCCATGTGTTAAAGGCATGGCTCCCAGCCTGTGGTACTATTAGGAGACAATGAAACTTTCAAGAAATGGGGTCTTATTGGAAGAAGTTTGGTCACTGGGGATAGGCACTTAAAGGGGATACTGAAGCCCTGGTCCCTCCTCTCTTTCTCTGTTCACTTCCCATCCATGTGGTTAACAGCTTTCTTTGCCACCCACTATTGCCATGATATACTGCTTCGCCACAGGCACGAATCCACAGCCAATGAACCGTGGACTTAAACCTTCGATCTGTGAGCCAACATAAACCTTTCCTTTTCGTAGGTTGATCATCTTATGTATTTTGTTCTAGTAATTGAAAGATAACTAATAAACCTTCTTCCCATAGATAACCATTGTTCTGATTTATATCACCACAAATTACTTTGGCTTCTTAATAACTACTAATAAATCATACACATGTAAATAAAAAAAAGTAGAAATATTGAAAAGACATGAAACAAAACTCCTAGAAATGGAAGACACAATCAATCAAATTAAAAATTCACTTGAAGGCATCACTATAGATTAATTTGTATAGAAAATAGAACCTCAGCCTTTGAAGACAGAACTTCAGGCACTGAAGACAGGCTATATGATCTTTAGTACAGAGAAGGCAGCAAAGGAAAAAGATTATAGAACATGACTACAATATAAAAGAACTCTGGGACAACTTTAGAAGAACAAACTAAGAATCATTGAGATAGAAGAGAACATGTAGATACAAGCAAAAGGAAAAAAAAAAAGAACATTTTTAATTAGATAGTTACAGAAAATTTCTCCATATCAGAAACAAGATAGACATCCACCTACAGGAGGCTTACATAAGACTCCAGATAGACCCAGTCATTTAAGAAGCTTGCCAAGACATATTATAATCAAAGTGCCTAACATGAAAATAAGGAAAGACTATTAAAAGCCTCAAGAGAGAAACATTACGTCACATTACAAGCAAACCAATAAGGCTCACTTCTGATTTTTCAGCTCAGACCCTAAAATAAGGAGGGCCTAAAATGATATATTACAAGCCCTAAAAGAACGCAACTGTCAGCCAAGGTCAGTATGCGCAGCAAAACTCAGTTTCAAACTTGAGAGGGAAATAAAAACTTTCCACAAGAAAAAACAAAAAGAATTAATGAGTACCAAGTCAGCACTACAAAGAATACTAAAAGATAAACTGCACATAGAGGAACTAAAGAACAATCCCCAAGTCCCACAAAGAAGTTTAATAGAAGATAATCCACTAAATGATAATCAAGACAAGATAAAAAATATAAAATAAAAACCCAAATGGCAGAAAACACAAACTCATATGCATACTAACATGGAATGTCAATGGTCTCAACCTCTTAATTAAAAGCACAGATTAACAGAATGGATCAAAAAAACAAGACCCAACTATAAGCTATTTACAGAGACTCATCTTATAGGCAAAGACACCCACAGACAGAAGGTAATGGATAGCAAAAAATATTCCAGGCATGGAGTCCAAGAAAACAAGTAGGAGTAGGTAGTCTCTTATCTGACAAAAGAGATTTCAAGCAAAAATTAATCGAAAGAAACAAAGAAGGTCACTACATACTAATGGGAACAATCCAACAAGAAGATAGAACAGTAGTAAACATTTATGCCCCAAATATTAACTCACCCAATTACATGGAAAAAATACTTCATAACACTAAATCCCACATAGATCCCCAACACAATAATACTGGGGGATTTCAATACAATCTTATCACCAATAGACAGGTCATCAAAACTTAAAATCAAAAAAGATATTTTCAACCTAAACAACACTATAAATCAAATGGACCTAACAGCCATCTATAGAATATTCCAACCCCAAACAGCTGAATTTACCTTTGTCTCAGATGAATATGGAAATTTTCCCAAAATAGACCGTATCTCCTAGGCCACAAAGCAAATCTTAGCAAATACTACACACACACCTACACACACACACACACAAAAAAAAAAAAATCTCCATGTAGTTATCATATCAGATCATTATGGAATGGAATAAAGCTTGAAATCAACATCAAGAAAAATAATAGAAACTACATAAACACATGTAAATTTGAACAACATTCTCTTAATTAAATAATGGATCAAAGAATAAATGAAAATAGAAATCAAGAAATTCTTAGAAATGAATGAGAACAAAGACACATCATACTGAAATCTCTGAGACAGTATGAAAGCATTTCTAAGAGGAAAGTTTATAGCACTAAGCGTCTACGTTTAAAAATTAGATCCCAAATAAAATAAGCTTGTGCTCCACCTCAAGGCCATAGAAAAAGAAGAACAAACTAACCCTCAACTAGTAGAATACAGGAAACAATTAATATCAGAGCCAAAAATCAATGGAATTGAGAATTTATAAAGTCAATACAGAGGATCAATGTAACAAAATTTAGTTCTTTGAAAAGATACATAAAATTGACAAATGCTTAGCCAAACTCACCAAAAGGAAGATTGAGAAGAAAAATCAATAAGATCAGAGATTAAAAAGGAGATATCACCACAGAGCATTCTGAAATTCAGAAGATTATCAGAACATATTTTGAAAACTTATACTCCAATAAACTGAAAAATCTGAAACACATTGACAAATTTCTTGACACATATGACGTGCCACATTGAATTGGGAAGATATAGATAACCTAAACAAACCAATAACAAGTAACAAAATTGAAACAGAATTAAAAGCCTTCCTGAAAAGAAATCAGGACCTGATGGATATTCAGCTGAATTCTACCAGACCATTAGAAAAGAACTAACACCCATCTTTCTCAAATTATTCCACAAAATTGAAAGGGAGGGAACAATCCCAAATACTTTTTTTTTTTGGCGAGGGGGGCGGTTACTGGGGATTGAACTCAGGGGCACTTGATCACTGAGCCACATCCCCAGCCCTATTTTGTATTTTATTTAGAAACAGAGTCTCACTGAGTTGCTTAGTGCCTCACTTTTTCTGAGTCTGGCTTTAAAATTGCAATCCTCCTGCTTCAGCCTCCCAAGCTGCTAGGATAACAGGCGTGTGCCACCATGCCTGGCTTCCAAATACTTTTTGTGAAGCTAATACCAAAATTAGACAACGAATGAATCAAGGAAAGAAAACTATAGACCACAATCCCTGGTGAACATAGATGCAAAAGTCCTTAATAAAACATTAGCAAACTACACTTAAAAATCACATCAAAAAGATGATCAATTGGGGTCCATTCCAGGAATGCAAGTTGGTTCAACATACACAAATGAATAATGTAATACATCACTTAAACATAATAAAGGACAAAAATTACATTATAATCTCAATAGATACAGAAAAGGCCTTTGATAAAATTCAAAACCCATTCATGTGAAAAACACTGGAAAAGTTAGGAATTGAAGAAACCTACCTCAGCATCATAAAAGGCCATTTATGACAAACACAAAGTCAACATAATACTTAGTGGAGAAAATCTAAAAGCATTGCCTCTAAATTCAGATAAAAAACAAGGCTGTCCACTCTATCTACTCTTATTCAATACAGTCCTGGAAACATTAACCAGAGTGATTGAGAAAGAAAAGGAAGTCAATGTAATTAGAAAAAGAAGTCAAATTATCTCTGTTTGCTAATGATATGATCCTTATCTAGAAGATCCCAAAACTCTACCAGAAGACTTTTAAAGGTTATAAATGAATTTAGCAAAGTAGCAGGATACATGATAAACACCCATAAATCAATAGCTTTCCTATACTCCGATAGTGATTCAGTCAATCAGGAAAACCAACCCATTCACAATAACCTCAAAAAAAGAAATGAAATACATGGGTAGTAATCAAACCAAGGAGGTAAAAAAAAAGAGCTCTACAATGAAAATTATAGAACACTGGAGACAGAAATTAAAGATGGAAAGACATCACATGTTCTTGGATAGGCACAATTAATATCGTCAAAATGGTCATAATATCAAAAGCAACATATAGATTCAAAATACCAGTGACAATCTTCACAGAATTAGAAAAAAAAAATTTAAATTCGTTTGGAAGAATAACAGACCCAGAATAGCCAAAGCAATACTAAACAAGAAAAGCAAAACAGGAAGCATCACAATCCCTGATCTGAAATTATACTACAGAGCTGTAGTGAAAAAAAGGGATGATCTTGGCATCACAAATAACATGAAGACTTAATGGAACAGAATGGAAGACACAGAGACAAATCCACATACCTATAGCTGTTTCATATCTAACAAAGGAGCCAAAAAAATAATAATCTTGGAGAAAACACAGCTTTTTTAACAAATGGTGTTAAAAAACTTAGATAACTATGTTTTAAAAAATGAAATTAGACCCCTATCACTCACTTACACAAAAGACATATCAAAAGGGATCAAAGACTTAGGAATTAGAACAGAAACTTTACAACTGCTAGAAGAAAACATAGTATCAACATTCCATCATATAGGTGCTGGCACCAACTTAACAAGACCCCAAAGCATAAGAAAAAAAAAAAAAAAAACAACTAAGAACCAAAAAGTGGGGAGCTGTTAAACTAAAAAGCTTCTATACAGCAAAGGACATGATAGTGTAAAGAGACAGCCTACAGAATGCAAGAAAATCTTGGCCAGCTACTCTTCCAATATGGGATTAATATCCAGAACAAAGAACTCAAAAACAACACCCGCCCTCCCTCCCAAAAAAAATCAACAAATAAATTAGCTAAAGAACTAAACAGAAACTGCTCAAAATAAGATACATAAAGGTTGTGGGGAGAAAGGTAAACTTGTACATTCATTGTTGCTAAGGCTGCAGACTAGTATGACCACTCTGGAAAGCAGACAGCGATTCCTCAAAAAAATAGGGATGAAACCATGTGACCCTCATATCCCACTCCTTGGTATTTTCTCATAATATCTAAAATTGGCATACTAGAGTAAGCAATACAGCCACATCAATGTTTATAGCAGCACAATTCAAAATTGCTAAATTATGGAGTCAACCCAGATGCCTATAGATAGATGAATACCACAATTTTAATCCATTCATGAAATTAATGGCATTTGCTGGCAAATGGATGGAAATGAAAAATATCATGATGAGTGAAATTAGCCAAACTCAGAGGTTTAATGTTTTCTCTTATATGTGGAAGCTAGAATAAAATAAAGGAAAGGGGGAGGGAAGGATAAGATAACATAAAGAATCAATCAAACAGAAATTAATAGATGAATGGGAGGAACTCTAGTAGAGTAGAGGAAGAAGAATGGGAGAGAGGAGAGAGTATGGGAAGGAAAAAGGAGCAGGGAAAGCTAGAGTCATGAACTAAAATAGATTTGTATGCATGTATGAGTTTGTTGGGATGAACCCAACTACTCTGTAAAACTAGAAAATAATAATAATAATAATAATAATAATAATAATAATAATAATAATAAACAACTAAATTAAAGAAAACTTTTTAAAAAAGGATCAGAAAAGAAGCCAAGCCCAAATTTCACCTATGGTATGAAACTACTTAGCAGTGGACATGAACTTGAACTTGTAGACTTGTTTTTTGAACTTCTGAAATTGCATTAAAAAATCATATGGCTTTTGTATTTTTGCTCAGGCCCAGAAAGTTACACAAAGGGGTGTTACAGATAACAAAACTCTGACGAATGCTAGTTTACATTTTTGCTGGCCCCAACATCAGAATTTATGGAGGTCATTAGAGCCTCGGAGAGGGTTGTTATCTGGCCAGGGAAGGCCAAGATTTGTGCAGCATCACTAAAGTTTCAGAGAGGGCTGCTATCTGGTCAGAGAGCCAGGCATGGGTGGTGAGTTCAAGGCACAGGCAGGCATTCCAAGCTAGTTCAGAATTTGCAGTAATTTATAGTAAAGCCGAAATTATCTTTTCATGGCTTTGTGGCAAGATGGCTCCCAATTTTAACAGAAAATCAGTTTGGGTCCATCAATGATAACATGGCAGTGCCTCCAATTCCTATTCTGTTCAGCACAATTCGTATTCTGTTCAGAAAGGGAATTTTCAGAGAATGGGAATTTTTAATTTTTAATTCCTATTCTTTTCCCCCATATTTTAAAGTCATTTTTTATGAGAGCATTATAATCATTAGTATCTTGGTTCATTTTGACAAAATCATATATATATATAAGGAATTTGATTTCAATCTCTATTCTCCTGCCCTGTTTTCTTCTCTTCGTACCTCCCATTTTTCTTCTTCCTCTACACTACTGATCTTCCTTTCACTCTTATATTTTTATTGGCACTTTCTACATATACATAAAGATGAAATTTCCTTTTGTGCATTTATATGTATATAACATGATTTTGTTAAATTCATTCCATATTTCTTATTCTTGACTGTCTGCATTAAGAAATGAGTTTTCCTGTCCTCGGCTTAACTTACTCCTTTTTACTTTCCAACTTATACTAGATGTACATTTATTTTAATACTTGTTAAAATCATTAATTTCTCTGACTATACATATGTCTTGTGATTTGTCCTTAGTGAATTTTAAAAATTTAAAACCAATGGGCAGTTTGATTTATTATGGCTACTCAGGCATTGCTTTTGAGCTAAGTAGTCTGATGGGACTGCATTTCTTTTTCTGTGTTCCAATTGTCATGCTGCTCAATGGAGAATGTTAAGATGCTACTTTTGCATTAAATCAAGAACCTCCAAATATATTGTGACCAATAAACTCTTTTGGTTACAAAAGGTATAAAATACAACCCAAATTTAAAAAGAAATTACTACACAAACAGACTAGATCTGACTTCAGAAGTGGCTGGAGACAGGAGCTCTCACAATGTTGTTCGCTTCTGGCTTCCTCATTTGCTCTCCCCTGAATGATAACTCCAGCATTTTTTTCCCCTCATTTTGATGAAATACATTATTAAGTTCCTTCTTACAAATGGATAATTGGGGAATTCACTTTTTGAAATATCACACATCTGAAAATACCTTTATTCTGTCCTCAGATTTGACAGTATCTTGGCTAAGTAGATTTGATTAGCATTTTTCTTTCAAAATGTTGAAAACATTTTTCCCTTATTTTGCAGCATCTAATTGGCAATGGCGAGTTTGTTGTCAGTCTGAATTTTGCTTCTCTCTGGATTTTCTCTTTATAATTAATTCTGGAATTTCACAATTATGTGGCTAAGTGTGATTCTTTTCTCATATTTTGTGTTGGGCATTTTGTGGACCCAAAACATATTTTCTTCTTCAGTTTTAGGAAATTCTCTTGCATTCATTCCATAGTAAACTTTCTCTCCCTCTTTTCTTGACTTTTATTTCTTAAATTTCCTCAGTTTATATATTCTATGCTTCTTATATTTTTCATCATATTGTCCATCTTTGTCTTTCTGTTCTGAAAGAATTGCCTAATTTTATTTCCCAGAATCTATACTGACTTTAAAAAGTTTTCAGTAATCATATTTTCAGTCACACAATCTAGTAACTTTATATAGGCAAGAATAATAACTTTTTGAAAGGAGAATAATTAAAAATTTAAAGTGTAAAAGAAGAAATTTTCAAAACTAAAGTGAATTTAAAGAACTAAGATGGGAAGAAAATTCACCAAAAACAGAAAATGTGAATTAGTCCGTTTTCTCCAAAGTAAGAGAATCAATAGGAAAAATGGCTGGATAGATGGGTAAATAAATTACATAGACATATGATAGGAAAGAAGGAAGGGAAGGAGGGAGGGAAGGAAGGAAAGGAGGAAGGGAAAGAAGGAAGGAAAAAAGGGAAAGGAAGGGAGGGAGGGAGGAAGGAGACAAATGAACTAGTTCAAGCACTGTGGAGGCTGAAAGCAGGGGAATGGCACTGATAAGTCCCAGTGTTCAGGATCAAAGAACTGGAATCCTAGGGCAAAAGATAGATGTCCCAGCTCAAGAAGAAAGAGACCATTTGCCCTTCTTTTGCCTTTTTATTCTACTCAGACCCTCAACAGACCAGATCATGCATGACCATATTTTTGGAAGCTGATCTTTGTTCATATGCTGGTCTAGATGCTAATCTCTTCCAGAAACACATTCCCAGTTGTTAAAGTTTTAACAGCTATCTGGATATCTCTTACCCGGTTGAGTTGAAACATAAAATTATCTATCATGAGGAGTTTATTTGTTTCCTAATGTTCTGTTTTCATAGCCTGGTGACTAGATGATGGAAATATCTGGCTGAATCTCACAGATAAGATTCAACAAGTTTTTGAAAAATTCAAGCTTTGAAAAAAAAGTGTACTTCTATTCCCAAAATGATTATTTTTTTTTCTGTTTTCCTTGCATTTTTTCTCCACTCATTCATCTTAGATTTTTTTTCTAAAAAATTCTTCTTTTGTGTTTTAGAATTTTAATTCTATTTTTAAGAAGTCGTTATTTTGGCCTATAACTCTTGTTTAGGAGCAGATATTTAAAAATAAGGTGAGAATGGAAAACCCTGGTATGAGCTGGAAAGCTTCAGGATTGAAGATGAGGTAGCCATTGAGCTGGAGGTGTGGTCAGCCCCGGTGTACCGCTGTGTTCTCTAGTCACAGCTTGATCTCTCTTAAAATTAAATCTCCTATTTTTGCCTGAAATAAATGCCAGCTACAGATTGTTCTACACCAAGAGGTTAAAAAAAAATTCCATGTGCATGTCCTGGTAGTCCTCTTTCCAGCTTCAGCTCTTTCTCCTACCCTCAGTGGTAACCTCCATGTTAGGTCTGGAAAAGTCCCATTCTGGCAGCAAGGTGGTCCTTTCTACACATGTTGGAGGCAGCTGCTATTTCTGTTCTGCTTTATCCATTGAAGATACTCTCTCCTTTCTGTCTGTTGTTGGTTGTCTGTGTGTCCTTTTCCTTCCTTATGGTCCACTTAATGGAGTTTTGGAAGGCAAAGAAATCTGTGTGTATACTCAATTTGCCATCTTGACCTGGATGCCTTTCTGACTCCTTTATAAAGAATTTCAAATATGATTTGGGACATTTCTCGCCTGACCCCAATTATGCCAAAATTTTGGGTGAATTAAGTTCCCACAAGAACATCTCAATTACTGCATGATGGTTACACAATAAGAAAAACATTTGACTAGGGAGAGAAAAAAAAGAACATCTCAATTAATACTTTAGCCTCTCACTGCTTTGACAACTCCATCTGTAGGGGTCTTTATTTCTTTGCTCTATCTGGGTCACTGATTTCTATAACAATTATACTTGGGCCTTATCATCATCTTGAATAGAAACATTAAATGAAACTTGCTGTCATCTTGTAAAAAAATTCCTTTACTTCCCATCTTATTATTTAATTACACTAGGAAACGTACTTTTGTATTAATTAATATATCCAATGTATTAGCTCATCTAATTTTTTCCCTTTTTTTCATATTCTTCTAGTTCTTTCCTGGATTATACATCACAATCATAGTATCCATAAACTCCTTCTGTCAGAACTCTAAACATGAATCAATCAAATCGTGTTATAAATACTACCTGGGTTTAGTTTATGTCCCATCTCTGTCACCAATAAGCTGTATGGCTTTGGGAAAATTCCTTAAATTTCCTGGGAGGGTGATTAGAGTTGAAGTGATACATGTGAAGTGCTTGGAAAAATGTCAGGCTCAATAAAAGTGTTCCATAAGCATTTACTACTAGTAGTAATATACTTTAAAATGCTAGTGAAATAGCAGTGTGTTTCATTAAGTTGTATTAAAGTATTTAAGGTACTTATACATTCAATTTATTATTTAACTCATTAAGTTGTATTAAAGTATTTAAGGTACTTATACATTCAGTTTGTTATTTAACTCATCTTCCTATTGATTAAACATTTCTAAGGAGATGTAATGTTTGCATTTTTAAACTACACAGAGGCACAGATTTGTCTTGAGTCTGTTTTCTCAGCACTCAGTGAAATGAATTATTTCTCCTTCTTTTCTGACCCAATTCTGATAGCTAACTCTCCTTGCCTCAGAGAACTTGTTCTATTTATGATAGGCTAATGAACCACTGACATATAATTATGCATTTATGAAGGTAGTAGGTACCAATTACAAACTGGGAGGCATGCTTCTTCATAGTTTTTTTATGTTACAATTGTAGTTTTAGAAATTAGATCAGATTGAAAAAGTTATTTCAGCTAGATCCTTTCTCATTGATACTATGTTGTATCAATTCTTCCACATCTATACTATATTATCGTTATTATGAGTTTGAATTTTAAAGACCTTAGGACTCTTTTTAGCTTGGGTCTCAGAAGTCTGTTTGATGATAGATATTCTGATGAGTTCCTTAAATAAGAATCTGAAGGAAGATTCCTTATTCCCAGGCAGTGTAGAAATATTTTTACAGTTATGTTTAAGCTGGAACCTTCAATTCTAACAAAGTTCTAAAGAACTTAACCAACTTTAGACACAGTCATTATAGAACGAGGCTGGTTAATAATGTACACTGAGGATGTGAGGATTGTGTGTATATTAGCTTTAATGATTCTACCATCACATTTTTAGGTGTCTTTCAGGAGAAAATCAATGAGATATCATTTTAAATTAAAAAAAAAAAAAAAAAAAAACTCTAAATTCAACCTTAGGAGGTGTAACAAAGAAGCAATGTAATATAGTGACTTTGGGTCCTCTTAGAGTCTTGGGCAAGTTACCAAAGCTTTCTGGACTCTGTTTCCTGTTCAACAAAATAAGTTGGTTATAGGTTGAATGAAATAATGTTTTAGAGCACTTTGTATATAAGAGTAAATAAGAAATGTTTATCGAACCGGATGAATCAAGTGAGCAAGTTTTTAAGAGATCTAAGGCTTTTTAGGAGCAACTTCTCACTATAAAGAGTATAAAACCAAACATTTTATTTGCTCATACTCTTTATTTATAACTGAATCTTAAAACATTTTATAGTTTTTGATTAATAAGTAAATTATTCTTTCTTTATTTCCCACCCCAAAAGGAAGAGAGAGCATCTTTATTTATGCTGTCAGCTTTGTCTTACCTTTGTATTCTAGGAACGTATATGGGATGCATTTCCTGGGAATATGGCAAATATATAATGGTTATGAGTACATAGCTCTATGAAGCCCCCTTCATAATCTGAGGATTTATTTTGGAGCTTATTTATACCATGTGCCTACCAGAATGCCATTATATTCCAAAACAAGCCATATAGAGGGTCCTTCTCTGAAAAGAGCTAGTTGATGAACCTTATTATCCTGATTCTTGACCCATCATCTCTGTTGTTTTTATAGGGTTTATAGATCTAGAATTGCTTTCTGAGAAAAATTTTAGTTCTGACAATGGCTAGATTTGAATTAAGATTATAAGCATGTGTTATGTGCTTTTTCTGTCCTTCCTTCCAGGTATATGCAGAAATTACCAACCAACCAGGGGAATCTTTCTACTAAGCACAAACCCAGCAAAAGCTCCCCAAAACAAAAAGAAGCAAATATTAAGAATTTAACTGCCATACTTGTGCAAGAATGTGTGCTCCTTAGTGATACAGACTATGTCTGATTCACTTTTGTCTTCCCAACATGTATGTTAACTGTAAAGTAAGAATACGAGTCAGTCCCAGTGGCTTGGGGGACTGAGGCAAGAGGATTCTGAGTTCAAAGCCAGCTTCAGCAACTTAGCAAGATCCTAAAACAATTCAGTGAGACCTTGTTTCTAATAGAATATAAAAATGGGCTGCCAATGTGGCTCAGTGGTTAAGTGTCCCTGGGTTCAATCTCTGGTACCAAAAAAATAAAAAACAGGAGTCAGTTTCCTTAGTGGGGGTGGGAGGAAGGGAGAAACTTAGAGCATTTTCATTTGGACTCTAAAAGGAAAAAACAGTAAAAATTGTAAAATATTTTAAAACATCCAAATTTTCATGGAAGTCTTTGGAAACAAATTAGAATGCATCCACATTATCTCAAAGGCATAGGTACATGTAACTCTGTTATAAACCATATATTCCTAACCCATGAAATCAGATGGAAGAGCTCTTGACATCTTTATTTCCATAATCAGTTTCATTTTCCTAAAACAATTCAAACTAGTAGAAAATTTCCAGAATTTACACTTTGACTCACCCAAATTTCCAAGGGAAAAAAACAAACAAAATTAAACATGTTTCATCCTCAAAATTTCCCCACTTACCAATTTTTTCAACTTAAATGTGACCCTCTTACAGCACCCCACTTTCTCTTAAAGTTTGCCTGATGAGGCGCACACACTTTTTTGGACACACACACACTCACCTGTAGAATCGTAATAGTTTCTCAGATGAGTCACATGTCAGTACATTTTTAATTGGTAAAGCTAATAATATTCATTTTAATTACACCCTAATCATTTATTGGTGTCAGTTTCTCTCCACAATGTGAAATCTTGCAAATCACTCTCTAAAAATCACTTGTGGACTTTCGGGC
This sequence comes from Marmota flaviventris, assembly GCF_047511675.1. Taxonomy (NCBI): domain Eukaryota; kingdom Metazoa; phylum Chordata; class Mammalia; order Rodentia; family Sciuridae; genus Marmota; species Marmota flaviventris. Next base: position 69,114,968 of record NC_092508.1, read on the forward strand.
TTTGGCAGGCTGGGACAGAATTTCTGAGAACATACTGTGTGAATGTTCCAGAGAAGGCAGTCGATCTGAGAGGACCCACATGGGAGCAGTTTATCTTGGACCAGGCTGGTGACTTGTATCTTGGATTTGAGTATTTAACGATCACATGAAGATAAAGCCTACCTCACACATTACTCCTAATGATTATTCAGTTTGTAAAAGTAGGGGCCACCAACTGCAGACAAGGGGTCTCATCAAGGAGCTGCTGTGGAGACTTTCCTCTGCCAGTAAGTGCTTAATGACTCATTTTCCTCAACAGAATTTTCATAAGGCTGGAATTCAGGGAGGGATGTCTGGAGAATGTCTGAAAAGAAGTTCACAAGCCACTGTCCTGGTTTTTGCTGAAGAAAGCACCCGTGTCAGCCAGACTAGTTGACTAAAGCAAACAACTGATTTCAGTAATATGAATGATCCATGAAAGGTCACCATGAAACTTGTTTTAATCAGGGTGAAAACAATTTAAAATTCCAAAAAGAAAATTCATTAGTGGAAAAATTAAAGACACACTAGGTTAACAACTATGTTCATGGGGAATCAGAGAAGTTGTCAAAGTGAATTGCATTGAACCTGTCAGAATATTCCAAGAGAAACTGTTGTGCATGTGGGTGTTTTAATTTAGTCATTTTACTGATCTGTCAAGTTGACCGATCACTTTGGAATTTTGTGGACTTAGCCAAAGTGAAATTTTACATAAAACTATTCTTTTCAGATGCCTCTTTATTTATTGTAAAAATTTTTATAATCACTAACTCTTCTCCTTTCTCAGAAGATATTCTGAGAGGAAAGCAAAAATACCACTCTTGCAAAGCCATTTCCATTCTTCCAAAGGTCTGCTGGTAAATTATTCTTACTGATCTTTCCATCTTTCTAGCCTGTGCAAACACACCTAACCCATACTAAATTTCACCAGATGGCATTTTATTTCTTTAAAGTAAAGCAGCCGTGGGTTTAGACAGTTGAATTTTTAAACTTCTGTATTTACTGAAAGTGCATATGGTGCTATATGGACAAAGAAATTGTGCTGAAAGAAAAACATTTCTGTCTGCAGTACCTCATAATCTCCCAGGGGAGAAAAAAGTGCAGTTATATGGTGTACTTCTCTCAAAATCTTATGTCGCTTCAGTGTTCTTCTTCTGCTAAAAATTAGATATGTGTATAATGACTATATCATGTAGATTTATTATTTTATATTCATCTTTCAGTTACAAATAAAAAGGTTATATAAAACTCAGTGACTTACTAAAGCAATCCATGAGTGATTTCGAAAAAGAAACTTGAACTTGTAAAAAAAAAAAACACAAAAAACCTCTGTATGTCAATGTAAGCAGATGTTGGTGTAGAATTTACAAGGATGAGAAGGCTATAAAATCTCCCTTGAGCCACTCGTAGTTCATTTCAAGGCCAAGAACGCCCCCAAAATCTGTTTCTAATTTTACAGAAATCTTTTGAAATTTGGCACAGTATTCAAAAGTCCGTGGAAAGAAAAAAACTCTTGTCCTGACTTCGGCTTCCAAGTAGGAAGACAGACTTGCTTCTTTTCAACGGTTTTCACAGATCTACAGACCCACGCTCTACAGTCAAAATTAGCTAACTTTCAAAAACATCTGGAAAAATGAAGGTTAGTATGTGCACCCTCAGTTATTGCTAAAGAAGGTTGGCTGGGTTGAGTGTGATCAGAGTTTTCTATTGTTCAGAAGGTGAGGATTTGTATATGAGTATTCACTTCCTGGAGTGGGTTAGGATTGGGAAAATGTTCTAAATATACTATAGAAACATTTGTCCTTGCAGAGCTGGAAGAATTCCAGCAATTATTGCCAGATCAGTGAAGGACAATCGAAAGCTTTATGGGGAAGGAGAAATAGGATTTACATGTAATCAAAATCTTGCCACTTCTGTTTAGCAGAAATTACATATATGCCTAATTTTCTTTATCTTATGTAGACATGGTTAAAAATTGTATTTGGAGTTGCTACCTCTGCTGTGCTTGCTTTACTGGTCATGTGCATTGTCTTACGCCCTTCGAGAGGTAAGGAATTTCTCTGATTTGCTCAGTCTGCCTAGAATAGCTTGGAAAGTGCACTAATGCGTGATCACAAGTGGTTGAACATTTCCTAAGTGCTTATTTTCCAAAGTGAGGCTGTTATTTCTAAGAAGACATATAAGCTCACAGATATGTGTTGTGTAAAACCAGAAATACTGAGGAATTTAAGGCATGGGTAGGAAGAGATTTACAGTGTTATTTCAGCAATAGAAAAACCTAAGAACTATTCTGCATCACCCCCACAACCCCCCAAAAATATATGCATATTTTAAATACAAGCTTTGATAGGCCTTTAGAGGCAGTATTTTTAACTAGCATTGTTTTTTTCATTATTAGGTTTATCTTGAGGAAAGTAAAAATGAGTAAGAAGGAGTAAGAAGAGTTAAAATAAAATTTATGGAGTTTTAAAATAACTAAATAGTCTTTCCAAAGGAAGAAGTTGAAAATAGAACTCTCAGAAATAGCTGTATACAACAAGTAAAATTGTTCTATGTGCAGTAGAATCGAACAATTAAATTAGAAGTTTAAATATAGTTGAGCCAGCATTATGATTAGTGATAAATTGATTCCTTTTACAAAAAAAGCTTAGTTTGACATTGATCTCAGTTGAAAACTGGGAGATTCTGTGGGCTGAAATTGAAGCTAGTTTTAAATTATGACTCTGTCTACAGATAATACAGTCATACTAAGGGAATAGTTTCTTTGTATGAAAATATTTATAGAAACTTGAACTTCTGAAACAGAAGAAAGATAGAACAATAACAGATTTTGTGCTTTAGATTCTAGGAAAGGGGAAATGTTTGTACCAACAAATATCAAAAGCTTATGACAGCCAATGTGGGAAATATTTTTGGTGAAAAATAGCTGATCATAAAGGAAGGTAGATGACACCTCCAGCCAAAGATCTTAAAAACAAAATATAGAAAATAATTTGAAACATCCAAAATGCTTAAGGGATTTTTTTTCATAGATTTGGAAAATGAATGCAGATTAGCAACATGCAAGCAGTGTTCTCAGATCTTCAATTAGATTTTTAGTCTGTATTCTGCTAGCACAAGACTGTTGAGATGTATGCAGTGTGTGTCCATATACTTTATAAATTTTCAAGTTAAAATTGTTTTTAAACAGGTGTCTCTTCTGCATCCTTTTAGAGGCACATTTCCCACCTACCAACAATTGTCAGGTGTTGTGTTAGATCTAATGACCCTTTGAATATTAAATCATTACAAATCAACTCATAATTTTTAAAGAAATTCAGAAGTACATGAAATGGACACTTTTCTCCCTCAGAAATAGATGTTCTTAGAGTGAAAGTATGTGGATTTTATTTGGAGCATGCCTCTCTGTTCACAGGGAAGGAAGGATTGCACTTCAGAATTTGAGTTATCATTTCTAATAAGAGATACACTACATTTACACATTACCAATATTATATAAGCATACACACAAAGAGACATTTGTGTCATTCCATATAATCCCATTTATACCCTCTTTCCAAGTTTAGATTTGTAGAGTATACACATAAATTTTATGTTATAAATCATATATAAGATAAAAGTCTGATGTATTTTATAGCATAGTTTTCTGTTTTCAACTGGCAAGATTACACTCAGAGTAATTTCATGATAGGGTGAAGTAATAAAATTAATTTTAGTATTCATTCAGAAAGAAAAATTATGAATAAACTGAGAACTCTGCTTTTATTTCTTTTTTCGTTTATAATATCAATTTTTTAATTTTAAATTTGATGAAGAACTTCTTTTGAAGTCACATAAATATACTGTAAATGGGACCAATCATTCCCCTGCTTTCGTGAGCAGGTTGGGGGCAGAAGCCCAGCTTTCCTGGTGTTGGTGTCACAGGCAGCCCTGGTGTCAGATGCACTGGCCTTCTCTTCTGACTTTCCTCCTTTCTTATCATCCCATGCCTCAAGCATCCAGGGCCAGGTTGCCAGGCCCAGTCTTTGCTCTCACATTTGTCCCATGCCTAGTGAGGATTTAAAGTAGCAAGGCAGAAAAGGGAAGCAGGCAAGGAAAGGATCCTAGAACTTGAAGCCAAGTAAGCGTCTACTTGGGCTGCTTCTCACACTTCAACAAATATCCATTACCTCACATTTACCTCGGGTGCCCTTGTATTCTTAGCCCAGAATTTGTAAGCAACGTAAGAACAGTCTTGAGAACTTGAAGAGAGACTTACGGAACATTCATTCACTCATCCATGTGTATACTGATGTGTGAAGTCCCACTAATTTACCTGGCCACCATTGGCCAGTTGCAAGGGTTCCAGAGATGCAGCAGTCTTGATTTCCCTCCTTTACCCTTGAAAGGTAAAGGAAGACTTTGTGAACCCAAAGATAAAGATACCTGGTCCACACCACCATCACCAGAGAAGGATTTCTATCATTCCCCACAGGTCTAAGTGAAAAAAAAAAAATGAGAGGGTCTTTTCCATGAAGCAGTAGGGTTCACAGAGAGCCAGTCTCAGGATTAAAAGTGTTTGGAAGGAATTACACAGGATCTTAGGAACAGATAGGAATGTGCAATAGTGAAATGAGAAAGATCCACTTGGCTCACATAATAAAAACATCTAAGGAGCACGTTTCATCAAAAAATCTAAAATAATCAATTTTTTGTTTGTCAAAATGGAAAACACACATAGATTTCTACCCTTTGGTGCCAAGTTATTCTCCTTGGCCTCACCCTACACCACTTCTATTGATTTTCATTCTCCTTTCCACTTCCATTCATTTCTTATCTTGAGATTCTTCTTCCTGGGCACCCTCCTCCAGTGTGAAGATGGAACCCAAACCAAGCTCCCCAGCTCCCCCTTATTTTACATATATATATATATATATATATATATATATATATATATATATATATTTTTTTTTTTTTTTTTAATTTTTGGTACCGGGGACTGAATTTAGGGGCACTTAACCACTGTGAGCCATATCCCCAGCCTTTTTTTTTTTTTATTTTGAGACAGGGTCCTGCTAATTTGTTTAGGGCCTCAGTAAATTGCTTAGGCTGGCTTTAAACTCACTATCCTCCTACCTCAGGCTCCCAAGCCCCTGAGACTACAGGAATGCATCACAATGCTGGGTTCCCCCTTGTTTTTATTGATCCCGAAGACAAACATGTAGATCATCTTCTTTCTAGAGATTTACAGAGGTAATGAAACAGAGAAACTAGAATTGGAATGTTACAGAGGCCCCAGAATTTATCACATAAATTCTATATAGCTTTTCTGGGTTTGTGATTTCTAGTTTCTGAATTCCTGGACTTTTGTCAAAAGGAATTGTAGGAGCTATGTACCCTTTCCTTGGATTCTACTGAGTGTAGATTTCTTCACATGGTGATGAGCAAACATTAAAGAAATGTTCGCTATTTTTCTAAAATTTCTAACATGTAGCAGATACTTGGTGAATGGTAGTAGAGTTGCTCTATGTTCACTATCTTGATTTACATATACACAGACACAGGCCAAGACGGGGAGTAAGCACTGCTGCTTGATGGATTTCAGTTTTCAAAATGTCCCCCTTAATTCTGAAAGTAGGAAGTCTTTAATCCTGAATATCTTTGCTGTCCCTGTGTATGAGGTGATCTTAGAAGAAAAGAAGAAAAAAGTTAAAGGGAGGATGAAAAAACGGAGAGAGCTAGGAGGGTTATGCAATATGAGTTAAGTGCAAATTCACTGGGTCTGCCTTGGGGTTCTCAGTGAAGGGAGAGCCACTGCTGGTCTAGCCTTAGACCACCCTAGAGTCCTATTGTCCACCTTTACATTCTTTTGCTTCTACTGTTGTCTTCATTTTATTAATTAATTAATTAATTTATTTATTTATTTATTTTAGTCTGAAGTATTTTATACAAATTTAGATTTATTGCCAATTTCTAAAATTGAGGTTTCTCACAAAAGGTTACATTTTGGGCTTTTAAAAAACATGTAGTTGTTTATTACAGCATCATCCTAATTGTCAGAAGCAAATTTTGCATTTGTCTACTTGGGTTACTAGTACTACAGACTAACTAGGTGACTTAAATAATAGAACTTGATTTTCTCATTGTTCTGAAGACTGGAAGTCCCGGATCAAGGTGTCCACAGCTTTGGTTTCTCTTCAGGCCTCTCCTTGGCTTGTAGGCAGCTTCTCTGTGCATGTACGTCCCGCTGTCACTTCCTCTTCTTATAAAGACACTAGTCCTATTGAATTAGAACCAAAACCTTATGACCTTGTTTAGCATTAATCAACTCCTGAAAGTTTCTATTTTCAAACATAGTCACATTTGGGGTCAGGGTTTTAACCTGTAAAATTTGGGGGAACACGACTCAGTTCATAACATTGGTGGTCAGTGAAGGCCTCTCTGAGATGGTGTTTCAGCTGGGGCCTTGAGAACAAGAAGGGCAAAAGCTGGGGACAGGCCCCCAATGTAGAGGAAAAGACAGGTGCAAAGGTCCTGATATAGGAAAGTGGGGAGTTCAAGGAACCCAAAGGAGACTGATGGAGCTGCGAAGCCAAAATTATTTAAACAAATTAGCAAGTGAAATATATATTTATTTATCTTATAAATAAAAGATATAGCAATAGATTCATATTTATGACTATATACATATATATAATGTATATCTAAAATTAGCAAAGTAATACTTGATATAAAGTATTTCAGAAGATATCTAAAGTTATAGGTAATTTTGATAGAACAAAGATTATTATTTTCTCAGAAGAAATATTTAGAATACCTACTACATTTTAGTCAGAAATATACTGTTGTTGTTATTATGATTATTACTGCTATAACCCCAAAAGTCACTTTTGGTACAGTAAGACATTGCGAAATGTGATCATCTTCAAAAGAGATGTGAATATGTTTTTAAGATTTGAGATTTTCCAGTATTAATATTTAGAGCTGTAGAACAGACTCCCTCAAACTTTGGAAGAGTTTTAAGCTATTTATTCAGTGTTCTTTTGGAGGAAACATGAGGGGTCTGCAAGGTTGAGGAAAAGGCTCAGAACATTCATGTATATAAAAGATCTTTTGAGTTGAGTGTAAATAAATAAAGTTCATAGATTATATTTCTCTAATTGGCATTTGGATTTTAAAATCACAGAAGATGAATCTTGGCAAACTCTTTTTGAGTTTTGCCAAATTTTAGATATTAAAAAAAAAACCTCCAAATCTTTGGATGATTCCTATCATGCAGACGAATTTACCTGTCTCCGATTTCCAAAGCAAGTTGTGCCACAACTATTATAGGAGCATCTTATCATAAATAGACCTTTAGAAAAACATGTTCAAAGATCAAATCAGGAATTTGGAATCATGTCTAAATGTTTTTGAAAATCAGAGACTGTTCAACAGAACCTTAAGATGTGTCAATAATCAACCAGATACAAAGTGAAGTGATTTTTCATATAACAGTTAATCAAACACCAACCAGTTTCCTTTTACTTTTTGTCATTATATTTAGAGCAAAGAATTTGGTTTTCATTTCTGATATCCTTATGAATACAAAAAATAAGTAGCAAAAACAGGATAACAATATTTGTTAAGTTTAATTCTAATTGATAATAAAAAGAATAATATTGTTTAATATCAAAATTAAATTTTTCATATGTATCATAATTTTATACTTGGCAGAAAAATCACTGTGTTTAGAAGTTTTTAAAGGGCTCCTAAACTATATATTAAACAACTATATGTTAAACAACTATATGTTAAAAAATCACATAACTGTTGGGCAGTTATAACAACTGTAACAACTATATGTTATATGTTATAACAACTATATGTTAAAAGATCACATAACTGTTGGGCACAGTGGTGCAGGCCTATAATCCCAGTGACTTGGGAGACTGAGGCAGAAAGATCACAAGTTCAAAGCCAGCCTCAGAAACTTAGCGAGGCCCTAAACAACTTAGTGAGTCCCTGTCTCTAAATCAAATATAAAAAAGGATGGGGATGTTGTTCATTGGTAAGCACTGTTGGGTTCAATCCCTGGAACTCAAAAAAAAAAAATAAAAATAAAAATCAGATGACTTAGATGAAATAAATTTCTAGGAAAATGTTCATTATCAAAACTTATACACAATAAATTGAAAACCTGAGTAGAACTATAATATGTAGTTAGGTGTTATGTAGTCATTTGAAAACTTCCCATGAAGAAAATACTAAGCCCAGATAGTTACAGTGGCAAACTTTACCAAACATTTGAAAAAGAATTATTACCAATGCTTAAAAATTTATCCTAAAAACCAGAGCAATTCTCAGCTTGTTCTTTAAATCCAGTGCTACCCAGATACTAAAACCAGACAAACACATCATGACTGGAGAAAGTTGTAGAACAACATCTTTAATAAATATAGATGTAAAAGTCCTGAAAAATAATAGTAGACCAAACCATCAATATATAAAAAGGATTATACACCAAGGCTAAGTGGGATTTCTCCCAAGAACATAAGGTTGTTTTAACATTAGAAAATTAATGTAGTAAGTCTTCTTAGCAGGAAAAAAGCAAGAACCACATAATTATTATAATATAGAAAAAGGAGTTGTCTAAATTCAGCATGCTTTCATGATAAAAACACTCAACAGAATAGAAACAATGCAAACTTCCCCAACCTGTTAAAAGGTGTCTATAAAAATATCACAGTTAAAATTTTCAAGGCTTTTCCCCTATAATCAAAAACAGAAGACTAGTTTGTCTGCTCTCACTACTTGTATTCAAGATTTTATCGGTGGTTCTACACAGGATGATTTAGACAATAAGGTGACATACAAGGTATGCAGGCTGGAAAGGAAAAAGTAAAATAATCTCTATTTGAAGATGACACAATCTTTTTTTATATAGAAAATTCTAAGGAATACACTATATACTTAAGAGAACTAAAAAACATATTCAGCCTAGTTGCAGAATACAAGATCAATACATAAAAATCAAGTGTACTTCTATACTTTTGAAATTAACAACCAGAAAATCTAAGCAAATAGAAAGATGGCCCATATTTATGAATCAGAAAACAACACATTTAAGTTAATGACAATGCTTCATAAATTTATCTATCAATTAAATGCAGTCTCTATCCCAATTCATTTTAGTTTTTTATAGAAATTGTCAAGCTGATCTTCAAATTCATATGAAAATGTATATGCAACAAAATGAAACTGAATCCCTTTCTCTCGCCATGCACAAAAGTTAATTCAAAATGGATCAAGGAGCTTGATATCAAATCAGAGACACGCTGTCTGATAGAAGAAAAAGTTGGCTACGATCTACATACTGTGGGGTCGGGCTCCAAATTCCTCAATAGGACACCCATAGCACAAAAGTTAATAACTAGAATCAACAAATGGGACTTACTCAAACTAAAAAGTTTTTTCTCAGCAAAAGATACAATAAGAGAGGTAAATAGAGAGCCTACATCCTGGGAACAAATCTTTACTCCTCACACTTCAGATAGAGCCCTAATATCCAGAGTATACAAAGCTCAAAAAATTAGACAATAAGAGAACAAACAACCCAATCAACAATTGGGCCAAGGACCTGAACAGACACTTCTCAGAGGAGGACATACAATCAATCAACAAGTACATGAAAAAATGCTCACCATCTCTAGCAGTCAGAGAAATGCAAATCAAAACCACCCTAAGATACGATCTCACTCCAGTAAGATTGGCAGCCATTATGAAGTCAAACAACAACAAGTGCTGGCGAGGATGTGGGGAAAAGGGTACACTTGTACATTGCTGGTGGGACTGCAAGTTGGTGCAGCCAATTTGGAAAGCAGTATGGAGATTTCTTGGAAAGCTGGGAATGGAGCCACCGTTTGACCCAGCTATTCCCCTTCTCAGTCTATTCCCTAAAGACCTAAAAAGAGCATGCTACAGGGACACTGCTACATCGATGTTCATAGCAGCACAATTCACAATAGCAAGACTGTGGAACCAACCTAGATGCCCTTCAATAGACGAATGGATAAAAAAAATGTGGCATTTATACACAATGGAGTATTACTCTGCATTAAAAAATGACAAAATCATAGAATTTGCAGGGAAATGGATGGCATTAGAGCAGATTATGCTAAGTGAAGCTAGCCAATCCCTAAAAAACAAATGCCAAATGTCTTATTTGATATAAGGAGAGTAACTAAGAACAGAGTAGGGTCGAAGAGCATGAGAAGAAGATTAACATTAAACAGGGATGAGAGGTGGGAGGGAAAGGGAGAGAGAAGGGAAAATGCATGGAAATGGAAGGAGATCCTCAGAGTTATACAAAAGTACATACAAGAGGAAGTGAGGGGAAGGGGAAAAATAATACAAGGGGGACAAACGAATGTCAGTAGAGGGGGCTGAGAGAGAAGAGGGGAGGGGAGGGGAGGGGAGGGGGGATAGTAGAGGATAGGAAAGGCAGCAGAATACAACAGACACTAGTATGGCAATATGTAAATCAATGGATGTGTAACTGATGTGATTCTGCAATCTGTATATGGGGTAAAAATGGGAGCTCATAACCCACTTGAATCAAATTGTGAAATATGATATATCAAGAACTATGTAATGGTTTGAACAACCAACAATAAAAATTATAAAAAAAAGAAAATGTAAGGTACCCAGAATCACTAAAGTAATCTTAAAAACAAGCAAACAGAAATCATAATTCCCAACTTTGAGACTTATTACAAAGGAACATAATGAATATGTGAGGTACTAGCATACAGAAAGATGTGTAGATCAATGGAATAGAATTGAGGGTCCAGAAATAGTCTTATAAATTTGTGGTTAAATGATTTTTTTTTATAAAGGTGCCATGACAATTCATTGAGGAATACCTGAAGAAGTAGTTATGGAACAACTGAATATCTATGTGGGAAAGAACATTGGACCTTCCTTTCGCCATAAACAAAACAACTCAAAATGGACCAAAGACCCAAGTATAGGAGCTAATACTTTAAACTTATAGAACCTAGGAATAATTCTTCAAGTCCTTGAGTAGGCAATGATTTCTTAACTATGATCAAAAGCATAAGCAACAAAAGGCAAAATACATAAGTTCGTCTTCCTCAAAATTTAACACTTCTGAGTTGCCAAGGACAACATCAAAAAAGTGAAAAGACTACCCACGAAATGAGAAAAAAATATTTGCAAGTCATATATCTGATAAAGGACTTGCATCCAGAATATATAAAGAACTCTAACAACTCAATAGTATAAAAAGGCAAATAGCCTAATCAAAAATTGATAAAGATATTCATTTCCCCAAAGAAGATATACAAATGGCTAATAAACATATGGATGATGATCCGAACTTATAGTCATTAAGAAAATACAAATCCAAGTCACAGTGAAATACCAGGAATGAATTGCTGGGGAGTAATTAGGCAACCACCTAGGTGTGACATAGCCTGACCTTGAGGGTCCAGTAGAAATGGAGAAAAGCAGAACAGGGAGAGGTTTAGATAGAATTGTCCAGGTTGGCTGTTGGACAAAGGCAGTAAGAGAAGAGGGGACACAAAAGTCTCTCCCAAGTGTTTGAACTGAGGAGTGATGATAGATAGTGCCATTTGTGTACAGAAATCTGGAGGAGTGTGGAATTTATTTCTTAGCACTGAAAGTACCTGTAATATATGCACGTGAAGATATTAAAAAGGAAGTTTAATATCCAAATACACATCACCAATGCAGAGAAGAAATGGGGTGGGGCAGTGACCGCAAGGGATGGATTAACCCAAATATATACAATAGAAACCTCAGGAGAATAAAATGACCCAGGAAGGTAGCTCTTCCTTAGGCCTCTAGCAATAGCCATGAGACCATACCACAATTTAAAGTAGAGTTTAGAGGAAGATGAGCTGCCAAAGGAGACTAAATGGGTCTTGAAAACTAGGTGAGGTTTACCTTCATCTTCAGAGTCACCAAAATGACATTTGCCATTCATGTTCTTATGCATGATATTGACCATATCCCAGGAATGTTGAAAGCTGTTAAGTATTATGAAAAAAAAAACCTAAATTAAAATAACATAATATACAAGCAAGCTATTTTTTTAAAAAGCCTGACAGTTCTCTTTGAATAATTTGTTGCTCTGTATTGTTTGTACATACCATGGAAAATCACTTTCAGAATTGAGAGCTTAACCTAGGTTGGGGGGGGTGAGGCATAGTTATTCTACCCCATTTGTGTGTTGCTTAGTTCTTGACTTTATTTTTGTATTTGTTATAAGTTGTTGTCATTTTATTATGCATGCTCTTACTTTAAATGACAGTACAGTGATAAAGTGCACAAGCTATAAAGTTAGATGGAGCCGAATTTAAACCAGACCTTTACTTCATTCTTTGAAGATACTGCCTATATTTGTATTAGTTAGCTTTTGTGTCACTATGACCAAAACACCTGAGAGGAACAACTCAGAGGAGAAAAAGTTTACTTGGGGATTATGGTTTCAGAGGCGTCAGTCCATTTCCCAGTTTGTAAAATGGTGTTAATAATGATCTGTATCTAAGAATGTTGTTCTTCAGATTTAATGGTACCATGTGTGTAGAGAGCTTGCTACTGACAAGTACTTGGTAAATTATAACACTTCCTATCACTGGCATGAAATTATCTTGGATACACTTTTTTTTTCAAAAATTGTCAATCTTGGCCCAAATTTTGTCACAATAGCTTATAAATTGTACATATCCCACCCTCATTTTTCTACACTTGCTCTTGTGGCAAGTTACTCCAGAAATAAAAATGTCCCAAACTGACTGTTGGAGATGATGGCTCTTCTGCAGAGCCAGCAGAGGGACTGGTGTGGTGTTCCTGGGACCCACCTCACATTCCTTGGAGTGGTAACTAAGCATCAATTCCAAATCAAGTGTGAAAGCAGGAACAATAGATCTGCCAGCCACTTGAGTGCCCACTTAATAAAGCCTATTTTTTTTTCATTTGGTTTATGATAAATATTAGAGCTATTACAAAATTTCTGCTCTGACACTTCTATTTTTTCAGAACTAGGCAATTAAATCGCAGAAACAGTTCCAATAAAGAAGCACCAAGTTTTAAGAAAAAAACTGGGAGAATAGTGAATCATTACTTGCTTGTGAATCATTTCATGAATTGTAATCTCTTGGATACATAACTGAAATAATTTTCAGCTTTGCTTTAATAAGTTGAAAATGCAAATAATTAAAGCATGGTTAATTAGAGTATTTAAGCAGTATATGCGTAACTATGTTAAACATGGGCAAAATCAAATTTCAGGGCACTGTCAGGAATTAAGTGTTAATCAAGTAAGTATCAGAAGAGAGAGATTCTTTCAGATTTCCTTTCTGATTTCTTGGAACTATTAAAGTTTATAGATGCCAAAACTATCCTTCCAAAATAATCAAATGATTGTATTTTAACATCAAAATAATATTTGGGAAGACACATGAAAATCCATTTATTCATCCAGTATAATGAAATATTTCTCAGGTAACTGGAACTTGTTCAGTGAGTTTCATTCTTTGAAGATACTTCTTATACTCGTTTTAGTTAGCTTTTGTGTCACTATGACCGAAACACCTGAGAGGAACAACTTAGAGGAGGAAAAGTTTACTTGGGGCTTACGGTTTCAGAGGTGTCAGTCCATTGCCAATTCCATTGCTCAGGGCCTCAGGTGAGGCAACACATCAGGGGGTAGGACCCAGCCTAGAAAGGCTGTTCAGCTCATGGTGGAGTCATAAAGCAGGGGAGGGAGAAGGGGCCTTAGAGAAGATGCACCCTTCTAGGGGACACCCCAGTGATCCACCTACTCTAGTCACACACACCTTCCTGGACACTTCACCCAGTCAGTCCATTCAAATTAGGATGGACAATTACAGCTCTCATAATCCAATTATTTTACCTCTGAATATTCCTGCATTAACAGGAGTTTTTGGGGTCTCTTCATATTTAAACCATAACAACACTGATTTACACACACACACACACACACACACACACACACACACAAGAAAATAATGACCCCTACACTTTTCCCCTAATCTTACTTAAATCTAATTTGGACCACAAATAAGTCCCCTTGCCTTTTCTCTACTTCTCCAGGGTCAGCAAAGAAAATTTACCTAAATAGAAGCCCACTGTTGGCTATGAGCAAGTTCACTAGATAGGAGCATAAATATTAAAAGAGACTATAACATTCCTTGAGAGCTAGCAATACTTGATTGTGTGGGACCTATTCTTCGTGTAATGTGCACTGTTAGCAGACTAGCTTCAAACACCTATCAGGAGTTTAGTCAGGGAGCAATTCCATCGATAGGCACAGGAGTACATTAATCAGAGTGCAGTTACTAAAATAGTTTAATTGGGACTCTGAACCTTTGGAGAAGAATCATCTAGGAGACTTGGTAAAAGTTAAAACTTCCAGGATATCCCACCAACCCCTGGCCAGGATTTTTGATTTAGTATGTTTGAGACAAGGACTAGAAATCAATTTTTTAAATATGCACTTCACATGGTTCTAAGGACCATGTTTGGATAAATATTTACAAATACCTCCAGCAGACCACGTATATGAAATTGACAATAGGGACTAGAGGGTAGAAAATAAGGACAGGTAAATCTTTGAGGGAAAATCATAAAAAATCAAGTAACACAATATCCATGAAGTTAGTTTATTTTTTTTATCCAGCCAATATTTATTGTGATTCCATATTATGTAAGTACTATCCTAGCTTCTGAGCATACAATAGAAAAATCAAACAAAGGCTCTACCTTCATAGTTAGAGATCTACATCTTGTAAAATTTTTTGCTATATAAATAACTGAGGTAAAAATTATGTTCAATAAATTAAAAATGGAGATAGTGAAAATCCATTGGCATTTCCATGGTACCCAGTTGAAGATCATTTCTACTTGTGGTTAGTATGGTGATAACATTGATAGTGAGGTGACACATGATTGTATGTATCATCCTTCCATATGTACTGCACTGCATTATGAACATGTGTCAGTTTTCAGCAGAAAGAGAATGTCTAATTTAAATTCCTCCCATTATACTGGGAATGAATTTACCTGTGCCCAGCCTAACACCAACATAATTACACTTTCAAGCCCTGGCTATATCACATGAGAAGTGGCTTACAAAGGTAACAGTTGGTTAGAAGTAATCATCCTACACCAATCTGTGCCAGGAACCTTTTTCTTATATCAAAGTAGCTGGCTTCTAGAGTGTGTGCTTTCTACAACCACTCAGTACTTCTCACTTTATGGCAATTAGTAGTTCAATTAATACATATTTAAGATTGCTTTACAGGTATTTTGAGTCATAATAAGACATATGCTAAGTTCTCTATATAGATTGTTGGCATTAATAGCTATTCACCATATAAACAAGTGACTAACTAGGAAGTAATATGAAATATACTATCAATTATAACCTTCTCAAATAATATAAATTATAGGCTTAAAATGTAAATACCTAATCTTTGGAATCATTTTCAGAAATCTGATAAGGCTTAGGATGTTTATTAATGACATAGAACAAAAAATGAGTAGGTTTTCAGAAATAATTTGAAACTCTTGTCTTTATATAAATTTTATTTAGCCATAAATTTCATTAAACTAGAATAAAAACAGCATATATATATATATATACATATATATGTGTACATACATATGTGTGTATGTGTCATATATATATATATATATATATATATATATATATATATATATATATATATATATATGATATATGTGGCCTAAGCTGGAACCGAATTCCCCAAAAGTGGTTTTAGTAGATATTAAAAAATAACAATAACAATGCCAGGCATAGTGGTAGTTGCATGTAATCCCAGCTATTTAGGATGCTGAGGCATAAAAATTGCAAGTTTGAGACCAGCCTGGGAAATACAGCAAGATCCTGTCTCAAAAAAAAAATAAAAAAGACTGGGAATATATCTCAGTGTTTCCTAACATATCCAAGGCCCTGGTTTAAATCCTCAGTACTGCAAAAACAAAAACAAAAAACTCCAGTGGTCAAACTTGTTTGGAAAACATTGATCTAAAATATTTACTTGAAAAATACTGATAAGCTATAACAGTAAAAGATAATACTTAAAGGCTGCTTACTACATACTAAGCATAGAAGTTAATATTTTAGTTGAACTATCTCATTTAATCTTTTATAAAAATGAATATTTATTACAGATATGAATATCTAAAGTATAACTATGAACAGAAAAAACTGTATACAAAGATACTTAAATAGGAAAAACTATGAGATAAGTCATTAGTTATCACCAAAGTATTATTTATGCTGGATATAAAAATAAGACATCACCAAGATTATACTCATTTTTTGAATTGACATAAAAAATTAAATAAACAATAATCTAGTTATTTTGGAATTCACAGCTAATGGATTCACTACATTTTTCAATTTTCCATCTGAATATTTGGATTGTTCTGACACAAATTCATCTCAAATAGAAAACAATTTTCACTACAAGTAGTATTATAATTTTCCCTTGAATGCATTAGAAACAGATTGCAATTTGCTCTTAGGAAAGCTAAATACAATTTAATTAAATGCTTTTATAGTAAATGGTTCTTTAGTCACTAAATGGAAATTACAAAATCAGTGGTATGAATTCTGTACAAAACCATTCAGTTAAATAGAATTTTCATTATAAAAGATTGTATAATGTACACAAAATTACTAGAATGCAAAGAGAATGCAGGAAGATTATTTTAAAGAATAACTTAATGCTATGAAGTATTCAGTGTCAAGTTGCAAGGGAGCTCATTGACCTCCTGTGTTCTTACAGCAAGCATAACCACTAGAATCAAATAATGAAAACAAAAAAAGGGGTAGGGAGGGAGAGCATAGGAGGAAGATTACCTCAAGATAGGGAATAGGGGTGGGAGGGAAAAGGAGGGAGAAGGGGAATAGCATGGATGGTGGAAGGAGACTCTCATTATTATACAAAATACATGTATGAAGATGTGAATTTGGTGTCAATATACCTTATATACAAACAGAGATATGATAAATTGTGGTATAAAGGTGTATTAAGAATTGTAATGCAAAAAAATTAAGAGAGCTCTTGTATAATGGCATAATTTGGCATGAACAAACTTTATATACAGAGTTATGAAAAACTGTGCTGTGAATGGATAATTATGATTGTAATGCATTCCACTATTGTCATGTATGTAAGAAATAGAAAAAAAACGGAAACCCAGGGTCTTAATCAAATGGGCAAAGCATACATTCATCAGTGGGAATCAGTTAAAATAGCAGAAGATGCCATCTCCTAGTCGATAATTTTGCTCTGGTTACATAGCAGTACATTTATGTACATTCAAGGTTAACAGGGCAGGTCAAATTTTTGCATCTCATATTTTAGTACAGCATAGCTGGAAAGGATTGTAGGCATCTTCTAGCCCAATCACTTAGTTATAGGTAAGCAAGCTTGGATGACAGAATGACCAAAGGAAATTAAAAGAAGAGCATACATCCACCATCCATCTACACATCCATCCATTAATTCATCCTTCTTTTCATGCATTCATTCATTCAATAAATATTTATTCAATGCTTGTATATGCTGAACACTGGAGATATACTGGTGAGGAAAATTAAGATATATATGTGAGGGAGATCATACAGAGGAAATTAGAAAACTTTGTAATGAAACAATTACTGGAATACACCCACAATTACAAACCAAGGCAAGTGTTATGAAAGAAAGGGGCATATTCTATGGGAATTGTGTAACAAAGGAACCTAAGCTAAACCAGAGGGTAAAGAAGGGCTTTTCAGAGGAAGCAGATCTGGGATTGAGCACTAAAACCTGAATGAAAATTTCAGTCAAAGATATAGGTGCAGAAATCCTGCAGAGAGAGAATACTTAAGGAACAGAAAGTCCAGCATTTGTTTAGAAAGGAAAGAGAAGCAGCAGGAAAGTCTAGTGGGGTAGGGTATCCCAGACCAGCCAGGACCTTTGGTTCAGGTTATCATTTTTGGTTTTTATTTTAAAAAATCCATGGAAAACTATGAAAGAGTTTACACAGAAAGACAAAAGGATAGGTCTTATGTTTGAAGTTTCACCTGGGAAAATGCCAGATTCAAAAATACTAGCTTTTCTATGGAAAACTTCTCGTCTTAGAGTTTCTAAGATCCCTTGAAGAGTTCAAGTGATTTTCTTTCTTTCTAGTCCAATTTCTCTTTAAAAATGATATGGTCAGGATAGGAAAATTACCTGTATTCACTAATGCCTTTCTTGAAGGTAACCATTCTGGCTGGTCTTATTCAACCAAATGGGATGCTAAAATATATTATTGATAAGCCAGTAGAAATCCCAGCCTAGACTATATGAGGAAGTACAATGAACCAATCCAGAGGCTAAGGATTTAGACAAACCCACGTGATCTGTAATCTCAGCTCTGCAAGGTTTAAAGATGTTGAAACCTCCTCTAATCTTCCTCCCTTGAAGCCTCTAATGGCTTTTCCTGCCTGAAGAATGACGTCCCTGCTGCTCTGGGTTGTTCTCCTCTGTAACCTTCATCTTCCTCAACACATTCCACCAACTGACAATTGAACTACCTCTCTATGTCTTGGTTGCCCAGTTTACAAAATCATTATTAAGACAGGAGCTAAGTGGCACTTAGCAAATGGCAGAGCATATCATTATATGAGAAAGAACAGATGAAGGCCAGACATAGAATTTATTTGAATTATTA
This sequence comes from Marmota flaviventris, assembly GCF_047511675.1. Taxonomy (NCBI): domain Eukaryota; kingdom Metazoa; phylum Chordata; class Mammalia; order Rodentia; family Sciuridae; genus Marmota; species Marmota flaviventris. The sequence continues at coordinate 69,133,748 of NC_092508.1, forward strand.
ACTTTGTATTTTAGTAATAGTGTTTTTCTTCTTCTCCACAAAGTCCATAACCCTGAAGGAAGTACAAAGAGGGCCCTCACACTGAAGGATATTTTAAATGGAACATTTTCTTATAAAACATTTTTTCCAAACTGGATTTCAGGTCAGTGAATTACATCTTTATCTTCTGGAAGTGTCTTAAATGTATTTTGTTTTGTTTTTAGTAGCAGTGAATCTATATGGTCCTTGAAGACACATCAGTTGAAATACATAAAAAAGATATTATTTGGAAAATTCAAGTATCTACACAGGCACTTTTGACAAGACCATTAAGACTGGGATTGTTCAAAAGTAATAAGGCCAAGAGGAGTTTTAACAGAAAGGTGAAAGTTGAGAATGCATTGTTGAAATAATTTTAGCACGTGGTATATCTTTCAAGCATGGGAGAGAAGAATCTACTTTGGAGAGGTCATAAGACTTTTACTCAAAGAAAAATTCCATCATTAATCTAGAGAATCTGGAAGACAGACAAAAACCTCATTCTAACAGCAAGTTCTTTAAGGGTTATAAAATTGGCATTCACATTTAGTTCTTCAAATAAGTTATCAAATAAGTCTAATAAATGGTGAGATGAACTAAATAGTTTATAATGTTATAGTTGTGTGTGTGTGTGTATATATATATATATATATATATATATATATATATATATGTATGTATATTTCCACTAAATAAAACTGAATATTTTCATTTTTCTCTTTAGAAAATATGATTCATATGAAGTAGGTTTTAAACGAAATCAGACAAAAACCAAATATATTTTTATTATTGGAAAAGAAATTTACCATTTTAAACTAGTCTATCCTTTTTGCAACTTAGATAAAACAAAATTTGATTCCCAAGCATCCGGAATCAGTTCAAATAGGACTGCTGTTGGCATATATAGCATCTTTGTATGAAGTAGGAAAAAAGTATTCTTTCCTCACTTCCATTACCAACTCATTATTTTAAATCTGACAAAGCAGCAGGTACTGGACCCAGAAGCAAAGCAAAGCAAGTGTGTGAAATAAGAGAGGATTCTTTTGTTATAAATGAATATCTTGTTAACATATCATTTTAAACTTTGTTTTCTTATTTAAAGGACAAGAATATCTTCATCAGTCTGCAGAAAATAATATCATCTTGTATAATATTGAAACAGGAGAATCATATATCATTTTGAGTAATAGCACCATGGTATGTATCCAACCTCATCTTCCTCCTCGAAACCTTTGCTAGCTCTTCATGGACCAAGGAGCAAGTTAAAATTCTTAGCACCTGATCTGGATTCAACTTGCCTTCCTAGCTTCATCCCTGCTGCAGTCCTCCGGTTCTCTGCACTACTGGCCTGCTTTCCTCTCAGTCACCTAGCATCTATCCTCCTCTGTGGAGGTAGTGTGACTTAAGTTAAGAATGGGAACTCATTCCTTACAGTCAGGCAGATTGAGGTTCAAATACAGGTTCTGTCATTCACCAGTTACAGAATCTAGGATAATGTTCTATACTACACCAATTTAACTATGACTCAGTTTCTTCCTCTATAAAGTGGGAAAAATAGTACTTCTTTGGGTTCATGTAAGAATTAAATGAAATAACATTTAGAAGTGCTTGGGATAGAGCCTTCCACAGATTTAGTGCTCAATATATGGTAGCCATGATCCATGCATACGTACTGTTCTGTGCTCCTGGGTTTCCACCTTCTACTTCCTCTGCCTTAAAAACCTAATTCTGTTCAAACCAAGCTCAGCTAAAACTCGTCTCTGTAACCAATGACTTTCTCATCTGGATTCAATAACTTCTTATGTAATGCATTTCTAATGCTATATTGAATCTCTTCTATCGAACTTTCTAATGTGTAATGCTACTCATTCACAAGTGTTACATTATATGATTTTTTAAGTCACAAAGTTTATTTTATTTATTGCATCCTCCCCAATAGTGTATAGTGAATTTCTATTCATACACTAGGTACACATAAACATTCTCCAGTTGCACCGGAAGTGTATAGATGTAGGAGTGTATGAGTGACACAATATTCTTTTAGAATTATAAACTTATATGACTTTTATTTTTTCTGTATTCTAATCAACTTCTTCATAATTTCAGAAAAGTGTGAATGCTTCGAATTATGGTTTATCACCTGATCGGCAATTTGCATATCTTGAAAGTGATTATTCAAAGGTATCAACTATTTAATTTGTGTATATCTATTATATCCCCTATTAATCTAAAGGTTAATTTACAAAAGAAAAAGAAAATAAGAATCCATCTTCACTGATTCAAGAAGTAAATGAGCCACCCCAAAACATAACAAAACAGGCAAATAATTTAGAATTTGGCATTCTGGTTGGGTTATCACTATGCAAGCCACTTTCCTCTGGGGAAAATCACTTTATTTGGGAGCACTAATATCCATTAGAAAGGGGAGAATTATCCTATGTTTGATATCATAAGCCATTAGTTAATTTTCACACAGTTAAACACCATGAAAATTTATCACAATTGTACAAGTGTACAATTTTGGTGAAGTGCTCAAACATTATAATATATACTCAGTAGTAAGTCAGGGTTTATATCTGTTTCTGGTTTAGAAATTTTCCCACCAAGTCAGATGATTAAGCGTCACTTACTTTCTTCTTTCTGAATGAAGAGAAGAAAGTTGATCCTCTTATTTTTTTTCCTCCATACACTGACAAAAAAGAAAAGTGGTTTATTATCAAACTAGATTTCTAATAGTTACTTTCACATCAAGAATTTTTTGTTTTGACAACCACTTTTTTTCAGATCCTATTTGAGATGTAAAATTTCCTTAATATTTAGGGAGAAAAAAGGCATTCTTATCTCAACCAGATTGCTCTTTTTTTTTTTTTTTTTTGATCATTGATTATTTTCCAAAGACCTAGCCCCTGGGCATCAACAGTCTTCAAAAAGACATGCTTCAGTTGGGTGTGGAAGCACAAACCTGTAATACCAACTACTTGGGAGACTGAAGTAGAAGGATTGTAAATTCGCGGCAGCCTGGGTAACTTAGTGAGACTCTGTATCAAAATTTTAAATGCATAAATAAAACATTTTTTTAAAGAAAGACATGCTTAAAACAAATGTGGCTTCTTTTCAAGAGTTTGAAATCTCTTTAAGAAACAGAATCCAAAATGGCATTTGTATCATCAACAATCACTAACCTGAGTAAAAGCATACTTTAAAAAAAGAGCAACTTCATTCAGCGGGAATATAAGAAGTAACTGAGGGGCTGTGGCTCAGTGGTAGACTTGCCTAGCATATGTGAGGCACTGGGTTCCATTCTTAGCACCACATAAAAATAAATAAATAAAAATAAAGTTTAATCATATATATATTATTTATATATATGATTAAATATATATATATATATATTTATTTATATATATATATATATATATATAAAATATTTTTAAAGAATTAACTGAGCTGGTGGTCATTATCCATTTGAAGAGTTAATTTTCAAATGTGCTCCTGTTATAGACTCTGACAATGCATAAGTCCAATAAAGTTGAACAGATTATGTCCTCAAGGAGACAAAATGGCAATATAAATGAAAACTATAATTTAGTTGTTCTGAAACTTAACTTGCATGGTGTAATTGTGTTTGTGGTTTCTTTTAACAAAAGATATTTGAGTGTAAGAAGCTGAGATCTATGTTCAAGGGAGAGATCCTGTATATTACAAGCTTGAGTAGATTTGATCTGTAGACAATTTGGGAGCAGACATGGTTCAAAACATGTCAATACTCTTTCAAATTAACCAATTCTATTTCTTTTTGGATATGTGCTCTCCAAACAATCTTGTGATTAATCATTGGATTATCCAAATGCTGTCATACTTAAAAGTCAATGCCATAGAGAATAAATATTAATATTTTAGTCCCTGACAAAAAAGATAAATATCTTCCATTTATTTTTTTTCAATTTCTATTGTGTAGAAAACTGTGCTCAATTAAAGTCAAGAAATTTTCAACAAAAGAATATTTTGAATGAAATTCTGGATAAAAGGTATCATTATTTTTACCAAGGCACAGGACAATCCCTATGGGCTATGAAAATCATAGTGTTTTTTACTTCAATACAGGTAAACAAGAAGGAAAAATTCCTAGAATAAAGTGTGTCAAAGATAAGCATTTTTTTTAACCATGAGTCACATCCCCAGTCCTTTTTAAAATATTTTATTTAGAGACAGGGTCTTGCCGAGTTGCTTAGGGCCTTGCTAAATTGCTGAGACTGGCTTTGAACTCTCTATCCTCCTGCCTCAGTCTCCTGAGCTGCTGAGATTATAGGAAATATTAGCTTTTTATATTAAGAAATGATTTGGATATGCTTTTTGTGGAGTGAAAGTTAGATCACTGCTGAGATTTGTTCTGGAACTTGGACAAGCTTACAAAGTTCACAGTAAGACTCCTTAAATGAGGCTTGGTTTAGAAGTGAAACATAACCTTCCTAGTTCCTTGTGAAAACAGTACTTTTATAATTCTGAACTTTGAATGGGATTCTCTGTGATTATACATTATTGACATGAGCCTTTTAAAAATTATAATCTGTCTTTATCTCTCTTCTTTCTGACAGCTTTGGAGATACTCTTACACAGCAACATACCACATCTACGACCTTAGAAATGGGTAAAACGTCACCACTATTTACTAATACCATCTAATACCCAGAACTTTCCATTCTATCTCTAATTTGAGATTGACACAGTATTATCTTGTTACTAATTTCAATGTGTTATTTTTTTACAGTATATGTGAACCCACAAAACTGAAAATTCAGGGAACGATTTGAGATATTCACCTTTTTTTAAAATTTGACTACTATTTTAAACCTTTATGCACAATATAATTTTGGTTTTCCTGCTTTCAAAGAGCAAATTATGGATGTACTATTTATGGAAATAAACATATGTAGTCAAAGGACAAAAACATGCATGGAAATGAGATACTATTTTCAGGAGAGTGGCTACTTCATTGGAGGGAGGTGGGAGAGAGGGAAAGTCAGCATTAATTGTGTCCAACACATATTCCATGAATTGATTTTAAATTAATGACTTAAAAATGACAAAAATAATTATTTTAAAAATTACAAAATGTTTAACTTAATATTTAAAACACCAAATATTTTCCTAAACTTAGATGGTATATAAATTTCCATGTATTACATCATTTTCTTTATTTTTATGTATGCTTTAACTATTTAAAATAGTTATTGTTTAAAAGAAAAAAGTTAAATGAATGTAAAGGTAGGTGAGAACTGAGAGAGAAAATTCCAAGCAAAAGAAGAATATAATATATAAAGGTCCAAAAGGGAGACTGGACATGGAATTGCAGGAAACCCAAGGTGTGTCGAATTAGCTGAAATTGGAGGAGGGACCCACTTACCAGGGAGGATTGTGTAAGATTGAGAAAGAGTTGAGTCTCAGAGGTACAAGCCAAATTATAATGAGGAAACCACTGAAAAGCGTTTAGATCTCTTTCTGATGACAATAGGAAATCACTGAAGGATTTTAAATGGGACATGACATGATCAGATTTGCACTTTAGAAAAATCACTCTGGCTGGGTGTGGACAATGAATTGGTTCATTACTCATCTTAATGTGATACCCTCTTCGCTGTTACATAAAAGGTAATAATAATTATATGGCTTGAAGAGGCATTGAAAAAATCTTCTGGTCTGTTTCCCCTTTTGTCTGTCAAGAACACATTTTTTTAAAAAAAAATGACTATCTACTTCTTTTAAGTTTTCAGAAAAGAATAACTGATCTTCTTAAAATGTCACTTAAGAAATAGGAGCCCCTTCTTAAATAGACTTCAAAACCATCGAATGGATTCTAAGTCTTTCTCTTCTCTTTATCCACATCATCACATAATTCAAGAAACATTTACTGAATACTTATTATATTATAAACATATACAAGAGATTCAATATAAGAAATCCAAATTTGCTCTCAAAAAACCTTTAGGACAGTGAGCTGACAATCTTAGTCTTTGAGTACAATTTCTTACGTCTTTATTCATGCCTGTGCTTTTCTTTTAATCATTTTTGAAATTCCCTATGTTTAGATCTACCAAATATGAAAGGATTCCAAAAAATGACAGTATTAATATTTTAATTATGGTTTGTATAAACTTTAAAACCTAAAACCATATTAAATATCTAGCCTGCCTGCAGTGAATGTAATCAAACCACTATTTGTTTTCTGTTTTCTGTACAACTGTCTAAAATCTCAGACTTTTTTTTTCTGATCAGGTGAATACATTATGAGTGATGGATGAAAAATTACTTGAGATTCAAGATATGACTGAATGCCACTAATTCCGAGCATCTTTCATGCCTCTATAGACATTCTTTAGCACGGAGAAAATTAATATGGTTCTAGTTTCGAGCTAATTAAGGAACCCCTAGAAGATGACAGCCTTTGTAAAGCACCATCATCCTCCCTCTCTCATACTCCAAGTGACTCAACAACTGTTGTGGCTTTCCCATCATGAAGAAGTATTCACTGAGATTTTCAGTTTGGTGCTAACTATGTAATCCCATAGATTAATTCCACCTAGTACAAAAACTAAGTCAGTGTTACAATGTCAAAGGTAACATGAATACTGACTTGAAAGAGAGTTGCAAACCAGGAGAATGTCCTTTCTGAGAGTCATTCCCCGATTGTGTCCTCCCATAGTTTTCAATTTTTTCCAAACCTCCCCAAGGTGTGGCATTCAAATCCTGCCCTCTAGTGGCCAGCATTCCCACTGCCGCATCCATGGTTATCTTTCTCCAAGGTAGAGATTTTTCTTATCAAACCCATGCCTTCTCCCTTCATTGCTTTCTAGATATCATGTTGCATGAATTAATGAGTTAAATCAAGTTAATACGTGTTACAGGACTTCACAGGTGTCTAAGAATTCAGATAATAGGAAAGGAAGAAATATTAAACATGTATCAGGTCCAGGGTTAGAGAGAGATTTTGGAAGAAGGAACAGGGAATCCTTCTTGGGGCTCCTCAAATTAGACTTTGGAGGTAGGTCTTGCTGTGTGGTTCCACAAAAACTGTCTTGATGAAAGTATTAATACAATCTTCAAGAAGTTTAACTTAAACATAGCTTCCTATGATTCTGTAACATAAAAATCTGAATGTGTTCTTGCTAAAGAACTGCAAAAGCTCCACAATACAAGCAACTCAATGGAGACTTACAGAACGACTCTAAACATTGAAGTGAGATTTTTGGCCAATAGAATATTTGAAATTTCTCTACGGGTGGAGAACTTTGCAAGCTTAAGGCATACTGCCCAGTATAAGATCTGTTTTTCAGTTTAGCTTGAGATCAGATGTTCCTTTCCTTTTCTGATTTTAAGTCAGATCCCTGGGGAGATTGTCAAATGGCATCTTATTTTCAAAAATTTGAAATGCATATGCATTCACAGAGATGGGGGTTGTGAATGAGAATGTGGAAGAGCACATATTAAACTTCAGCACAATTATAGAATTTCAGAGTTGGAAGGCACTTCAGCCACCATCTTAATCTGGTGTGTGCAAATTTTACAGTCTCAGGGGTTAAAAGACTTGAGTTTAATTTGGGGTCTGCCAAAAACTAGCAATGTGATCTTAAAAAGTCATATCATGCATCTAAACCTCTCAATTGTCTTCTATAAAACAAAGGGATTCTATCAGATAATCTCTAGAGATATCCCTACGGTCTATAAATCCACTTACCTCACTATAAGGTCTGAAAACTGAAACTCAGGAAAGTTAAGTGACTTATAACTAGTGGAAGGAGGTATACGGCACCCATATCTCCAGGAACAGAGACATTTCTTAGAATTGTCCTTCATTTTTATGGCTTGTTGTTTTTTTATGTTTATGCAGATTTTTTTGTTGTTGTTTTTGCATTGAACAGCAAAGTTCCTTGTGTTTCTTTCTTTCTTCATTTCTTTCTAGAGAATTTGTAAAAGGATATGAGCTTCCTCGTCCAATTCAGTATTTATGCTGGTCGCCTGTTGGGAGTAAATTAGTAAGTGTTTAAATTATAGAAGTGTTTAATCATTTAAATAAAAGAGGAGCCATTTGATTTTGGCCTTTGTTAAATTTCCCTGCCTAAACGGAAAAAAAAAAAAAATACATTCATGACTATTTTAGTGGTTAAAAACGGGAAGAGTTTGGATAAATTGAAACCCATCTGAGAATTCCGCAAAATCTCAAGCTCATGGATAGACTTCTTTAAATATCGCAGTCAAAAACTTTATCCTTATACTCAGCCAGAATGCGTTGTGCCAGAAAACTCAGGAAAAATATGGTTTTCACAAGTTTCCCAGACTAGCTTCAGACAACATGAAATTTTGTCCAAGCTCTTATTTAAGGACTCTAAATAAAGATTAGATCTGGCTAGCTATTAATATTCAGAGTTTATCTGACTTTTTGTCAATATGCATAACTACTTATTTGAGTAATAAAAACAAGTATAATAGAATTCATTTTTTATTTGATGTAGATTTTTAAAATCATAATCAATGTTAATGTGGGCTAATTGTTGAGGTTTTAAACCTATTGAAATATTTTTATTGGGAGTCTTTTTTGCATTTGAATCACCACCCTTTATAAAGGAATTTGTGAATAATTAAATCAAATCTATATCCTTTACTATATTTGTTAGGAAATTTTCCTACTGACTAACTTACCACCACTTCTAGGTATACGTCTACCAAAACAATATCTATTTGAAACAAAGACCAGGGGACCCACCTTTTCAAATTACATATAATGGAAAAGAAAATAAAATATTTAATGGAATCCCAGACTGGGTTTATGAAGGTAAGCTGTATTCTCTTTCTACTGGTGCTGTTTTAGGCTTTAATTGAAAACTATTTCATGCATTCAGCAAGATTAAGATGAGTGACATCTTATTTTGTTAAGTGTTTGCATTTCTAAAAGCTATTATTAGGTTATGAACAATATATGCATATTTGAAAAGAACTAAATCTTGTTATCAAAAGACCGGTAAAATTTATTTTCACGAACATTACTACAAAGTAATAGTAATAATTTATATCCCAAGAAGTATTTAGTCCTTAGGTACTGTGTTAGTCTTTTTATGTTTGCATTTTCTTAAGAAAGAAATCTCCCCCACCCCCAAACTAAATACTGTCTATGTTATTTTTTAAGAAAATGTTCTTAGTTTTTTTATATTCTCTTGAATTTTGTCTCCATTCTAGGTTATGTAGGATTTAGCACGTAACTGAAATTTAAAAGGTCTCTAATCCCTGCCTTTATGAAATATATAAATATATAAAAAATATAACATCGCCAACCCTATTTTTAAAAATTTCCAGGATAGAAAGTCAACTTTCAGGGGGCTGGAGTTGTGGCTCAGTGGTAGAGCACTTGCCTGGCATGTGTGAGGCCCTGAGTTTAATCCTCAGCACCATATATAAATAAATAAAATAAAAGATCCATTGAAAACTAAAAAAAAAAAAAAAAAAAAAAAAGGAAGTCAACTTTCAATGGCTATCTCCTCCCTAGTTAAACTAGAGTTCTCCCTGTTTGGGCAGCTTTAGGTTAGTATAGAAGCCAAAAACTGCCCTAAAAGGAAAAACTAATTATAGATAATATGTTTATATTTTATTTTAAAAGTTACATTTCTCATTAATGTCAATTGCTAACAAGACTAATTCATATTTAATATGGCATGTAAGTTTAAACTGTTCCTCTTAATTCAGACTATTTATTTTTGTAATAACCAAAGTATGTCATGTGTCATATTCAGTCCAAAAATAGCTATTTAGAACTGATTGCAATGATTTTAAGAGTAAGACTTAATTGTAATTAATATAATAGTACTTTTTTTTTTCAGAGGAAATGCTTGCTACAAAATATGCTCTCTGGTGGTCTCCTAACGGAAAATTTTTGGCATACGCAGAATTTAATGATACAGATATACCAGTTATTGCCTATTCTTATTATGGTGATGAGCAGTATCCTAGAACAATAAATATTCCATACCCAAAGGTATGTTGACTACTTTCAGCAGACGCCTTCATTTCCTTGGTGTCAAAATGAGCAGTCATTATTACCATGAGTGGAGGTGGGATCAACATGTTCAGAGAGCTTCTTGTCCTTGTGCATTGTAAGGCAAACATTGTGCTGTGCTCTATTGTTGATGTGGACATCTGTTGCTTTGGACATCTGGTTGTACTGGATGAAATAGACTTTGCAAAATCCATTGCAGAATCTTTGAGAAACATATGGTCTAGATCATGGAGGAAAAACAAGCTTAACTTAATTTTAATGTTTTTTTTTTTCATATTTCATGCTCCAAATTCAGGGTAAAGTTCTGTTTAGCATTTCCCTCTTGAATTCTCATGTAAATGCAAGCTAGAATGGGAAATGCAAATGTTGAATTTGATGTTTCTGTCAGGTAGAAGCAGGCATGGGTTATGGTCTTTTGTGGACATATAGTGACATTTGTGAACCTCAGTTTCTTCCTCAAGGAAATGAAAGAAGTGGACTGGGGTAAGTGCAGAGTTTTTTTTGCATAACAAACATTCTAGCATTATTATCGTACATTCCTTCTGTTCAGGCCCATGAGTACAGAAAAAGGATATGAGTATATAATAGAAGAATAGCCAACTCACAGTGAAGAGGTATTGCAACCTAATTTCAATTTAAAGGAGAAATTTAAAAGAAATCGAAGCACAAACTCACCTCTTGCATGAGGAATTGGGTATGATTTTAGGATATGGCTTTTGTCTTCTGTTTCCTGTATTTTTTTTGGGGGGGGGCCAGGCAGAACACTGTCATGCATGGACCCAGTGGGTCCCTCTATGTGCAGGATGACAGTGTGGATCTGCACAAGTGGACTTAGAAGCAAGACAAACATGCAACAGAAAAAAATAGAATTGCAGATAGTATCATGTTTATATTCAAAGTAATTTTTAAGAGATCAGTAGATAGGAAATGGGTATTTAGATAGGAGACCCCTCGAGGGATATTGTAGAAAGTTGGAAGTGTTTGGATGTGAGAAGACTAATACTTAGGATCTAAGACATAAAATAATTTAAATCTTTGAAAGAGTTTATAGGAGTTGGGAAAGATCAGGAAACTCAGAACTGAGGAGCCACTGACACTGACTAGGACTTTTCGACCCGCATTCTTATGTTCCTTTGAAGACTAGAGTTGCTGAAACATCTGACATTGGACAGAGAGACAGGAATATCCCAAAGAATCAAGGATTTCCCAGCCACACCTGGGAGGTCCTAGGAGAGACTAAACAGTTCTCTAGATGAATGCAATCAGCACTGAGTCATGGAACACTGAGTACCTAAACTTTGTGATTTAAATTTTATTATAACTGTAAGATTCTCTCTCTCTTTGCAGTAAAATAACAGGAATTCTAAGAAGCTGTCTAGGCATAAGCTATACTGTCATGTAAATTTTAGGCATGCCATAGCACAGGAAGTACAAAACAAGAAAAGTGTAAATCCCATGGACATTTTATTTGGAAGCGGAATTTTCCTAATCTTTTGGGATGCTAGCAGTAGTAATACAAGAAGCTAGGAGACTGAGCATTTGGTTACTGTCCTAATCCAAATTACATGGCAAAAGCCAAAAGTATGTTTCATTTATTTCTTTTCACTATCCTAACAAACCAATCTTCTTCTCTCCTCCCCTAAGCACACAGATGAATGCTATAATAGTGAAAGAACTATCATGAAAATCAGAAAAGAGAACACAGATTGAAAAACTACTTATTCATATCCCAAACATTTTCCACTATAAATTGAAGCTCTTTCATTAAGCACTTAAAATGTATGTTCTTACTCCAGTTGACAACACTTGTAACTGCCCTGAAAAATAAAATTGAAATGAAGTTCCTGGTTAGGCAATAAAGAGACTAAATCCAACATAATATACTCAACTATATTAAGTTATAAAAATGTGTCTAAACTCCTGAAGTGTCTTTAAAATATTGGTGATAAACGGAATTTTGTGAATTTATATATTTCCTTTTTTTTTTTTTTTTTGGCAGGCTGGGGCTAAGAATCCTATTGTTCGGATATTTATTATTGACACAACTTACCCTCAGCATGTGGGTCCCAGGGAAGTGCCAGTTCCAGCAATGATAGCCTCAAGGTGATTAATTTCAGATTTCTGAATTTTAACTGAATTTTATCATGTAGAAACTTTTAAATCAGAATTTACACTTCTTTTCTAGGGAATTTATGGATGTGCATGCTATAAGCTCAAAAAGTAAAAATTGCACACACAATACATACAAACTTAAAAATCATAAATATTTCTTAAATTGTTTTTTTTTTTTAAGTAGCCCTTTTACACATATAAAAGGGGCTACAATGATCCACCTTTATGAAGCTTTCCTCAGACATTCAGCTATCAGCTCAGGATCAAAAAGAAGATAGTAAAATTCATGTATGTCCTCCATCTCAGGCTTCTTTCAAGTGTGGTTTACTTTCTCTCAAGCGAAGGTTTATAGATTCATCCTGTGTCATATATGCATAATAAACAAGAAAAGATAGGTTAACCCTCTCCAAATATAAGGATTTTAAAATTTTTATTCATTTATTTTGCTAGAAAGTAGTCTCTTTTCAATTTTCTAATCCTGGAGTTATCGACTTGGGGATTATTTATAGACAGACAGGAAAGTGAAGTATTCTCACCTCCCCAGCATTAGACCTCATGTAGAGTTTCTCTGTTTTGTCCTGATTACAGCAAACTTCTAGTCCCACAATCCATCCTCTGTGGTCTCTTTTGGTTGAAATGATAAGGGAAAGGTGTCCCCACATCCTGGCTGCTGAGGTTTCTTACCTAGCCTCCTGCCTAGCAGACCCAGCCTTTGGCTTCTCCAGCCTCATGAAGGAGAATCAGCTAGGGCCCAGTGATTAATCCCTGATCCAGAAAAGAACCACATAGGAAGCCCCTACTGGCACTTACCTAAGTAAATCCACTCTTCAGTACTAAAAACAACTTTAACTTTTCAAACTATCAGTTCTTCCTCACCCCAATTTAGTTGATGGAAAGGTGACTGAATACATCATTTTTTTAAAACTCATTCTCCTTAGATGGTAAATGGAATAGAAGTAGTACCATATAGAGTTAAGAGGCTTGTCTGAACATTTAAAAATATATATATAATAATAGTAATAACTCATCAATTTTGAACATATATTATTTAGCAAGCATAGTCTTAAAGCACCTTAGTTACTTTTAGCTAATCTTTACAGATTTAAAATTAATACTTTTGTTTCCATTTTATATAGAAACAGAAACATAGAATGGTTAAATAATTGGCTTGAAGTTACACAACTAAGAGGATATAAAGACAGAATTTGAGCCCCCAAACTCCTTCAGTTCTGTGGAAGACTGCAAAATTCTGTTTCATTTCATTTCATTCTTTTATTTATTTATTCATTCATTCATTCATCCATGTATTTATTTATTTATTTATTTCAGTACCAGGAATTAAATCTAGGGGCATTCTACCACTGAGCTATATCCCCAGCCCTTTTTATTTTTTTTTTTTTTTATTTTAAGACAGGGCCTCACTCAGTTGCCCAGGCTGGCCTCAAAATTGCAATCATTCTACCTCAATCTCCAGAATGGCTGGGATTATAGGCATGCACCACTGCACCAGCTCTGATTCATTTTACATTGACATTCCCCTATTTACAAATCATCTTCACATAATCTTTGCTGCCATTCATTGACATCTACTATGTACCAAACACTAATATAGTTATTTCATATCCATCATCCAGTTATTATATTAACCCAAATTTCAATACCTCTTATCACAGCTAACACTCTGCTTCCAACACAAACACGCCTCTAGACAAAAGTGGTTTTGTCAATGTAAAACCTTTTTTTACACCAAGTAGACAGCAAAAAAAAAAATGTGATTCCTTGCACAAAATACAAAGTTTAATGCTTTTCTCCATTCTAGATGGACCAGTAGCTTTGGCCTTATGTCTTCAATTATTAACTAAGATGTGACTATCCCAGAATGGAGAGAAAACGCAAGTGAAATTATTTTATCAGGAGTCAGCAGATACATTTAAAATTCTTTTCAGAGAAAGGAAAGTTTTATCTTCCTTTTCTGTTGAGCAAATATTCCATAATAATAAGATAAATTCTTTAGAAAACATAAAATAAGAAATTATTTAAATGTGATGTGTTTATGGTTGTGATTATCTGTTTTGATTTATTTTCAGTGATTACTATTTCAGTTGGCTGACATGGGTCAATGATGAACGAATATGTTTGCAGTGGCTAAAAAGAGTCCAGAATGTATCTGTCTTGTCTATATGTGCTTTCAGGGAAGACTGGCAGATATGGGATTGCCCAAAGGTAAAGTATATTAATGCTAGAGATACATATTTCTGAAGATGAAAGCACAACAGTAGAAACACATTTATAGCTAATATGTAATATATAAAGGTAGAATTACTGCATCAAACTGGAAAATGCTTGGCAAAAATATACTCTATATTCACAAGTCCACCATTGCTTTAAATGGATTAGATATTTGTTGCTTTCTCAAATGACTTTAACCTTGAAATTGGGTAGAGAAAAAGACTAAATGAGGCAGCTTAACACTGGGAAAATCAGGTATTTGGTTCTCAATTAGGATGGTCATCCATCCTTTTGCAATTATAAGATTAGCAGTCAACAAAAGCAAAGTAATGAAGATAAAAACATAAAGTGGTTCTACTATGGAAATCAATGTGTTTTAGACAAGAGAAGGAGAAGAAATGCAAATGGGGCATGTTCAATTCAATGTCAAAATTAAAAAGTAAAAATTCCAAAAGAAATGAATATCAAAAGAAAGCCTAACATACTCATTTTAAATCCAAGGTGGATGTCCGAAAACATGACATGAAATATTAGATCAAATTATCTTATTATCCATTTATCTTAAGGAAGTACCCCACACCTAAGGGGAGGAATTTGAAAATTAGAGACAGATTTCTACTGAGATTTATTGTTTCCATTGCTCAAATCTAAACATAATCTGTTGACATGAATGAGTCAGAAGCTTCTTTAACCAATTTAAAAGTTTTAAAATATTCTGGCTCTTAAGTACTCATATTAAAGACTATGAAATTCAAAATTTCTTTAAATAAGAAATTTGATGGGTTCATTTCATGAGATTTCTAATTTTGAAGAAATGTTTCATTAAACCAAATATAGAATAAAGCTACTTAAAAGTAAGAAGAAAAGCACAGAACAATCATAGAAAATCATTAAATTCGATCTAGAAATTAGGACAATATGTTTTACATTGAAAAAGTCATATGACTCTGTTTGAAAATGTATTAGGGCTGCAATAGTCAACATTACTCAAGCTGAAATATTTTTAAAATCACTACTGTGTCTGAAAGAGACTTGGCTGATTTTGATGAACTATGCTAGCTTATTTTTATTTATATTTTGATATACAAAGTAGAAATATTTGGCTTTATTGATTGCTCATAGGCAAAAGTATAAACAAACAAACAAACTGACCTTAATTATACTAGTTGATTTGAAACCATTGGTCTGAATAGTCAGCTTTGGTTAAAAATATCTTCAAAATTCACTAGATCTAGTGATTAGAAACTACTGCCTTAATTTTGTTAGCTTGAAAACTAGGAGATTTATTATTTAGACACAATTTTTAACTAATTAATATCTTTAGTTAAAAACTGGAATTGCTTTGGTATCCAAAATTCTAATTTATAAAAATGTGAGATAACATTAACCTAAATTTACAGAATATCAAAGATGTTCATCCAATGAAGTATGGAAGTCCCCTGAATAGAAACATTCTTGCCAGAAATGTTATTACATTTAAAATACCAGAACTGAATAACCATAGGATTTCTAAACAACCTCTATTTCAGAATACTATGAAAAATTTATACAACACATTTTCAGATTTGAGAACAATGGTGTTGCATTTTCCAGCAAACATACTCATGACTTACACTGTGTTTGGGGTTTGAAAACCAATAATATTTAAGGTTAGAGGACTTATCAATAATTTATTGGTGTTCAGAGCCATACATAAAGCAAAGAATCAAAAGAAACTGACAATAGATACTTGTAATTACAATTGTGAGATATATTAAGAAATTTATAGTTTGAGACACTAATATCGTCTTACATTATTATTGTCCTCCCAAAAGAGGATTAAAATGAAGTTTATCTTTATGATTAAAAATGAAGAATCAAAAAAGTTTCACTAGTTTTTCAAGTCTTGTCTTTTTTATTCTCTCGTAGGCACTGGCTTCTCCATATAGGAGATAATACAAACTGTCCTTAAAATTTATTATTCCCATGCCTTTTTTGGCAGTACATCTTCTCATGGTTCTCTTACATTGTTAACTACTCTTTTCCTTTATAGTTCTGCTGACTTCTCTAGACATCTTATCCTCCTATTTAATGTATTTGCAAGATAGGCTGTTATAACAAAACAACAACCTCCAATGATTCAGTAGGTTACAGTAGAAGTTTATTTCATATTCATATTCATATACCCATCAAATAGTGAGTCCAAGTAAGAGGAGTGTGGTAAGGACTGGGAGAGGGGATGCTCTGTTCCATATAATCATCCAGGAACCCAGATGATAGAATTTCTGCTAGCTTCATTTGTGGTTTTCAATACTATTCTAAAGTTATTAAA
This sequence comes from Marmota flaviventris, assembly GCF_047511675.1. Lineage (NCBI taxonomy): Eukaryota > Metazoa > Chordata > Mammalia > Rodentia > Sciuridae > Marmota > Marmota flaviventris. Next base: position 69,150,460 of record NC_092508.1, read on the forward strand.
ATTGAGCATCAAGATCCAGACATAGGATAGAGAAAAGAATGGAGGAACATGAATAAGATTTTTTTTTTTTTTTTTTTTTTTTTGGCTAGGTCTAGAAAGAGCCTTACTAATTTCAACTTATACACCATTGGCTAAAACATATCACATGACCACATCCAACTGCAAAGGAGGCTGGGAAATGTAGCATACTCATAGCCCACCCAAAGGAAGAAATAGCTCCTGATTATCCTGCTTCCTCTATCTCAACTCTCTTTGGGTAGTTTTATCCACATCAGAGGTTTCTGTTACTACTTACCAACATTATTTATAAAGATTTCAACTTTTAAATAGCTGTGACTACATTTTCTCTACTTCATCCTCACTACCAAGACCTTCATTTGGTTCTTTATTATTCTTTTCCCAAACATTACTACAACATTCCAGTTGGTCCCCTGCCTCCTTCCATCTTACCTATTTCTAACCCATTCTCTTTATCATGTTCAAAATCATATTTTCTTAACGGTGGATTTGAAGTCTTTCAAAGATTTATTTACAGGAGAAATTCAAACTTCTTAGGATGGCATAAAGGTTGCTCAAGATCTTGCTCATACTTATGCCTCTTCCCTGTAGTCACTTTCCACTGAGCCATATTGAACCACTTGGGTTAACTAATCCAGTCTGGTGTTGTTTGTTGTTCTTTTTCTAATTATTTGTCTAGAAAAGCCTATTCACCCTTTTAGAATTACTAAACATTTGTTTAATAAATGATCAATGCTATTATGCTAAAATGTAAACCAAAATAAGATTTAACGCAGATTTTAAAATTTCACGAGAAATTCTTAAGACCAAGAAAAGAATTTAATCTCCATTATGAATTTCCTTTTCACCTACACTAATTCAAGTGCTTGAACTATGCTGGATCTCCATACATGTTTGATAATTCTAAAGTACCACTTTATAAAAGATTTAACCAGAATAAAGATCTGAAACTAGATCCAGCAGGCAAAGTACCCATGTGTATACAGCAGCACTATTATATAAGATTTTTAATAGAATCTTCTTAAATTCAAAATCGAAGATAGTTGACTAGCCATAGGACTCTCTGGCCAAGCAGTTTAACTGGTCCCAAATGTCCAGATTATATTTAAAAAAATTTTCTGCTAATACCATGTTTGATGTGATCTTTTGTCTTTCAGACCCAGGAACATATAGAAGAAAGCAGAACTGGATGGGCTGGTGGAGTATGATTTTGCTACCTTTTCCTTACATTTTAATGCCACTTGACAGATTCTCAACTATCAAAGGACTCTCTCCAATGTTCTCAAACCGGCACTTTTTGTTTTTCAATTGATATATATATATATATATATATATATATATATATATATATATATATACACACACACACACACACACACACACATACATACATACATACACACACACACACACTTTTGAAAATGGGTGTAAGTTGCTGAGGGTCTTGCTAAGTTGCTGAGACTGGCCTTCAACTTGCCATCCTTCTCCTGCCTCAGCCTCCTGAGTCACTGGGATTACAGGCATGCACCACCACACCCCACTACTAACTGATAGTATTTCTTAAATACAACAACATTTAATCAGTTTGCAAAAGAAAACACAAATCTTAGTAGATGGGATAAAATCATCTTAATATTTATGCCATTTTAATCAAGGAAAAATAAAGACATTAGGAATCCTTGTGAGTTAAATGCAAACTATCTCTTAATATATTTCATATAAACTAAACTGAATTTCATATATGCATATTCTTATAAGCATTGACTTGGTATCAAATAGGCAAATGTGTTTTATTATGATTTGTGATTACTTATATCTGGAAATTTTGGATAAATTGTTATTATTGTTGTTTGGTGATATATGAGGAATTCTAGTGTAAAAATCATGTTTTAGTGAAATATACCAATTGTATCTAATATCCTATAAAAATAATACAAAATAGGATGGAGAATAGTGAATGTGGTTTGAATGCTGTCACTCACTCATCACATACATAATTTAATTCAACTAGCATTTCAGTTTGGGGATGCCACTTTTTTTTGAAATTTGAACACATTATGCAAAAAAGAAAATTTTTAGGACCAGATTTAATACATTGACTCATGACATAAAGACAGTAAAGAATTCAGAATTCAATTCTAAGATCATACATCTTTAACAAATTCTAACTTAAAATGGCCAGAGAGAAGGAAATAAAAATTTAAAAAATATATATCCAGGTATTAAAAATTCTTAGTTGAACACTTTTCTGTATCCAGTAATTTTTGTCTTACAGGCTACTATATTTACGCTCAGCCTTTAATGAAAGATATTTCAGTTTTATTTACTAACTAGGGACCAGTAGAACTTTATTAATAACATACAGTAATGTAACTACACTCTGAGGTAATAAGAATTGATTTTAAAAAGTCAAAAAGTTCTATTTTAATATACTTTTTGCCACACTATTATGTTATTACAGGAAAAATTAGCAATAACCAGTGGGGGGAGGGAAAGGATTCTGTAAATTGTCTGCTTTCTTGATCATCAGAAGCTCAACCTCCAGAAAGGTCATTCCTATTTCTATATCAGCATTTGAAAATGTGAAGAATGAGGAAAATCAAGATCCTAATTCAATCCCATTGCAAAGATTTCTAATAAAGAATCGGAAGAAAGAGTGCTTAAAAATATCCTTGTGTTCTTCATGATGATAATGTTATTAGATTTATAATACGGTAATATGAATGATATGCTTACAAAAAGATCAGCAATGATGCAAACAAACTTCTCAAAGATATTACCTTGGGTATCTAGACCTTGCTTCAGAAATGCTGAAGTGCCCAAAACACTCTGAACATTTTTAGAATACACCTTTTGAAAGGTCTTGAGATCAATTGCATCTTAATTTTTAAAGTTCATATTACAACAAACTTGCATTTTCCAATAAGGGCTGGATGAGTGAGTGAATGAATGAAGGAATTGTCTTGTAAAATTATGGAATGTTTTTGAAATACCCCTAATAGAGTACATATGTTGTCCTGTGAGAGAAGATGAGGTCCCTTCATTGAATCAGAAATCATGCCCAACTAAATTTAAAAAATAAGTGAATTCTTTACTTGGAACATGTGATTTTGTGCCAGGATATTTAATGTTTTAGAATTCTGTTGGAAACAATTTGTTTTTCTTATGTGTTAACGTCAATCTTTTAAAATTTATTGAATAGTCAGTAAACCTTCTAAATTCCAGAAGAAGAATTCTCAAAAATTCTTTTCACTGGTAGCTTTTAAGAGTAAATTCACACCCTCTCAATGCATCTGCCTTATAAATTCTGATATGCTCTTGAAAAAGTCAGGCCACAATTTTTATAGAGTCATAATATGTTGCATAGCTTCCTTTGATCTCTGCTCAAACTAGTGACTTAATGAAATTAACCAGAGAAGATCTAGAAATGTATATGTACTTTACACATTTGTTCAAATAATATTTGATTTTTTTTTTTTGAGGGAGTGTGGTTTCTGGAAATTGAACCCAAGGCCTCAAATATGCTAGGAAAATGCTTTATCACTAAATTACATTGCCAGGCTTGCTTAAATAATATTTATTGGGTCTTAAAAGTATATAGGCTAGTTGTATTAATGTAAATTTTAAAAGCAGTTTTAGAGAAGGGGTTCCTTTAGAATTTATCAAAGAAATTTAAACTGAAAAAGACTTTGGAAGATCATCTATAAATTAAAAAGAAATTAGGGCTAGAGGTACAACTCAGGAGTACAGCACTTGTCTAGCACACATGAGGCCCTGGGTTCAATCCCCAACACTACCAAAAAAAAAAAAAAAAAAAAAAAAAAGCTTGGTAAGAGTAACTAACTTGTTAGTTGCAGGCATAGGAATTAACGAATGGGTTTCCTAAATTCTAAGAATTTTATTTACCACTTTCTTTTTTCAGCACTGAAACATTTCATGTCTTAACTTAAGGTAAATAACTGTACTCTTTGGTATTTTGTCAAAGAAATAAAAAAAATCACTCTAAATAAATTGACTTTTTCCCTTTAAAGAGCAGACCAAAAAAGGGAAAATTTAACAGAAGAATCTAGAATTTAATCCTTTATAACTGGAGAACAAGCACTGAAAGCATATTGCTTAGACTGCAAAATCACTATGAAATTATTTTAAAATAATTAAGAAGTACATTACACCTTCTTTAGGCTGTTGGAGAAACCTCTTGGTTAAAAACAAATAAGTTTCTACTTGATGTTGGAAAGCCTTTGCTTTTGGTTGAATGTGAACTCAGTTTAGGCATCAGCCTTATGTCATTTAACCACTAAGACAAGATATAGCATGGTGGTAAATAATCTCACTTTTCAAGCAAAACATTTAAATGGCTTTGCACTTCACATTGAGAAGAGCAATTCATCAGAAATTCTAAGCATAATAAAAAGGCCAGTGTAGGGGCCTTGTTAAAACTGACAACAGCCTAGCTGTGTGGCTTATCTAGGTCCAGGTGTGACTTGCTGAAAGAAGCACTTAACTCAGAATGCATTAGGGGCCTAGCTCTGGCCCAATGAGAGCGGAAATATTTCACACTCTCTTTACCTCACCCAAGTTACCCCAATCATCTAAACCAGCTGTTCCGCAACCAAAGAGGAGAGAGAAGATAACAGTCTTTGCTTAACAGAAAGATTCTTCCTGTTTGCCTGATTCTGGTATCTTAAAATATAACACTCTACCCAGTTATTTTTTTTTAATTTTCCATAAAAGCAAAATTTTAGGTTTTAATACAGAACAGCCTTTTCAAAGTCTCTTAATTGACTACAAGTGTGTGGATAACTTTTTTTTTTTAACTGTTACCTTAATCCATTAAATCCTAATTTTTCAATTCTGTGAATATTTCAGCAAAATTGATACAGAAACATTAAAATAGGTTGGAGATCATAATCTACAGCTTATACATATTATTGTATTAATTAATATTCTATTATAGTATAATTATATATTGTTGTATAATTATATATAATTGTATTAGCATCATATCCTAGAAGTTTTGTAGGTGTTCCTCATTTATGACAGTGGTACAAAATGGGTTAAAGTATTTTGTGACTCAGATTTCATGTTAGTGATTAAGACATCATAAAACCAATTTTTGTCTTTCACACTAAGTAGGAGGACATAAAGAGGTTACTAGTAGGCAATTATATCTTTAGGCTAAGAAGACAAAACTTCATTCTGAAGAAACAATTTTGGTAAAGACCCAGATAATAATAAAATTCCATTCACAAAATTGCATATCAGTTTTCTTTACCTGGGTCCCATGACTCATAATTTCACTTAATTGCAAAACCCTACCAGGATTAGTGTTTATTATTAATAAGCAAGCCTAATGAAGGAATCATATAAGGAGACAGCAGTTTTTCATTATTCATTTTTCCATTTTGTTCAATGTTTATTAAAAGAAAAATTTTAAACAAATTAAATTTAGCAGAGATTCTTTGAGCAAAGAACAATTCATGAATCAGGCAGCACTCAGAACAGAAGAGGTTCTGAAAGCTCCACCCAACAATGTGAGCAGTGAACTGAGACAGAAGCAAAATTGAGAAACCCCAGCTGGCTGCAGCTAGGAGTTTGCCTTATTGGGCCCTGTGTGATGAGTTGCCTGCCTGTGATTGGCTGGTTGGGGTTAGGTTGTGGTTCATCACATACAACTCAAAGTGTGGAAACAGCCTCAAGCTAATAGCCTCCTCCTAATTTCATTGTCTAGTCAGTGTGATAAGACTTAGGACACTATATTAGTTTCCTAACTGCTATAATAAATTACACAAACTTGGTGGGTTAAAACAACAGAATTTTTTATTTCATATTTCTGGGGGATAGAATCTGAAATCAGGTGCTAACAGGGCTGTGCCCTCTCTGATGGCTCTAGAAGAGAATCCTTCCTTGCTTCTTCCAGCTTCTAATGGCACTAGGCAATCCCTGGAATTCTTTTTTTTTTTCCAACTGCATCACCTTAATCCTGCTACTGTTCTCACTTAGGTCCGTTTCCTGTAATTCTGTGTCTCTCTGTGTCCTCTCTCTTGAGAACTCCAGAATTGGACTTAGGGTACACCCATTCAAGTATCATCACATCTTAGACTCTTATCCCAGGAATTAACTTTAGTGGTACTTTATTCTATTCATCCTACTACAGATGCATCAAATATGCTTCATATTAATGTCATGTGATCACAATCATTTTAAGAAAAAATAATGATTAATTTTATCAAAAGGCATCAATATCAGATCATACATGCAACTATGATTAAGGAAATCAACAGTAACTTCTTCTGCTCTCTTTCTCAAAAATGGATGTCAGAATAGGTCTTAGCAGAATAAATGTTCATAGCTAAAAGATGTTGGTGTTTTTAATTTCATTTTATTTTATTAGTAATTTATTTGTTTGGTTTTGTTGCTTGGCTTAGCTCTAAATGTACTGAATATCTTGGTCTCCTGTCACATGGAGGAATATCAACTAGAGAGATTTGGTTTTAAATTAGGAAAACAGCTACTCTGTATCAGTAGAATAATTCTTTTCTTGTGTAATTTTTTTTACAAATTTGTGATCATTTTACAAATAACAGGAGATGGAGGAGCATATCATGTTTTTTTAATGGGAGAAACATGATACTACTGGTTGAAATTTACTATGAGGACATTTGCAGGATCTCAGTTTTCTATACCATTTAGGATGTTGCGGTGTGGATAGTTCTGTTCCAAGGCACATTTGAGTGTCTAGCATTCCCGATGTAATAATGTGATTCCCAGCAGGCACTCAGGAAGGTTCCCTGGAAAAGGTCAAGCTAAGACAATAAGGTCAGGTTTCCTGAGATTCAGAAGTAAACCTCCCTCATCGTGGATAATATTTTTCTCTGAAGTACAGAATTCTCTCTTCACCATTAAAATCTGTGGCTAGCAGGTGCTATTTTAATCCCTAAAATGTCTCTATTCAAGCATTGCCATTAGTTGCTTGACATTAGACAAGTCAGCTTTCATGAGAGTCACACTTTGGTCAAATATCTCATTTTAAAGTTTGGTTTGGTTAAATATCAACATTTATTTGTGATTCTTCATCCCAGAACATAGAAATTTAATCAAATTAAACATTATAAAGTCAGGGGTATATAGTAGCACCCAGCAGTAGCTGGCATGTGTGAGTGCCTATTTGAATCTCTGGAAAAGCTGTCATCTGGAAAATTGAAATTTCAGATGTGAGTGACAGAAGATGGGAGCAGGAGGTCAGGCACTCTGATTCCTACAAACATGACCATATATTGCTTTGAAAATAATCTATGGTTTTAATTCAGTTTGTCTTTTGAACATAACCTCTGTTAATTTCTTTCAGTTCTTTGTTTCAACACCAGTTTTCAGCTATGATGCCATTTCATACTACAAAATATTTAGCGACAAGGATGGCTACAAACATATTCACTATATCAAAGACTCTGTGGTACGTTCCTTCCAAGATTTATCTCCTCAAAGATCATTCACTTGAGGTTGCTCAAATAACGCTCAGATTCACACAACATAATGTTTGTCTTTTTATAGGAAAATGCTATTCAAATTACAAGTGGCAAGTGGGAGGCCATAAATATATTCAGAGTAACACAGGATTCACTGTAAGTACTGCATGAAGCACGATGCACCATTCAGGTTTTAATTGGCACCGACCGATGGACGTAAAAATGATACTGCACCATCTCTTCCAGTTAACTAAAAGAGCATTTCTGTTACTCTGCAGTTTAGTTCAGATGGCTACGATTTCATTTAGGATTGCGTTCTTTAATAATTAGCCAATACTGTTTCCTTTGGGGAAGAATTTTCAGTAGACACTTTTATTCTGATATTTGATAGATAATTATATAAAAGTCTAAAAATTTTAAAACAACAACTAATTCTCAAGCCAAGTGTTACTCTTCAGCACTTGAAGCAATGAACAAGCTTCAAAATTCAATGGGGGCAGGGGGTGCAGCCCATTGATATGAAGAATATTTTGTAAATATTTATTGTTATCTAAGTTTAATATTATCATCTATAACAGCTATTCATTATTGAGGAATTACTATGTACCAGATATTGTAAAGTAGAAATAATTTTCTCAAGTTTACAGATAAGAAAACTGATACTCAGAAAATTTAATTAACTTGGCCAAAAGCCACTCAGTTAGTTAGTGACAGATGAAGATTCAGACCTAAACCATATTAAATATAAGGCTTTTGTTGTTATCCTCCAGTGGGGATTTTTTTTCTTTTGGTTATTTCCTTCACAGTCCATTCTGAATACTGCCTATCATTTTGAAGTAATCATTTATGATAAAACTTCTCTAATCACAAATGTGCACTTCCTGACTGTCACAGAGGTTCCCCTTAGTACTCATAAACTACCTGTCATTATCTCAGATTCATGGAGCAAAAGGTCAGCATCATTAGCCAAGCTCACTGGATAGACACCTGTCAAAAACCTATTGCCAATATGTGGAATTATTTGAATAGTGGGCAAAGGAGTTTGGACCTTGTATAGAGCAGCCATTAAAATCTCTACAGTAAGGGGGTTAAAAAGATAAAAACAGATGGGAGATTAATTTCATTTATGATGGATTTAGGAAGTAGAGAAAATTGAAGACAAGAAGACCCACAAATATGGCAAATGGCTATGATACCAGCTACTGAGGCTGAGGCAGGAAAATCACAACTTCCATCCTGGGCAACTTAGCGAGACCCTATTTCAAAATAAAAAAAAAATTAAAAATAAGAACTAGGGAGGCAATAGTGGTAGAGCACCCCTGGGTTCACTTCCCAGTACCAGAAAGAAAAAAAAATGACACAGCTGTGGTCAAAATGTTGAGCTGAGTTCTGAACTTGAATAATGGCAATAAAGGATGTACACAGAGGACAAATCTACTCTCCTTTTCTGTGTGACACTTAGCACTATGCCTGACACAGAGAACCAGTTCAGTATATATTTGTTAAGTGGAGGAGAAGAAGGGGAAGTGGTTAAGGCAGATGGAGGCTTGAAGATGCTGGTCAGTTACTAACCGTGAAGGAAAAGAGAAGAAAGAGGAAAAGGGGACTGTGCTGTTAGAGGTGAAGACAATGGGGAAACTTTGACATCTCAGGAAAGCTACAGGGAGCCCTCTGGGAAAGAGTCTAAGCATTTTATTCACGGGTGGTTTGAAATGATGTGAGAAAGACAAGTGTAAGTGGTGATTGGAGTCATGTGACATTAGGAAAGATATAAGCTGGACATATGCAGATTTAGAATATAAATTTTATACTATGAATTTTACATTCTATTACCTTTTTCTGTTTTCTGGGAATTAACAAAGGTTAAGACTTTGAGGACATAAACTACCTGAATTGCTAAACCATCCTGAGAATTAAACCAAACTTCAGTTATTCCAAACATTCCACTCTCTATTGTGCTCTTTCTGAAAAAAAAAAAAATAGACAGTTACTTGTGATATTAAGATAAATTCACATAGGAAAGAATATTATATCCCTAAATTGAATTTCCCACTTCAGAGCTGTATTAAAACTAGCTAGAATGGTACTCCCTGGATTCTTAGGTGGTAAGGATGCTCTCTTGTGGTTTGTTTTGCTTCTGTTGTAAGTTAACATGTCCTAAGGTGTGTGGTATCCCCATTTGGATGCGTTTCCCCCGTTTATGGCCAACTGAGCTCCTATCAGGGTTACTATAAAATAAACTGTTTTCATAATCATAGACAAAATTAAATAATATAGTATACAGAAACCAATAAATTGTTATTAATCTTGGAAAAAGAAAGACATAATATTAATTTAAAATCATAGTTTATATCACATGGCTCATAATAAATCAAAATATTATATATCTATAATAAAATGAGTGCTAGCATAATTTAAGCTTTCTCTGATGATTTGGAATGCAGGGTAAATACCCAGAATTCACTTATAAATAGCAGTGATATGTGCACATAATTACCAGTAAATAATTTTATTAGGTGAATACTTACCTGTAGTTTATATTCTACTAATATTAGTAACAGTACTATGATCATTCATCAATATGTAACAATTTCTGAATACATTTTCAGGTTTTATTCTAGCAATGAATTTGAAGGTTACCCTGGAAGAAGAAATATCTACAGGTAAATTATGCCAGTCCATTCTTTTATTTATATATATATTAATAGTTGAATAAAAATATATCATATATCATAATCCCCAGGAGAAGTAGGAAACTTTTTGAAGTGTGAAAATTAACAAAAATTATTTATAATATAAAACATTCAGGGAATGTTGTTTTGTATTATATCAGAATAAAAACAAAACATACATTTTTAGTCATTTCAAAATGTTTATTTTCAAAAGGAAAAAACAGTAAATTGTAATGTCAATATAAATACTAAATGTTATTTATATGATATTAAATATTTCAACAACATTTAAAGGTAATTAAGGACATTATTCATTTAAATACACATTTATTGTGTACCCACTATGTGTCAGGCATTGTTTTTGTTCCCATAATGTGTGGTTTATTTTACTATGGTTCACTTTGGCATAAGCCATCTCTCTTCCTGCTTTAATGCTCTCTGGTTGTCCCTTGATGACTGGAATGGTGCCGTCAACACTCCTTCTGGATGTAGAAATAGAAACAATAGTTACCATGTGCTGGTAGTTCACTATATGCCAGGCACCTTTTTAATCTGATTTGCATCTATATTTTTATTTAATCCCCACAACTCTGAGATATGTAGGGTTGTTAGAGCCACAGTCTGTACCTGGACATATTGATCTCTGAGCCCTTGTTAATTCCCTCCCTTTCATTTCCAATGATACACTAAAATACAAACATGAAAACTAACTGTGAAGAAGAAATAAGAAGTTTTCCTATGTCATATTCCTCTGTTCCCTCCTGAATCATGCCCTTCCCTTAGCTGTTAGAGAGCATCCTTATTTTAAACAAGCCATGTTTCTGTTTACTCTCTACCATGCCCAAAGCAAGGTCAGGGGACAGCAGAAGGGACTCTGAGGTGGCACAGGTAACCCTGAAAGCCACTATGGGGTTGTGGCCCTTCCTGCATCCTGGCATAACACCATCTATTATCTCCCAAGTGGGATTCTAATTCTGACGGTTTGCAGAAAGATCCAGGAGTCTTATTAAAATCAATCACTGCATTCAAAAAACACACAGAGGCTCTGCTGAGGTAAGTGTAGGACCACTGTAGAAGGCACAGGTTGGCTTGGCTAGGGCTATGACGAAGGAGCATTATCATTCTGAACTTCCTCAAGCCCAAATTTCTGCTGAAAGGAATGAAAGGTGTATAGAACCATGGCTTCTTATTTCGAATTTTCTTGTTACTGTTTTCCCTTCCCAGATTTATGATTAGAACAGGAACCCTTTTCTTATTGACACTGCCAGGTTTTCTTGGTGTGTTTTGCTGTGGGTTAGAAAAAGAGATGGGGAAATCAAGAGGTATGGATTCCCAACCACTCCATAAAGTGGTTATGGGAAGTAACTATCTTACTTCCATGGGAAGTGTTAGATATTTATCCTACTTTGGGAAAAGCACACAGGGCTTCTCCCTCAAAGTTTATGCCTCTTCAGGCACAAATGGATCAAAAATCAAGCTACATCAAAATACTGTGATTCCCCTTTACTTTAAATGATATTGGCAACCGAAAAATAGAGTGTGTTTGATGTCAATATGTAAATTAGTCACTTTACATGGAGTAGTACATTTTGATAAATACAATCTCAAAATTTTAGCTTAGTTTTATTTTCATTTCCCTCTAGAATTAGCATTGGAAGCTATCCTCCGAGCAAGAAGTGTGTTACTTGCCATCTAAGGAAAGAAAGGTGCCAATATTACACAGCAAGTTTCAGCGACTATGCCAAGTACTATGCACTCATCTGCTACGGTAGGTGATGGCCTCACCATGAGCACTACCATCCCATTCCACTGTCCTCACCCTCGTCACCACCAACTGGTGTGTTCCCAGCTTCAGGTACTGAGCACTTCTTACATGTAAGGCTCCTATCTAATGCCCAAGAGAAGCAACGAAGGCAAGAATGGAAGGTACTATTATCCCCGCTGTTAAGGAAACAGAATAACTTGCCAAAGGTGTGCACTGTGGATAACACCAGCCAGATTGAAGCAAGAGTCTGTTGCTTTTAAATCCCATGCTCTTAACCACCATGGTCCACAGCTTCATGACGTTATATCCAAACATAATCTATCCCATCCATAGCAGGGGAAATATTATAAAAAGAAGCACTCTCTGGTAAAATGGTTGTGGGACTTTGGCTTCATTTGTTGGAGAAATTTCAAATTCCTGCATCCAGTAGAAAGAACAGTAGCCTAGAATCCCAAGATCTCTCCCTGAAGGCCAACCTTCTTCCAGCTTCAGTTTCAATGGGTATAGAAAATGAACCTTTGTCATTCTGTATACCCTTTCAAAACTTGAATGATATCTTAAATAATTGATTCAAGTACAAAATAATCATTTCCTGCTTGTTCAGGCCATTGGTATATTTCATGAATAATTTCTATCCTAATAATTTTATTCTATGCACAACATTTTATCTTGAAGAGGTGACAAATAGTAAAACAGGCTAAGATAACAACATAGATCCATGAAATTTGTTGAGATCTTAGTACTCATAAGAGAGATCTGGAAAACTGGATTGGAAAGTTTCTGATTTGCCCATTTGTGTCTCCACCCTCTAGTTAATCCCCAATTTAGGGGTGGGGATTAGAGCATTTGGCATAAGATTATAGGAAATGCCTGCTGCCCTTGCATTTCTAGTATTAACTCCCTGTGTTGAAGTACATGGCATGGAGAACACGTGGAATCTCTATTTGGGATCCCTGCTCAGATGCAGAGTCCTCTGAAATGAGAACCAGCATGAAAGCCACCTGACATGCCATTTCCCTCAGTCCAGCCACCTGGGCCTAGAACCTGAACCACAGTTCATTTGACTGTGTGGACATGAACAAACATTTTAACCCAAATGCCTCCTTCAAAATGACACGTGATGTCAGTTTTAAATAACACTGTCATAAAGTGTTTTGGTCAATGGTATCTTTGAAATGTCAAGAGATTGTTGTTCATGACCATATGTGCTGGTTGTGGCTATGACATTCAAAGGTATACATTAAATATCCCTCTCAAGTTATATAAAAACATTTTTCATCCAAAGATCTGTATTTATGTAACATATACTCAAAGCTTACATGCCAGGCACATAGCATCACTGAGCTAACCATACTGAATCAATTGTTAGTATCTGTCTTTCTCTCCTGGAAAGCAGGAGCTGCTTTCTTTTAATCTTTATATATATAAGGCCAAGAAGAATGCCTAATGCATCCTAGCCATTCAGAACTTGGAGATGAAACATAGGTGCTAGGGAGTATCATAGCATTGCTGTCTTTTGCAAAGTCTACCAAGAAACTTGTATTGTGCTGAAGCATTTGCTGATAAAGGCATCAGTGACACTGCATTAATGTACCTGCATTTATATTGACATGCACTCTGTATTTGAATAACGTTTTAGAGAGTACTCTACCACATGCTGTATCACTTTGTCTCCCTAATATCTTCTTGAGCTTAAATGCCTACCAAGGAAATAAGAAATCAAAGACTGAGCTCTCCTCAAAAGTTGGTGGAAGAGTCCTTTCTAGAACTTGAATCGCCTGACTTTTCCACCACTCACTCTTCCTCGGCAGTATGGTAATTTCCCATTTAGCAAAAAATATACTGTGTGGGAAGCATCACATCGTCTGGTGTTTTTGAAGCTCCAGTAAAATGAGTCACTGCACCATCATAGGAAAAACCTTGAAATCTTTCCCTTTAGGACTAAGAGTAAAGCCTCATTATGTAACTTCAAACTCTCCAAAGGGGTGCTAAGTCCCAGATGACAGGATTAAAGCAGATAAAATCACACCGATGATGCTGATGGAACAAAAAGGATGTGATGTAGGAATTTTAGACAACTGGTACTAGGGTCTTCAGGACCTTATCCTGGGCTTCAGTGTCAAGAACAGTCAGTCATTAGTTTGACTCATAGTTTAGACAAAAAAAAGAAATGCAAAGTTTTCATTACTGGAACTGCACACCCATGAAAATTCTGCAATATGGGTGCTGATTGGTTAAAGTCTCGAAATTTATACTCCTGGCTCATTTCCTTCCATTCTGGCCAAAAAGGTCATAGGTATACTTGTCTCTTCTGATAACTTTGAAGAAAAACTGACCTAAATGAAAATCTCTGCAATTATATTCTATAAAGCTCTGAAAGTCCATAAACGAACTTTGGTTTTTGAGAAAGCCCAATAATATCTGTGTTCTCCATCCCTAAGTTATACTGAGGTGTCAGGTAGGAAATCAAAATATTAGCTTTGTTATTTATAAAAGGCTAATTGGAAAATGTGGCTGAGGTGTGTGGCTTTCTAATATTCCACTGCAGGATTACAATTGCACCCAGAGATACGGTTAAAACTGAACATCTATAGGTTTCCCCCATGGGGTTTGGCACTGTCACACTTATAGCTCTGAGGAATAGAGCAAAAGCATGTTCTCAGAAGACGTAAAGATGCCAGGAGCAAGACAGGAGAAACTATTCATAGCCAGATCTTCTCAGACTCATCTAGAAAATCACTCTTCTTCTGCTTTGCTTGGGGTCAAGGGTACTTCTCTGATTGGTGTTCCCTCTACACAGAAAGAAGTACTGGGGTGGCATGAACATCTACCCCACACTCCACCTGTGTTGCCTGTTTAACCCCTTGACTGCCTGAGCAAGCATTTTCTTTAAAAGTGTATTTCTAGGTATGATGTGATTCTATAAGTCAAATGAATGATATATAGTTGATAATTATTTCTAGAGTTTGTTAATATGGCCATTTTCTGCATGCAAAAGCTGAAGTCTACTTTAGAATGTGTAGTGGACATTGTTGTACCAGCAGGACCCACTCCCACCATCTTTAGAACTGATTCACTAAAATTTCTCCAGCTAATGAGGGTGCAGGTGGCTGTCAGCTTATAGCTGAGTCCCCCTCTACAGACTATTCTCGTCTCAGGCCACATGCAATGACTACATTTCATGCTAGGGAATAAAAGCATACCCTGCTGCCCCAAAAGACAAATCTGCTGACTAGCTAGTTCCAGAGTTGTGCAGGGGTTTGGCTGGGGTCTTGGCTGGGGTCTCTGTGTGACAACACTGAAGCCCTCCTTCCCTTCCTATCACATCCTTTCACACTAGTCCCACAAATGTGCATCTCATAGCTACCTTCTCCCCATGAAATTCTGACCTACAACCCTTCTGTATCCCAGGGAACATGACCAGAAACAGAATATTTGAAAAAATATATATATTCTATATCAATTTATTTCTGCATGGAGTAATTACATAAAGAAAAACAATGCTGAATTTGCCCAACAACATAAACTGAACATGGAACCAGAAAGCCAGATTCAAAATATGATCTGAGTACTGATGAAGTTTATTTGATAATAAAGACACAGCTAAAACAGGCCCAACACAGTGTGGTATCTTTCCAGAAGGATATTTGCCACAGCATCTTTGGAGGCCCCTTTGTGTAATTTGATTTTAGTTATTTAGGATCACTCTTAGAAAGTATACGTACAAGTAATGCTTCTCTCACATCTGTTCTTTGAGCTCTGATCTCCTGTGTTATTTAAATGTAACAAAAGTGATGTTTATTTCTTTGTGGGAAAAAAAAAATATTACTGCGAAATTAAAAAAGATACTTGACCTTGACACTCATCTTAAATACTGTCAGCAGTCCTTGTTGAAAACTCCCTGTTATTTTAACACTAAAATGTTTTTGCTTCTATCCTGCTTATAGGCCCAGGCCTCCCCATTTCTACCCTTCATGATGGCCGCACAGATCAAGGTAACTCTCTTACATACTGCTGTCTTGTCTAAAAGCATCCTGAATTCACTGTGATACTCCACTAGAGAAAGCATTACAGTGGCCCCACATGGAAAAGAGGAACTGTGATGGAATCCTGTTAGCACACAGCTTATTACACAGATCAAGATATTATTTTAGTCAAACATGATCATATGGAATTTGATGACTATTTGCTATGAGAATCTGGCATAATGCAGATAAATTATATCATAGGGATTAATTCTAGCTTCCCCAACTGGCCTTATAAAAAGCACAGATTAGAATTGGAAAGAAACAGAATACTCAGTACACCCTCCTTCCGAAAAAAGAATTCCTGTTTCACAGGGAAGCTTTCGCTTTTGAGGTTTTGTTGTTATTGTTTTGTAACATCCCAAACAAGACAAATTCTAGATATAACTTCTTCAGTTCAGTTCAGAACAGAGGGTGACTATCATGCTAGCTTTTTTTTTTTTTTTTTTTTTAACAGCTACATCACTATAGTTGCCACATATGAAAGCCCTGAAATTTGGAGGCTCTTTCCATTTTCAAGTGCTATCGAGACAGCCCTCCTGTGTCCTAAATTTGTGATATTAGTTCAAGATAGTTCCCAGCTCAGAGATGACTGCTTTTGCTCTCAACAGAGTTCGCAAGTGCCTAATTGCTCTGAAATTCATCCAGCTGATTCTCCATTATCTTTTGATTTGCTATTAAATGGCATTATATGGTTGGAGTTGTTGGAGATCTGGGACAGTGAGGGACACCCAGATGCCACTTCCTTCAGCACTCATGCCTATAGTTGCCTCTGGTCAGCTTTGGTGACAAGCTACTTTAGGATTAGTCTGACTGTCAGTTCAATGGCTTAAGTATAGTAAAAATAAAATCATAAAGAAAATCAGAGTTGATTCAGGATCTCTAGATAGGACCCACATTGTAATATGGAAGTACTGTGAATCTAGTTTTATTTTGTGGTTGTTTTAACTTTGTATCTAATAATGAAATGCTTTTAAGAATAACAGATTTATAGTTTGGCTCATATCAACCTTCAGTGAGAGAAATTTTAAAGTAATACTACTTCCAAGTCCTAAATTTTCTTTTAATGCAAAACACTATAGATATAAAATTCCCAATTTATCCTGACTATAAAATAAAACAGCTTTTCTTTTCTCATAGCATGAATTTCTACATCATAACATTTTTTTTCCCTAATGTACTGGTCATATTTCTTGTAGATGCTAATCTCTGTACTGCTTTTGAGGCTTTATTATGTCACTGAATTCTTACCAAATAGGTACAGTGTTCATGTCACTCTAAACATAACATCATCTGTATTTTTATATTTTCTAATTCATAAAGAAGAACTCAAATTCTTTTAGATCATAATTCTGTGAACTTGCCTTATGTTGAAATTCTTCTACTATGTTTACCATTAATGCAGATTATCAGACCTTCCCCAGAGATTCCAATCTGGTAGATCTTATGCTTGGGAATCTGTACCTTGAATAAATGTCCAGTTACTGTTTTACAGTTGATGCTGTATCTTCTATTTATATACAGTTATTCCACCCACTTTCATTGCATTTGGTGCCAGCAATTTTCATTCAACAGATATTTATTGGGCGCTTTACCAAATTAAACCAGACACTGTGTTAGGTTACTAGATCTATAAAATGATAGATAACTGGGTTAGATGTGTCCCTGTTCTCAAGAAGGTTATAATAAACCAGTGGAGGATGCAATTGTGTGAATGGGAAGTTACAAAAAAGTAAGATAATATTGTAAAAGAGAGGAAATACAGAAAATCTGAATCAGAGAGAGCACCTCATCTGGCTTTTTTGAGGGGGTGGGTAGGAAATATTTCCTAGTGGTAGCTATATCAAATCTGGGACTCATGAATATGAAAGAAGGGCTGATACTGTTTAAGTGGTTGGCTTGGTCAAGTCGATTGAAATTTGTGTTTTTCACTGGAAGAGAGGACTCACTGTGGAAATAAGTCTTTGGAGAGATGATGAATTTTGTTTTGAATGTTGGGTTTAGGATACTGATGGGATATCTAAACGGGACTGTCCTTAGTGACATAGTTTTAGAGCTGCATGTCAAAGCATCAAGTTGTACTGAGGATGACCATCAAGAAGTCATTTGTTTATGAAAAACCTGGTTATAAAGGCTTTGAAAATAATTGAGATCAGCAGAGTCATAAAAATGGGGGTTGGATGGGATTAGTGGAAAGTGGGCCTAGAACAAAACTGTGTGGAACATCAACACAGGAGAAATGGAAAAAGAAAAACGAGCCTGTAAGGGAACAGCGGGGGTGTGGGGTATGGTTCTTGAGAGCATGGTGTCATAAGAGGCAGGGAAGGAGAAGAGCTCAAGAAAGTGGAGGTACATAGATGTGTCAAATGCTGCAGAAAGTGAAGCAAGACCGAATCTAAATTAATGGATTTAGCCACAAGAGATTGATGTTACCGTGGTCAGAGCAGTTTCAGTGGAACAGTGGAGGTGGAAGCCAGATTGAAATAGGATTAGGGCTGTATAAGAGATAAAGAAGAAGAAACAGTATTTCCAGTGGACTTGACTGTGATGAGAAGAAGGGAGAGATTGGATGATGGCTGGAAGTGATTTGATGGAGTTCTAATTTTGTTTTGGAAAGATGATAAATATTTGAGTTTGGGGTGGGATTGTGGCTCAGTGGTAGAGTGCTTGCCTAGCATGAGTGAGGCACTGGGTTCAATTCTCAGCACTGCATATAAATAAAAACAAAATAAAGTCCATTGACAACTAAACCAATATTTTTTTTTAAAAATTGAGTTTCATTAAATGATGTCGGAAGAAATTAGGAAACAAAAAGGAGGTTGAAGCAACAGAGAAAGGAGTCCAGTGAGAAGTTGGGAGGGGATGGAGTCCAGAGACAGGTAAAGAAATCAATCCTGTGTGTTGTGATGGTAGAGAATGAAGAAAGTGGTACTGGCATAATTAAGTGAAATTTGTAAGCATTATGGAAGAGAGTACAATGACTTCATTTTCTTTGCAAAGGTGGATGTCATTTGAAAATAGCAGATAGTATTTGAACCAGATGCTATGGAAACCTAGAAGAGATGGCTTGACACTGAGTGCCCAGTTGAGGCTTAGTTGTTGGGGCAAGGCAGGTTCTCATCAAAATTAAGCAGCTGACTGAATGGCCTCCTATATCAATTTTTTCACAAATTCTCACATAATTTAGCTAATGAGCAATATTGCATTTTCATATGATTTAAACAAAAATCAAATATAAAAGCCATCATTCTAACACTTAATTTCATCGTAATAAAGCCACTACAAGCCCAGTATGGTGGTGAACACCTGTAATCCCAGCAGCTTAGGAGGCTGAGACAGGAGGGTCACAAGTTCAAAGTCAGCCTCAGTAACCTAGCAAGGTCATAAGCAACTTAGTGAGACCCTAACTTAAAATAAAAAATAAAGACCTGGGGTTGTGGCTCAATGTTTAAGCACCTCTGGGTTCAATCCTTGGTATCAAAAAATAAATAAATACATACATACATACATACATACATACATACATACATACATACAAATACAGATGGAGAACATATTACATGTCAGTGCACTGGGTTCTGAATACACAATGACAAATGAAACAAAATAAAGTGTGCCATCTGTATTGTACCACACCTTGCAGGTAACAGGCTTTCAATTCAATGCCTGATAGAGAAATCCAGCTACCATCTTTCACTCTACTTATAGCCCTATGAAATTCCATTTGTGCTTCAAAAAGTACAAAAATTTCCCAATTAATATCCCTAAAAGTATAACTCTGATTCTAGAGACATTGATTAGCTTTTTAGTTAAATTTAGTATTTCATTGTCATAAATCAGAACAATTCAATGGATAGAAACAGACTAGAGAGGAGTCAAAGTGATACCAACCTGGTAACACCTCCTATTTCCAGTACTTTGTAAAATAATGATCAATTAAATCAATCAACCAACCATTCTATATGCTGGCCCCACATAGAATTCACTTTCACCACATACAGAATCCATAAAAGGAGAATGAAGTTGGCTCTAACTCAGAATTGTGTATTCAATTTGTTTATCTATTTACTTGTTTATTTTTTGTTTCAATTTTTAAGGCATAACAAGTACCTGTTTTCTGATGGATTACCCAAAGTTAATGTGAAATTTAATATTCATCTTATACAATTCCTACCCAAAACACCCATACTTGTGCTAAGATTAAATATAACATGTTGGAGCAAGATGCCCTGAGTATATGAAAACTGATAGTTACAAGAGAAGTGGTTTGGCAACTTATTGTAGTCACAAGTCTCCAATTTGCTATTTTCAGGAACCATTTTTTTTTCAAAAAGACAAATGAATAAGAAGTCCTCAGGATATCTTATGTAGTAATCGCTGTATTTCATAAGTCACCTAGTCCCTCTTGTAAAAAACAAAGGTACAAACCCCACATATTATACAAAAGACAAACTTGCTGGTGTCAGTCCTATTTCAAAGAAAACTTATAGAAAAATCCTCTATTTTTGGAAACCAATTTGCATGTATCATTGATTGATAATATTCAAGAGATGGATGGATTTACTCAGTTGTTTAAATTGTGAAACACAACTGGGCTCAAATCTAAACAACAGTTTTCAGATCTTTTAATATGTAAGACAAAGAGAGCATAGTGCATTTGTATGTTGTTGTTTTACTGATATATATATATATATATATATATATATGTATGTGTATGCATATATTATTAAAGTTTTTGAAGGAATTATACACATGGTTCTTCAACTACAAAAAAAGAGAACTTTTTAGATTAAGTGTATCAGAAAAAGATCAAAAATAGATATAAAAATCACAGAGATAATATTTGTCTTTACACCTGAAAATTTTTAAATTGTGTAACTTCACAATTAATTATTTTAAATTTGAGTGCTCAGCAATCTTGATTTTATATTTACTACTTATTTTTTAATGGATGATCTAAGAAATGTCACCTACTTAGGTCTTGGCTTTAAGTTGTAAAAAAAAAAAAAAACAATAATCGGAGATGGGAAAACATGCTTGAATTAACATTGTTGCTCTATGATACTGCCGAAAATGTCAGAAATTATGATGCCATAAGGATCAGCATAGGAGGCAGTAATTGAAATGTGATGTCCTTCATAAATTTGTATCCGTTCTGAAGGTTGGATTAAAACTGCTAGCCAATATGAAATCTCCTAAAGAAGCCTTAACCTGTTCTGTTTTATCCATATTAAAGCCAAAGGAATTTTAAGAAAAAATATTTATGGAAATATTATTAATTAAACATTTTATTTTTTAAGAAATCAAAATTTTAGAAGAAAACAAGGAACTGGAAAATGCTTTGAAAAATATCCAGCTACCTAAAGAGGAAATTAAGAAGCTCGAAGTGGATGAAATTAGTAAGAGCTTTTAAAAACTTCTCTCTTATCAATATGAAATTGAATACTTTCCTGCTTTAAAAATATTTCTGGTAAATGTTATAGTCCAAACTCTCTGACGTATTAGATTATCTTGTATAAAACAGTCTTATTGTAATGATATGTAGTTTTGCTAAACATTTTTAATGTGGTTATGAATAAAGTTGATCTTATACTTTTCCATAACTCACTTTCAACTGACATTTTTAAAAAAGATCTTATCTAATTTTAATTTTAGAATGTCTGCTTCTAGAACAAACAGTAATTCAAGATTTCTAGTCATTTGTAAATTAGATGTAATTTATGTAACAAAAATTAATTTAAATATATTCTTAATTCCTAATGATTTACTAGTTATGAATTGCTTTTATGGTGTATATTGTTATTAAAGAAAATAAATGATATTATCATGCATGTTGTGGAATAAACATTTTTTCCTTTTTTTTCCCAAAAGCATTATGGTACAAGATGATTCTTCCTCCTCAATTTGACAGATCAAAGAAGTATCCCTTGCTAATTCAAGTGTATGTAATATTTTCTTTGGTGTAAAATCTATTTACTGAAAATATGTTGGATGAAATACACATTTATGAAATAGAATGAACCATTCTCCTTGGTAACAGTTCCTATTGATGCTGTTTTTATATATTCCTCAACTAATCAGAGTAAATAAAATATGGCTATTTAAAATAGATTGAGGAAGTTTTGAGATTTTAGATGGACTTGCCTGCAATTTCTGTGTTGAATTGCCTTTGCATGGCAAATTGCCGAATGTGTCAGAATACCTTTGAGATAGAGAAATTGCAGCCAAAAAAATATTGTAAATCATCTTAACATCTTATGTAATTGAGTTAGAAATGAAATAAAGGAATGGAATACATTTAGTGGAATCACACCCAAAATCAGTGCTGACCTACACACAATTTGCTTAAAACACCATGCATTTTTTTAGTATATCTTATGTCTGCTTTTAGCAAGTGGCAGGTGGCAGAAATGACGAAAAACCCACACATATTCCTTGAAATGCCAACCCTAGATGTATCCGTTTTGGGGAATAAGGGAGGCTGTGTCCCAAAACAACTTCCTTGTAGCAAACCTCTGGGAAAAGCCTGGTCTCTTGATTTTGAGCCAGTTCTAATGCCATTGTTATTAAAATTTTATCACATAATTGTTCTGGGAATTACTAGAGGCAATGCTAGACCAGTATGGAAAATTAAGTATTATAAAGGATTCTGAGATTCTTTTTCCCCCTCCCATTAGGTATGGTGGTCCCTGCAGTCAAAGTGTGAGATCTGTGTTTGCTGTTAATTGGATATCCTATCTTTCAAGTAAGGAAGGCATGGTCATTGCTTTGGTGGATGGTCGAGGCACAGCTTTCCAAGGTGACAAACTCTTGTATGCAGTGTATCGAAAGCTGGGTGTTTATGAAGTTGAGGACCAGATTACAGCAGTCAGGTGAGCCCCTTCTCATTAAAACTGACATCGACATGCAACAAATATCATTACTCACTACTGTGTTTCTCCATTCTTTTGTTGTTGGTAGTGGTGGTTGGCTGGTTGTTTGTCTGTTTGTTTGCAGTGCTGGGGATTGAACCCTGGGCCTCATGCATACTAGCTAGGTGCTCTATCACATGAGCCACATCCTCAGTTCGTTTCTTCATTTTTAAAGACATAATTCTGTTTGTCTCTTGTCCTACCTTGATCTAAACTATTATTAATATTAAAGAAATATTTTTCCAAATATAGGGAAAATTATTCATGGAATGGATCTAATAAATATATAGAAAAACGATTTACTGTGCTAAGTGACACATCCTTTTTCAGTGTGTCAGCTGTTGCAATATTTTTTCATTTACAGCTCACAATATTATATTTACAATATAAATGTTGTGTAACTCTAGCAATAATCTTCAGAAAACCAAATATCTAAATTTGCTCAAGCATTGTGAATACTCTTAAGAAATAACTCAGGATTTCATGAGCACTACATATTTTTAGGTGTTGGGCATTCATTTGTGGTTAAACTAGATGTCAAGTTCAGCTATGCTAGCATAAAAGTTTTTGCCTATTTAATTTGACAAAAACATATTTTATATAATAGAAAGAATATTAGAATAATAAAATTAAAATAATATTTAGTGGGAAGACAGATTCATAATCTGATTTCTTATTATCAAGTGTATTTTCAACCACAACTTACAGTTCAATCATCTTTTTCTGAAACAAAAAGAACATTTCCACCAAAATTGCTGCTTCTTTGGAAACACTGTGCAGGATTCTTCTGGCTATTTCTCTAGCTGTTGGGTTTCTGTTATTAGAGTATAAATTATTTAAGTTATAGAATGGTCTTTTATAAATCTAAAAGCTAAATGCTAATGGTACTCTCAGCCATGGACGATTTTGCATGCATGATAGCTGAAGGTCAAACACTGATTCACAGCAGAACAATCTAGAAATTTTATTATTTTTATCACCTATTGCCGTTAATAGTTATTGATTTCAAAGTAACACACACAACACCAATTGTATTTAACAGCCAGGAGCCAAGCCCAGATAATAATTTTCTGTGTTTTTATCTCTAATCAAAGCAGGAGAATTTACATTCACAAGTAATTACTTTAAAAATAAAAAGATAATAATAACTTACATATTTCATGTTTCTTCCATTCTGTGAATTTATATACACATAATATGTTCAATTAAAAAGTCTATTTGTATAAAATTAGGCAAATTAATAAGCAGGTTGTTAAATAACATGAAAATCTATGGCCATCATTAACCCCTTACTTCTAGAAAGCTCTATGATTTTCACTGATCCAGATTTTTTGTGTTTTTACTATTAAATTCTTTTCTTTTTTAAAAAAAAGAGAGTGAGAGAGAGAAAGAGAAAGGCAGAGAGAGAGAGAGAGAGAGAGAGAGAGAATTTTTTAATATTTATTTTTTAGTTTTTGGCGGACACAACATCTTTGTATGTGGTGCTGAGGATTGAACCCGGGCCGCATGCATGCCAGGCGAGTGCGCTACCGCTTGAGCCACATCCCCATCCCACTATTAATTTCTTTGGAGGAATTTTGTCCCACCAAGACATCAGTTTCTTATCTAAGGACTGTGGCATGCCTTAACAAGAATGTTAGCTATTGTCAGCATTGTAGCCTTAACTCCTTAGGTTTTATTTTTTTTAATTGTTATTTATTTATTTTTGGTCATCTTGGGTCAACCCATTTTTACTTGAACCATGCAAGAAACACTAAGAACATGTAATCCCAGGACTACATGAAAACACAAAGATGACAATGATGTTTCATTTGTAATTTAATTAGATCTTTTCCAAAGTGGATAGAGCTAAAAAAGTCATTTTCACATTGGTCAAAAAAATCACCACCACCACCACCATCATCATCGTCACAATCCACCAATGATAACAAAATATGACATTATACTTTTGTATATTGATTTACCACCAGAAATGTAGCATTTGAGCTTAAGAACAAATAGCTTCTTAATGTCTCCCTTGGATAGAATGAAATTTTAAGCCTGAATCCTATGTATAGACCTTAATAAAAATTGCTATTTCTGATATTCAATATAGAGGACACAAAGCCACAAATTCTGCTTATACCAATTATTGCAGTAACCAGTTTGTCTTTGGTATTTAAATTGAAGATGAACCAGAAGTAGTAAATGGTTATTTAGGATGAAATCCGAAGAGAGTTTTCCTATGGTAGGACAAGCATGTATTCACTTATTCATTCAGCCATTTACCAACAACATATTGAATATTAATACATGCCATTGTATTTCACTCTGATATTGTCCAACTTACAATGTCTGCTTTCAATGCACTTACAATCTGGTAAAAGTGAATAAACTATCTGTACTCTGAGGGGACAGAATTGCTGTTTGATGTAATTTTAGTAAATATCTCAGTGAACCAGAGATGGCTGCCTGGCCCAATTCATGGCATATGTCTCCAGGGCTGGCCTTGGACTTTCTTGAAATCACTGTTACGCAAAAGTGAAAAGGAGGCCTAGGAACCTAATGCTTTGAGAAATCAAAAGCTAAAAAGGGTAAAGTTATAATGATAATCCTGGGAATGATTCCACCACTTATCTCCCAAAGAAGTGTTTTAGGAATCAGACAAAAAAATACTTGACCTGAGAAATTGGTATAATCCCTCCATTGTAACCCTCAAATTCCTCCCAGGCTAAGAATAAAAATTGTCTTCTTAAATCTCTTATAAAATACAATCTGGCTAAATTTTCTACATATTGAAAGAAAATCATGTATATATTTGGAAGCAATAGTAAATACTAGTCAAGTCCAGCAAATAGATTTAAACAAAACAAAGCAGGATAGAAAAAGCAGAAGTCTTACAACCTCATAACTTCTGTATACAAGAGAGAGTATTCTGGCTATAAGGGAGAGTTCTAAGGAGATGTTTCTGAAGTCACACATATAAGTGAAACTGGGCTCGCTTTCCTCAGGCTTCTCTGAAAATTGCATATATAAGAGAACCATAAATTTCCAGTGGCTATAGGATCGAATCTGCTCATTTGGAGAGTATTTTACATTTTTAACATTTCCACAGCTTTTAATTTTTATACAATTTGAGATTAACAGTAAAGAATCACATGTGAAAAAATATCCTATCATACTCTTATAGATGGTACCAATAAGAACATTTCTAAGAACATTTCTAAAATAGCATAATAATTGATCACTAAGATTTCCAGTTGACCTTGGCCTGGAGCCATTTTTACTGGGAGGAAAAATTGCAAAGTTCAATCTAGCCTCTAAGATTAGGAAAGCATCCTATTCATTTATTACTAACACTGTGTTGATTTAACCACATTATCAATAGCATTTCTGATTACCTTCCTGAAAGCTTGGAGGTGAATTTTATAGGGCCTTGTTGATCTCAGCGTGCTCAGATTATCTAGCTAACTTTTAACCTAGTCCTGCCACATTAAGTGTTAATGTTTCATTTCCATGTTAACTATTGCGCTATCATTTCCTGTAAATGTCATCCTTTAGGAATAAACCTAGGAAGGGAGCTGTAAAGAATTTCCTGTTCTCTTGTATCACCTGTTATTTGCTTTTTACCCCAGATGCAAGGCAATATGATTGCTAGCTTCTGGGAGATCATAAAATCACATCCAATTTTATGGCTCAGAACTGTCTTCAAACACTAGTAGCAAGACTATTTTTTAACAGGAGAGTGAACCTCCTCTTCTTTTGGGTTTTGAAGTTTTATGGAAGAAGGGCTGAGGGGCCACAATTTGCTGCACATTTCTGCTTTACCATGAGCAGCATCCACCCAGGTAGCAACTTTCCATTTGCTATTGCATTTCTTCCCTGAACACTCCTCAGTGTCCTTCAGAATCAGTGTCGGGTAAGCTGTGACTAACGGGGCCTCTTCCCATATGTTTGTCCCGGGCATTTGCCCAACTCCTCTATGCATCGGAAGCGTGCATGATGAATCAATGCAATGAGTGAAATGTTTGCTGTAAAATCCCTTTAAGAAACTCCATTATTCAACTAATGAAAATCACTCCGTTCTGCTTCCAAAGAACTGATGAGAAAGGGCACTAAGAGAAACTCAAGAGTTCAAAACAAAGGTATCATTCTGGGGCTGGGTGACACTTGAGTCTCCTCCTCATCCAGTTACTATTGCATACAGTGGCTTCTGCAGAGGCTCCTCCAGTTTTTTCAACCACTTCTTTCTCTCACCCCTTCTGTTTCTCTGAGATTTTGAGTTTTTATCAAATCATTCCCCAAATAAGTCACATTTGCTCTAGAACACCTGCCATCGGGGGGACATAAAAACACTTGTTCTACATTGACTTTGAAGGCTTCTCATGACTTTTTAAAGGCTGTTTTCCTCCTGGCCTCTTGTTCCCAAGGAAAATTGTATTTAAAAAGTGGTTTTTGAATGGAGGCTCCTCTATGATAGAGCTGAAATGAATCATTTCTCTTTTTAAAAGGTACTTGTTCATACCATAATGAATTGAGGGCAGCTAAGTATGAAATGGGAGAAGGAGGGATATTTTTCTCAACATAGCTAAAAATGAAATTGGTGGTTATTGGCAACAACTAAGTACACAAGGTGATAAGAAATTAATAAAATATAAAACAGCAACAAAACAAAACCTTCTTTCCAAAAGGTGGGGATTTAGAAATTTGGTCCTACTTAGTGGGGCTGCCCTTTCTTGTATTACTGTGAACTGATTTCTTGACCTCTCTGAGTCTCAGTACCTCACCCACATGATTAGGA
Source organism: Marmota flaviventris (assembly GCF_047511675.1). Lineage (NCBI taxonomy): Eukaryota > Metazoa > Chordata > Mammalia > Rodentia > Sciuridae > Marmota > Marmota flaviventris. The sequence goes on from NC_092508.1 coordinate 69,178,097, forward strand.
TACTAGGCCTGATAGCTCAGAGATCATGACTCAGTAAATGTTCAATGGAGGATCTTTTAATCCTTTGCAGAAAACATGATAATATTATTTTAATTATTTGTAAATGCAGCCTTATTATGCATGTGTTTAAACAAAGAAAATGTAGCGTTTCTATTAAATCTTCAGATTAAATATGCTTGTGTAATGAAGTAAATGTCATGTGTACACACTTAAAATTCTAAAAATTTGTTTCTTTTACTTTAGAAAATTCATAGAAATGGGTTTCATTGATGAAAAAAGAATAGCCATATGGGGCTGGGTGAGTTGTTTTATATGTTTTATGCCTGTTATTTGGTTTAGCAATCATCATTTTCTAAAGTATTCGCTTATAAGGTTTCTCATGAAATGTTAATGTTGCAACATAATTTAATCTGTCAATGGAAACAGTCAGTTTGATAATCTGGGCTTCAAAGTGGTGATTATAAGTGTTTGTTCCTTTTTTTTCTTCAATCATTTTATTTCATTCGCATACAGCAAATTAACACATAATTGACACATTTTTTTTACTGGGTTTTTGGTACTAAATTATAGCATATTGAACTGCACTATACTCATCAGACGTTTAATTTCTTTTGTTATTTTAGACTTAAATATGCTTCTATTTTATATTTCATATTTGTGAAACATTGAGCTAAAGTTTGAAATTATAGGAAGTTTACAATATAAACTTAGTACCTAGTTTACTCCAATCCTATCCAGGATGTTAGATTTCTTTCTTTCTTTCTTATTTGTTTATTTATTTATTTATTTTTGACATTAAATTCTTTTAGTAGATATAATACTGATTTATGCTAACTGAAGACAAATTTTATTTGGTTTCTTAGCTATTGGTCATGGAGATAATTTCTCATAATTGAGGACTGGTATGTATATTGAAAGTACACATAAAAGGAAGTGGCAAAATATATCAGCCCTGGGCAATGAAGTCACTGGAAAGTTTGGAGAAGTATTGGAAAGAGTTTAGGTTTGCCCATTATAAATTATGATAATTACCCTTCAAAGATTTCCTGCTTCACTTTTTGGTCTGAATTTGTACATTTGCAAGTCAATTTGCAGCCGGTTGTGCTTGGGTTGTTTTTCTTGGCTGTTTTCTCTGAGAGGCCTGCACAAGATGGAGGGAATGAAACCCAGTATTGAAGGGAATCTGCAGGATTCGGCTCAACTTTCAGCTCAGTGACCAGATGAAGGGCTGTTATGAATTTGGAGAAAGTTGTTATTTCAAACCATTTGGTCCTTCTTAAAACTATCAAATGTTAAATAACAGAATGGAATTCAAATGGGTGGAAATAAATAAAATATTTTTGTAGTGGAATATTTCAGATAAGACCTGTCCTCCTATTCATTTTTATGAAATTTCCTAAAGTAAATCTTTGAAAATTTTTACTTCAAGCTGAATGCTTGTGTACAGTAGTTAACACTAAGCGTTATGCTTTGCTTTATCTGCGGGCTTTGGAATAACCATAAAGTAGAACTTTACATTCATTTATAGAACATCTTTGGTATTAGTTTGGTAGAGAACCATCTATGTGGGATGATTTAAAGAACCCACTCATCACCCGAAAGTACATCCATATCAGCCTAAAATTTTTCAATAAGAGATTCTCATCACATCTAAACTGTGCAAATGCCACTGAAAGAAATAGTATATTAGACTCCTTTTATTGCTTATTTACAACATGATAGTGATTGTGAAGCAGACTTTGAGAGAACTATTGAGATAAGAAAGTGGACAGCTGATGGATGCAATATCTGATCACATACCAGATCAGCAGAAGAAAGGGAAGGTGGAGAAAGAGCTTAATACTATGCTGTTTTTATCTGTTCTTCAGATTTTAGACTAAATTCACATATATTAATCCATCTCTCTCATCACTGCATGCATTTATTCTTTCATTCACGTAAATTTTCACTGAATCTCAGCTAGGTCTTGTCCTGGGGTCTTTGGGGATGAAAGGATGATAAGCTACAGCCCTGACCCTCTTGTGGGGAAAAGCAATGGCTCAGCAATGTTCCAAGTGTTAAGAGAGATGAACTTGCTGTGAAGAACAACAGGAAGAAGAGTAGTTATTTATGGCTGTGAGAGCTAAGGAAGGATTCAGAAGTGAGTCAGCACATGAGATTGGCAAAGATAACTTCATAACAGGGCATTCCAGGCAGAGTAAAGACCACACTGCCTAGATCCTGAGGTGACAGAGAGCAGGGCATGTGTAAGTTGGTCAGGAATACATGAAATTTCAAGTCTAAAAAATCATAAAGAAGAGGTAGGACATGAGTCTGCACAGAAAGGTAATCAGATAACAAGGGTCTTCTAGACTTCCTAAAGGAGAATAGACTTTGTACATGACTTTGTGACACCTTTCTCTTTTCATTTGTCTATGTCTCTATGATCATTACACAGCATTAATTCTTTAAATGTAAGTATGTTTCAGGGTCTAGCCTTGACCCAACAGTACTCTTCGTTTTCTTGAGAAAACCTTGTAATCTAAAAATTGATGATGAATGTCAGATCCCTGCCACTAGCAATTACATTTATTTATTTATTTATTTATTTATTTATTTATTTATTTAGAGCTGCTTATTTCACTGCTTACTGGTTATCTCTTTTAAATGTTCTACCTGAACCTGAGGCTTTATTTACCCCCAAACTAAACTTATTACTGTCTACTTTAAGATAAGTCTTCTTCTTCATACGAAGGCCTCACTGCCCACCTAGTCATCCAAATTATAAAGCTCAGAGTTACTTTCAACCTCCCCCTCTCTGTGAATCTTACATTCTGTTGGTTGGTAAATTCTTTCAACTCTACGTTCAGGCATCTAGGTAAGTTCTCTCCATCCCCACTGACATTGCTTTGAGTTTCTTCATATGCCATTTAGATCAGGACTTCTCAAACTTTAGATGCACAAGCTAATCTGAAGAGCTTGAGACATATCTTCCAGGGCCTGAGCACCAGAGATTCTGGTGTGGTATTCTAGGGTGAGGCTCGAGAGTTTGATTTACTAACAAGAACGCAGGAATGCTGAGGCTTTTAATCCATGGGCCATCACTTGGGTAACTCCTGTTTAAACCAATCAATATGCTTTTAAACCATCCTCCCTGCTTTGACTCCACAAGTTGCAATGTTGTTTAAAAAGTTGTCATTCCAAAGCACAATTTTTATCATGTTGCTTTTCTGCTCCTACTTACTAGGATTCCAAGATTCCTACCTCATAAGGCCCAAATACATTCCCTTGCATGCAATGCCTTTGGCAGTCTGGCTCCAGGTTATTTTTCCAGTCTTATCTCTCCACTTTTCCCTACATCTCATAAGTAACTTAAATCATGTCTATTCTTCCTTGTTCCCATGATTTTGTATGTGCAGTTCCCTGTGCTTTGCAATGTCCACCCACTACAATTCACTTCTTCCATTCCCTGCTTTTTTCTCACTCCCAAATGGAACACTTCTACTTACTTCTGAAAACACAACTGAGGTATGACTTTACTTGTGTTCCAGTAACTTTTTATCCTTCTCTTGTGGGAATCAGCAAGCTTCATCTGTCTCTTGGTTTCTCCCTCAAGAATGTAGGCTCAAGAAAATTGACTGTCTTTTCTAAGCTTTGTTTCTCAAATACTTAGCATGATGCATGGCCTTGTCAAGCATCCACAATGTTGTTTAAACTAGAAGTTAATCCTACAAGTTCCCACAAGTTCTCCCAAAATGTGTTCCACTAGTCCTAGGAGATTTTACAAGAAAAGGTTCTATGATCTAATAATTTGATAAATCATTAAATGTTTATAAAAGAGTGTACAGACTCTACGAAGGGTGAGTCAAAAAAAAAAAAAAAACCTGTTAAATTTTGTTTAGCACCATATTACCGAAAAGCATGTGATTACACAATACTTTATTCCTTTTCCATCACAAAGCACACATTAACAATATTTTCCATGAACATTATATGAGAATACTGTTGAAGCTATTATTAGTATGTTAGAAAGATAATCTTGGCAGCAGAGTGGAGAGTGGCCAAAGGGGAGGGGTAGACCAAAGGGCCAGAAGAACATGAATACTAGGAATAAATACCAAACATATGAAGTTAGCTAGTGAAGTAGGGGTTGGGGAGAGACCGTAGCTTTAAGTGTTCTAATACAGGCAAAGACCAATGAAAAAATTATAGGTAGGAAAAAGGATTGAGAAAGACCAGGAGAGTTATTTAGCTATTAATGTGCTATGTATCAGGGAAGAAGGTATATTTCTATGAAGTACTAGACATTTTTGTGGTCTGCACAATACATCATGCCTAATGAAACCAATTTTTTTTTTAAATAGTTGTCAATAAGCTACAAACACTATATTTGTAGTAGGAAGCATTTTTACCTTCTCCTTTCATTTTTCTGGCTCACACAAAACACAGCTCAGTAACCCTGTTTTTAGATAGTTATTAAATATCTATTCATGGTGCCCAAAAATTATGGGTTTATTACAGTAGTTCCTAACCAAGATGATTTTACCCTCAGGACATTTGGCAATATCTGGAGACATTTTTGGCTGTCATACTGAAGGACAGCTGTTGGCATGGAGAAGATAGGAACCAGAGATAATTAAACATCCCACAATGCTCAGCACAGCCCTACAACAAAGAATTATCCAGCCAAAAAAATATCAATAGTGTTAAAAACCTATATGCAATTAAAAAATGGATCAATTATTCTGACAATTGAAGAGCAGTGAGGGTTTTGTCTAAATTATTAGAAAAACAGTCTCACTTGTGGGCTTTGCATTGTTAATATAGACCTAGACAGGTGGTGTTGAATAAGCATTAGTTCATTATTTAATCTTAGTTCTTTCTCTTCCAGTGACTAATTATAAGTAATTTGAATTGCTATGTGTGATCAACGATGTTAAAGTAGGACAAATGCACTTCTAATGAGACTGTATTAGACTATATTATTCCCCGCCTCAAAAGAAGTTGCACTGGTGTAGGGATGGAGAGGAAATGGCCCGAGTTTCTGAACCAGGTGTCTTGGGTTTGGGTCCTAGCTCTGGTGCTTACTGACTATAGCCACTGTAAGTTCCCTCTCAGTTTCAGTTTTCCCACCAAGTCACTTTGAAAATTATGTGAGTTAATAACAAAGTTATATTCAACAAGTATTTATTTTATTCCTATTGTATGTCAGGCCATATCCTCAGTGCCAAGGAAACATTCTTTTATAAAACAGAACTCTTCATGCTTAAGGAGTTGCAAATAGTTGGAGAGAAAGACAAAAGCAAGATAAATGAAATAGAGAATGTTGAGTGATGGTTAGCAGGATGGAGAAATGTGAAACAAACAAGAAAGGGTGTGCTTCACGGTGGGTGTGTTTTAATTAGAAGGTTGGAGATGCCTCTTTTTATTTAAGTGAAGACTTGGAAGAGGTGAGGAAGTAAAGCAGGCTGATTCTGGGGAAAGAGCGCACAGCTAGAGGTGACAGCATTTGCAACCGTCTTGAGGCTAGATCATGCTTGGAGAGTTCAAAGAACATCCAGAGAACCAGTGAGCAGGGGAAGAGAAAAGAGGAGGAGGTGTGTGTGTGTGTGGCGGGGGAATTGCGTGGGACCCCAGAGACCATTGCAATAAGCTTGACCAGACAAATGTTAGCTAGTTATGATTATTGCTTTTAGGTAAAATGTCCCAATGTGCATTATATCTCAAATAAGAGTGTTCCACAAGCCCTCTTTTAAAATTCTGTGCCCTTCTAAGAATGTTTTTAAAGACATCCTTCATTTAAACAAAATGGCAAGGCATCTAAGTGCAAAGGACACAATTCTAGAATTCTCATGGCCAATCTGCTCTGTGGGTTCTTTTCTTACGGCAGCCACCCACTCTGCCTGGGAGCCCCACTCATGAGGGAGCAGAAAAAAGTCAACACAGGATTTTCTCCCCCTCTTCATTTCTACAATAGGAATAGCTTTTCCAAGCTGCCTGGGAATTTAAAGTATAGCCTTCTTTTGTCGTACTGCAGATACAGTGGCTTTTTGCTCTTACAAATTCTTATAAAAAATTTATATTCATTCTGAAAACAGGAGAATTATATTTAAATACAGCACTATCACCTAATATCTGAGTTGACACATTTAAATAATTCCTAAGAGTTTAAACAGAAATGTTCAAGAACAATTTTACTATGTGCAAAGTCTTTCCATGCCAAATCTCACTTCATGCTATTTCCTGCTCTAGGGCATGGGAGAAGCAGAACCAGACCCAGTATTTTCATTTTTGGTAAACACTCTTTTCCAATAAAACCATAAATAATAATAAAATTGTTAAAGGTTTTAGCCTTACCCTGCTCTCATTTGAATTTAAAGTAAAAAGAAAGGAAACCCCTTTAATTTTAGAAATAGTTCTTGCTAACCTACTAATCACAACAAATTATTTTTATAAGTGAAAGTTTGAATCAGAGAATTTTAACTTAACACAATGATTTTCAAACCCAAATGTTCCTTCTGTTTTTAAAATATATTTTCCCCTATTAAAACATGGTTCAGTTCTACTCCAAGTATAATAAAAAGAGGCCATGGTATAATTGGAGCCGCCTCTTTTATTCTGTGTTTTGCAGCCAACGGCCCTCAATAAAATTTCTCAGAGTTGGAGACATAAAACTGTAAACTAGTTAGAGGATCTTCATTTAACTGTTGGATTCAACAAGATAATTTAGCTTATTTTCCCACTCCCTGTATTTCATGGCTACAGATAGACCCCTGCCACTGACTTGCTGCCATCACCCTGTCTTTCTGTCTGTCTTTCTCTCTGTGTCTCTCTCTTCCACCCCCCCCCTCTATCTCTCCTTCTCTCTCTCTGTTTGCCCTAAGGACTGACTTTTCTATAGTGAAATGTAACATAATCTGTCATGATCCAAAGGAAGCAATTCCCAAATTTGTGGTAATAATGTCTTAGAAACAAGGCAAAACTGTAGTGGGAGTCACACTGCTGCCCTAGGATGGCTAGAGATGTCCCTGCATCCAGACAAGGATGAACAGAGAATCATTTCTTAACCTGCTTCACACACTGTTTTGGTTCATGTTCCAAAAGCCTACTTATTCCAAGAAGGACCTCCATCCTAGTATGTCCAAACAGACCAAGTTGGCTTCCAGGAGGACATGAATCTACTTGTTATTCCCTGTTTAATTTTTCATGTTTAGGAATATATTCAGTTATCCAAGTGACATGGAAAAGCTATTATCAGGGTCCCATTTCTGAATCACCCATTGATTCCTGTATGAAATGCCAGCTAAACCTACTCCTCTCTCTGTGCTTTTTATCTCCTTTTTATATTTTTTATTAAATTTGTGCGATGAAATATAAGGTTTTTAAAGACACTAATGACTTTCCCTTCTTTGTGCTACTATGTCAGATTCCTTAAAATTTGTAGCTATATAATACACAAACTCTGGCCGGGTCTTAAGCTCTCCAAAAGATTCTTATGGGCTTCTTTATATTTTTCTGTTATGAAAATGAATAGATACATAGACACAGGTTCTTCTTCACAGAACTCTTGCAAATAATATAAAGTATATTACATTTATACTTTTCTGTTCATTCTTTCATATAAAATCCTGTTTTTGTTCTAGCAAGGTCCTAAATAGAAATATAGAAGTTGAAAGGAGAATTTTCTTGCAGAAAGATTGCAATTATGTTTATCTCTTAAGCTGTTTCAACCCTGATTTAGAACAGTCTATTCTGATTAGCACACCAATTATTTCTAATTTATTAGGGGTAAAATTACGGATGGAGCTTACTGCTGAGGGTGCAAGACAGACATTTAATGTAGTCTTATGCATATCTCCCAGCTCCCTTCAAACCTGATTTTGATTAGGGTTGCTCTAAAAATATGGAGGAGATTCTGAAAGTAAATCTGGGCCTGACACATGACAATGTCTCCACAGTCCTACGGAGGTTACGTTTCATCACTGGCCCTTGCGTCTGGAACTGGTCTTTTCAAATGTGGAATAGCAGTGGCTCCTGTCTCCAGCTGGGAATATTATGGTATGGAAACATTTTATAAATATTGCCCTGAAAACATTTGACATATAATTACTCTATATTTGAGGTTGCTAGAAAAATAAATTATGTGGTAAAATTCACCCCAGCATCACCAGGAAAAATGTAATCTATACATGAGGTGGTTCATAAGATTCATTATAATCACGCTGCAACAATCAAAGAAATCTTAAGAGTGAGGAAGGATTCTTCTAAAATTCATTATATCTTATTTTCTCCCAGAAGCTTGGAGGCTCTGAACCAAATCTTTAAAATCAGAGCTAACTCATGTTTTTGAAAGCACACATTTGCAGCTTAACTGGCTTTTAAGCCAGTTAAGTGCAAAGTCCATCTGGGAACCAAGCAATTCACCTCCATGCTGCAGTTTGCAACTGCATCTCCTTTACTCCAGAAATCATAGAAATGAAAACTATGTTTGGGAAGAACCCTTCCTGCTCTTGCCTATTTTTATGATTAACATCAGAGTAATTATTTGAAAATGATTCAAAAAGTTGTACAAAAATTGGATTTCATCAGAGCTTCTTCCCTGTATTGGGATAGAAATGAGATCATTGTGATTTTTAGAGAGGATCCAGGAAAATATGTGTGTATGTGTGTGTGCATGTGTGTGTGTGCGCGTGTGTGTGTGTGTGTGCACGTGCGTGATGTTGAGGAGAATGGATTTAGGCACATATTTCATCTCAGATGAGAAAAGACATTGGTCAAGTGCTCAAATGGCTGCATTCCTGATTTCTTTTAAAATATAAAGTCATTCAACAGCTTCATGCCCACCTCAGCAGTCCCCCTAAGATAGAGCAGTTCTAGAAAGAAAATGTTAGGATGTTCTTGCTCCTGTAATTTCTTCCTGCATTCTCTCTCTTGCCCTACTGAGTTGAACTGCACAGATAACAGACCTTCATTGAGGCCAATCGTTATGTAAACTAAAGCAAAATTTACCCAAGATTTTCTCATAGGAGAGTTGAGGAAGAGTTATTAAAGAGTTCTTTTTGGTTAATGAAATAACATGTATCATATGCAAATTAACATGTTCTTACATATTTTGTAGCATCTATCTACACAGAACGATTCATGGGTTTCCCAACAAAGGATGATAATCTTGAGCATTATAAAGTAAGTATTTTCTAATTTACTTAGGCCATTAATTTATTTCTAACATGCTAAATAATTTTAAAGTAGAAAACCAGATTTTATAGCTTTAATTCTGGGTCTCCAAGCCAAAATGATCCTCTTTTGTTAACTGCAAAACACATCACGAGAAAGGATTTTTACCCCTTTGGGATTTTATTCTTTCTTTCCTCATTCTCCTTTCCCTAACCTCCCTTTTCCCAATCCTCCACCCCACCCCCCAACCCTTACACAGCTTGAGCGGGCATCATTTATGCCTAAGGTCTCACTCATATGTAACATATGACACATAAACTTTCAGTTTTTCAAACTAAGAATCAGATGGAAGTAATGCAAATGATGATGAAAATGTGTTGCTCCGACTCTTAAATATTTATCAACCAAAGCAATACATAATTTCAGTATTGGTGCTAAGTCCATTGCACAATGATTTAGCTAGTTTTCTATTAGAACTTGCAGCAACTAAAATGTTAATTTTTCCTCTTTTCCAGAATTCAACTGTGATGGCAAGAGCAGAATATTTCAGAAATGTAGACTATCTTCTCATCCACGGAACAGCAGATGGTGAGGTTTAAGCAAGACTCTTACACATAAAAATACTGAGCCAGCATCACTTTGTTTAAGAAACATTAAGCATCCTCCTATGCCTATGCTCAGGGTCAGTACCTAAGAGTCAGGGACATTTCCATATCTGAGTGTGATTACTCACTGCTGACAATGTCAAATGCATGACTAGATAATTGTTGGTGTTCATTTCCAGGCAGTACATTGTCACTCTATGCTTTCTGGTATTTAGCAGCACTTTAACTCTCTCTCTCTCTCTCTCTCTCTCCCTCTTTGTTGCAGATAATGTGCACTTTCAAAACTCAGCACAGATTGCTAAAGCTCTGGTTAATGCACAAGTGGATTTCCAGGCAATGGTACATAATTTTGTTTCACTCATGTTCATGGCCTTAGACCCCTCAAGCTAAAAGAAGAGGGTCTTATTTATCTATCTTTTAGTAAACCTGACAAAGAGACTGTAGAGTAAGCAGAACATTAGCAAATAAATTGTAGGTCTTCATGAACTCCCTGAAACACCCTAGAGAAGCAAAATTACCTCTGGAGTTCCCACTTGAGTTATATAAAATAAGGGAGTTCACAAGATCAAATGATATTTTATCGCAAACATCAAATAGTTCTGCAATCCTATGTACATAAGTGCATTTATGTACTTAGAGTCCCTAGAATACCTAGGATTCTCAAAGCAGCTAGAAAATCCTGGATATTCAGTAAAAAGCAATTGCAGAATGTTATCAGAACCGCCAAGGCTCCCTGAAGTCACACAGTCCCCATTCAGGGTTAATGAATCTTTTCACCTGTATCTGCTCAGCACCTGGCATATGCCCCACCCAACACAGCTCAGATTTTTACTGAGCAAATGAATAAATGAGCTCAATGTAAAATCCAGTTTGCATGAGGAATGGGAAATGGAAACAGGACAAAATAAGACAGAAGCCAAGAGAAGGAGAGCAGTCCTTGGTAGCCACATTGTTACCTCTTCAGTGAGCATAGATTCTCCCTCAATTGCTTGCTTATATGGAATGAGAAGCCAGAAAGGGAGCTCTTTTATCTTTTGTAAATTTGTTTATTTTAACACTTTATGAAGAGTGAGGTGAGATTTTTTTCTGGTGCATTTATAAAACATAACAGATGCATTCACTTTGCCATAATCATACATGCACATGACATAATTTGATCATTTTTCTGATCTTTTTTTATTGTGTTCCCCAAAGAAAATTCAATCTAGTAAATATATAGACTTATATCATAACCACTGCCACTTTTACTAATGAAAATAATAATCTTATTGGTATCTCTCCCAACAATGAATTTTAAAGTTATATTGTTATAATATCTCTGATACACCCCCCCTCCAGTTTTTTACAATGTTGTTTTTTACTCCCATAAGGGGTATTTATGGTCATATGTGATGCACAATATTATGAGTTTTCTGTAACAGAGAGGAAGTCTGTTCCTCATAAAATTTTTGAGCTATAAGCCTTCTTAGATAAAATTAAATCCAATGCCTTTGATTTTCAAATGAAAAAATTAAGTTCCATAGATGCAAGGACCAGCCCCACCATACCAACATGGAACCCATGCTTCCTGATCCTGATGCCTCAAGATGCTGGACACTGTGAAAATTCTGCCTCTGAGGTCTATAAAATATAAGTTTAAAGGATATAAAACAGTGGGAACATTAATAAAAGCTCCGTAGTTCTTCCTGCTCTAAATGTTCATGTGTAAACTATTTTATTCATTCAAATGTTCTTAGGTAGAATTTCCCGATAATATTTAAAAAGAAAAAAACAGCAGGTCCTGGGAGTATACAGAAACATCAAAGTTGCATGCATTTTGTGACTACAGGAGTAAAACAGGCTTCTTTCCTTTTCTATTTCAGTGGTACTCTGACCAGAACCACGGCTTATCCGGCCTGTCCACAAACCACTTATACACCCATATGACCCACTTCCTGAAACAATGTTTTTCTTCATCAGACTAAAACTGATACAGATACAAGCCTGTATCACAATCTGAAAACTTTATATGAATGTCTCAGACCGTTTACTCGTGTACTTTTATGTTGTAAAATGCTGGTATAAACAAACAAATGAATGTTTTTCTAAAGGATGGCAAAAATTTAGGAAGGCTCAGAAGTTCAATATTGTTTACATTTTCTGATACTCTGTGGAAGGAGAAAAAAGGAACCATGCATTTTCCTTTAGACACAACTAGTATTTTTTCAACCTGTTTATTTGAGAAAAATAAATAAATAAAGTCAGAAGTTCAAGTGCTTTCTCATGTTGTTTGTGTTCATTGATTTCAGGTTCTGGGTTCTATCACAGAATGAAGTGTTGTACACAGCAAGTGTGTGAATAATATCTTGATGGTCATGGGAGCAAAGAATCTAGAAGCAGTTTGGGGTCTTCAAATTCTGGAACAAATAGCTCAGAGTAGGCAAAAACATAGTTCAGAAAATGCAGTGAATCAAGTTTGAGATGTTTGCATTACATGCTCTCCCTCCAAGAAATGTTTATTAAATTTCTCCCAGATTTCTTTAGCATTGCCAAAAGCATTGGGTAAGGATAAAGTCAGACTTTTGAATTCATACTTCTTTTAAGAAATGCTTCAAATTTGGAAATGTGCCCATGTCATATCCCTTTTTCAAATTAATGATAGTAAGTGCCTTCAGATTACTAGGCTATAACTTAACTAAGAAAACAAATAAATAAAATAGATACCAATAGCTAGAGGGGAAATTTTGATATCTATGAATTTTTTCTGGGGTTTTAGTTCTATATTATAAAGTTCATTTTGGGAAATTAAAAAAAAAAAAAGCTGTAATAACTGCAATCCTGAAAGCAATGCTCTGCCAGTTAGCTGTCACCATCAATTAGAAACTATGGGCAACTTGCCATTTCTATGATTGCCACAGAATTTTAAAGATCCATACCAGGTCACCAGAAGATCTTCTTTCATGAATGTTGGAAGTATCCACCAAGCCACTGTCCAGGAGATTTTTCACTGATGTGTCTCTCAGCACTGAACCACCCTGAATTATTTTTCTCCATTTCTAGCTTAATTCCTCCTTTCCAATTTCAAGTCGAGTACTCTCATGCCTTCTTTCATGTTCTGTAGCCAGAAGAACCCATCAGGAATGGAAGATTACAGCAGGAAGGGGCTTCAGGGATCATATACCATAGTCTTTTCTAGAATTTTCAGGCGTTTCTCAGTCCAATGCTCTTTCCACTGCTGCCTTCTCAAACCATGCCTCCCACTTAGGCCAAATAGTCCCACCTCACACAGCAGGAAGGGGTCCTTTGTGGTAGTCAGGGATCCCAGATAGTACTTTTACTGACTCAGGATTGAAAATAGCCCCTTTTCTCTACCTGCATGCAATGGCTGATGCTCTGAGAGTAAAAGGAAAGTAGCATCTTCTTAGAAATTTCTATCTCCAAAGAGCAGCCTCAGCATTCAAACTCTCCCACTGTGGAGAGAGACCAACCAGTAGTCATTTCCTAATACTCAATCTAGGGAGACTACAAGGTTCAAATTGCATCTTACCAATGTGATGAAGGAAAATATATATATATATATATATATATATATATATATATATATATATATATATATATATACACACACACACATATTTATATATCTATATATCTTCAATTTCTTTTCTCTGTGAAATTCGAAAAGTTAGATTCTCTAGTCTTAGAGATTACATCCATAGGCACAGAAGCAACTTCTAAGAGACAAATCTGTCATGTCATTTGCCTACTTAGAAACCTGCAGTGATTATCCATGGTCACACAGAGCCTTTGATGACTTGTCCTCATGCAGATTTACCACACTCTCCTAACATCAGCCTCTATAAGCCCAATATTTCCTCAAATACATCATGTTCTTCAACACACAGTGAAATTCTTGTGGTATTTGCCCACCTGTGATAGCCACTCTGCACATGCGGATGTTTCAATTTAAATGAGCAAAATGAAGATAAAATTCAGCTCTTTGGTCATACTAGTCACATGTCACCAGATAGTGACATGGTAGTCACTAATGACTACCATAGTAGACAATGTACATGTAGAATATGTCCATCATCACAACATGCTTTTGTGACAATACTGTCATAGAGAAATCTTCATAGTCTCTGTCTTGGAACACAGCATATTACAGAAGCTCACCAACTGTTAAATGAATGAATGAATGCCTCTATTTCATGAAAATTCAGGTTTCACACATTACTGTTGATGGATCCTACCTGAGTCCAGGTCTTCCTCAGGACTCTCAGCATATATTCTTTCACTTATTCATTCAACAGACATGTGTTGAGTCTGACTGTATATCAAACATTGTGCAAGACTTTGTAAAGCAAGGCAGCAAGTGGAAATTTTTTTAACATATATTTTTTACAGCTTTCCTAGATTCCTCTTTGGGTTTTTCTGTTTTTAAAAAAGTTAGCATATAGTAATAATGACCTTTTACCACATTTTAATCTTTGAATGTATTTGGAGCGGGGTTCTAAAACCCTGATAAATACTGCAAAGTATAATAATTTCTTACTTATCACAAACTTGGGATTTACATTCATTCATTCATTTATTCATTCAACAAATGCAATTATGAGTCATTGTTTTAGATACTGTGTATGACAAAAAAAACAGAAAGAAGAAAAAAAATTTCTAGTATATGTAAGAGGGAAATCATAGAACGAGTTCTAAAAGTAATCACAAATTATAGTACCACAATGCTGGCCCCAGGGATATTTATAAAGGTCTCAAAATTCTGAATGACCATCTAGTATTTTTAAAACTGAAAAAAAAATCAAGTATATTAGTATTTGGTTAAATTTGACAAAATGAGAGAACTTTCATTGGGGTTTTACATTTTTTAAAATCTATTCCAACATATAAGATACATTATTTATTTCCTTCAAGAAACATATATTGAATCCCTATGCTGGCATGGCAGTATTCTGGGAACTTCAGGGGTTACAAGGATGAATATATGTGACAATTTCTCCATTTCTAGGCTGTTTCAGTAAAGGCGACTTAACGAATCTGATTTTCCCAACATTTGAGCATTTTTCAGAAACTGACAGATCTTTATGCAAATGTTGTTGCCAAGCTGTTTGTAATGGTGAAATTATACTTTGACAGTAACTCTTTAAAATATATTAAACCCAGCTAAGGTTTTTTTGGAAATGTTGCCAATTAAGTGACTTTAATGAGCTTCTTGATGGTAATGTAATTAAAATTCAGATGTTCTAATTGTAAAAAAAAAAATAGTTCTGGGAAAGTTAACAGTAAAATAAGCAAATGTAAAATGAATTAGGGCTAATTTAAATGGTGATTATATGGTCTTCTGAGAAGATTCTACCAAAACAATGCTTTCAATTACACTGTTTATAAAAAAGAAGGAAGGCACCTAACAGAGATTTTGAATTTATTCAATAAACCAGATATTCTGAGTTTATCCAATAAAACAGATTGAAAAATTCTGAATGCAGTAAATCATTCCCAGCCTGTGAATTGCTAAAGGAGAATTGCTAAAATGCTTTCTTGGCATTATGGACAGGTACCTTGGCAAGTTGATGTAGAATAAATTCTCATTCAGGAAGAAATAAGTGCCTACACCTTACCAAGTGGTTTATAAGTGAAATAACCTGGTTTCTAGTGACAGCCTCTAATGATCACCTGCTTAGATTATTGGCGTGCAATACTAGCATGCTTGTTATAAGCACATCTTTTGGACATAGGTAATGTTGTTGGCAACATAGATTTCATTCTATCAGCTTCTAATTAATACTCCAATACTCCGTTTTATGACTTTAAAAGGTGCTTTGACAGTATATGTTTTACCAACTTATTCCTTGGTACAGAATGCTACCTTTTGCTTTAGGGCTATAGAAAGTCTATATCCTATGAGTGAGATAGAAGCACAGTCAAGCCAAGGTCATGCCATGGTAGCTTAACAATCCATCTTCCTTTTTTTATAATTGCTGTCTATTGTCCTTCAGGGGTAGAAGCATCTTTGCTAGTAGGAATTTTTTTAGTAGCATTTTTGGTAGTACGAATTTTTCTTACTACTATAAAAGGTGAGTTTTGGAAGTACACATCTTACTGAAACATTTAGTAGAACATAAAAATGATTAGTCTGTTAAAAAACATCTACTATCCATTCACATAGTATTTAGAGTGTTCTTGGAACATTCTTTCAGGTATCAATGGATATGGTATAAAATTTTTTAATATTATAAAATTTGCTTATATCACACAGATACTAAGCTGCATTTCTAACTTAAATAATGAATAAAAAGCAATGATGCTTTAAATATATACAAGTATTTTGTGTTCCTACAGGGATGACAATGCTGCACTCTCATTTTCTTCAGAAGATTAAAGCAATTCTTTGCAATATTGGAAGCACTTTTTTTTTCCAAATAAAATGCAAGCTATCTCATGTTAGTCTTTTGAACATAGCATGTTGATTGTCACCATTTTAGTCCAGCACACCACAGTGAGTAAGGCATGGGTGTCAGGCTACCTGGTTTGAATCCCAGCTCAGGAACATACTAGGCATGTAACTTTGTTCAACTTCTATTCATTTTATCTGCTTCCTTTTCCTTTTAAGTGAAATTAAAATAACAATAATTCATATCCCATGAAGTTGATTAGAGTTTTAAAATAGTTATTTTTTTTGTAGCTGGGCACGGTAGTGCATGCCTGTAATCCCAGTGGCTTGGGGAGGGTAGGGCTGAAGGCTCTAGAGTTCAAAGCCAGTCTCAACAACAGTGAGGTGCTAAGCAAATCAGTGAGACCCTGTCTCTAAATAAAATACAAAATTGGGCTAGGGATGTGGCTCAGTGGTTGAGTACCCCTGAGTTCAATCCCCAGTACCAATAAAATAAAATACTGTTTGTAGAGCTAACATATCAGACACATAGTAAGAATTTTGTAGGTGTTTGTTGGCGACATAAAATGAACAAGTGTTTTGTTGTCATTTTCAAAAAAAACTTCTCAAGAAATTAATAGTCTGTATCTGAAGCCATTAAATTTCTTTCTCGTATCAGTGAATTTAATATGTGTTAGAATCTTCAATCACTTATAAGGGCATCTCTACTTCTAAAGCAATGCAGTCTTTTAGGAATAACCAATATTGAAGCTGTGAGTGCCCAAGAAAGCTCATGTAACCCCCTGGTCCTTACCTTGAGCAAACAGTTCACTCTTAACACCTGTCCATGAAGTCTAATATTTCATAGTAGAGATCGAATCACAATTGGGAAGGACAAACTGCCAGGGCACCATGCAGGTGAAAGAGACAACACATGCACCAGGTTTCTTTGCAACCTATAAAACCCACAGAGGCCTTCCTCTTGGGCTCATCTCCACGCCTCTCACACTGCTCACCAAACTCCAGCCACTCTGGTCTTCTCTGTGGTTTTTTAGAGAGCAAACTTCTTTCTGCTTTAGATCCTGGAACATCTTTTCTCAACTTTTCTCTTGACTGTGTCTTTCTTATCTAAGTTTCACTGCCTTAGAGGGAATTTCCCTGGTCACTGGATTTAATATTACTTTCACCATTCAGAAACTTCCAACCACATTATCTAAATTTGCTTTATTGGTAGCACTTAGAAGTATCAGAAATAATTTTATTTATGTCTGCACCCATTTGCTCTCTATTTCTCCTATTTGAACACCAGCTCCCTATGAACAAAGAGCTCATCTGTCATTTCACTTCTCTGCCTCCAGGCCCTAAACAGGAGGAATAAGATAAGAGAAGCTCAATAAATATTTGCTGATTGTATCACCACTTGCTGTGGCCACTAAGATTTTTATGTGCAATCTCCCAACAGAAGCATCTTACCCTTTCTGTAACTTAGTATGAAACAGGTCTTGCTCTGACCCCCTCAAAGCAAAGAGAAAGAAGAAAAAAATCTCTGATAAGCAGTAAGAAAAATGGGGTTAAGGACAACATCAATCAGTCAGAGATGTAAACGAGATTGGCCTTTGAAACAAAAATAATTTGGAATAGGAAATGGAAACAGCCTACTGCATTGTCCTAACTTAAACACTTGCTGCCTCTAGATGAATCATTAAAGGGGCATGCAAACTGAGGAAGTTTGGCACAAAATGTTCAGACTACAGATAAACATCTGAAATTGCTCTTGGGTATCTAGCATCTTTTATTAAAAAAAAATAAAATTACTTCAGTTTCTCTTCAGATCATGTAAATCTTTCACCTTTATGAATACTACTTTTTAAACAATAATATATTTTTAATGAATAAGTATATATTTTGAATGTGCAAGGTTTACTTAACATTTAGGAACAAGAATACCCATGCTTTATACTGTCACTGATCAGGTCATAAATTCAAACCCTGAATGTTTGATTGGCTAATTTTCCTAAATTCACATTACAAACTTAAAGTCATGGAAAGTACATCAGCAAGATACATCCTCCAAAAGTTATGCATTTTAGATCATACTTTTGTAGTTGATGATTTAACTCAAATACATTGAGCTTTTTAGGATCCCACATGGAGTGCAGCATTGTATACCTGCAAAATATCCAGACAGAATCAAGAAAACTGAGTCTCAGTTCTTGTGATTTAGACTAGTTCTCTCTCTTTCTAAGATTCAATTATTTTTTCTATGTGCCACAGGGACTGTGCTCTATCCAGGACTCTCAAACCATGCTTTGCAAGCCCTAAGAAATCTTATGTAACCTATTAGTGAATAGAACACAGCAATGCTGAAGTCCTAAATTGTTTTAAAAAATCTGAGGTCAAAGCCAGGCACATGGCACACACTTGTAATCCGAATGACTCATGAGGCTAAGGCGGGAGGATCACAAGTACAAAGCCAAACTCAGCAACTTAGCAAGACCCTCTCTCAAAATATAAAGTTTTTTTTAAAAAGGGTTGTGGACATTGCTAGTGGTAAAGCACTCCTGGGTTTACTGTCTGAGTTTTTTTTTTTTATGTCTGCACCCTGATATATATATATACATATAGATAGATAGATAGATAGATAGATAGATAGATAGATCTGTTCTCATTCACTCCTCTCACCTTTGAATCTTAGTATCTTCTGAGATCACAGTGGTTACACTGTTCCCTCTCATTATGGAACTCTTTCTCTGAGGCTCTATTTACCAGGTTGGGGTGAAATGCTTGATTGAATAGCAGTTGTTGATGCCCTAAAAGTGCTGAAGTTGAAGTTTTTTCCCTGACTTAGGCAGGGAATGTGAGCATTGGTCTCTTGTGTGATGCTCAGATGCAAACATTCTTAAGGAACCCACCACCTTCTTTGATTAACTCATTTTATAGGATTTAAATAGATATCTGAAAAATCTTACACTGGAGGAATGGAACAGATTTCCTGGGTGCAAAGTTGACAGTTCCAAGCAACCTCTGAGGTCAGCTAGGCAACCAGAATGAAGGAATCAGAATTAAGGAAGTCAACCACAGATGGGCCAGGGAGGTCCTGGTAAGCCAAGGGTGGGACTCGGAGAGCTGGGGGTTCATCCAGAGAAATAACAACTAAGTTCAGACTTGCAGTGCAGAAATGTGGGCTTACTGTGGCCAGAATTTTTGTCAACAGAAGCCCAAGGAGTGTGTTTTCAAATATAAACTCTCTCCAAATTTTGAACACTAGACAACTAATTTGCAAGTAAAGAAAAATCTGTATGACAGATTTGGCCTGTAGGTATCAATTTGTATTTGGAATAATAGTTTTTCTGCTTTTTTTTTGAATGTAGGTGCTCCATTTATATTATTTCATTTAATTTTTGAAACTATTAATTAGACGTTAAAATATAAGTATTTCTTAGTAGGAAAATGAGGTATGTATTATGACCTCACCTAAGATCCCATAGGTCCAGGTCTACTGGACATGACTTTCCTTCTATCACCAGAGTTCCATGTAACACTGGCCGTGCCTCTTGTCAAGTATTCTAGAAAACAAGAAATGGAATGCCTTTTCAGACAGCTTTATAACATATTTGTTTCATTAGGCAAATATTCTATAGAGTATCAACACCATGACCCTAGCCATAGTAAGCTGTTACTAATCATTATTAGAATTTAAGTACAGTCAATGAAGTATCTATTCAGTGACTGATAAGTAAACATTTATAGGTGGGTTTTTAAAATGAATTTGTGCCCATCTATAACTTAGTGACTTCTAAAGGGGTCGACATTTTGTTTCTGGCCTCAGTAACATTGTGTGTATAAAAAGGGAAGCCATTCAACATGTAAACTGAGTCTGAGACTAAACTCAAAATGATGCTAGCTTTCCAGTCTTCTCCTTAGCTCTCCTCCACTCACTAGTGTTTATGTGTTCCTTTTTTCTTCTTTACATTTAATTTCTTTTTTGAGACAGGGTCTCATTAAATTGCTGTGGGTCTCACTAAATTGCTGAGGCTGGCCTTGAAATTGCTACCCTCCTTCCTCAGCCTCTTGAGCTCCTGGGATTACAAGTGGGCACCACCACAGGCCGTCCCAGTGTTTCTTCCATGTCTTCTCTCTGATGTTACCCCTACATTATGTCTTCCCACAGTTGTTCTCCTGCCAACTCCCACGCCATGGCCATAGAACTACATATGGGGGCAGGGTGAGGAAAAGCTTCCAAGATATTGCACAAGAATCATCCTCAAGTTGGCACCATGTATATCATGCCAAAAACATTCAGACTGCCAAAGCAGAGAGACTCCAGAGAAAAAGAACAATGAATGTGTAAACCTCAAGTTTTATTCCTTCAGATTAGATTTTTAAGAAAGACAAAAAAATAAAATTTAGAAGATTCCACATAAAATAAGTCTTTTATCTCTCTCCCATTTTAGTGAGTGGCTATCAATCTGTATTTTTAAAAACTCATTTGTGTACCTCAAGTTGCCAAAACAACTTTAATATATCCAGAGTACATTTGTTATGTACTTTTGCAAGCTACAGTAGCAGGAGCCATAAAATATTGTTTATATAATCTTCTATGGTAAAAAAAAAAAAAAAAAAAAAAAAAACAATGTCCCTTTAAACCTTCTCTGATGTATTTATTTAGAATATTTTCCATGCTATTTTCTCTTAACAAAAAGTAGGGTCTTATCAGTCTTAAAATTATAATAAACCCTATAAATAGCAACCCAATATTCATATGATCCTTGTGTCACACTTCCCCAAAAATGGATAAAGTCATGGAAATAATGACTGTAAGTTGTTAAGATATATAATTTATTAAAATGTGCCATTTTATCATTAAAATTTCTTTTCACTTTTGGAAAAGATGTTAATATGTATTATATATGCATTTCATATAAACATTCTAAACATATGTATCATACATATTTACATGTATAACATTATTTGTAGGGTCCTGTATGCAGAATATATAAAGAATTCTTACAAATTCAACAATAAAAAGACAACACAATTAAAAAATGGGCAAAGGTCTTCAATGAACAGTTCTGCAGAGAAGATATTCAAGTATCCAAGAAATGTATGAAAAGATGCTCAACATCCTCAGTCATTAGGGAAATACAAATCAAAACAACAGTGAGAAGCCACTTATTAGACTCATGGTATTATTATTCACAATAGTCAAAGGGTGTGAACAGCCTGAACAGCCATCGATGGGTGAATGGACAAACAAATTGAGGTGCATACACATGGGAATAATCAGCCATGAAAGGGAACGAAGTACTAGTACATCCTACAATGTGGATGGATCTTGAATTCATGTTAAGACACAAAGACTATTGTGTATTTCACTCAGGTGAAAGGTCTAGAAGAGGTAAATCCATAGAGACAAAATGCAAAAGGGTGGTTGCCAGAGGATGGGAAACAGGAAAATGAGAGGAAGTGCATAAGGGTCATGGGCTTTTATTTTGGAGTGATGTGGGCAGTCTTGGCACCTAACGGAGGTGCTGACTGCACAACACAACATCGTGAATGGAGTAAATGCCAATGAGACACTCACTTCAAAAGGGAGATTTTGTTATTTGCATTTCACTTCAATAATTTTTTAAAGGGTTTCTTTTTCAATAATTAATTCAGTATAATTAATTCATAATAAGGACTGAATCAGTTCTAGAATCAAGTACAAATTGAGTTCTGATATAAAAGATATAGTGTATTCCAGGAAATTAGGCTTTTTAGTACTTTCATGAATATCTATTTTGATCTATTCTTATTGCCAATAAGAATATTTTCATTCTCAATTAAAGAAAAAACATAACATTTAAGTATGCTTACTTTAACCAGTTTCTACTGACACTGCCATAACTCTATAAAAGGCAGAGGAGAAACCCATAGAATTCCTATCTTACATCCGTGCACATACTCAGAATGCTTAAACCTCTCAAACGCCATATACTCCCTTCTCTTACCCCTGCATTCTAGTCTTCCAGCTTCTTGCTCAATTGTCTCAACAGAGTCTTCCAAAAAGACTTTCTCAGACACCCAGCCTTATCCAGTCTCCTCATTATGGCTCCAATTCTGCCTTCACATCAGCTCATTCTTGCCATGTCCTACCCTGCCACAGGGTTCTCAATCCTATACTTTTAATGTTCTCTGTGAAATCTGCAGGCATTAAAAAGAATGAAAAGTCAATCATGTGACTTATCCAAAATTCATGGTTCTGATTCTTTAAAAAGCAAAATTTCCACTGTCACTTTGGAAAGGAGCTGGCAATTTTTTCAGATCTGATCCTATGTATGTACTGGCACACCTATAATCCCAGTGGCTTGGGAGGCTGAGGCAGAAGGATCACGAGTTCAAAGCCAGCCTCAGCAACTTAGCAAGGACCTACACAACTCAGTGAGACCTTGTCTCTAAATGAAACATAAAAAATAAAGGGCTGGGGATGTGGCTCACTGGTTAAACCCCTGTGGTAATCCCCGGTACAAAAAAATAAAAATAAAAAATAATGAAGACAAAAACTTGTTCATAAGTGTTTATAGCAGCATTATTCATCATAAGCAAAAAGTAGAAACAATCTAAATGTCCATCAACTGATTAATGGGTATAAAAGAATATGATATAGACATATTACTATATTATAGAAATAGTACTAAGCCATAAAAAGGAATGAAGTACTGATTCTCCCTGCAATGTGAATGAAACTTGAAAATATTATACTAAATAAAGACATCAAAAAGTGAAAGGAGAAGACTGGGGCTGTGGCTTAGCGTTAGCACACTTGCCTGGTATGTGTGAGGCACTGGGTTCGATTCTCAGCACCGCATATAAATAAATAAAAATAAAGGTCTATCAACAACTAAAAACATTTTTTAAAAAAATGAAAGGAGTATCCATTTTTACTTCATAAGGATGATGATTACATGTTCCATGCCACTGTGTTGAGAACTGCTTCCCTCAGAACGGTGTTTCAATATTGGCACCTTATCTGTCTGACATTAACTTAGAGGACCCCATAACTAAATGCCTGAGAGCCGTGGTACACTCCTACAAGCCCAGCTACTCTGGAAGCAAGGAGGCAGAAGGGTCCCAAGTTCAAGGTCAGTGAGAAAACTTACTGAGACTCTGTCTCAAAAAAAATAAATGAATAAGCAAATGTATGGCATAGAGCCAGTGGAAGCATGACTAGTTAGCATGTGCAAGGCCCTGGATTCAATCTCTAGTACTGAAAAATAAATAAATAAACCAAAGGTCACATATTGAGTGGTCCTATTTTTATAAGATGTGCAGAATAAGCAAATATATATAAAAAGAGAGAACATAGATTGGTGGTTGTCAAGAGCTTGGAAACGGGACAAGGGAGAGTGACAGTTAAGTGGGTACGGGCTTCTTTTGGGGGTGATGAAAAAAATTCCAGATTTAGATAGTTACACAACATTCTTGAATACACTAAAAACTACTGAATCATACACTTAAAAAAAAACTAAACTACAAAAATAGCCCAATTGCCAGTTGTTTTGTATTTAGATGTCTCCCCATCTTAGCTAACTAGCAGCAATGAATGGATTTTAGACAGCAGTCAGAGCAGATTCTGAGGACTTGGGGGATTTTGCTTGGAGTAAATGGTAGTTATTTCTATTCTTAGGAGGCTTGGTCTTTGTCCCCAAATTGTAAAAAAAAAAAATGGTCTCAAAGCATAGAAATATTGGGGCTGGGGTTGTGGCTCAGAGGTAGTGTGCTCACCTACCATGCATGAGACACACTGGGTTCAATCCTCAGCACCACATAAACATAAAATAAAGATATTGTGTCCACCTATAACTAAAAAATAAATATTTTTTTAAAAAGAATAGAAATATTTTAATTCAATTCAAATTATTATTATTATTTTAATAATCTGTGGCCTGCAATTCTATATATGAATTCAGTTGGAAATGAAAAATATAATCTAATCTGCAGGTTGGTGTTGTATGTAACTGCTGGAATGGGTGACAATTGTACTTTTAACCAAGGTATTTAATCAAATGTAGCTCTGAATCTATAATTTTCATTTAATTGTTTGCATCAATGTCAACTATCCTAAATAATGCATTTATTTAGAACCAGTTTGCATAAAAACATTAGATGAAAACTGATGCTTAATAAATCAAATCAAATTTTAAGATATTCATTTGACTAAGTTCGTTATCCTATTCATTATGCCTAATAGTTGTGAGGAAGGGGAAGTCATGGGCCATGGTCCTTGGTTTTTACAGTTTGGATGATCAGACCTGTGGAAAAAGATGCTGGTAATTGTGGACCAGATACATGAAGAAGAAAAAAGAGAGGCTGTCATCCTCAGCCTTGGAAAGATCTTATTGTTAATCAATCCATTGCACTCCATGAAGACAAAGGATTTTATTAAAATGGGAATGAAAATTTAGGCTTTATATCCTCTGGCAATATGGAAACAGGGAAGCAACTTGCTTTTCAGCAAGAAAGAGTAGGTATTGGAACACAGTATGGAAGAATTCTGGCCTCCAGAAATGACCCTGACTATAGAAATAAATTTTTCTGCAAATTTATTACAAAATTAAAATATAGGAAATATGCTGTAGGGTTGAAGAAAAAATAGCCAAACAATAAAGTATAATAAATAAAGCTCTGAAAAATTAATAATAGCCTAGAAGACTGTATGAATTATCTTCTATGATTATATCATTTCAATATCACCAGAAAAGTGGTCATCTCTTGCAATACATCTGATAAGAGTTGCCTACACTGAACAAGTGTCAGGCAGGGGGCAAGTCTGATTCCAAGGCCCAGTGAATAGAAAAAAGTGTCCATAACTCCATTTTGCATTTTCTGCATTGTTTTTCTGTATCCAGATTTCAAATTTTAAATTTTCTAATGGTTGAAGTAACTTCCTTATACACACGACTTTGAAAATTGCAATGTTTTAATTGGTTCACATTAAAGACTCTTAGAATCTTGAAAAAAGTCTTTCCAGATGAGCAAGAGGTTGGATAAATGTAATGACATATGGTTTGTTTTTTATAGCTACAATATGCGAAAAATAGTAGCATAACACATGTATTCAATGATATATATGTATTTATACATATAAATATATATTCTGCTTATAAATTATGACATAAGATTCTTTTGTACAAATGTGATTTTGTTTTCTTTCTCCTTCTTGTTCCCTTTAGGAATAAAAATAACAACTGAAACTTAGAACAATTTTAAACATCTCATTATGCCAGAGATCTTGCAAAAGATAAAATCAACGAATGCAAAGCCACGATGCTGCACTATCTCTTGCACAGACTCGAAATCGAGCTCAGCTGTCAACAGGGTCTCAGAGCCTCAGGGCAGGAAGACTGTCCACTGATCCTCTGACAAACCTCCCCTCCCCCAGCAGGCTTCCTCCAATCATTCCAGATGGATGGGTCATGGACCAACTCTTAAATATCTCACTGGAAGGGTATTTCTCACATCCTCTGGCTTCCCCTGGAAATTCTTCCTTTATTGCCCCTGAATACTTGAGCCCATCAAGTCATCGCAGAGATGTGAAGGAGGGCATCTGATGATTATATTCTATGGACTCAGTTTTGAATTTTCAAAAGACATTATTAAGTGAACTCAGAGCTTTTTATCTTCAAAGCTAAAATTAAAATAAACCTCAATTGAGGCAAACATTTCCCTCAAATGCTGTATATAATTTTTTTCTGTGATCTTTTTTTTAATCTTTTGAAGGTTTACACCTATTTTCAGAAAACCCTTGTTATACAGAAGAGTGTTCTAACCTAAAAAGAGGACTGCATATTGCAGTTACCTCCAAGAATAAAAACTGGACTGCAGACTCTTGAGGAAAGTTTGATCCCTTCTGTGGATTTCTCATATAGAGCAGAGGTGTAGCAGAGATGAGCTTTGTGTAATACAGAGAAGGAAGCTGCAGCCTGAGTTTCATTACCTCAGAATGGTGGTTCACTCTTCCACTTTCCCCATGACCTAGGCCCTGTGCTGTGCTTCCAGTTTACTTGCCAGCTCTGTTGCCACCACAATGTCTCTGAACTGGACTGACTTTGCCTACCTTCTATTTATTAACTGAAAGGTCAGACTCTTTAGCTTAAAAAATGATAACTGATTCATTGGTGCCACTCCTCTATCCCCATAATCATTTTATTGTAGTTCATTTTATTTTAACTTTTTAGTATAGAAAGTTTCAAACATACCTAAAGAAAGCAGAACCAGATAATAAACCCTGTTTACCCATCAGTCAACCTCAACAATTATCAGTATTCTGTATTTTCTATCCTTCTATAATCACACTTTATACTCCTCTTTTAAAACTATTCCTTTTTTTTCTTTTAGGTAAAATTTACACAAATTGAAATCACAAATCTTAGCTTTGCTATTTTGACAATTGGATAAATCTGGCAGCACATATCCTTATCACAATATAGAATATTTCCATCTTGCCAGAAAGTTCCCTCTCAGGCAATCCTCTCCTATCCTCTTCCAAGAAGCAACCAGAGCTCTGATTTTTTTTTAACCTTAATTTTGCCTGTTCTTGAACCTCTGTATATGATGCACCGTGCATGTAGTAGTTGCTTTGTGTGTCTAGCTTCTTTCATGCAGCATGATGTCTGTGTGATTTGTCCACTTTGTTGCCTGTATCTGCTGCTAGTTCATTTTTGTTGTCTTTAAGTCGTGTTCCATGGGATAAATTCCTTAGCACTGTTTGCTTATTCTTTCTCTTGCTAATGGAGAGTTCAGTTGCTTCCAGTTTTCAAATGTTGTAATAAAGCTTCTTTGAACATGTTATACAAGTTTGGGGAGACACATATATTTATTTCTCTTGGGTGAAGTAACTAGAAGTGGAATTGCTAGATCAAAGGGTAGTTGTACATTCAGTTTAACCTCTTTTTCAAAATGGTTGTTTTGTTGCTTTTCAAACTGCAATTTTATTGAACAGGTATTTCAATTAAATGATCAAAACTGTCCAATAATATAAGATATATATATATATATATATATATATATATATATATATATATATATATATATTGAGAAGTATTCTTTGTATCCTGTTCCTGTCCACTCACTGTCCCTCAGTGCATGCTACAGGTAAGCACTTTCATCAGTTTCTTGTATATTCTTCTAATTTTTAATGTAATTATGAGTAGATAAACATATGTTTGGACTCCTCCCTTTTCTAGCACAAAAGATAGCCTCCTCTGTACAACCAGCCGGCACCTTCTTTTTCCAACAAAAACATATCTTGAAGTCTTTCCATATTGAAAAATAGAGAGCTTTCTCATTTCTTTTTCTAAATAGTAATCAACAGATGGCCTCTTGGATTAGTCCTACTTGTTACTATTATATATGGTACTGCGGCAAAGATCATTGTACCTGTATCATTACATAAATATGTAGGAATATATGTTGTATAATTTTTCAGAATAGTGCTTAAGCCTTACTGGGCTCAGAAAAAGGTATTTCTAATTCTCCTAAGTATTACTAAATTGATTTCCAAAGAGCTTGTAATGCTTTGTACTCTCACCAACCATGCATGGTTGCCCATAGACTTGTCACCAGAGTGAACTATGAGTGTGGATCCTGCCATTCTCAAACACTTCATTCTTGGTATCTTTAATGACTACAGAAAACTAAGGTTTTGTGAGGTGAGGTTCTATGCAGAACCTGCTACATATTTATGGTGCCAGGTTGCAACATCATTGTCTAAAAAATTAGAAAATTTAGCCTTGTCTAAAAATTATTAAGAATTTAAGATGGTACGAACAGCATTAAGGCAAGCACAGACCCTCTCAGTGTGGGCCTCTGTGCAAATGTGCAGGTTTGAACTCAGGGAGGTCCTTGGTACTAAATATCATAAAAAGCACAAAAATCTTTGAATAAGTAGCTTATTTTATCTTATTATTGATGTAAATTTTTGCATTGTATTCCATAAAACAAATTTCTTTTTATATTATTTTCATCAAGTCAAATTGGCATAGCACAGATTTTATGGGGCAATATCCATTGGAAACTTGGGTACTCCCATGCTTCCTGATGCAAGAACTTTAGACTACACCACCCAGAACTTCACTGCTTCTGGAACAAGCTTTGTATCATCGGTAATATAAATTCAGGGCTGCTACCACTCTACTTCTCATCTAAATAACCAAACAACTGTAACCATGAGCATTGAAGGCCAAGTAGAGCCTGGCATTAAGACAGTTATGAAAGACCTGCACATCCAATTGCACTTGATGTTTGTTTTTATTTCTGACAACAACTTGCCATTAAGAAACCAACTTGTCACTCTTAGGATGAAGAGCAGCAGTGTACTTTCCCTTTGAGTTCTTAATGTTTCTTCATTCTCAGAATGCTTATCTTCACTGTGTTGGGGCCCAAACATCAGTGTTATTGGACTGGGGATGAAGTTAGAGGAAGATGCCTGAAAGAAGTTGTGATAATTACTTCTGAAGCAGTAGAAACCAAGCATTGTGGAAGAGAAGAAAAGTGTTTGGTAGTGAAATGTTGGCAGAGGGTACTTACTTAGATGCTGGTGCTGTGTTGAGGGGCTTTATGTATACCAGCTACAGAGCTCCCCAGTGAGGGCTGCTCCACAGACAGGTAGTCTGACAAAGGAAAGAGTGAGGGAGAGGAAGAGGGAGAAGGAGAAGGAGAAGGAGAGGGAGAAAGGAGTAAATAAATGAGTAAATCTCAAAAAAAAAAAAAAAAAACACCAAGAAAAAAATAAAGCGGAATGTGTCAAAACATTTCACTAAAATATAGCCATTATGCTCATAAAGATTGTAGTCAGAGAAAGGACAATTTAATTATATATTAAGCCAATCCACACTTTGAAGCCATTACTGCATTCATGTTACTCCAGAGGGATCTAAGGCTTGATACCTTTCTCTGCTCTTTCGCCCCCTCTGCTGGTAGTGCCAAGAAGCAGTCCTCAGATCAACCCACCCACAACACCAGCAAGCAGGTGAAGAAAGTGAGATAGATCATTTATACAGCTCTATTTCTCAAACTTTAATATACGTATGAATTTCCTATGGATTTTCTGGGTATCTCTTTAATTTAAGGTTCCAATTCAGTAATTCTGGGTGGGACCATGAAATTCTGCATCTGCAACAAGTTCCCAAGTGATGGCTGGTCCTTGGACCAGACTTTGAATAGCAATGCTTCATACCATCACTAATCAGCACAGAAGCCCCTCAGTGGGGTTTCCCAATTTGACCTGATGCTTTTATATATTGCCTTTATGTAGCTCTACATCCAGCAGTTGGTCTGAGGCACAATTTGAAAAGCTCATTTGGAATATTTCTTTAGTAATTGACTTCTCAATGATTGACTTCCATACATGTCATTGTCATATAATGTATTAGAATTGTGGAATCTAGTTACAAAATGTCACAATGATTTTGTCTATGGAATATCAAGTTTTATTTTCAAAGGGACATTTAACCACACCTCTCAGTTTACAAATCAGTAGCAGAAGCACAAAGAGAAAATGTTACTAAACCAAGGTCACACAGCTTGTTGATAGCAGCAGGAGTAAAATTATGCTGATGGGTTTTTGTGCTGTCTGACCACATTGTTCTGCATTTTTCTTTTCTCTGATATGACCAGAATCATATTTGGGACATTCTATAGATCACTATGGGCCTATATGGCAAAAGCATGAAAGTTTGGAAATATGACAATAAGCATCTCACTTCAACAGCTTTTCTCACATCTCATTCTTTTGTAACCTAGTGATCCACCTTCCTATCAGTAAAGTTAGGCCTTAAATATTCAGTCAAAAGAAAAAGAAATACTAGATCCTATATAATTAACATCACCTATATTTGATGTTTGGTCCTTATTTTTTTCCTTTATCCTCTCTGCCCAAACCCAGTTTATTCAAACAAGACACATTAGGTTGTAAATGAAGCTCTTTCAAATTCCCCACAAAAGTAACACAGATTAATTTCATATAGCGGGAAATGCCTTAAGTGAATTACGTGTTATTTGAAGAGAAGAATGAATGATTGATGATTCAGGCAAATTCATCATGGCTACGGAGCAAAAGAAGGACTTGTAAGACCCTCAATTGAGGCCATGGTCCTCAATAGCAAACTCACTTTAGAGATCTTAAGTGATTTTCATGCTTGACTGAGAAAATGAGTTTTCAAAACTGCCCTTTCCATTTCCAACAACAACAACAAAAAGGCACAAGAGTAAATAAAAAGTTTCCGGGTCTCTCTGAGGTCCCAGTAGGATGCAGATGAGTAAAACGAGTGGGCGAGGGAAATCATTTGTAACAAAACCTCATTATTTACAGATGAGAAATTTATATTGTCAGCATAATATCTGTGAGGCTAAACAGCTGGAGAGTATATAAAAGCAGAGCACTTGGATGCCAAACAGCAGAGCTCAGGGCACAGAGCACATCCAAAGTTCGAAAGAGGGCCCACTCTCTCTCCACCTGCTCTGCCCACACCACTCCATCAGAAGGTAAGATTCCTGTTGGATGATTATCAAATTCTAAACCTGTTTTGGGGAAGTGTTAAGTATTTTTAAGAGAGCAAAATGTTGTGAATTGTCTTGATATTCTTCTTTGATTTTATTACTAATAATACGCAGGCTAGAATTGAGATAAAATGTGATATCAAATATATTTGTACCTACTTTAACAAAATGAAGCCACAAAGTGATTCAGAGAAATTATCCTATGTGAGGATAGAAAATAAAAACAAAGACTCAGATGGATGCACTTGTTACAAGTCTTAACTGTTTTAAGAACTGCATGTTCAAATAAGTAGAAATATTCTGGAAAATGAATACTTGTCCTTGTATTTGATAGATGTGTGAACAGAAGGTGCCTTTTAAACTCAGAAATGTGTCCATTACAGAGGCTATAACAGTAATTGTTCCTTATCAATTAAAATCTCTTGTTTTCCAAAAGAGCAGTTTCAGTATCATCTTTCAAATATTTGAATTTCTGATGTCTGTCAAATAATCAAAGTCCATGAAATCAGTTGTTTGTAAATAAGACGTAACATAGCTGGTGCGGAGAACAAGTATCATTTATTATTGTGGATTTATTTGAATGGTTATGATTAAAACCATAAATTAATAATTAGGTACTAGGTATTGAGGACCAATAGTAATAATAAAAACTCAAGTAGCTATACTCTAAAATGAAATTTTAGAACATCTCTTTAGAAAAAAAATCAAGGTACTTATTTAGACTCTCAAAGAAAGAAAATAAATTTACAAAGATCATCAAGGAAGTAAATGATTAAGTAGTGTGTTTTTCAGTACATACTGGGGTTCTGTTATGAACCAACCAGTTTTAAAAGTATTTATGTGGCCTAAAAAAATCAATATATTTAGGAATGTAATACAATGTCTTCTTTCCTAAGTCTAAAAGCCTTCCTAAAATGGAATATTATTATTACCATATTTCCTGTTTAAATTTTGCTCTCAAAAAGCAGCATACTCTGTACTTAGGCTATATACTGAGGGGGAAAGTAATCCTAAATTTGTTTCTTATTAAATAAAATTTTGATATTAAAATAACAATATTTAATTTCTCAACAATGATGTTCAAACAGTGAAATATCTCTATTTTTTTACAATTCTGTCAACTTTCTAAAATGAATGAATGAGATTTTAAAAGGCAGTTCTATCAGTAGAACTCAATATAGGATAGCATTATAGGGATTTGAACACTCCTTTCTGTTTCCTTCTTGTTCCATCAGCTCCCACGTTGGTAGAACACCACATGCTCTAAATCTGCCCCAATAGAAAGTAATAGGAGACATGGCAAAACCTGTAGGGACTTTGGGTGAAAATCATTTACTCAAAACTAAATTGACAGTTTTCAGTCTTTTACATGAAACTTTCCAAAAGAGGTATAATCCTCTATATTAAAAGGTGGTGACTTTAAGTTTTAAATATTCCTGAAAGATATTATAATTGAGAGTTATAATCAACACTAACTAAATAGATGGCAAAGTTTCTGAGGTTTGCCAACTGGTTAAACTGAAATATGGCAAAATGCCAAATTAGTAATTTAATGCTAATGAATAAAAAGGGTAAATGCATAATTCCCATTATGTTGCTTTGTCTAATTGGCTGCCTAATATATAAGTACTAAATATTTCAGAGAATAAATTCACCTCTGCAGGTATTATACTCTCTGTGTTTTAGTGCCAGAGATAAATAGTAAATATGGCAAGAATGTTAAAGAAAAGATTGATAGTTTAAAATGATAATATTTGTAAAATCCTTATTCCAAACCAAATGTCATTTGCTAAAAATACTCATTCAATTTATTTATGGATAAACATAATGAATCTTGGATTGAAATCCCCTTTTCTAGAAAAAAAAAAAGGAAAGAAAGAAACATGGTTAAGTTTGAAAGAAGCAGAGAGAGGTTCATGACAAATAGTGGACTTGAGGTTTCCATTCAGAAAGTAGAGGCTCTTGCTCCACTGGGGTATTCTGCCCCATATTCGTAAGTGCCTGTCCCCATTCACACCACATCACCACATCCTTGGCATCTTACGGCTGGTGATATAAGGATCACGAGGCATCTGCTTGTGATATAAGGATAAGAAGTCTGGTGTGTCCTACAATTAGGGCTTTGGTGTCACCGACAGGAAAAGTTATGTCCTGGACTGAATCCAATTATGAAACAACCTGGGGACTTCCGAGACTTCAGAAGCAAGCACTAATTTCCTTTATGATACTAATTTCTTAGTTTCTTAGTTGTGATTGTTCAAGTTGCCAGAAGCATTAGTTCTTGTTGCAAATTGCTTGTCTTTAAAATGATTTTTTCCCTTTAATTTAGAACAGGTCAAAGCACCCTAAAATACCTCAAATCTGTTGGCCGCTTTATAATTACAAAGTCTAGACCAAGTTACACTATTTAAAATATAAATGAATAATACATCTGAACCGACAGCTGGTATGCCAAGTTGTAGCCTGAGGCTGCTTTAAGATGGTTGAAATGCAGTATAATGTAAATGCTTGGAAGTGAAGGACTATTAATTGAAAGCCAGACTGATAGTGAAGGGGGTGGCATTATGGATAAGGTGCCATTCAGGCTAACCATATGTGGCATATCATCTACAGTGGGAATTTTAAATGTTTATTATGGACATCTTTTATTTCAAGTCTGGAAATGAGCCTTTTAATCATTAACAGAAGTGTGCTACATTAATGAAAAAGCTTAATGAAGGAGCACATTTTTTTATATATATATTCTTTTTTTGCCTCTAAAAATCTAGGGAAATTTTAAGATTATTTGGAATTAAGATAGAATTATAATCAGAATAAAATGGATCAGATTAGCTTTTCTTTCTTCTTATAATATTTGGTGAGTCGAAATCTAACTCCCCTGGCCTGACATGTTTATATAGGGTTGCCTGCCCCTGCCCTTTCCTTCCCTACTCCCTGCTGTGTCCTGACAGGCAGCAAAGATGAAGAACATTTACTTTGTGGCCGGATTGTTTATAATGCTGGTGCAAGGAAGCTGGCAACGATCCCTTCAAGACACAGAGGAGAAAACCAGGTATTAAATCCTTAAACTTTAAGTAACATAGTACTATGGTTAGAAGAGAGACTGGGAGAACAGGACAGGTGAGTGGGATCTCTGGAATTTAGAGCATATATCCTCCATACTTTTCAAATGCTTTATAGTATGATGGTGATAAAGACAGTCTTTTCTGGAGTATGGATCAGAATATGTGTTGTTTCACAATCAAAGGGGTGAGGGACCTGGAAAAACATCTTCAGAGAAAATTACAGCCCTTTGAATTCTTCAGATGATCCAATCTGATCTATCCATTCATTATCCATGTACTGCACAGTAGATTATTTTAATTATTCTCACTAACTCTTTTCTCTTTTTACTCCTTTTAAAAATAACATTGT
The DNA here is from genome assembly GCF_047511675.1 of Marmota flaviventris. NCBI lineage: Eukaryota > Metazoa > Chordata > Mammalia > Rodentia > Sciuridae > Marmota > Marmota flaviventris. The sequence continues at coordinate 69,212,174 of NC_092508.1, forward strand.
TCTTTTCTAATTGTAAAAATCATACATGTTCATGATGGAAAATTTGAAAACTATGCAAAAAAAAAAAAAGTTAAGTGCTCAAAATTCCACTATCCAAAGAAAACTATTCAAAATAGAGAAAAGTGGTATATTGCTTTGGGTTCTATGTATATTGTATTTAAATATCTCTCAACTTATATGGTTTTGTAGCATATTTTTTTCATTTAACATTGTGTTGTTAGCTTTTTCTTCTATCATTAGAATATCTATTAAACTTATGATATTTAACAGTTGCATACTATTTCACCCAAGAAATTTTCAACCTTTATTTAGTTATTTCTCTTCTATTGGACACTTAAAGAGACCTTCAAGTTTTCTCGTGAAGAGTACTACAAATAACATTTTTGCATATACACTTTTTCCTGAGTTCCTTATTATTTTCTGATGGTAGATTTGTAGTAGAAGAATTATTATGTTCAAGCGTTTTAATGAGTTTAAACCTTTTTTAGTACCTTGCTAAGTTTCCTTCCAGCAAAGCCATATGCATGTGCATTGCCATTAGCAATATAGAAATATTTTATTCTCCCTAATATTTAATCAATGCTAATTTGACAGGTAAAAACAGTATTCTATTCCTGGAGTACCAATCCCATTGAATAGTTCCACATATATTTGCCATGCCAACCAACTGTTGATTACTGGCATAAGAATTATCCACTATATAGTTTCAAATTAGCAAGTGATCTTTTTTCATGTCTGTCTCTGAACTTTTAATTTTCTTTCTTCCGCCATTAGCTACCACATAAATAGGTGATTGAGCTATATTTTTGTATTAATATATTCAAAACAAGCTTGGGAACATAAATGTGCTAACCAAAACAAATGATTTGTGATTCTTTACTCTTTTAAAATATTCAAGTCACTGTTCTTTTCTGTCATTATTAGCATTACCATGAGTAGATTCATTAGCTGAAAAGGGATTTATTTGATCCCATTTCAGAAAATTAATGAAGTCAGTTAAGAAACCTGTTACTAGAATTCAGAATAAGAGTGTATTCAACTATGAGATTCCCATGAGAAGCAAAGGTCTCACTGAAATACCTATTGAAACAGCTGCATATGACTCATGTGCTTCTCAAATAAGCCTACTTTTGGAAGGTCTTGTGACACACCTTTCTCTGTTCTTCACAGATCCTTCCCGGCTTCACAGACAGACCCTCTGAATGATCCTGACCAGATGAATGAAGACAAGCGTCATTCGCAGGGCACATTCACCAGTGACTACAGCAAGTACCTAGACTCCAGGCGTGCCCAGGACTTTGTGCAGTGGCTGATGAATACCAAGAGAAACAGGTCAGAATCTAAATCTGGTCCAAAATTCATACACAAATGTATGAAACTTGTCCAAAATTTTTTTTCATGACCTTTTAAAGTCATCACACTTTTCTAGTAATTCCCAAAAGCCCTTTCAACTTTGATTATTCTCAAGTTTGGAGAGACTGTCCTTTGAATTAGACGTCTAAATGTCTCACTCTTCACCCCTCCAAATGCCTTACCCAGACTCCAAGGGCACAGAGACTTTATTTTCCCAACTGTGGTCTTAGTGATATTTACTCTCATTCACTTTTACCTAAAGTTGAACATGAATTTCTGTGGACCTGCAAGGTTAGGAATATAATTTCTGACAAAAGAGAGAGCAAATTCCATACTCCCTTTTGGGGTTCAAACCCATGACTGTGATCACATTAAAATGATCCCCCCGCCAAGTTAATCGTGGTAAGGAATGGAAACAGATGCATTCCTTTTCTTGTAAAAGAAAATCCAAGATATGCATTTAAAATTACAGCCTAGCTAGCTGCACGGCATAAAGAGAGAAGGCGGCAAATAAGAACACAAACCTATCGTAAGGCATACATTTTAATGTTGGATTTTCTTTGACGAGTGTTGGGGTTTTGCTGCTCCTAGGCTACTGGAGAAAATTATCCACATGGGTTTCACAGAGATGGTAGAATTTCACAATTTCTTTGGAGGATGGCCCACAAGGAGAAGGGAGTTATGCATACAAAGTAGCTGAAGGAATCTAAGAATCAGGAAAAGGACATAGATTTGTCTGGATGGAAGGAGAAGGAAGAAAGGAGTGAGAGCAGAAGAGAGAACACAAGCAAGTAGGAGAAATAGGAGACATAGAGTTGTCAACCAAAGTTAACCTTATGGGAGGGTCCAACTGCAGGAAAGTCCGCTGTCAAGGTCAGGGGAGTCACTGGAAGACATCTCTGTCGAGGACTACATGTAGAGTTACCAAGAAATCTGAGAAATCACAGATTTAAACAAACGAAAAACACTGTCCTCTTTTTCTGTATGGAAATGCCACAACTTGGTAAATTAAAATATAACAATCCTCACTCTGCGGTGTTTGCTATATGTTTAAGATGAAACCTTCCGGAGGCAAATTGCATGCTGGACAGACGACAGCAGCAGATGCCTCCTCCCCAGAGTACTCTGCACAAACTTGTGCCTGATGTGGGATTATCTTCCTTGTTTTCCTCCTAGAAGATCACACATTTTCTTTAATCCATACTGTGTGATTCTTTCCATGACATTTGGAGATGGTCCTTTGCTTTCCTTTGAATCAATCAACTAACGATGACCCTGTACATACTAATAACAAATACCTAACTTGCTGGTGAGTAGCAAAGCACAGTGGATAGCCTACATCTATTGAGAATAAAGTAACAAATAATGCAGCTTTCATCCGCAATGGCACAGGTGAGCAGGGGAGGTGAGAACAGGTATACTAGGAAGGAAGGTCATGCTTTGGTCATTTCCTAAGTGCCATTGGCCCTCTCCCACCAGTCTTCAATCCAGATCATGAATATAACTTCAAAATGAAACCCCAGCCACCTGAATCTCCCAAACTCACTAAGCGCCTTGTTCATCAGATCCTGAACCTGAGGTTGCCACTGCTTGTAAGTGAGAACCATATTGCCAAAGAGACAAAGCTTCCACTTAACTCACATTTCTTTCAGGAATAACATTGCCAAACGTCATGATGAATTTGAGAGACATGCTGAAGGAACCTTTACCAGTGATGTAAGTTCTTACTTGGAAGGTCAAGCTGCCAAGGAATTCATTGCTTGGCTGGTGAAAGGCCGAGAAAGGCGAGAGTAAGTCTGTACATTCTTATCTGACATTTTTTTCCTTGATGCAGAAAATTTAATAGTATAGTTACCTATATATGGATCTGGATTAAAGAAGCAATTAGTATAGTCTCATCAACTAAGACTATAACCTATATTGATAAGGATTAATATAAAAATTTTGCAACAGGAATTAATAATGAGTACAGTAGGTTACATTTTTATTCTCCACTATTATCATGTATAATTGGATATTGACTTTCCAGGTGAGGACAGAAACATTTGAGAATAAACATTATGCTTTTGAAAACCTCACTAGAACAATAAATTTAAATGAGTACTGTCCCAGGAAAGCTGAAGATAAGTAAAAGAAACACATAGTACTGAAAACTTAAAATATTTCATTATTTGAATAAAATTTTTATATTTAAAACTTGACTTGAAGTAGTTACATATATACATATGTGATCAACATATATTCACGTATGAGCAGATATTTGGATTAGTGTGTGATAAAAACTAAAAACAACCAAACATAAAATGCTAATAAAATGACACTCTGGGTACAGAAATGTCCATATATTTAAACACATACTTAGTTTTTTGATAGGATTATCATATAGATATCCATTAAATCAAAATTGAAAATGGAACTAGGATCTTTAGTTACTTGCTTAGATCTTACACCACGAAGGACCCCTACACTCTTTGTGACTATTTTTATTAGCATTTGAAATATAAGAGACATGAAATTTATGTTCAACACTGATTTTTAAATTGAATTTGGAATATAGATCTTAAGATAAAAAGGAAATAGTATGTGGCTAATTTTTAAAACATTAGCAAGCAAACTTGCAAAACCAATGGTAAATAGTTGTTCTTGAGCATATTTAATAGTGTTATAAGGGATATTAAAAATTCTACTATGACAAATAAGAAAAAGAGAAAAATTGGAACCTTTAATACTTACCTTTTGCATAGCTATCTTGACAATTGTTGCTTTTATAAAATGTGATATATCTTGTTGAATCGTAGACAAGTTAACAGTCTCAACAATAGCTCTGTGTTGCTAAAATCTTTGAAACTACCTGGAATTTTTTAAAAGGGCATAGAATTATTTGACTTGATTTCAAACCCCTACTCTGAAACCTTCTACCTTTCCATCAGTCACCAGCTCACAAGCATCCCATGAGGGGTTTGATAGTAGGCCCTCTACACATAGATTCCTGAACCATATTCTAAACAACCCTCACACATGTTGCTGGTAGTAGGTAATCCATACACATTTATTTAAAATATCTATCCAAACACCAACTTTAAACCTTGTTTTCTTAGTTTCCCAGAAGAAGTTACCATCGTTGAAGAACTCCGCCGCAGACACGCGGATGGCTCTTTCTCAGATGAGATGAACACAGTTCTTGATAACCTTGCCACCAGGGACTTCATCAACTGGCTGATTCAGACCAAAATCACTGACAGGTGACAGCTCATTAGCTAATTCTGACAAGCATGAAACCTTTCATAATCATTGATCATCGTACTGCTACAAGTTGTTTCCTGTGTGAAGGAGAGTTTGACTCTCCTGATATGTGATAAAATTTTGTATTTTTAAATTAGTTAAGAAAACATCATTCTGTTTTTCATCATTATAATTTTTTATCCACTAACTCATTTATTCCAAAAACCTTTACTGCCTATGGGAGTTAGAAGCACAGATATGAATGAAACATGGAGATGTGAAGTCACATATTAATGTAACAATTGCTATATGTCCAAATTGTCACATATGCTGAAATTTTAGCACAAAAATAAAATGTCAGTATATGTGGTGTTATTTGCTTCATTTAATAAGCATAGTAATAACAATTAAATGCAAATAACCACTAACTTGGTAGATTTTAATTATTTCTATAATTTTTCATAAATTGTTATATTTTATGATGGGCAGACTTTAGATAAATCATCTTTAAATGAAAATATGTCATGTGTCCAAAAGATTGGGGGATTCACAGATGAAGGGATCAATAAACAACTTTTATCAAAAATCATTAAAATGTTTTCAACATAAGTTAGCTATATCTTCTGATTATGATAATATGTTAAATCATTGTTTTTATTTTTTATCTGTAGGAAATAACTATGTCATTATTCAAGACCATCTTCACACCATCACTTGCCAGCCACTTGGGATGTTTGAAATTTTAAGTTCTGTAAATTTAAGAGATGTATTCTGAAGCCATATTGCTTTGCATGCCAATAAGTGAATTTTCTTTTAGTATTGTGTAGCCAAAAGATTGTAAATGGAATAAACTATTGTCAGAGTATTGCTAAATTATCAGCTTTAAAACATAAAAGTACTAGATTCTTTTATTTTCTTCTTATTTTGAATGAAGAACCCCCACCCATTTACATTTAGCAGTGCAATTATTTTTCTATGATATAATTTGTAAATGTAAATTATTGAAATCACAACATATCTGCATCAGAATAATAAGAGAAGAGACAATCTGGCCACAGTGATGAAACTGAAAAGAGAACTTCCATCTTGAAGCCTTCATCATAAAAATGTTCAGCTTTTAATGTATCAAACATAGTTATAAATAAAACTTTCAAGCTTCTTTACCATTGTCTTTATTTCTCTATCCGCCTACTTCCAACACAGTTTCTGCCTAAGCTGGTAACCTAAAATTCAAAACTAATGCACAAATATGACTCCATGTTTTGAATGATTGCAGGATGCTTTAACATTTTGAGCCATCATTGAAAAGCCAATGCTTTTTATATATAAATATTCATTTCTGGTTTATCTTGAAATAGCAGGTCAGCAGGCAGTATTAGACTCAAAAGGCAAATCTCTCCAAGTGCTCTGTAACAGCTGACACTTTCTAAAGATTCAGCCTGTCCCCTGTTCATTACAGTGGCCCATACACATACATATGCATACACCAGCACACATCCTATCTAGATTGGATATGCACACCTAGTCACTTACCCCCAGCCCACTTTATAAACCTCATCTCCCAGTAGACACTCAAGTTTGTCCAAAATTCCCTATACCCTGGTTTCTCTATTCTGCAAGGGCCAATATCTTAGGCCAGCCTGATGCTGATTGACATGCCCATGGTTATTTCCATCTGTCTTTCTCTATCTCAATAGCTCCCATAAAATTACCCACCAATAAGATTCCAAAGTTAGTAAATTTATTTTTATACTTTTATCAGCAGTAGTGAACTTGAAGTAATATTTTAATATTCATTTTCACTCATTTATATATGATCAACCTTTCCTGAGTTGAATGGAAAATTTAAGACTAGAATTACCTAAGTTAGTCTAGTGCTAGCTGAGGATCCTGCACAGTTTAAGTTCTTTGAGTCTAAGTTTCTTATGTGAAAAAGCAAAATTAAAACCATCTCAGCACCATCATATCTTATAAACATCTTTATTCACAACCCTGCATTTGCTTCACCATGAGGTTCATTAATAACAGGATACTAAAGACCTAAACATGAAACTTCTCAGGACAAAAAGTACCTTTGTATGTGTCAAGATGTGTCAGTCTCTCCAGACCAAACCATGTCTTACTCCAAAGCATTTCAAAGGGGGAATCTAACAAGCTACATAAAGTAATATCATTTTAAAGTAAAAGATGGCTATGCTGATTGTTAAGGCATTCAATGGGTAAGATCAAATCCAGAGGCAAGAAGTCCAAAGGTAGACATGTCAGGAATAGCTCATGATCTTTTTCTTTCTGGTCTGCCATCATTAACAAATGGTTTCCCCCCATGGCTACCTCAAGATTAAAAGATCGCTGCCCCTTCTTCCAGCTCCTGTCTACTTTCTATGGAATATGAAAAGGAAAAGACATAAGAGTGAGTAGAAAGGGAAAGATAATATAGAGGAAAAAGAAAAGAAGAATAGGAAAGAACTAACAACCAGAAAAGGAATGCACCAACTTAAAGAATCAACAGATTTTGAATTATGTTTTTTTACTGGTTCTTTTCAGTTTATACATGATATTAGAATTCATTTGACATAATAATCAGAGCATGGAATATATCATGTTCTATTGGATGTACTCAATGGTAAGATTCACTGTGGCATATTCATGTAAGCACATAGGAAAGTTATGACCAATTCATTCCACCATCTTTCCTTTTGGCCAGAAATATAACCCATGATGCATTCTGACAACAAGATAGGCTGATAAATGCTGCATTTCAGCAGGATATATTGCATCTCTCACAAAACCAAGACTCTACCAGTAAGGAAAAGGGAAAGTGAATATTATGTAGGCCACTAAGATCAAAAGGCATATATATTACCACAGTCAGGACAGAGACCCAAAATTCCTTTTACTATCACCCTTTGTAGTATGGAGCTATTTGGCGTTATTTAAGTTCAAACTGCTTGACAAACCCTAGACTCGCTCTGAGTACAGTGAATAAAGGTAAAATATCCAACAAGAAACATGTTGGAGAGTATTCAGTATGAGACTGATACAAATATTTTATATCTTTAACTACAGAACTAAGATCAAATAATTAGGATAAAGAAGTAAAAGAGCCAGGTGGAATGAGCATATTGTGTTTTGTTAATGGAAAACACTATGTTAATATTCATACTTATATAAAACAATATTACAAAATTGAGGCTAACAGAAGTCATATAAATTAGTATAAATGGATTTTAACCACGTATTAAGAAAAAGATTACCAGAATAACAAATAATGCTAAATTCAGATAGATGCATGCAGTATTCAAAAGACACACCTAAAACAAAAGATACAGAAAGATTAAAGTGAAAGTATTAAAAATAAGTGCGAAAAGAAACCAGTCAGTTGTAAATATCAACAATGACGAAAGTTGGTTCTTTGACTAGATTAATACAATTAATAAATCCCTAGCAAGACTACACAGTAAATAAATAAATTACCAAAATGCTTTTATTAAAGTAGACATTCCTAAAGTTCTCATTGACAATAAAAGCATTTATAAGAATATACTGTATTGGGGTGGCTGTAGTTCAGTGGTAGAGCACTTGTCTAGCAAGCACAAAGTCCTGAGTTTGATCTCCAACACCTCACAACAAAAGAAAAAGGCAAAGTCTATGTAAAATTTTATAAAAAATTGACACCAGTAGATATTTTTTTAAAAAAAATTTACATAAACCAGTTTCCATAGAAGAAATGGAAGTATTAAGGATTATCCCCTGAAAAAGCACCATGTCCAGCTGTTTTCATACCTAATGTCTACCACACTTTTCAAACCCAAAGTTTGAACACTTAGATTAAATAGACAAATTCCTCAAAAAAATCCATTTAAATAAACTCACAAAAACAGGGAAAAATAATAATCCTGTCTATTGTGGAACTTGGTTTGTTATTTTTAAAACCCTTTTCAAAAAAGATCTTCATGCCCAGATGGCTTCACAGGTGAATTCTTCTAAACATTTAAGAAATAAATAATACTAATATTACATAAACTCTTTAAAACAAAGGGAAAAGAAGGAGTATTTTCCAGTTCATTTTATGAAACCAGAATAACTTTCATACAAAAATCTGATAAAGTTTTCTCAAGAAAAGAAAACAACAGGTTAATCTGACTCATGAATATAGATGAAAAAATCCTCTATAAAACACCACCAAATCAAATACATCACCTTATATAAGGAAAAATACAGTGTAGATAAACAAGTTGTATTCTAGCAATTCTGTGGCAGTTTAGCATTTGCAAAACAATTTGATGTAATTCACATTACCAGAAATAAAAAGAGAAAATCATGGGATTGTTTCAATAAATGTTAACAACACACTAGTTGGCATTCAAAACCTATTTATGATTTTTTTAAAGCTTTCAGAAGCAGTAATGAAGGTAAAAACAGAATTAAATTAGAAAACAAAGCAAAAAACAATAGGACTAATAAATCAAAAGTACAACTTTTAAAAGAAACCACAAAATTACTAGCTAAGAAGAAACAATCTATAAAATAAAGAGAGTTGGAAAACAAACTGAAATAGGAAACTAAAACAAGGTGACTGAAAATTTTCAACAAATATATTTGAAAATCTAGAATAAATAAGTAACATTTTTAAGAAAATATAATTTTTAAAAAATTGACACCAGTAGATATTTTTTTAAAAAAATTTACATAAACCAGCTTCCATAGAAGAAATGGAAGTATTAAGGATTATCCCCTGAAAAAGCACCATGTCCAGATGTTTTCATACATAATGTCTACCACACTTTTCAAGAGTGGTAATTACAATGCTATGTGAATTGTTCTAGAGGCTAAGGCGGAAAAGAAAATAATATTCTAAATACTGTGTCCTTATAAAGTGAGCATAACATCAATAGCTAACTTGATACAGATGGAAGAAATATAAAAAAGGAAAGTTATATGGACTAATTTCACCTATGTGTAGTAATTTTTAAATTCCAAAAATAAATGGAATACTAGTAGAATTCAATGGCATGTTTAAACCATTAATAACACACTATGACCAAATGCAATTTATTTCAAAATTGTCAAGGGTGTTCCATATTAGGAAATCTACTAATATAATATAATGTATTAAGAAATCTTAAAAAATATTTTATAAAATCCATGCAATGTATATGTGTTTGATAAAAATCTATACCTATTCCTCATAAAATTCCGTAAAATGGAATTAATGCATTATATGTTTATATCAAATATGCAAAGGAAGAAGACTAAATGGTGACAAGAACATGAACAATTGGAAGTCTCATATACTCTTGGTGGTAGCATAAAATGAGACAAACACTTAGGAAAATAATTTGGCAATTTCTTACAGTTAAATGTATATATACACTTATGTATGTGTAAAATAGAAATATGTAAACAGATATGTGTTAGATCCTCAAGGAAGGGCCCAGGGTTGTATGAACTCTTTGGCAAACAGCCATACTTGACAATCATCTACTTCTCTAGACACAGGTTGACATTATCTGTTGATGGAATATATATAAAATACAGATGTATACAGCAACCTAAGTCACCATGCACAGGATATTGGTTAAAAGAATCAAGTTAAATGGACAAAATGGAGACTACATTTTCATTAAATTATTTGAGCAAGGATGTCTTTAGTTGTTTTCATACTAGCCAAAAAATTGGAAAAACAACCCTAATGTCCATTAACAGTAGAATGGATAGAAATGTTTGTATGTTCTTTAAGTCAGGTTTTTCATTGCTGAGACCAAAAGACTTGATGAAAATGCTTATTTGGTTCACAGTTTCAGAGGTCTAATCCCATAGATAGTTGAGTCCAAAGCTCTAGGTCCAACGTGAGGCAGAATATCATGGCGGAAGCTGGTGTAGAGAAAGAAAGCAGCTCTGAACATGGCAACAGAGAGGAGAGGGGTGGGGGTGGGGGGGCACTGTGTTCACCAAGGACAAAATATAAACCCTCCAAGGTTTAACCCTATTGACCAACCTCCTCCAGCCACACCCTACCTAACCAACCTGCCTACAGTTACCATTCAGTTAGTCCTTATTAGTGGATGAATCCATTGATTAGATTACAACCCTTATAATCTAGTCATTTCCCCTCTGAACATTCTTGCATTTTTTGACACATGAGCTTTTGTGGGACACCACATATCCAAACCATAACATATATTCACACAGTGGCATATTACCCAGCAATACAATAATGAAACAACATGGATAAATCCCACAAATAACATGTTTCAGGAAAGAAGCCAGACACAAAATAGAACTTACTACATGATTCTATTTATATAAAGTTTAAGAATAGTACAAACTAAGCAATGGCTGCAGAATAGCTTAGTGGTTGCCTCTGGGGGAGGGAGGTGTAGAATTTGAATAGAAATAGGAACAAGAGAGCATACTGACATGGTGGAAATGTTCTGTTTCTTGATTAGGGTGTGCTGCATACATTTATCTAACATCATCTAAATGAACACTTAAGATCTGTGCATTTCACATTATATAAACGATGTCTTATAAATGTCTTATAAATGCATTTAAGAATGCAAAATATTTGAGTAAAACAAAATGAAACTTCAGTGGGATATCATTTCTAATTTAAAAGCTTAAGAATACCTTGTGTTGACAAGGATATGAGTCTACAGAACTTTTCAAACATGGCAGATGAATGTGCAAAATATTACTATATCTCTTACAAAGGGGAATTTGATAGTATTTACCAAAACTACTCAACAGCACCAGTTCTAGAAATTCATCCTGACTATGAATTTCTAACACATCCAGAAACTAAAAACTACATATAAATTTGTTTATTCTTTGTGGATATTGATCATCCACTGTGAAAAATCAGAAACATCTTAAATAACCTGCCATAGAATACTGGTTGAATCAATCAAGTTATATCTACTAAAATGAAGAATTATGTAACCATTATTTAAAAATGAGTATCTGTTCATACAGTTCCAATTGCTTTTAAGTATCATTATTGATATGGTAACTTTGAAATTCCTTTGTGTGTGCTGTGGAAGAGAACAAATGAGTAAATTACATTTGAGTTTGTAAGAAAACAGGGTTCTCATTGTACAAGAAGGTAAAAACCAATATGGAATAGGAAAGGTGAGGAAAGACAGCACAAATTTGAATTGTAGATATAAGTATAAATATGCATGTACATGAATATATGTGTGTTTATGTACTTAATATATTGCATTATTCCATCACTGTGACATAATATCTAAGAAAATCAACTTTAAGAAATACAGATTTATTTTGGCTCATGGTTTCAGAATCACTTGACCCATTGCCGTGGGTTTGTTGTGAGACAGGGAACATGTGGTAGAACAAAATTGCTCAATTCATGGCAGTCAAGAAAGAAAGAGACAGGACCTAGGGATAAGATATACCCTTTAAGGACATTTCCCCAGTTGACCTATTTCTTCAAATAGACTGTACTTCCCAAAGTTTTTACCACCTCCTAATAGCCCCACCAGCTAGGGACCAAGCCTTCAACACATGAGCTTTTGGGGGACATTCCAGGTTCAAACCACAGTGTGATATCACACACACACACACACACACACACACGCCTTAGTTTGAGGTACTATTTTTTACTAAAAAAATCAGAAACTCCTTGGATAAATGCTCAATCTAATTCCTCAATTACATAAAGGACAAGGTTAATTTGAAACATTTTGTGGTGAGAGAAAATAAAATGACGGGGACAGGTACAAATAGGATAATGTTACTAATTGATGGACCTAGAATGAACACTTCTTAGAACTCTTCTTTCAACTTTTTCGTTGATTCTAGTTTTTCACTATCTAAAAAATTCTTAAATACTCATTACCACTTGTAATTGCTAAAATATCAACTCATTACTCTATAATATGACAGATGTGGGAAAAGAAGCAGGCATATTTTAACTTTTTTGGTACCAATTGTTATTCAGAGTAACCAAATCATTGATAAGAGAAAGATTTTTTGATAGGATTTCAACTAAATACTAAAAATGAAATTATAGAATTTAAAAAATCACCATTTTGCACACTCTAATAAAATAATAGAGCTTGGGGCTGGGGATGTGGTTCAAGGGGTAGCACACTCACCTGGCATGTGCGGGGCACTGGGTTTGATCCTCAGCCCCACATAAAAAAAATAAAATAAAATAAAGATGTTGTGTCCACCGAAAACTAAAAGATAAATATTAAAAAAATTCTCTCTCTCTCTCTCAAAAAAAAAAAAAAAAACAATAATAATAGAGCTAGACAGTTGTGACTAAAAGTTTCTAGAATCATTAGGGGAAAAAATGGATGAGGAATTCAGACTGGCCACATGGGAACCTGCTAATGGTTACATTGTGTGATAGAATGTACCACCCAGGCTACTCCTGTCTAAACAATCAAAACTCAACCCATGAAACCTCTCAAACTAAATATGAGGTAATAATGAACATGGGGAGCTAGGAACCAAATGCAAAATGTGCTATATTCTACAAACAGTTTCCCTATCAGACAATTGTTTAAGCAAAAAAAAAAAAGAACAGATTTGTTATAGAATAAGAGACACAGTAAAGACATATCAATCAAAGGAATTGTGGACCTTATTAGGAACCTGTTTCAAACTTTATAAACTCATTTTGATCAAACTGGAGACATTGGAAAATAATTTGGGTGTTAAATGATATTAAAGAATAATTGTTAATTGTTTAGGGTGTAAAATGACCTGATATAGGTATAAAAACATACATATATGTGGGATATATGGAGACAGATGCATATTAGGAATTAAGAAATTATATAGATTTGCTGTCAGTTACTCCAACCAATCACTGCCTCCAAAACAAACAGCGAGGCAGAGTAGATAAGACAAAGTTGGCAAAACTCTGATACTTATTGAAGTTGGTTTGGGTGGTGAGTGATCTCACTGGGAACATGGATTTGGGAAGAGAGGTGTACGGTTGCCTTTCCCCTCAGTGGGAGCCCAAACCAGAGAACAACAGGATGAGAAACAGTGATGGATCAAGGATGACTCATGAGTCTTCAACAGTTGGGTAGAATAGTCAAGGTGCTACATTAGGTAAGTGAGAGTCTTTACAGTTTCAACATTAAAAGTAAAGGTTCACGAGAATGCAAAAACACAAATTTCAGAATAGCAGTTAACCTCAGGTTGGGAGTCAAAAGGAGAAGGAAGGGAGACTAAGTACAGGGTTTTAATTCTTATGGTATTTATTTATTTATTTATTAAAAATTGTTCTACTCGGTTATATATGTTAATAGAATGCATTTTCACACAACATACATAAATGGAGTATAACTTCTTGTTCTTCTGGTTGTACATCATGTAGAATCACACCGGTAGTGTAATCATATATGAACATAGGTAATAATATCTGATTAATTCTACTATCCTTCCTACCCACTCCCTTCACTCCCCTCTGCCTAATACAAAGTACCTCTATTTTTCCCTAACACCACATCCTCTTATTGTGAATTAGCATCTGCATATCAGAGAGAACATTCAGCCTTTGGTTTTTGGGGATTGGCTTATTTTGCTTAGCATGATATTCTCCAGCTTCATCCATTTACCTGCAAATGCCATAAACTTATTCTTCTTTTAGGCTGAGTAATATTCCATTGTGTATATGTTCCACATTTTCTTTATCCTTTAATCTGTTGAAGGGCATCTAGGTTGGTTCCATAGTGTGACTATTGTGAATTGAGCTGCTATAAACACTGATGTGGCTGTGTCACTGTCGTATGCTGATTAACTTCATATTTTAGGGTTAGTGGTCAATAGATGGGTGTTTGTTTAATTATGTCTTTATCATCTTTTCTCCTTCTCCTTCTTCTTCTTCTCTTTTCCCCTCCCCTTCCTCCTTCTCCTCTTCTTCTTTTTCCTTCTTTTTAAGCTTAATCAATAAGTTCTGTTGCTTCCAAGATCAGAGAAACCCATTATCCGGTAGCTTAAAATTATGAATCCAATGAAGAGCATCTTCAAATTTGTGTTGATATTTAAACTGTTTTGTAATTTAAATCACATTTAATGTTCACTCAAAATAAGTTTAAATGTAATTTATGATGGAAAATTACTTGTTTTTTCATTGTTAAAGCAATAATAAAAATGTTGATAAGCTAAAGTACAAAATAAAAATATAACACAAATTATTACCTAATGTGAAGATATAATGTTTTGTTATATTTTCTCTGAATTTTTAACTTAAAATAGTAAGCAAAGCATTAGAGTTTCAGCAAATACAATGTATATTCAATCTCCATATCTACTTTTTCAATCCTTCCCAGGAATTAAAACTACCCCCAAAATAGTGTTGATAGTTCCCATGAACCATTAGTCTTTAGGTTACATATATGTAATATAAACCTACACACCATAATATTTTGTGTCTTTTAAGATTTTACATGAATTGTATCCAATTTTAACTGATTTATATATTTTATGTTGCTGGAATCATGCCCAGGGTCTAGGCAAGTGTTCTACCACCAACATATACCTGTACCCCAGTGTCCTATTTTATCTACAATTTCAAAATCTTTAATATGTTAATACTTCCTTTGATTTTA
This sequence comes from Marmota flaviventris, assembly GCF_047511675.1. NCBI lineage: Eukaryota > Metazoa > Chordata > Mammalia > Rodentia > Sciuridae > Marmota > Marmota flaviventris. Next base: position 69,227,341 of record NC_092508.1, read on the forward strand.
AATCCTCAAATCTTTATTCATTATGACTCATAAATATGTACTTTCCATTCATGGAAATAAATCAGTTTATTCTCAACATCTCTGCCATTACAAACAGTGAAAATACAAACAATAAAAAGTTACAAATTCACAAGTTTCTCTAGACTATACATCAGCCAGGAAATTGCTGATGTATCAGGACTGCTAATCTTCAATTTCCTAGGTTCAATAAATGTCAAGGTTTTGTATTCACATTGAGATACCGAATATATGAAACTGAACACAAATAGCAAAAGGACAGATATCTAACAGAAGGTTGCCAAAGAAAGTTAAAAAAAATACGTAGAAAAATAAAATGAAACATCAATTATTATTATATTACTGACAATCAGACAAATGTGGATTTTAACAATGATATTATTTATAGCAAGATATTGGCAAAAAGAGGAACCTCTAATGGCATCAAGGCTGGTGGGTTTTGTTTGAAAACAGAACATCATACACAACTAATGGGAATGTAATGATCTCCATGTCTGCTTTAATGTCTTGAATGTATCATAATAAATTACACAAGAAATAAGGAACAAACAGAGAGAAGCAAAGGCTACCAAGTTCCAAGCTGGTCATGAAATACCCATGAAGGCAGAACAATGGTAACAATAATTGTCTATGATTTGTAGCTGCTCTGGTGATTCCAGGGACACTCATAACGACTTAGTTCCTCTCATCAGCATGAACACTCTCCTGGTATGATAGATGCCTACACAGGTTGTATTTCATATATTTATGTTTAATTTGACTTTAATAATCTGCAGGTTGGAGTGTTTAACAGCACATGGGTCCACACGTACTTTAGAGCTGCTACCGTGATCCTTGCGTCTTAGTTCACATCTTCAATCTTATTTCAACCTCTCTTACCATCTTTTTTACTGCACCCATCTCTCCCTTCTTCTGTTACCTGAGAGGAACAGTTAATTTCATAAAACAATTTTGAAGATTGAAAAAAAATAGCAGTTTGGGGTGTTTCCCAATAATTCATTTGTAAAAAGATGAAAACTTGAATTAAGAAACAAATAGAATCAGGAAGGAAGAGGCAGGCAAAACGTTAAAATGATGGATGGACACAAGAAGGGAATACAGCAGCTACATCTTAGATTCCTGGTTCAGCATCTAAATGGTGTCATGTATCAAAGAATAAATACCAAATAAGGAGCAGTGTTTAAAGGCTGGAAGGAAAACAGTAAGTTTAGTTTAGCACATATTTTTTAAAAAAGTTATATATCACTTCCATCCCATGAGAGTGATTTTTGTTTTGTTTTGTTTTGTGAGAAGTCTTGTTGTCTCTTATGAAAGAATGGCGGAACAGATAGGATTTTAGTGGACTAAGAAGAGACAAGAAAGTGAGGGTGCAGGTAACAAGAGGACCACTGTGGTCCTTCACAGTGTGCCGGGAAGAGAGGAAATGAGGGCAACAGTGAGGTTTGCGCATAAGAGGAACACAGGGCAGTGGTGTGCAGTAGAAAGGTGGGTAGAGAAGCCATACCAGAAGATGAGACAGCTTACGAATTGCTCAGATCAAAGTAAATAGCAGGGAGAAGTTGATAAACAGAAGCAAGGGGCAATTGTTTGTTAACTGAATATTTGTTGGTTGATTTAAGATGAGATGAAGAGAACAAATTCATATGTTCTCTCAGTCTTGGCAGACCACATGGAAAATTAATTGGAAAAAAAAAATGAACATTAAAAACAAAATTGTACTTTCTCTTCTTGCAGAGAGTACCAAAACAGGGAAGAGAAGCACGGAAGTCATAATCAAATAGCATCCCTCCTGGCCACATATGTCAAATTACGTGGGTGACAAAATTCTACTTTAAAAACAATACAATGTCAGAGACTTTCATAGGGCATAATAAGAGTTTCAATCACACCATGCTGAACACTCATTTAGGAGTTTTCTCTTTACACATGATTTCCCCCAGGGAAATTACAGGTTACTGCCAAGACAGAGAGAGCTTGTATCTCTTCCCACCCTCCCACAAGGTTTTTTTGAGTGATCCCTCTCACTTTTCTAACAATTATAATTTTGTTCTTGCTGTTTGAAAGCATGTTCCTCTGACATCTGGAACAAATACACGGCATTTCTAGGAAACCAGCCTTTTTTTTTTTTCCAAGAAACTTACATTTATAGTAACACATCTTCCTTGAAAAATGCATGACACTTCAGTTTCTTCCATCTAGAGAAATTGAGCATGGTACCACAGCAGGTCAGCATGGCAAGATAGAGATGAACTTTAAAACCTGGCAAACTGGGGCTTGAGTGTCAGCTCTGCCGGCAACTAGCTGTGTCCTTGCACTACTCCAAGCCTCAGGAAAGTGGCACAATAATCCCTGCTTCTGGGTTTGTTCTGACCAGCAGTGAGAAAGCACCGTCCAACCTCATAGTGCAATACCTGGCACAGAGAACCCTTTTGATAAATGAAATCCTCCATGACATAAATTATATTAAGACAACTAATAAGAAGTTATGTTTCCATTGCAGTTTTGCTGAGGCTTTGGATGATAGGAACCTAGTTCTAGGAAACCTTTATAAATAAAAAAAAAAAAAATAGCCTATTACATAAAACCAGTACATTCAAGATGAACACAGTTATTTTCATTAATAAATGGTATCCACTTTTTTTTTTAACTGTTGCTGTACAAATCACCACAAACTGAGTTGTTTTCAACAGTACAAATACATTACCCTACAGTTCTGCAAGTCAGAAATCCAAATGGGTTTTTGTGGACCAAAAATCAAGATGCTAGTGGGGCCATGCTCTCTGTGGGAGTTATGAAGGAGAATCCACGCCCACACCTTTTCCAGATTCTAGAGGCAGTGTTATCTGGCCCATGTCAGCTGTCCTCAAAGCCTGTGACTGCAGTCTCTGTTCCCATCTTTTCTTTCTGGCCTCAGAACCTCCCATGTCCATTTTATAAAAACTTTTCTGTTTACATTGAGCCCACCTGGATAATCCAGGAAAATCTCCCCAACTCAAGATCCTTCCTCACATCTTCACAGTCCCTTCTCCAGGCAAGGAAACCCACCCACAGTTCTGGAGATCAGGACACGGACTGGTTTGGGAGGGGCTGGGATCCAGCCCACCCAAGACAGAGTACACAGACAGGACATAGAGAAAGTAAAAGTTTGACGGTAAACAGCGTAAGACATATCGTAGAATGTCATCTACACGAGAAACAAAAAGGAAATGCCGTGATTTAAACTGCAAGCTGGAATAAGATAAGAACCAAGTTTTGCTGTTTATTTACAGCTGATCAGGACTGGAGCAGAAATGCAATTACCAGTTTTACAAAGTGAAGTAGGGGATGGATTCTGTGGAGCAAATATTTAAATTACAAAAATAATAGAGAGGGAAAATAAGTCTGAAAAATAAAGGAATTACAACTGTGTCGCCTAGGAGGGGGGAAATAGCATAGATCTTAATAATTAGTTGCAAGGGTGTGAGGTGTGGGCCAGAGATAATTAGCAGGGAAGGTTGATCATGTACTCTCCATGTTCACAGAGAGCTAAAAAAAAGAGGAAATGAGCCAAACTGCAGTGAGAAGCTGGGCTTTTAAAAAAGGAAGTTCTTGACCATGAAGATCAGACTACCAAGGGAAGCTGTGTAATCTCCATCCTTAAAGAGCTTTAAAAATAGTATAAACAGCCATCTGCACAAGATGATTTATGCATTGACCTTCAGGAGGCGGGCCCGATCATCTCATGAAGTCCCTTCCAAGTGTGGGATTCTATGATTTAATCAGTATGTGATTTTTCTCAGCTCTACATTTTGTGAGATAACCAGCAGATGGAAGCCACAAATTCCCCAACATCATACCAAAATCATGGTTCCTCACACTGGTAGGGCCCAGTCAAGCTTGCCAAATTGGCATCCATTGTAAAAATCATTGAAGGACCCACCTCAAACATTTATTTATCTCCTCGTGGGTGTCTGGACCACCCACGTCTGCAAAATATAGGTAATCCTTATTTTGATTTATGTGCATTTAGCTTTGACATGGCATAAAATGAAAGTTGCATGCATTGAAAGTATTTATCTGGTTTTGGAACCTGAGATGGCAGCTCTCAAAAAAATGTTATCAGAGATTTACAAACCCTAGTCTAAGCAGAAATGAGGCTGATTGGACACTTACTGTGAAAAGATTTACGGCTCACTGTGCCTTAGTGCTTCTCACTTAGATAACAGATGCAGCTCTCTGTATATGTTCATTAGTTCATCGAATGGATATTCGAGCGCTGACTGTATTCTAGGTTTAGTACAAAGCACTGGAGAATGCAGCCATGGGGCAAATACTGTCCTTCCCTCACAGAGCTTAGAGTCTCTTCCAAATGGACAAGCCATTTTGATGCAGTAGTAAAAGCTGTAATGGTATTAGGCACACAGTGCTATAGGATAACGCAGGAGCAGCCACCAACGCAGTTTCAGTGGACCTGAGGGGATTTTCTGGAAGAACTGATGCCCAAGTTGAGATCCAAAGGATCCTGCGAAGCAATTTCCAGGAGAAGTGAAAAGTGTAAAAGTATTTCACTGAGAGGGTACAGCCTGGCCCAGAGGCTAGAATGCTAGGGCATGGGAAGTGTAGTCATTGGATATAGCTGGAGCGTGGAGAGTGGAAAGGGAGCATAAAAGGCAGGTGGGAGAAAAGAGAGCAAAGGAAAGTCAGGAAGGGAGCTTCAGAGGTCATGAGAATCCTCGTAGACTATGCTAAAGCATTCCGGCTAGATATGAAAGTAATAAGCAGCCTTTGAACATAACAGATAAAATTCGCCCTTTCAAAAGGCTTATTATGACTCTTTTGAACTCAAAAGAAAAACATTTCCATCTGCTTCAGTAAAATGAAGGGCTTATCGGAAAGATAATGGAAATCCAAGTAGCAACTGAACACCCGAACAGAGTAAAGCAACATCCTGGGAGAGGAATGTCGGGGTCCTTCTTGGTCCATCTCTCATTGCTGCTCCTTTGGACTTCATCCTTCCTGTTTTTCTAGTTTATATTGATGGGAACCCAAAATTCTTGAATTTTAAGCTTTCAGGCTTGACTACCCAGAGTTAGACTGGCCTGATTCTCTTGTTCCAAAATTCAAAATCCCAATGAAAGGAATTAATAGATGCAGCTTCAATTTGGATGCTCCTTTTTGGACCAAGGAGCAAAAGCCGGAGAGCAGAGGTATACAGCAACAGAGAAGCTACACCTGCAGCCACCTGGATGGAGAAAGGGGCTCCTTCTCAGAGATATAAGGACTGTCTTGCAGATTAGTCTGCATATCCATGCAGCAACCTAGGTTTGCTTGATGGGGGAGACTGTAGGCAGGGAACAAGCATGGGGATGGATGTGGGTGTGCAGCTTGTACCTGGGTCAATGAGGAGGGTCTCCACTGAGCCCAAGAATTGCACAGCCTCACTAGCCACAGCCCAGGGCATGTTCTGCACTTCCATCAGGCTCCACAATCCAGAGAGCAGGTTTCTCCAATTGTGTTCTTTATTCAAAACTATAACTGCTGGCAGGTTCTACGCTCATATATGAATTTTCAATCAGCAGGCTCTTATTCAAATGGTTCTTTTGTTTCTTTGTGTTACTAAAAAAAGTATGACAGGTTGGCATGCTTGTTTATGTGAATGTCTGGAACTGAAATTTCTCATACTTTGGATCACTTTATAAGCTACCATATATAATGTTCTGTGAAAAAGGAAAATAATCTTATAGGTGTTAAATTTTTCCTTAAATTAGTGTTGGTACATGATGTATAGACCTTTTTATTAATGAATAATAATTTACCTCCCTCGAGTCTTCAGCAGATTTTAATTTCTGCCAATAGACACTAGGTTGAACCGTATTATGCAGTTATCCATTTATCCACTAGATGGCACCATACATCTTTTCTTCTAATTTTATCTAGCTAAACTAGCTTTTCAGAAATGAGATTTGTATTTTTGTTTTTGTTTATTGTTTTCCAAAGAAACTATGGCATTTTTGCACCATTTATTGAATATCCATTAGCATCACTACTTACTTGTGATACTTCTTTGCATCATATGCTGAATTTTAATTTATGCTAGATTTTATTTCCAGGGAATTTTCTTCCTTTATACATTGATCCTTATTAAGAACCCCTGCTATTTAAATTTTTCTTCTTTTACAATACTTTTCAATACCAAGTGTAACCACCATTCTTCCTCAAGTATCTCTTCATTTTCAAAATATTCCTTATCCAATTAATTTGTTCAAATAAAATGCAAGTCCATTAAATATTGTTTAAAAGGAAAGAAAGAAAAAAAACCACACTGGCCCTTTTATTGAAATTGTCAATAAGCTCAACAATAGCAATAACAATAATAAATTTATAAGTTAGTTTTGGAGGAAGTTATGTCTTTATATTTATTTCCTTCAGTAAAACAAATATTTCTGAACCAGTGATATAAATATACAGAGTTCATGGTATATGTGTATGCACATGCATGTTCATGCAAGCAGAATAATTGCTATAACAGGAGCGGCATATTCAAACATTCTTTATAAGAGGAAAATGAAGAGTCTTTTCATATCTATAGCATATTGCTTAAATATATTTATATAATCCAAATGAAATATTCTACTCCATTTAATACATTTAAAATGATTAACAAATGAGAAAATACTCATAATAAAAGGTTAAATAGAGTTTATGTAAAATTATACAAGACAACAATTTTGTTTAAAAAAATAGAAGAAATATACTAACACTTTCTTTTGAAGGCACAATTATAACTGATTCATATTTTCTTTGTACATTTCAGGATTTTTCACATTTTCTACAGTGACATGTATAGTTTTTCTACAATCAGAGATGAAAAACTAAATTCTCAAATTTTCAAATAATTTGGCTTCATAGAGATTGTAAAAGATATGATATTTTCTTAAACAGAGTAAATCATTGCTCAATTTTTTAAGAATAATTGTTTATTAAATAAATACTCTAAGTGATATTCAAAGTAAGGAAATCTTGCATAGCTTAAAGAGGAACTATCTCTGATAGTTTTTCTACCCACGTTCTCCAGTATTGGCTTCTGGGGAATTATGTGACTTATGCTGGGTCACAGTTATCAGAAATGCTCATGTAGGACATTCTTCCTCACGTCCAACCTGTCAGACTTTCCCTTGAAAGAATCTTCACCTTTCAGAAAGAGACAAAATTCATAAGTCCTTAGAGATTCTGCCATCAAGACCACTTTACCCTCTTAAAAACTGCCACTATTCCAAAACATATTTTGTTCATGTGGATTATATCTATGAATATTTAACATATTCAAAGTTAAAACAAATTTCTAAATAAGTTAAGAGAATAGTCCAACTAAAGGTTAGAAAAAATAATAATTTTTATGAAAAAGACCATCTTTTCCAACATGGGAAAAAATATACGTAAAGGTAAGTGGCATAGTTCACAATTTTTGAGATCTCTAATTTCTGACTTGAAAGAAGTTAACTGCATCCCCAAGTCAACTTCTGTACTCAATCTTTATGCTATTGTATGTTAGATAGCTTCTGGAAAACTCCACTATACACTTGCTTGTTTGACAAAAGCAAAAATGGCAAATGACATCTTAGTATTGTTATGAAAATAGTTATAATCAGAAAAAGATCTTGGGGGAAACTCAGTGATTCTCAGATCACACTTTAAGCTTCATTGCTTCACTGAATTAAACTTATTACCATCACCCCCTGTTCTTTCTTTCTCTCTTCCTTTTTTAATATATTGAACTAAAACTGAAACATAATGAGGAGAATAAGAACACTAGCATAAAAATCATGGTCCTTGCCAACATGGAACAACTGGGAGAATATGTAAAGCTTTATCAATATGTTATTCGCAGGCAAAGAGGCTTGTTGAGAATATCTGTAGACCAGCACTACTTGGTTGCTCCTTGTTATGTTTTAAGAAAATTAGCTTAAAATTTAAAAGAGATGCACTCTTTCTATTTCTCCCTACTTCTTGGTGAGTTTGGGATCTCCATAGCTGATGCTTTCCAGTATCTGCTTTCTCAAGCCCCAGGAAGAGGGGCTTCTTCTGATTATGTAAACCTTCCCTTCACTTTGCTACCTCATGCATTTGAGTATATTCTTAGATTTTCACCATAACTACTAACCCGGCATAATCTCAATTTTAATTTATTTAAACATAAATTTACTTCTCTGTCCAATAACCACTATTTTTTTCAATTCATTTCCTGTACCTCAATTCCAACAGCCACTTTACCCTGCAACAAACACCCTCAATCTATCAATCCTGCAAGATTTCCCTAGTTTTTTCCTGCAATTTCACTCCCTTCCCCCATTATCCATCTTAAATTTGCCTCCAAATTCTTTGGCTCTTGTTTTATTAAATTCTATTGGGTAAAGTTCAATCTTGGATAAATTTCAATCTTGGCTAAATTCAACATTCTTTTGAGACTATCCTGGACAACATAGTGAGATTCCTTCTCAAAATTAATAATAATAATAATAATAATAATAATAATAATAATTAATAATCAACGTTCTGCCTACTCTGTGCCTATACTTGCATGGATGACCATTTCTCATCAATTATTTATATCAACACAGATGCCTGACCATGAACACAATGAGGGCGTTGAACATGCCCAGTGATTATATTGAATTTTTCTAAGTCGTTTATGGTTCTACTCCCCCATGAAACTTTTCTACCTTCTCTGTCCTCAAATTCCAATACCCCACTCTCAGTTGATGACTTTTCCTCCTGCGTAAATAAGAAAACTGAATCAACCAGAAGACACCTCCACATCCACCCACCCACCTGCGTGTGTGCATGTGTGCTTCACTCCCTTTACGACTATGGTTGAGCCATCCATGTTTCTAAGGCCAACCCCTGCAATATGTGCTACAGTCCATCTGCTCTAACCTATTCAAGTCATAGCTCCAGAAATTCTCTCTACTGTCTCATCAATTTATTTCTCTCTTTTATTTCTCTATTCCTTCATTTAAAAAAAAAAAACTTTCTTCTTCCTATTTTCAGCTATTGCACATTTTTTTTCTTTTCCTTAAGAAAAAAAAAAAGAAGAAAACAAAAATCTCCTTGATAGAACTAGCTACACTTGACCAACGGACGGTCTCTAATTTATCTCTTCCTGACCTCTACCGAACTTACTCTAATCACATTTTTGTTTTTATTTTGTTCTCCAAATTTGCTCTTTCCGTGTTCATCAGTAACCTCCATATTGCCAAATCCATGGGTCAATTCTCAGGCCTTGTCTACCTGGAGCTATTGGCAGCATTTGGCAGAGTTTGTTTTCTCCTTCTTCAAAATAACCTCCCCTTGGATTCCAGATGCTCGGTTGTCCTGATTTCCCTCTGTGGGGTAGCTCTGAAGGAAGCAAGGAGAAGAATGTTGGTTGAACTGGAATTCTACAGATCTCTGTAGTCACTCAGAAGTCATGTCAGGGAGAAAAGTAGTTAGAGAGGTTCAGGTGGCTCACCTGGGATTGAAAGAATAATTGACCTTTGTGTGTGAGAAAATATCCCTGGAAGATACTGTGGGTGGACAAACAGATACTAGCATTTAACACATCAGGCTCTGATGATAAGGGATCCAGGCAAGAGGACAAGGGGTGCAGTAATAGTAGGTAAGAGTAAAAATCAGATTGGAATGTGATCGGAAATCCCAACTTTAGTTTGTTATCAGGATTGGACCAATGGTAATACCACACATGTATTTACTACCTAACTTTTGTAAGTGGCTTTCCAACCTATTATTTTATTTCTTTACAATAGCCCTGGACAACATAGTTACTTTTTGTCCCAACTGCATGGATGAAGAAAATTACACAGACAGTTTTTATCAGAGTTGAGACTAGAATCCAGATCCAAGAAAACCAAGAAGCAGCTCTTAGGCAGCATCAACGAAGGCACTAATACAAAAATCCCAGGCAGTGGAGTCAGAAGCATCAGATGGTTTGGTCCAGAAAGACTGAGGAATCATGAGCTCTTGAGACTGGGTGCCAAATATGACTGGGTGTAGGGCTGCGTAGGATTAAGTACCAATAATGATAAGCCAGTGTCAGTGAAAGGGGCATGTCCCAAGAGCCAAAGCTCAAGTAGAAGCAGATGAGCCGAGCTGAGTTCAGATGGCGAGAGCAGCTTGGTTCATATGGCTGAGGGGACCCTACAGAAGTGAAGGAAGCTGAGTGATTTTTGACAATCATCTCAGTATAAATGAAACCACAGTTCCCTGTAGAAGCTCTGACATTTACCTCCTGGATTCTTGGCCTCCATCCTAGGGAAGAGGCAAATATTCAACTAATAGGATGGTCATTAGAAGCTGAGTGAGGGATAGGTAAGGTGGAATACTTTCCTATGTTTATCTTGATCATCTGAAAGATTTTAAATAGTTCATAGAAAGCACACAGCCTTTTAAACGTAGAGCAAAATAATCAACACAGTTATTTCTTTATCATGTCATTGTGACTTCTTCTTGGAGCAGGCTACTTGAAATTTCAAGCATAGCAGGTACATTGGACAAGCGTGACCCATGATGAAATCCTAACACCCCTGTTTTTGTGACTCACCCCCCTTTCACATGTGTTCAGCACAGTTGACATTCCCTTGTCAGTCAGTAGACATTCCCTCTACCAGTCCTTTGGTAGAGCTTTCACGAGTAAGTATCTCAGGACTTTTCTAGACTTGTTCAGATGACTATGTAAGGACAAGGACAAGTCCCTTTAGTAACAAATAAATTCAGTAGCTGGAATTCCTTGCCTAATCAGAAGCTGGAACTGATTCAGCACTAAGCCTCCTCCCGCCCTCTTGCTTTCTCTGCTCTACTGTGGACCACTTATTCTCTACTTCTCCATTTTTGCTTTCCCCTCCTAACGTGTTCTTCACAGCTTGCTAGTCAGTTTCTGGTCTGGAGCCAGAGCTTGAAGAGAGACATAGTAAGGGGGCTAGAAAATGTCCTTCTCGAACTGGCTTTGAGCTTTCTGAGCCTGGCCAATGTTTGCAAGGTCGGTCCTTCATTGGCAGTTTCATAGGTATCCTGAAGGGTCTCTGCTGGGCCCTTCCTCTCTAATTCTGAAGTCCTGGGAAGATGCATCCTATTGTGGGTAATCAAGGTAGGGGACTGACCATCCCAGTTTTATCCAGAAATATGCTAAAGCACTAAAATACCCACATTCTGGGAAACCTCTCAGTTCTGGGTGAACCAGAATGGCTGGTCATCATACTTGTGAATCCTTCTACAGCCCATAATTACCTGGCATCATCTCCAGCTTCTGGCTTCTGATCCTTCATCCTTTTATGGTTCCATTGGACAAACTCATGTTGAACTCACACTGACTCACTCACCAAAGTGCCACACACATCTCGCCCACAGATAGTGTTTCTTCATTCTTTGAATCCTGGAGATGTACAGTCTCCATCCTGCCTGGATTCAATATTCAACATATTCAACAATGTGATCCATAAGCACAGGATAAGCAGCTCCCTGTCCTCTCTCACTGCCTCTTTCATAGAGAGTCTCAGGATTGTCCTGGGCCCTATAAAATGCTCTCCTTACCATAGCCTCTGAGAAGATTCAGCAATGGCCAAGGGGATTTGAGGGACATCCAGTTTGGGATTTATGAGAAGATGCATATTCCTCATATATGTGGGCAAGTCTACTGAACCCTTTATGATATATCTGGGGAGCCCATGAATTACGCAAACCAGGCAGTAACCTACCTTGCCTGGTCTGCTATATACTGAATGAAAATAAAGACTTTTTAATTAAATCACCTTTAAAAGAATTAATAATTATAAAATAAAAACATTAAATAAAAAATAATAAATTTTAATTAATTAAAATTTTAAAATAAGGATAGTACTTTACCATGTTGTCATATCTTTAACTTTTTAAAGATACAAATAGGGCCCTAGTCCTCTGAGAATCCCAACCTAACTTCAGCATGTTTCAGGACCCATCAAAAAGATCCATGGAGGTCTACCCTTATTAAACCTGGGATAAAATAGGATGGAGCAACTATTCCTTCCAAATAAATTAGTTCAAAATTCTCCTGTTCATCACTTCTTCCCATTCTGAAATTGGTTGAGGTGATTTGAGTCATGGAAAGAGAATTTTGCATACTGCGATCTGGCTATGGAATCTCACATCAATTCTATCTTGGTGTCTCAGTCTCTAACTTTAATTTTAACACTCTATTACACAAGAAACAAAATAAAAACTAACCCAGTAGGTGGCACCTGCAGAAATATATGCAGAGCATGTGTGGCAGATTGTATTTTCCAAAAATGGCCATAGCAATATTTATGTTCCCACATACTCTCCCAGAACCTTGACATCCTTCCATCAAGCAGTGGAATCTATTCTCTTCCCTTTGAATATGGAACACCTCAGCTACTCACTTCTAACAAAGTGCATGTAGTAGAAGTAATGCTCTCTTTACTTCCTAGATGAGGTTTTAAAAGCAAAGGGGAAACAATATTGCTTCTGGCTGGTGTTTCTCTCTCTCTCTCTCTCTCTCTCTCTCTCTCTCTCTCTCACACACACACACACACACACACACACACACACACACACGTTTTTAGGACCTAGTACAAGATGAAAATGAGCAGCCCTCTTTTCAAAATTAAGACATCCAAACCAGTAACAAACCCAGGACCCTCAAACATGCACAGATCACAAACTCATGAAGCCAGCTCTGCTTACCCTTTAAAACAAGCCTTCATGTTGAGAGGAAGCCCTGGCCAAATGGACAGGGTCAAGTTGGTTGAAACCTTATGATATATCAGGTGAGCCCATAAATTACCTTAGTCATGTGCAGCTATCCAGTGATAACTGACTTAGCTTGTGCTGGTATAACAAAATATCATAAAATGGATGGCTCAAGCAATAAACATTTATTTTGGAGTTTCAAAAGCTCAAGAGGGTCAGGTTATACTGATTACCCTGTTCTTGTTTTACAGAAGGTTATCTTTTTATGTTCTTAGAGATTGAGGGTGAGCTAGCTCTCTGACCGCTTCTTATAAGTAGGCACAAATTCTATTCAAGTGTTCCACCATTTTGACCTAATTATCTTTCAAAAGTGACACCTCCAAATGTCACCATGTTGGGAATTTGGTTTCAGTGTTGGGGCATGAACAATCAGTAGCCTCAGAAATACCCTGAGCCAACAGCCAACAGCCTATGCATGAGCAAGCACTCAGATGGTAACAGGAGTCCCAGACTCACTTTTCTGGGTGGCATTCCAAGCCTCACAGAAAAGCTTTATCCAAAGAACCCAAGAACATGATGAATGGTTCCTTCTGCCGTATTGAGGCTGTTACACACCATTGTAGCTAGAGTAGCAGATTTTTTAGACATGACTTAGACACACAGCCCAGTCAAACCTGTCCTTTCTCTGCTACAGGATCATCTGTCCACTGGTGTGTCCTTCAATAATACCTATGTCCTCTCCAGTGTTGTTGGAAAGTTCTAAGTCTCTAGATTACAACACACTAGCAACAAAATCCAATTGCCTCTGCACCCTCTACTGCCTAAAGCAGCCTCTTCCTCAGACACAGCATGGAACCACCAGAGTCCTCCACTAAAGGCTCTGCAGCATCTCTCACAGGACTTGAGCTACAGGACATGAGGACCATTGAGATGACCCAGTCCTGATTCCACAGATAACCTTTTAGATACAGCACCACTGAAATGAGTCCCCAGTTTCACATTGGGAGTTATGCTTTCTGCATACGCATCCATTAAATTGGCCAGATGGAGTAGACACAGAGCTTATGCCTCATCTATATTAGGGTTTCTATGAAAATGAGAGTCAGAGTCCCAAACTTCAACGTTATGAAACCCAACCTTTTCATTAGTAAGAACCACAATCCAATCTGTGTTCACATACACTCCTTTTGACTTAAATAGCTGTTGGAAGTCCATGACTCTGTCCCTTCTGCTTGCTTTTTCCAGTGCCTTTGGGAGTCGTATCTTTTGGAATTTAAAACACTCAACCCAAAGCAATTTAATATGCCATAGCACTCTAGAAAAGAAGTATAAAAATAAAAACTCTAACTAGAAGGTTAGGCATTTTTTTTAGGTTTTACAAATTATGAAACCATGACCACTGAAAGAAACTCATCCATTATACAAAATGATGTTATGAGTTATTTTGAAAAATGTAGGAATGTTCTCAAACTAAATGATGTTCTTACCATAGTGAACTTATTCCATGCAACAACTTGCTGAATTATCTGCTCAGTTCTTGTTAGTTCTCCAGATCAGCTACTCCTAAGTAGCCATTTTCCCTGACTTTTCCTTTCAGACATATACAAGTGCCTGGGCCATGTAAAAATTAACTTACATAACACACACTTTTTAAGAACCTAAATATTCTCAAATCTTAAAAATATCTCTTCCATTTTTCTTTGGTATCTAGTTGCCAAACAAACTCAAATTCAGACTTCTATGAACCTTGTTTTCTGTACCCAAACCACATCGATCTTCCCAAGGGATTATGTTGAATTAGTAAAAAAAAAAAAAAAAGAAAGAAAGAAAAGGAAAAGAAAGAAAGAAGACTTTTTGCACTGCACAGCTCTTTTCTCTTTTATTTTTCCTGAACCATGACCAAAGTAAACCAAGCATGATCATAAAGAAAGGTCATCAAAATATAGTTCCCATTTCTTAAGGGATCCTTCATATTGCTCTAATATTTCAAAATAGGAATAGTAGTGTGTTGTGAAGAAATATAAATTCTTATCTGGAAAATCCAAAATCAAAGTGTTAGGAAAAAAAAAAAAAAAAACAGACACTGCTCAGTCCAGTAGTGTACAAGAGCTATTAGTCAACTAAATTCTGTTATGAAATAAGTGAAAATATTTTTAAAGCACTTTGGAATGTTTTCACAGTACTTATCTCTGAGCAGTCATTCAGTTATGTTTATTAAATAAAGTAATATAGCTTATCTCTTTTTTTTCCCTCCTCAACAACCTTTCAGGTTGGGCAATACCATTGCTATTACTCAAGAGAAATCCTAGAGTTATACAGCCACCACTGTGTCCAATGTTCTCCAAACCTCACATACCTGACATGATATTCACCCATTAATTCATCCTTGAACTCTTCAAAGCCAAACTTTTTGTGAAAAATGTATCAAGGAAAGCAGTTTAATGGAGAGCTAAGCCAGATAACTCAAACATGCTCTTACAGAGTGAGTGATAGAATAGAGATGAACTGCTATGGAACTAACAAGGCTTCCTGGTGCAACTGATCCTTAGCCGAACCCTTAAACCAGAGATTACCTGATGAAATTGTTTTAATCCAGTGTGTCTAAATCAGCATTTCACAAACTACTCTTAAAGGAACACTAGTATGTATCTTAGTAACAATAAATTTTCTGTGATGACAGTATTCCAAACCACAGCAATTGCTCTGTGGTTTGACCTCATATTTCATTCACTGCCAATCATTTAATTTGGCCCACTGTTTCACCAATGAGCCTGTGAATTTGGCCATTCAGAATTATCCTGTCATCCTTTGGCTCATATATGCAATGAGACCTCACAGGTGGCCTGGTGGGTGAATAATCTGCCTGTGGGACTCAATGACAAGACTTTGGAGCAGAGAAAATACCTGAGAAACATTGCATTACATCACAAATTCACCCTTGCTGTTGTGAATACCTTGGGTGGTTTTTCTGAATTGTTTTAGGAGAAATTGGACATTCTTTGGATGGATATAGTAAGTGCAATTTAAAAAAAAAAGAATTCATTTAAAAAACAAACCAGAAGTGATAATAACTTGGATTGTTCCATATTTAAGTAAGAAACCAAAACGAACTTATCAAAGTGCTTTTTGAAGTTGTACAAGGCAAAATCGTCTCTGCTCTAGGGTGAGACCAAGTAGCACACACTGTGGAAAGCCACTCGGCTCCCACAGCGTCCAGAAGAACAGAGAGGAGTGCCAGTGGGTTGTCTGTTTAAAGTAGATAATCCGAGAAGAGAAATGTTGAAAGCTGAAATCAGAATTAGGTTAGTTTTTTTTAAAGTGTAAATCAAGAAAGAGCCTCCCCAGGTATCTCCCATGGTGCGCAGCAAGCAGCCAAGGCCTGATAGCGACCTTGAGAGAAGTGCACTCCTTTGCGAATTAGAAATTTGGCAGCAACCTACGCAGACCCACCTTTTTAGTTTGTTTCATGTTGTTTTTATAGAAGTCTTAAATTGGCACTTAATAATTTCTACCCCCAAATTTTCCCTCAGGATAAAACTGTGGTCATGGGAATACTTCATGGGAGTTCTAGGGCTCTTTATGCTTTCTACCTTTTTATTTTTTTTTTTTTTTATTTTTTTTTTTTTATTTTTTATTGTTGGCTGTTCAAAACATTACATAGTTCTTGATATATCATATTTCACAATTTGATTCAAGTGGGTTATGAGCTCCCATTTTTACCCCATATACAGATTGCAGAATCACATCAGTTACACATCCATTGATTTACATATTGCCATACTAGTGTCTGTTGTATTCTGCTGTCTTTCCTATCCTCTACTATCCCCCCTCCCCTCCCCTCCCCTCCCCTCCCCTCCCCTCTTCTCTCTCTGCCCCCTTTACTGACATTCGTTTGTCCCCCTTGTATTATTTTTCCCCTTCCCCTCACTTCCTCTTGTATGTACTTTTGTATACCTCTGAGGGTCTCCTTCCATTTCCATGCATTTTCCCTTCTCTCTCCCTTTCCCTCCCACCTCTCATCCCTGTTTAATGTTAATCTTCTTCTCATGCTCTTCGACCCTACTCTGTTCTTAGCTACTCTCCTTATATCAAAGAAGACATTTGACATTTGTTTTTTAGGGATTGGCTAGCTTCACTTAGCATAATCTGCTCTAATGCCATCCATTTCCCTGTAAATTCTATGATTTTGTCATTTTTTAATGCAGAGTAATACTCCATTGTGTATAAATGCCACATTTTTTTTATCCATTCATCCATTGAAGGGCATCTAGGTTGGTTCCACAGTCTAGCTATTGTGAATTGTGCTGCTATGAACATCGATGTAGCAGTGTCCCTGTAGCATGCTCTTTTTAGGTCTTTAGGGAATAGACCGAGAAGGGGAATAGCTGGGTCAAATGGTGGCTCCATTCCCAGCTTTCCAAGAAATCTCCATACTGCTTTCCAAATTGGCTGCACCAATTTGCAGTCCCACCAGCAATGTACAAGTGTACCCTTTTCCCCACATCCTCGCCAGCACTTGTTGTTGTTTGACTTCATAATGGCTGCCAATCTAACTGGAGTGAGATGGTATCTTAGGGTGGTTTTGATTTGCATTTCTCTGACTGCTAGAGATGGTGAGCATTTTTTCATGTACTTGTTGATTGACTGTATGTCCTCCTCTGAGAAGTGTCTGTTCAGGTCCTTGGCCCATTTGTTGATTGGGTTGTTTGTTCTCTTATTGCAATGCTAAGCAGGAAGTGTGAATCAGGCGGTATAGCGATACCAGACTTCAAACTATATTACAGAGCAATAGTAACAAAAACAGCATGGTACTGGTACCAAAACAGGCGGGTGGACCAATGGTACAGAATAGAGGACACAGAAACCAATCCACAAAACTACAACTATCTTATATTTGATAAAGGGTCTAAAAGCATGCAATGGAGGAAGGATAGCATCTTCAACAAATGGTGCTGGGAAAACTGGAAATCCATATGCAACAAAATGAAACTGAATCCCTTTCTCTCGCCATGCACAAAAGTTAATTCAAAATGGATCAAGGAGCTTGATATCAAATCAGAGACGCGCCGTCTGATAGAAGAAAAAGTTGGCTACCATCTACAGTCGGTGGGGTCGGGCTCCAAATTCCTCAATAGGACACCCATAGCACAAAAGTTAATAACTAGAATCAACAAATGGGACTTACTCAAACTAAAAAGTTTTTTCTCAGCAAAAGATACAATAAGAGAGGTAAATAGAGAGCCTACATCCTGGGAACAAATCTTTACTCCTCACACTTCAGATAGAGCCCTAATATCCAGAGTATACAAAGAGCTTTCTACCTTTTTAAATGTTTGGAGCAAGACAGCACATGTTTGGAGTGAGAGGGTGTCCTGAGAGAGTGCCCTCTCCAATAGGATGGGTCCGTCTCTGGGCCTTCTCCAACACCTGAATAGACTTTCATATTAAATATCATAGAATGTTCTTTATTTTAGATATTTTATAGGTGCCATTTGTCTCCTTAAGACATTATGCATCTTTGCTATGTTCACACTGAGGCTTCTACAACCAGGAGTCTGCACACAGATATACCAAATATTTGTTGAGCCTTTGCCTCACACTGGCCTCCCATGTTGCTTATTGGCTACTTGGCAGAGCACTGGGTCTCTTGTTTCTCAAGTACCAAAACCCTGATGGCCACGCCTGAAACTCTGACCCCGCTGCACCTGGCTCAGGACCAGAAAGCACTGCTGTGCCCCAGCAAAAGTCCCAGTTCTCTGCTGCAGCTCACAGGAAGGTGACAGCCTCTTTCTCTTTCTGCCACACTTCTCTTTTGATTAAAGAGGGAACCAGGGAGAGGGAAGGAGAGCAAACGAAGGAGGAACAGAGAAACAGTGCTAACTTGTGATGGCTGCAATGTTACTTGGAAAAAAATATAAGCTGCCAGAGAGTAGCCCGTTCCTTTGCTCTTTGTTCCTTCATCTACACTTCTCCACCTTTATTTTCTTGGCACTTTTCCTAAACCACCTTTTTGTTTTTTTATTTCACAAAAGGGTAAAGAATAACCTTGGGCAAAGAATGTTTGGAAAAATTCTTGTTCTTTTCATCTTGCTTTGAGTCCCCCAAACCACATGAAAGCATACTTTTCCCACACTCAACTTACCACCTCATCAACTGCCATAGGGGCACTGGTCCATGACACCTCTGTTGCCACACTTCACCAGTCCTCCTGGTGCTAAGGTGGAAACAGGAATAAGATCACAACACTATTTTCATAGCCTTGCAACTGGGAAAACCAATATCTCTTTCTCTCTCTCTCTCTCTCTCTCTCTCTCTCTCTCTCTCTCTCTCATTCTGGAGTTTCAAAGTAAGACCAAATTATATTTATTTAAAATACAACTTTCACAATTTCAGTAACAAAGGATATTGAAAGGAAATTTTTTAGCCATTTTTGGCATTTTGTTCCATTGTTTCATACTATCAACCTTCACTGATTCAGTCTGGCGAAGAAGTAATAAGTGATTCATTTTCTTAGCATTTTAATTATAAGAAAATTTCATAATTGTACACAATTTCATAATTGCATGCAGGCAGGTAATCTTGTAATTGCATTTACTCACTTAACAAGTGTTTTCCAAGCATCTCCAATATACCAAGTATGTCAGGCTCATTTTAGGTACTAAGGATACAGGAGTGAATATGATAGTGTTTTGCTTATCTATTGCTGAAACACAAATCACCCCACAACTTAATTCTTTAATACTAATTTGCAGTGACCCCTAAGAATTTAGCGGTTTAACTGGACTCAGCTGATCAGTGCTCACTTGGGATGATTCAGGTAGTTACGATTAGATAGTTGGCAGCACAGTCATAGGAAAGCCTGACTGATCTGGATGTCGAATTGGCTTGCTTGCTTATGCCTAGAATGACTAGGGGCAGTCCAGAAAATCAAACAACTCTTTCTTCTCCCCCCAACTTCCTCCCCCCACCCCTGCCCCAGTATGTACTCTGCAGACATTACTAACTTGGGCTTCTTACACCCAGGCAACCCCAGGTAATTGGACTTCTGAATTCCTCCAGAGCTCAAAGAGACCAAGGCAAAAGCTGCAAGGCTTCTAGTTCCAGACCTAGTTCTACGACCTAGTTCCAGAAGTAATGCAGCCTCACTTCCATTGAATTCTACTAGCTACATAGGACAAGCCCAGATTTATTGTAGGAGAGAATGACCCAAGGCCACAAAAGCAAGATAAAGTAGTTTGTTGGGGATCATCCTTAGAGACTAACCAGAAACTTTTTAGAGGTTAAATAAACACTGGACTCACAGTTATAATTCTGATGACTAGTTT
Source organism: Marmota flaviventris (assembly GCF_047511675.1). NCBI lineage: Eukaryota > Metazoa > Chordata > Mammalia > Rodentia > Sciuridae > Marmota > Marmota flaviventris. The sequence continues at coordinate 69,247,401 of NC_092508.1, forward strand.
TGGCTTGCACATGGTTGTTAAAGTGATTTTACCTTTAAATACTAAACAGCAGGAAAACAACTGAAATCACTATTAAAGAGGATTTTTTTAACTTATAAAAGAAAGTTATATTTGAGTTACAATTTGGTAGTTGAAAAGTATGGGATTTTTAATGGAGTAAAAACTAAATACTATGCATTAAACAAACTGATTCCGAAGAATTTTTGAAAATAAAAAGGGCTAAAGTGGAAAGCAGAGCACATAGTGATATATATAAAATATTCATTCATACACACACACACACACACACATACACACACACATACACACACACACACACATTTGTGAAAATAAGACCAGAAAAGAATACCATGAACATGGTTAAGATGGTTGGGATATGGATAAATTTTTTCCTTCTTTGTCCTTTTTTCAAATACAATGTGCTTGTATTGTTTTTATAACAAAAATTATAATATAGCTGGACACAGTGGAGCATGCCTGTAATCCCAGTGGCTCAGAAGGCTGAGGCAGGAGGATTTTGAGTTCAAATTGCCTCAGCAATTTATCAAGGCCCTAAGCAACTCATCAAGACTCTGTCTCTAAATAAAGTATAAAAAAGGACTAAGGATATGGCTCAGTTGTTGAGTGCTCCTGGTTTTAATCCCTGGTATGTAATATAGCAGATAACAGATATAACATTCTAAGAGGAAAGGAAAGTGAAGAGTTAACTTTTACATTTATTTCTGGAACTTAGGCTTTCTAAGACCACCACAAGAAGCAAATAAGCTTGAATCCTAATATAATACTTGGTTGAAATGAAAATGGAGGTTTCATAGTGGCTAGGGGTGGGGTTTATAGAACTTCAAACACTGACAATCTTGTAAATGAGGAGAAAGGCAACAGGGTATTTCCTAAATTCTCTTCTGGGCCGAAACTGTACCTCAAGACAGAAAAGAACCCAAGGTTCCTGGGAATTGCCCTGAAACAATAATGTTCTTAAAATAGAAATGCTTCTGTCATTGATACTTACATTGTGCCATTTGACTTACATTGTGTCAATTCCAAGAGAAGTTGTCCCAAATTTTCCAAAAAGATGTATATAAGTAAAAGAAGGTGAAATAATAAATAGAATCAAATATGCCGATCCTCACAATATATGAGAACAAAAAAATCAAGGTTATCCATTGGGAAATTCCATATCTTGCAACAATGTTGAGGAGAATATTCTTTCCTGGATCACAATGGTTTTATAGATGGAAATACGAAGGTATTTCAGTTGGAGGAGCTCATGGGTGGTAACCGAAATTAAGAATTTAGTGAACACTGTACCAGTTAGATGAATACTGAGCCGTGGCTAATCTGATTTAGCCTAAAACCTATGTGACAGACAATGACATACAGTACAGAAACCAAGATTTCAACTCACACTATTCACTTCATTTCTCAGACTGTTCAAGGCATTAAAGTATAGTTCACAGCACCATCTCAAGATGCCTTCTTAGGGATGTCTGTTAGTCATGCACTCCATTTCTTCCTCAGAAGTAGAACCTCTGATTTGGCTAGACACCTGGATGGAATAAAAGAAAACATTTCCTAGGTGTTGCCGTGTGTATAAATTCTGGGCAATGAGTTTAGTGGTAATATTAGAGCAACACCTGGCAAATGTCCTAGAGGGAGGCAGTGTGCCTTTTTTGTTCCTTCCCTTTTCATGAAGCAATAATATAGATGATTTAGCAAGAGCTGAAACACCTGTTTTGGACCATGGGTGGGTAGGCTGACAGTGTGGGACTAAGAAGAGACAAAATCCTTGTTGATCATGGTGCTTCCTTAACAATGACAAACTGCCTGTGTCCAGACTCTAACCTGATCCAGAAACGACCTTCTGTCTTACATCAGTTACAATCATTTGGAGGTTTTTCTGTAGTTGGAAGCCAAACATACCTAAACCTGATTCAAAGCCAAATTGCTTACATTCTAAATCCTCCTTTTCTAAAACCCCCTAGAAAAACTCCCTGCTCCAGGAACACTGCTCCAAAGGGATTTTCTTTCCTTTGCAAGAGAAAACATTTCCACTCCCCAGTGACAAGCTTCTTGTCACTCCACCCTCTCCTTTCGGCCCGACCCTTAGGCTCCAGCTGCTTGTATTCTTTTTCCACGACTGGCTGGCCATGGTGGGGCCTGTTTGGAAGGCAAGAGGGGAGGAAACCAAACAACCATGTCCAAACGTCTCTTTAGGAGGAAGGGATCAGGGGCAGAAAACAGTGGAAAACTCATATATCAGAAACTTTTGGTATATCACACAACTTTTGTTGGCAGTGAAACAGGCATTTTTTTCAATTTGACAAGATGCCTTTTGACATGTGCAAATAGCTTTACCAGAAATCCTTTTCCCCCCTTAAGATTATTTTCTATATTGAATAAAGAATTAAAGAGGGAAAATTTGCACAGCTTTGGGGAATAACATTAATTGAGAGAGAGCAATCCTGAGAAGTCTTTTCTTTCTTTTAGCTTTCACATGTATATGGCATTTGAATGCGTGACTTCAGTTTATCTTCTGAACAAGCCCCTGATGGCAAACACCAATTTCAAATATAAGCTTTAGGAGTAATTCTTCTACCTTCTTCTCCCTGTGCAGTTGAGCCATAGCCACAATGGATTACAATGGATTTGTAATCTGAGCAAAAACAAAACAAAACAAAAAACTCTCATGTATTTCAGGGACATTTGTTCCTGTCATATAATTTAGACTAAGGTGACTGATGCACAAAGCAGTGGAATAGAAAGCATGGAGTTAAAAGTTCACCCCATTCAGTGCAACATCTTTTGACTACCCTGATATGCTAGCAGGATTCAAAGAGCTGCAAGAGTGGCAGGTACCTGTCTACCTCTAACCCAGCCTCCTTCTTGCGTGGTTGGAACTTCTTCAGTCTACTGGGTCCTAGCAACCTATCATCCCAGATCAGCAGGGCATTATTGATGTTTTTCCAGAGAGCCTGTTGTCAGGCCATTCTAGCTGCAACAGCACACAGCCCATTCATAGCTAGTGCCAGTACCTCTGGGGGTCCAGTCTGCTGCAACCTTCAGCTGTATGAAGACTACCCTGTCCACCAATGGGATCTCACTCTCCCTACCACAAATCCAGCAACTGACTCCACAGATGCTGAAGAAGGTTAGAAGAACTTCTCTGGAGGCTTCCTACTTCCCCCCTTCCCAGATCCAACCCCTAAACTGGAGTTGAGTGGGTTGTAATTAGGTATATTGCTGTAGTTCTAACACAGAAAGCATAAGTCTAGCCTCACAGAGTAAACTACTCAAATCTCAGTTGAATAAAAGGCTAGACATTAACATATGCCTTCTCAAGGTGCAACCAGAACTTTAGCCATCACAAAGAAAGCCAAGATCTGGTCCAGAACAGTACCAAGGCATCAACAGTGACCACCATGATTGCTGAGTAGTCCTGAAACCCCTGATACCAATTCAAGGGAAGGACACTTGGGAGGTGGGCAGCAGGGGCTTGGGAGATTCTGGAGTCCCACTGGCCATCCTCTCCAAGGTGGATATGGCCTGAGAAAGTACAGTTTGCATTTCATTTTGCACAACACACACACTGACTATATTTGTCATGAAGCGTACTTCCTGCCAAAAGTATTTTTCCACCACCAAGTGTATGGGTTACTTATGACTTTAAGTATTAGAGTTTCCCCATATCTTCTTACCAATAGAAGCATTTTAGTTGCTATAAAAGGCTAATAAGAACATTTCATCATCTACAAGAGAAAAAAAATTGCAAATTCCAGCTTTTATATATATATATATATATATATATATATATATATATATATATATATATATATATATAAAAGCTGTCAATGGACCTTTAATTAATTAATTAATTTATTTATTTATATGTAGTGCTTAGAATCAAACCCAGTGCTTCACAAATGCTAGGTGAGCGCTCTACCACTGAGCCACAATCCCAGCTTTTTTTTTAAAGACAACTACTTGTGCTTAGTCTTTTTATTGTTTTAGAAACCCTGTTTAAATATCATTAAAATCATATTTTCCATGAGGCTTACAATCAAATATTTACGAGAAAACTGACTGGGAAATATATCTTTACCTTGACAGGAAATGTGAGGAGATGGGGGAGGAGACAGGATATTTAGAGAAAGTCTATAAACTCATGAAGCTCCTCTTTAGCTCAGCAGTGGATCTACAGTTTAGGACTTTGCCCCAGCCCTACCTCTAGAGAAAGCCAAGCCTGAGGGAACCTGAGCAGAGAAAGCACAACAGAAGATTTCCCAAAGATACAAGGAAATTCTGACTGCAGTTTTCCAAACAGATTTGACCTGTCTCACAATAGTGATAGGGTCAGGGCTGTCTGGACCTCTTTGGAATAAATTAAATGTGTCTTGTAAAAGCATCTATTTCTACATTTCTATCTTCTGTTAAAGTCCTGAGCATATATGTGTACATGTGTGCATGTGCGTGTGTTTCCCAAAAGCTAAAAGAAGAGAGGATCATTTTTATTTGGGTAAAGAAAGCTCAGGATATTTGCTGCAAGTGGCTATTCCTCATGGTGGCCACAACCCTTCTGTCTGGACAGCCAGTGAAGATCCTCAGGGAAGAACATGGCGCTGGCTGTTATAACTGAATACTGCTCCCTTTGTACCACTTGCACATTGCTCTTACTAGGCATTAAAAGTCTTCTTTTTCCTCTGTATCATTGGTCTACATGTCTATTTTTTTTTTTTTTGCCAATATCATGCCATTTTTTTACCATTGCCCTGTAGAAAATTTGATTAAAGACTTAAACACTAGAACAGAGACCCTGCACCTAGTAGAGGAAAAAATAGGCCAAATCTTCATTATGTTGGCTTAGAACATGACTTCCTTAACAAGACTGTAAGCACAAGAATTCAATCAAGAATCAATAAATGGGATGGATTCAAACTAAAAAACTTCTTCTCAGCAAAGGAAACAATCAATAACGTGAAGAGAGAGCCTACAGAATGGGAGAAAAACTTTACCACATTATACCTTAGAGCACTAATCTCCAGGATATATAAAGAAATCAAAAAACTTAACACAAAAAAAACCCAAATAACCCAATCAATAAATGGACTAAGGAACTGAACAGACACTTCACAGAAGAAGAAATACAATCAATCAATAAATATATGAAAAAAAATATTCATTGTCTCTACCAACTAGAGAATTGCAAATGAAGATTTCATCTCACTCTAGTCAGAATGGCAATTATCAAGAATTTAAGCAACAATAAGTGTTGGTGAGGATGTGGGGGGTGAGACTGCTGGTAAGACTACAAATGGGTGCAACCACTATGCAAAGCAGTATGGAGATTCCTCAGAAAACTTGGAATGAAACCACCATTTGACCAAGCTATCCCAGTTCTCAGTTTATACCCAAAGGACTTAAAATCAGCATACTACAGGGACACAGCCACATCAATGTTTATAGGAACTCAATTCACAATGGCCAAACCATGGAACCAACCTAGATGCTCCTCAACAGATGAATGGATAAAGAAATGGTGATATATATATATATATATATATATATATATATACACACACACACCATGGAATATTATTCAGCCTTAAAGAAGAACAAAATTATGGCATTTGCAGGTAAATGGATGGAGCTGGAGAATATCATGCTACGTAAAATAAGCCAAACCCAAAAAACCAAAGGGAATGTTTTCTCTAATAAGCAGATGCTGATCCATTAAGGGGAGAGGGTAGGGAAAAATGAAGGAACTTTGGCTTGGGTAGGAGTCGGGGGGAGGGGTGTGGAAAGGACGGTGGAATGAGGTGGATATTATTACCCTATATTCATGCATGACCTGGTGTTACTCTGCACCATGTACAGCCAGAGGAATGAAAAGTTGTGCTCCATTTGTGTACAATGTGTCAAAATGCATTCAACTGTCATGTAGAACCAATTAGAACAAATTGAAAATAAAAACATCTTCTTTTTCCTGTGATATCTGTATTTTAACACTCAGATCTCCACCTGACCACTTTTTCACTTCCTTTATGTCTTGCCCAAACATTGCTTTCTCACTGGGCCTTCTCTGATCACCCTATTTAAACCAATATTTCATCTCTTTCTAAGCTGTTATTTCCTATTCTCTCCATTTATGTTCTCCTTAGCACTATTTCATTATCATTAAAAATTTAATATTTGATATATAATAAAGAATTCCCATAATATATATGTTAATTTTAAAGCATAATAGCAAAATAAACATCTATGAAATCCCCCACCAACTTGAGAATGAAAACATTTTAAATGCCATTTTCTCTTTCTCATAGTATCCCTAACATGTGCATCAGGAGAATGTTCATTGTGATAGACATAATTATAACATAAAACTGAAAAAAATCACAAATACCTATTAACCAAAGAATGATTACATGAATTGTAATATATTCACCCAGTAGAATACCCATCAGTGGAAATCAATGAACTACAGCTATACACAGCTGAGCCCAGAGAAATCTTAGAAATATAATCAGTGAAATAATTAAGTCCCAGAAGATTAAACAGAATTAATACCATTCATATAAAGCTCTAAAACAATGTTATTAACATTAAGCTGAATTAATTTTAGCACTAGGAGACACATTCACCAGCATTATCTTAGTTTATTTTTCAGATAGGACTCTTCCATTTTCAACATATATGTACATACTATATTATAATTTTTTTAAAAAACTACTAGTTATTAAGCCTTTTAAGTCAAAAAATTGGGCCCAAACTTAACATCTTTTGTTCCTTGCCTTCCATATAGAACTAAGTCCGGTAACTTTGTCTTTGGATATGCCTCTTGGATTTGGTTCCAATTGCCACCCTAGGCTCTCATCTATTGTTTCTTTAGACCAAATCTTCAACCTTGAATTCTGGATATTTTATACTTTACTAACTCACCTCACTCTATCCATAGAGCATCTTTCTCTGAGTTATCTAACAGAATATTGTTTGATATTTATTTCAATGATGGACATAGTGTAATTAATTTATCAAATAGTTTGAATGTTAGGAGTTTAAGCCTGAATTCAATGATCTTGAGATAAATCTATCTTTTTTAGTTATTTTTGGATCAGTTCTAGAATCCAGTCCATTTTTATATAGTTAAAACTTAATTCTCATAGAGTCTCCTCTCTTGTTCATAGTTTATGCTGCTTGATCAGTGGACTGAAACCTGTATGGCAAAAGAGGTGCGATCCTCCCCTTTTAATATCTCCACCTTCCCGTGAGTAGGATGGATGGAGGAATAAGGATTATAGGAAGGAATGAGAGTCCTACTTAATGCATGTTATTATGGTTTGCTTGGTTACACTGATTATTTATCCACTCACTCAAGGTGGTAGGAATTCAGATCCTAGCTCTTTTGGACACAATATCTTCTTATGGGAGGGCCCACTCCCCACATGCTTCTGGGAATATCTGATCCAGACCGACTTATTCCAGTGCCTTCATTCATCTGTATACTAGAGATGGTTCATACCATCTCTAAAATTTCAGAAATTTAATGAGCTGGTTTTTAATCCATTGATGTCTTGAAATCAGCCATGGAAGGAGAATTTCCATTATAAAAATTGTCACAAGGCTGGAGTTATAGCTCAGTGGTAGAGTGATTTCCTAGCATGTATGAGGCACTAGGTTCAATCCTTAACACTGCATAAAAATAAAATAAGTGAATAAATAAAAAATAAAATAATTTGGGCTGGGGTTGTGGCTCAGAGGTAGAGTGCTCACCTAGCATGTGTGAGGCACTGGGTTCAATCCTCAGCACCACATAAAAATAAAATAAAGATATTGTGTCCACCTATAACTAAAAAATAATTTTTTAAAAAATGTCACAAAATTTGTAACTCCAGTCTATTTTTTCTCTCTTATATTGTTAATTGTTAAACTTTTGCTAGTATTTTCATTTCTTCTCCCAAGTGGGAAAATATATGAGTACAGCACGTATACTATATTTACTAAAATGTCTGCAGCTTTCATCTTCTCTTCATCCCGAAGCCAGCCCTTGGGGTGTGGTACTAATAAGATGGATGAATTCTGACTAATGTACAAAGTTTTCAAGTGATTCAGGGGAAAATCACCCACACTTTCCTCACCCAAAGTGCATGTGCCAACTACAGTACTGCTACCCCTTCACTCTACCTTGTCATCTCTAAATCTTTTCTCTTTCTGCTCCAATTAAGATAGTAGCCCTTCAGTAATGAACTGCCTGAGAACTCAGGAAAGAAATGTTCATCTTCTTTTCTCACTTTAGCACACCCTTGACCTCTGGAAACAATTCTCTCATAGCCCCCTTCCAACTCAGAGGGGGAAAGTACTAACATCTCATGTAGACATCCCTCCCAAGACCGTGTCTCTCTGATGATTGTTCTGGGGCCCCAGTTTTTAAACTATTTTGGACTGAGGAATCTTTGTTCTCTTAAAAACATTTAGGACCCCAAAGAGTTTTTGTCTGTTTGGGCCACATTTATTTAAATTTACTGTATTCAATATTAGAAAGAAATGTTCTAAACACAGAAGCAAATGTTCTGTTAGAAATCACAGTAATGACATCATATTTTAGGCGGACTCTGGAAATCTCCCCTGACATTCATGAGAAAGTGAGAGTAAAAACATAAAATAACTATAAAGTTTCAGCCACATGAAGCTCCCATTGAAGTTCTTACATTACTTTAGAATCCCCTATCAACTGTTGAGAGATAATCTCCCATGATTCTCACAAGTTTCTGCTTGCCTTGCAAGCATAGGCACCAACTGTCTTTGATCAAGATTTATCTTTTCAGCTCCATAAACATACATTGGAGAAAAGATAGCCTCTTCAACAAATGGTGCTGGGAAAACTAGAAATCCATACATAGCAAAATAAAATTTAACCCCTATCTGTGGCCCTGCACAAAACTCAATTCAAAGTGGATCAAGAACAAGACCCTGTGCCTACTAGAAGAAAAAGTAGGCCCAAATCTCCACCATGAAGGCTTAGGAAAGAAAGTCCTCAATAAGACTCCTAAAGCACAAGATATAAAATAAAAAATCAATAAATGGGTTGATAACAAACTAAAAAGCTTCTTCACAGCAAAGAAAACAATCAAGAATATGAAGAGAGAGAGAGAGCTGACAGAATACACACTGCACATGCAGATGTCCCTTGATTTATTCATATTGCCATGTGGGAATTGAGGTTTGGTAAACTTAGGGCAAAACTGATGATTTTCTGGCTACTATTATAGCTGGGCATAATAGATTGTTCTTTGTTTCTGATCTGGGAGTCTCATATCTCCTGACAGTATTTATGACTGTAGTAAACTAACCTATTAGCTTCATAGCTTAGCTTCAAGAACTCCTTCATAGTTCTTGATATCCATGTTTTGAGAACCACGGTCTTAAGAGATTGTTCTGTGTTTGATAAACTCATAAAAATAATATTATCCCCATGTACAACACTGAAGAATTTTGGGAGTCTGGGGGTTTGTACAAAATGTATTATATTTTCTTTATATTTTGCCATTGTGTTGTGATAGAAATATAATACAATGTATGAAGAGTAATACTAGATCTTGAATTTCCATAAAACTTTCAAATAAAATATTCAGAAATTTTTAAGTGAGAAACTTAAACTGTCTCACTAGTACTCCCTGTCACTGAGGCTAGAATAAGTTTTTTAAAAAAAAATTTTTACTTGTCAATTAACTTTATTTTATTTATTTATATGAGGTGCTATAATCGAACCCATTGCCTCACACATGCTAGGCCAGCACTCTATCACTGAGCCACAATCCTAACCTTAGCTCTAGAATAAGATTTTTAAATGACTATTTCTTCATACTCTTTGAATTTGACAAGAAAACTTCATTCTCTTAAGTAGATATAAATTTTAAATTATTTACTTAGTACTAGGCAAATATTTCCAAAAATTGAAATTACAAATAAAGAATCCAAAGGCTTTAGTGAATCAAATATTAAGATTTTATATGAAAATTTTAGATACAATTGAATTTTCCATTTTGTGCTAATTATTGATTGATGAGTAACAAATCATCCCAAAACTCAGTGGAAAAATTAAAATTGTCTTCCATGGTTTCTGTGGGTCTATCATTTAGAAATGGCCTAGCTTGGCATTTCTGGGTTAGGCTTCTCATAAGATTGCATTTGAAGGCTCTATGGAAGAGAGAGGGCCTGTTTTCAGGGTGGTTCATTTATATAGTTGGTATGCTACTCTGCATAATGGCCCCCAAATATGTCCATATTCTAGCCCCTCAAATGTATCAACAAATTGTCTGACCTGGAAAAAAGCCGTCTTACTTTGTGGGATGTGATTATATTAGGATCTTGAAATAAGAGATTATCCTCGGGGATGTATTATCCGTATAAAAGCATTATAAGATTTCATATAAAAAGGAAGCAAGAGGATTGGGATGAGTAGAAGAAAATGTGAAGACAGATGCAGGAGAATGCGGCAATTTCAGAAAAGGATCATGAGCCAAAGAATGCAGGTGGCATCAAGAAGCTGAAAAAGGCAAGGAGACAGCTTCTAGAAGGAATTACCCTGTCGACACCTTGACTAGCCTAATGAGAATGATTCTGGACTTTTGATCTTCATAACTACAAGATAATACATCTGTGTTGTCCTAAGCCACTGTTTGTAGTCATTTGTTATAGCAGCAATAGGAAACATAATACAGTAGCAAGTTTGTGCTGGGTTCTGGAGGGACACTCAGTTTCTTGCCATTTCTTGTTTCTTGTCTCCACAGGGCTTCTTGAATGTCCTCCTGGCATGGCAGCTGGTTTCTCCACAGCAAGTGATCTACAGTGTTTTTCGTGACCTGATCTTGAATACAACAGTTCAATGTTTCTGCAGTATCCTACTGGTTACACAATGAGCCCTGCTTCAAGTGTCAGAGGACAATGGAAAGCATGACTTTGAGGAGACAAGAATCATTAGGATCCATTCGAATAATAGTTCCCACACTAAATTTCTTAAATGATATTGAAGTTCCAGTTTACAAGCACTTTCATGTCTTATATAACAGTCACCTTGTCTATTTTCCATGCCACTGAACAGCACATCAGCCAGAAATAGACACCAAATATGTGAAGAAGTTTGGGCCTATAGATCTCAAGAGCCCTATCCAGGCTTCTCTGACAGCAACCCCCTTTCCCTTCACTGTTGGCCTGGAGTTGGACAATACTTTTTTAGCACCTGCAATATGAATTCATCCAGCAATTCCACAAACCTTATCATGGTCTGTATTTCCAATAACCAAGCCTGAGATAAAGGCTCATGTGCATGTAGCTTATTTGAAAAGTGAGTCCAATTAGGACCCGAGAGAAGGAAGTAAAAAAAAAAATAGTGGAGGGGAGAATGGGGAGTCAATAAAATGATATATTTACAAATTGATTATCATCTGAGTAACTGCTGTTCAATTCCACAGAATCTTCTGGGGACTCTGTAAATGCATCTTAGAGAGTACCAGGTGATAAGAAGAGCAAGCATTTTTTCATTGTTCCCACCACCTTGGTGAAAGATGACTCCATGGGTGTTCATTTTTCCACACCTACAGGTTGAGCACATTGAAGAGGTCAAGCTGGTCGTCACAGGAGCCCAAAGCCATGAGGCAGGAGAGAACCCTTGAGGCAGGAAGCATGAGGCACAGTAGAGAGTCTGAAGGCATGGTGCTGTCAGGTTGCACCTGTGGGAAGCTGTTAAGTCTGTGGAATTTGTTAACATAATAGTGACTGAAAAGGTGGCCTGAGAGGATTTGTAGTAATCTAAAAGTGGGGTTCAATATTGGCTCTTTGCCAGGATGGGTGGTCTGTAACAGACTGGTAAAGTAGAAATATAGAAATATAGATGTCCAGATGGCAAAGTGCCACCTTGTTCATGCTGAGCATGCAATGTGGTTGGCAGAGAAGCAAGTGCTATATGCTTCTCCATGGGGAGCTCATGGGTCTCTGTCTTCCATGGAAAGCAGAAAGGAAAGTCGTTTAGCCACTGAAGACCTAAATGGTACACTGAAATGTCTTAATAGTGAACCTGCTAAAATGGGAGAAATTTACTACCACATTTGTCCTCAGTTTGGGGGCCTCAATTGCTAATTTTAAAGCCTAAAAAGACAATGCCAGTTATTTTTCTGTCAATAAGCATATTCTGGATCATCCAAATTGTGTGTGTGTGTGTGTGTGCATTTGTATGTGCACATCTGATTTTCATGGGAGCTTTAAAAGTGGCTGAAAGTTTTTTGATATCCTTTCCATCAAGAAATCAAAGGGTGGGCTCCATACTTCCTTGCCCTGAATCTGAGTTCACTTTGTCCCATTCCAACCAATAGAATATAGCAGAAGTGACATCACATGGTTTCTGAATCTAGACTGGAAAATGTGAGGCTAGTTCTACTTTGCAAGCCAGGAAACTTGGAAGCTCCGAAATACCATATAAACTTCCATGCAAGAATCTGATCACTCTGAGAATCCCACGCTGGGGGATTATATGGAAAATCATGTATAGAAGCACTGTTGACAGCCCCAGCTGCAGTTCCCAGGAACAGTCAACATCAGCAGCATCTGTCTTTGCAGCGGAGCTTGAGGTATCCTGGAGAAAAGATAAGTCATTCCCACTGTGCTCAGTGAGAATTCCTGACTCTGAATCCAGAAACATAATGAAATGAGAGAACTTTTGAAGGAAACAATATGTTAAATGAAGGAAAAATGACATCAAAGCATGTTGTAAGATGAAAGATATACAAAAAGAAGTGGGAGGGACTGGGATTGTGGCTCAGCAGTAGAACATTCGCCTAGTACATGTGAGGCACTGGGTTTGATCCTTGGCACCACATAAAAATAAATAAGTAAAATAAAGGTATTGTGTCTGACTACAACTAAAAAAAAAGTTGTTAATGCTAAGTTGTGTTTTAGAGTTCAGATGGTTTTGGTTTTATTTATTATGGAAATTAATTTGGGTTTCTTAGTTATATAAAACATAAGCAAAAGGAACTTAAAACTGATAAATACCATATCCTTATTATAATAAAAAAATTTAAATCAATGCTGATAATGTCCACAAAAATATTGCAGTCAAAGGTGTACTTAATAGTCATATATGAGAAAATGCTTTTTAAAACTCTTTTCAGCTACCTCTTGCTTAAGAGCCTGAAAAAAAAAAAAAAAAACACCATACTGTTTATATTCTTTGAATTAAATTCAAATACAACTGTTGGAAATATAAGGTTCTTCACAATATACCCCCAAAATATTGTGTCTTTTTTTTCCCTTCTCTTTCACCCATTCATTCTGTGTTCTGTACTAAGCTTCCCTTAGCTTCTTCCCATATCCTCAGGAATTTCTACTACTCTATAAGGACCTTGCTCCAGGGCTACTTTCTCTGTGAGAACTTTCTGGAATCACCATAGGATTCTGTGGTCTTATGATGCATCTGCCAGGAAACAGATGAGACATCCAATTGGCTGACTTGAAGACCTTACTGGAAAGGAGCTGTGACTTTTGGTAAACTAATACAGGTTTTGGATATAGCTGGGGCTCTCAGCACTCTACCTCACACTTCTCCCCTCCTCTGATCTTCTAGCAGGGTCCCCATTGGCTAAACCCAACCAGAAGTCAAAGGGAGGAACTGTGATGTTTAATTTTGCATTAGCTTGAAGGGCTAAGGGACACCTCCTTAGCTGGTAAAATGTTACTTCTAAATGTGTCTGAGAGACTGTTTCTGGAAGAGATTAGTGTTCAAATCAATAAACAAATAAAAAGTTCACCTTGCCAATAGAGGTATTTTCTCTCTGCTCTGTCACACCCATCTTCTACTGCTCTTGAACATCAGGACTCCTGGTTCTTAGGCCTTCAGGACTTAGACTGGGACTTACACCATTAACTCCCTGTACCACAGCTTTCTTGAGTCTGGGATGAAGACAATAGATCATATAACCTCAGCCTCTATAAGTGTGTGAGCCTATTCCTCATAATAAATGTCTCTGTATTTATATCTATACAGACACCCAGACATCTAATTAAAGCAGTAATGATATCTTCATATAGATATAGGTAGATAGGTAGGTATATAATATCTGTTCCATTTTTCTGAAGCACCCTGGCTAATACAGGAACATATAGATTAGCAGATACAGCCCATATAGATCATCTCTCTCAGGGAAAAATGAAGTAGAGAAAGATGGAGAGTAGACACAGAGGTTCAAAAGAACGGAAGACTCCCAGACTTCAATTTATACTTCAATGACATTCTGTTGTCAGGATCAGTTTTCATGAGTGTTTTCCCCTGGGATATTTGTGACCCTACCATCATTAGCTCCACATTCTCTCAGTCAACAAAGAGTTTGGAACAAAACTTAATGTCTATTGAATTAATAAATTAATAAGGCAATGACATGGATATACAAAGAACATAAATGATATTATTGAATGTTCCTCAATTTTTATTTAAAAATTTTCTCTTCAGTTGTTTCATCCCTATCTTTGGGAATCCAATCATTTTATTGGTATATATTAATACAGTACAGTGGGTTTCATTATAACATATTTATACATGTGTATAGCATAAATTCATCAATTTCATACCTCATTATCTTGTGATTATATCTTTTAAGAAAAGCCGCTATTTCTATTGTATTTTTGTTTGAGTCATGTCAATGAGGTTTTATTAATTTCGTCTAGTTAAGATTACATCTTATAAGAAGTTTGCTTTAGTCTTATTTTGAGGGCAATTCAATTTACAAAATATGGTACATTTGTGGCAAATAGTTTAAAGTTTTCCCTTCAGTTTTGTACTGATTTCCGAAATTCCTTTACACTATTTATATGGATCTTGTCAATCAAATTTATTCTGTAAAAGAGATTAATAGAGGAATGCTTCATTATAAGCCTTCCAGTTTCCGTGAATGATTTTTAGTATTCTGTAACACTTTTTTGTAATTAAGATTTAAATACCCAATCCCTCAAGACTTGCCATACAGAGAGCTGTCAATCAAGGAATTGGCAGGCTCTATGAACTGCATGATGAAGTCTTTATCCCTACTCTCTGATGCCTTCAAGACCAGCTTTTTTGAGCTGATCCTTCATTTCACATGTCTTAGAACTCACTCACACTTCTTATGCTTGGAAATGTAACACACAAAGTGACAACGTAATCCACAGCTAATAAGTTAGCGGCTATAAAAATGAACATCCACATTAACTTGCCAAGCATGGAGGATGGAGGTGTTACACTGTACTCGTGTATATATGTCTGCCAGGGCAATAGTACATATGCCTTTGGAGATGCTTCTAAGTTATGCAGAGAAGCTGACAATAATTCTTGAACTTTCTTGTCAGGATCCAGTTTCATTTAAGAGCGAAACCAACACCATCAAAACACTTGGCCATGATTAGCCACAATTCAGCCGGAAATTGAAAACATGAAAAACTAGCCTTTGGGTTGTACATTTTGGGGAAATAAGAGTGTATCAGTCCATGCTGTGATGTCCTTCTTTAGGTATAAGCTTCCCCTCAAAAAAAAAAAAAACAATAGCACTGAATGAGCTCAGAGATCTTTTCTGCATATTTCAACTCATTAAGTGGTGAAGCAAAATGAATTAGTTACTATCATTATTTATGGAAAAAAAAATTTAATCTAAAATATGTCATTAGTTTAAGTTTAAATACAATTCAAAGTTTTCATTTCCATTAGAAATATAAAAAATTTAAGATTTGATTTAAATAAATATAACTAATAGTTAAAATAATAACAGGTCAAAATTTGAACTCCATACCATAAAACGGAAACTCTGCCCATGGAAATCTAATTTATTTGTTTATTTTTTCTTTATTTTTTCTTCATGGCACTGAGGATCAAAACCAGATCCCTTGTATGTGTTACACAAGTAGTCTACAACTGAACTACATTTTGAAATCTAATTTGAAATTTACTTATCCCATAGAGTAGCACAAAATATTTTATGTGTATATTTAAACATTTGTAATTATATATATACATATATATATGAATATATAGTGTATAAATCTATATATTTTATATATAATATATGTCAATATATATTATTTCAATGTATTATAATGGCAAATATTGTTTTTATAAGCAACAATAATCTTACCCTCTTCAATAGGATTTTTTTTTTTTTTTTGGTACCAGGGACTGAACCCAGGGGCACTCAACCATTGACCCACATCCCCAGGCCTATTTTATATTTTATTTAGGGACAGGGTCTCATTGAGTTGCTTAGCGCCTCACTTTTGCTGAGGCTGGCTTTGAACTCACAATACTCCTGCCTCAACCTCCCAAGCTGCTGGGATTACAGGAGTACTCTGCCGTGCCTGGCCCAATAGGATACTTTTTTTAATCATGTAAGCCTGTGTCACACAGGTGAGGGAGAAGCATCTCAGTCCACTGGTGAGGTGAGTAGAGACTTGTGTGGAGTGGAAGCAGAGCTGAGTGTTGGGGAGGAAGAAAGCCAACATCTTAAGTGATATAGTACATATCAAATGATGCTTGTTTAAATATCTGGAAGAACCCCTCAAGGTAGATGTATTATTTCCCCATACTGATCCATATGAGAAGACTCGGGAAAGCTAAATAAATTATGTAAGTTGACAAGGCCGTTAAGTTGTAAAACTTGGATATTAATCCAGAGCTAATTAAAAATGTGTTGTTTATTATCCCAATCTTCTAATACACAGAAATCAAAGCAGACTATAGTTTCTTCAAAGATAAAAGGTGTGCCCACAACACTATTGTGTGTATATTTAGTGTCTATTCTGAACCAGGAAGGCAGTGTGTTGGGTTCTGGGAATATAGTAGGGACCAAGACAAGGGTTTCTACCCTCATGGTGCTTGCAAACTACAGAAGTTTGCAGAAAAGCAAAAAAGCAATGATAATAAGTGTGTCAGGGCTGCGGGGAGAGAACGGTGAAGGTACTAAGGAAACCCAGATTTGGGGAATCTGTGAAGGCAACTTGGAGGAAGCTGCATATAAGCAAAGACTTTACAATTGAGCAGGATTAGTCTAAGTGCAGGAAATTGTAGATACTGTGGGCAGAGGGTAAGTAAGGTATTAGTTAAATAAGATCTAGAGAAGGTAATAGAGTAAGCCTTGGGCATTTGTTGGGGCAAGAACATTCTAGGCAGAGCAACTGCTCCTGAATGAGCGAAGGCCTAGAATGAAGGGCAGAGTGGTATTAAGAAGGTAGTGGGGCTGCTGGGGAGTGGAAGTAACTCTGCAAAGGAATTTACATATGAACGCAATCAAGGAGTTAGAGATGATAGGATCACACTTGCATTCGAAGACTTTTTCTCTGAGCAGAGTCTTGAGAATTGATGAAGAGTTGGGAATGATTCAAGTATGGAGCCTGGAGTCAAGAGCTCAGCTCCCAGCAGTTGTAGCCTGCAATCCTAAGGCACTAGGGACTGGGAAGTGGAAAGGTGTCCAGAGCCATTCATGGGCTGTGTATGTGAACTATGAGCATTTGAGTTCTGGAGGGTACTGGACTGACGTTGCTGCTCTGACTGGGCTATGCAATGTATGTGTCTTTTTCTCTTGCTCTGCCTATGATCCCCATACAGTACCTGAGATGAGTATGGCTTTCCAATATGTCAGTCAATCTGCTGACCACGAGATGCCACCAAGCAACCCCCTAGAACCAATCCCTTGCTTTATTTGGGTAGAACTTTCTCTAATGTCTTCCCCCCAATAAATAGGAGGGTTTCAGGCATGCTCTCTCTTTTTTGCCTGCCTCTCTTGCCTTTCTCTGGCCTCCCTTGTGGGAGCTGAGGTCAAGGAGCCATCAATGAACCCCATAAAAGGTATTTTCTGTATCTGTGTGGTTATTCAGTAGCCAGCCCAATTCACCTAGAATGACCCTGACTAATTGAGTTGTATGTCATGGCAGGAAGGCCAACTCTGGGGACTGGTTTGAAGGAAGGAGAGCGCAGTGTAGACTGCTGGAGAGTATTCCAAGAGGAAAGCATTGAAAGAATGCAGATCAAATCCCATTTATGGAACTCCTTGGGGGCATATTACCACCCGCCCACACCCTCCTGATGAAAACAAAGACTTATTATGAGCCCAGAGGTATAACTCTTCCCTTGAAAAAAAAAAAATGGCAACATCCAGAGGGGAATTACCTAGTAATAAAGTGGTGAAGAATTGTAAGGAGTTTACCTTTGAAGGGGTTGGGAGCCCTAAGAAGCCATTCTTTTCTCTCTGGTTGCAGTCCTTCTGTGATTTTGTGTGGGTTTTGTTGTTTTTTGCTTTCTACAAAATGAGATTTACTGTGTGATTAATGAGCCTGTTAGGCTTCTCCTCAGGTTTGTGCTGTACCATGCCATCAGATGCTAATTAATTCCTTTATTAAATCTGTCTATTAGAGGCACACAAGTTGAAGAAGATTATTAGCTCTTTAAGATAATTCAGAGTTGTGAATTTTACTGAATCTGAGACCAAAATATAAAGGCAGGGGTGATACCTTTGGGGTATTATCCATAACTTTTTAACCCCCACCCCAAACGATTCATATATGTTTTAGAATTCTCATTGTCACAATTAATTTAAATTATTGTCAGTCACATTTTATTAATTCTATATGATAGCTCTTTCTGTTCATGTATAGGGTAGTTTAAAAATTCAAAGAATTTCTTGTTAAAATATTGAAATGAACTAGATATTTACGTCCCCCCAAATTCATTAATTGAAACTTTCATCCCCATATGCTGGTATTTAGAGACGGGACTTTTGAGACGTAACTGGGTCATGAAGTTGGAACCTTCATGAATGAGACTAGGGCCTTCTATGAAGGGCAAGAGGCCTACCCCTTCTGCCATGTGAAGATATGGTGACAAATCAGCAGTTGCAACCCTGAAGAGCACTGTCCACAGAGCATGTTATGCTAGCACCCTAACTTTAGACTCCTAGCCTCAAGAACTTGAAAAAATTAATTTGTGGTTTATAAACCACCCATTCTGTGAAACTTTGGTACATCAACCCAAACAGACCAAGAGAAACAGTCTTCAGTGGGATAAAGGAAGATTTCCTAAACCTCCTCAGAGGAACTCACCTCCTACACAACACAATAAAGAATTGTTTCATAAAATGTCAGGAACTTCAGGTTTTCTGATAAACTAACATATTTTTATAATTATAAGGTTTATATTTAACAACTGAGTAAAAATAATATAATTACATCTTCTTTCATCCATCACTGGTTTATCATAGTATTTTACAGCTTATTTTAAATAGCTGTAAAATATTAAAATATTTTAAAATAATTTTTGAAAATATTCTTAACTGCACTCTGTCACTATTGCAATGTCAAATTTGTATTTCACATAATACTGAATGTGTTATTTTATGAATGGACCCTAGTAATATTAATTGTATTATATTTAATTTTCATTTTTGTAAGTTAAAAGTGATGAAGGACCAGTAATATCACATGGTTTGACTATATTCTTTCAATACATGTTTTCTTCCCCTTATCAGGAGGGATCAGTAGTGACCACTCAATCATTAAGTTAAATGCCTAAAGCAAAAAAAAAAAGTATTCTTTAAACATTCATTGAGAGTCGTTCACCAATCTATAACTTCACACATGGATGGCTGGATAGATCAGAGGGTCAGAAATATCATTTTGTGTGTATGTATGTGTGTATGTATATATATATATATATATATATATATATATATATATATATATATATATATATTTTATGTGTATATATATATATATATATATATATATATATATATATATATATATTTGAGTTAACTCTCACGATTTTCACTAAAACAACAAAGCTGATTTTACAGTAAAAATCGTAAAATCGTTTGGATAAACTTCAAAGTTTTTTTGACTAAACAAACTTTGAAAGTTTGTATACATTTTCAAATAAGTTTTATTTGAAATTAAATTTCAAAGGGCTACAGTTAAATATAAATAAACTATTTACTAATCAATGCTTTTCAAAATAATAGGAAGGAGAAGATTACTACTGAAAACTCTTCTCCAGCAACATTTATTAGAGTACAAAAAAAGCACAGAATATTTATGGAAATCAGGAAGATCTACAGATTTTAATCCAAGAAACACTTTCCTCAAAAGTGAGAACACTTTGGAGGCTCCTTTTCCAAAACAGGAGGGGCCAGCAGGACCTCAGCAGTAGAAGTCCAGGCACTTCGGTTTGTGAGTCTCTGAGGTGAGAAACAGGTTACACCAGCTGAGAGCAGAGGTCCCCAAGAGGCTAAAGCTTGCCATGTTCTGCACTTAAGCTAGCACACCAAGTGTTCCACAAAATCATCAGTATGAACTCTCACCATTTACACTGCTTATGAAATATATTTATATAAAACTCCACACATATTTAGCAATACAAGTAGTTAGAATTTCTAGTTTTCTTCTATCCATATGTGCATTCCTCTTGAAAACCCAGAGAAAGAAAAAGAAAGTTATAAAAACGGAAGAAATGGACTTTGCCCATCAAGGAAGTATATTCTTTCTGGGAAGAAAAGATGGACATACATGAAGAATTTGAGAACAATTCCCCTCCTCCCTGGGGTCATTTGTTATTACAATATACTTCCTTTTCCAATAACCCAAACACTGGCTGAGGAACACTGTTGAATAAATACTTCTCATAATCCCCTTGTAACAAATGAGTCCATCTGGGTAACCAATTTAGCCCCTTCATCCTAATCAAAACTCTTCTGACTTTAGGGTCTATTTTAATCTAGTTTTTTTATGACAGGGCAACACGTTAGAATTTAAGAAAATAATGCTAATGAAAAATTATGCAAATAGCAACTCTGTTTATTCATTGAGCCCACCATGTTCCTAGAAGTAATAGTTTTAGATATTTTATGCTTTTTCAGCTCTTACAACACTGCTTGCAAAATGCTTCTCAAAGAAAATGTTGAGGCATAGCCTGAATAAACAAACTTCTAAGGTCACAAAGCAACGGGGACCTTGAGCCCATGTTCTACTACACCAATGTGTCTCTCAAATGTTACTGACCTGATAAACCAGATATTAGAATCTGAGCATTGTTGCTTTGTTTTTGTTTTCATGACCATAAAAGTCTGAAATATGCATTATCACCTAAAGTTTTCAAGCTTTATAGAGAAAGTTTACAACATATTTTCAATTTTAAGTGTTTGCTTAGAAAAGAAAAATTCATAATGCACCTACCACCCAGGAAATACCATCAGTACATTGCACTCCCTTCTGCCTGGATCACATAGAATTGACAATTCTCTTTCATGTCTTGCCAAACAAGCTGTTTTATTCTGGTAAAGTTGTCCTCATTCCTGGTCTCAGCTCCTCAAAGGGCATCTAGAACTATTGACCCTAGGCCAGTGAGCATTTGTCCAGCTTTCTTCAAATGGAAGCCCATTCATGCACAGCTTTCCAGGACACTGGAATGTTGGTCCATGTCTTTTCCTCTCCAAGATACACTGTAAATATTTTTAGACTCTGGGTCATATTTTTCAATACTTTAGTCATTTTTGTGCATGTCTCTGCTCATTATCTTCCTATTTCTCCATGTCGTGTAATATTCCTTTAAGTTATCTTTTTCCAAGGAACTCAAAGAACTTGATGATTCAGCCCTCCACCCACACATCTGCAGGAGGCAAGAGATCTCCTCCCTATTTTTTTGAGGCAAAAATTGTTTGGCTCCAGAGCAGCTCTGTTTTTCCAGCTGTCAAGCAGCAGCTGACCAGATTTTTTTTCCAACTCATTGAAAATTGACATGCAACAAAGTGTGTATGGCATGGCAGGGTAAACGCTAGGTCTCATGAGAGCACAAAAGCAAAATGGAATCTGGAAACTCATAAATCTCATGAGTGGCAATGGATCTAGGTAGAGAGATGGTCTTAACAATTTTACTATGTGCCAGGTAGTAGGCTATCTCCCAGGAAGAAATGGAATAAACCTAGTTTCTGCCTCTCAGGAAGAAGAGACACAAATGAGTCAGCGTATATTCCTTTGGTGAAGCTGTAAGCACTTAATAAACAGCTCTGATGCACCAAACATTATTCTAGGCCCTGGAAGTACATCAATGAGCAGCACAGACAAAATCCTTGCAGATTATTAGATATGAAAATACAATATAGTTAATTATATGGACCCTAGAGTCAGTCTCCAGAGTTCAGTTTCTGGCTATGTAATACTGGGAACATTTACCTTTCTGTGCCTCAGTTTCCTCATCTGCAAAATGGAGGTGAAATTGGTATCTACTGCATAATGTTGTTATGAGGATTAAATGAGATTATACAAATAAAGAGCTTGGAGGACTCTTTAGTACACATTGGGCCCACTGATTTTGGATATTACTTTATTACACAATAATTACATTCTATAATTCATCATTACAGAATGATGAATGCTTTATTAAAAACAAATGAGAAACAAAGCTTTTGGAGAAAACAGAGTCAAAGTACCTGGCTAGAACAGTGGTGCATGAGGTTTCTCAGAGAACATGGCACCTGAGTCCTCCATACCAATGAAGACCTAGCCCAATAAAAAACAAACAAACAAACAAAAAACAGAATTCTTAGCAGGGGACATATTGTGTTTGAAGATTCAGAAGCAAAGAAGAGATTGCATTTCAATTTTCAGAAATGCAAATAGCTTAGTGTAGGTACTAAGAGACTGGACAGGAGCTATGAGAAAGAAGGCTAATGAGTTTGGCAGCCATGCTTTATTAATGTTTGTATTTTTAAAAACTACACCAGTGCTGGGCTAGAGTAAACCCAGTCAAAGCTGGCAACACAGAGACAACTGCTTCTTCCAATAACTCAACAGATAGAGGGTTTTGGACATTATCCTGCAGCAAGGGAAGCCACTAGTTTAAAGCTGGAAAGTAGAAGAGGTTGCCCTAGAGTGCAATGGCTAGGTGACACTAGTCAGAAGAGGTTGGGCAGAGACCTAGACTGCAAGAGAGGGAGGCCTGAGCAAAAATAGAAAACAAGCATCAAGGGATGTGGACTGAGAAGGACATACTGAAGAAGTCAACATGTGGAATAAGGTGTGATTCCTATAAAGGAGGACTGCTGAGTTCCAGAGGTGGGCAATATAACTGGTGGTTCTTTTCACTAAGGAGGGGCATTATAAAAAAAGATCAAATTTCATTAGTGGGGGAGGGATTAGTCTTGGTAATGATTATCTCACTCTAGCTAAATTGCATTTGATAAGTCTCTGAGTCACAGGTGGGAACTTCTAGGAGACCCAGATTCCAGACTCGAGATCCCAATAGGAGAGACACATGGAGAAGGCATCAGTGTATAAATTTATTTGAAGTTCTGGGAGTAGCTGAGATGACTCAATTCTATCATATTATTAAATCTCCACAACTCTGTGAAGCAGGTTGTGTAAAAATGAGCCAAGGGCATATAATGACTGGATGGCAGAGCCAGGCTTGTCTGACTATAAAGTCTTTACTCATTTTTCCCTACTGCCTTCCAGGTGGCATGGTGAGTTATTGGAAGAGGCAGTTGTCTGTGTGTTGCCAGCTTTGACTGGGTTTACTCCAGCCCAGCACTGGTGTAGTTTTTAAAAATACAAACATTAATAAAGCATGGCTGCCACACTCAAAGCAAGATAAGACAGGAAGTCCCTAGATCATTCCAATGAAATATGTTCAGGGAAGAGCCGAAAGTATGTGCAGGGCATATTTGGCACAACTTTTAAAAATCAGGAAGGATCTCTTAGCCTCAAAAGTCCTGATAAAAATGCATACATCAATCCTATCAACCTCTCCTCAAATTTGCTTAAATCTGAGTAGATGAAGTTTGATAGTACATAAAGAGAGGAAGAGGTTGAGTCTTTGCCTGAGAGGATTGGTTTGAAGGAAGTATTACAGAATGGTACAGTTGGGTATAGAAGAGACATTGATAAAGAGATAACAAGACCTGCAGGAAGGAACTCATGAGAAGCCAGGAAGACAACTACACTCTGAACATCAGACCTGTACCCCAGGGGATTACTGTGGCTACCTGGAATTCTAACTTATTTCCTCAGTTCTCCCCCCCACCCAATGTTTGGGGGAAGGTCAATGAAGGCTGATTATCTCTGATATTTGATCTTGAACTTTGCTAAAAAAATCTTGGGTGGATTAGCAGCTATAAATGAATTTGTAAACTATGATCCTGGTGATATGTCTGACTTGTTCATCCAGTACACTGCCTTGCATAGTAAGCTTTGCAATAAATGTGGGTCATCCTTCAGATTCTCTTGAGGTCATTTTGAGTTTGTTTGCCAACATATTAATGCTAAAATTCTGGTGTATGTGATAGAAAGTGTTAAATAGAGACAAACATTTCTAATGAAATCTTCAAAAAGTAGCCATCTGAACATGAATGGTTTTTCTGGACCCCACCAAAGTAAAGTTAACAGATAAGCATTTAAAAAAATCAATAATAAGGTCTTTTTAAAAGACTGCCTAAGTCTTTTAGCAATGGCCTGCATTTCCAAGCATCATTGCATACTATGACTACTATAATCAAATAGTGGAGAAATATCATTCAAAATTATTAAGAGTATGTGGCTGATAAAATATGACATAGTTTGGGGGCATTGAATAACATAGAGACCAACAAATGAGCCATGCTTACTGCTAAAACAACAGAGTAGGGAAATGACATAATTATTATCAAAGTTGTCTGAAGACGTGTTTTTCTCCAATGGCTGTATCCATATTCTGCATTGTGGAGAAAAAAATGAATAAAACCCAAATGAAAGCAAACAAACTCATTTTTTTTTCATTTTACTCTAGCAAGGGATTTAGCCACTATCACATGGCATTTGACACAGGTAGAAGAGAGTGGGCAAGCTTTATAAAGAAAAAGAGGAAGGCTTCAGGTCTGCTTTGATTGGAATCTGAAGACATGGAGACACAGCAGGTAGGCTCAAAAGAAGCAGTGAATCTTACAAGATTGGTGTGGGAAGCTTATAAATCTTTTCTGAGTGTCCTGATTGGATGCAAGGATTTTTTTAAAAAATAGGGGAATCTGGGGTTGTAGCTCAGTGGAAGAGTGCTTGCCTCGCACGTCTAAGGCACTGGGTTTGATCCTGGGTTCGATCCTCAGCACCATATATAAAAATAAATAGATACAAATAGGGATGCAGGCAGTCATTGACCGATTCTTGACCATTCTGGCCATCACATTGCTAGAAGTTATAGATCGGGGTCCAAAGATCAGATATGTTCTTGCCATTGTCTGTGTGCATATTTGATTCTCTCAGTATTAAGATTTCAGAGAATAGCTCCCCCAGAGTGAATTCAGTATTTCTATCCTATGCTGGAACCATCCCTCTAAAATGTGTAATGATATTCTGCTGATCTGGAGTAATGTGCACGTTCATGTTGGAATTGTGTGTATCTGTAGAGCCTGTACTCTCATTAGAGCAACACAGTCTCCAAGGAAATAAAAATTGATTCTGGGGGCAAGAAAATATTATATATAATCTTCATACATAGAAAGAATTTGTGTGTGTGTAAATGTGTATGTGTGTGTGTTACATACAGTACATAAACAAATAGAGTATATTTGTAGTGTTAAAATTTTGTGACAAGTAGTTAAGGAAAACATATCTAAAAAAAGACTTGAGGCAGTGGGATTAAAGTAGGGAATAAAAAATAAAATTGAGTAAAATACTGTAGTACCTATGTAAATACTACCACCTAAAAATAAAACAAGGTTTTTCAGCCAAGAAGTCAAACAACATCTGACCCTTCCTGTTGACTTGCATTTGCCTTGTAGTTCCTGGCTTTTCAAACATCCTCCTCTGGGGTTTGGTTTCTGTTTGAAGGAATACAGCTATTATTGTTTTTCCTCTCAAAGCATGAGGAATATCACCAGAAGAAAGGCATCTGCATACGCCATGGCAAAGGCTGCCATATGGCTTCACTGAGAAGATCCAGTAGTCATGATTTTCCATCCTGTACCTCCTTTCTGAAGGGAAACTCAGGCAGCAGAAACCAGACACCAGTCCCAAAATTGTGTGATGTAGTAGTTCAGTCCTACTCCACCATCTTGCCAAGAAAAAGAAGAGTCCTAAAAGAAAAAAAATTTCAGGTGAACATTTACTTCACTAAAATTACCATGTAAACTTTGTAATACTCCAACTGAAAAATAAATAACCAGATATTTTAAAATGGTAGGTAAGATGGTACATTTTGTATAATATGTATTTTGCCACAATTTTTAAAAAATGAAAGAAGTGATAGACTTATTTTTCACAATAGGTCAGTAATATGAACTTTCTTACCTATTATCATTATTCATAAAACAGCATTTAATAAAATGAGGAGAAGGCCCTCTCACATATGATTTTCTCATTATGTGATTCACCACTCAAACGAAAATACTATTGGTCCCTCCCTTGGCAAATTAGAGGTCTCTTTTTGGCTTAGTTTGGGCCCTGCCTCCAGCTTTTCTACTGGTCCTCACTATCCTGAATTACAGCAGCCACAGCCTAGCTCTGCCACTCCATTTCTAATCCAATCCCTCTCTCATAAACATCCACTCAGCAGCATATCTACATGTGTTTACAATTTGGAAAACACTAAGAAAATGTCACCAGAGCTACAGCCACTGTGTAAGAATCAGCTCTAATTATTTTATTCATTTCCTCAATACATCATGTATTTACTTCATAAGTCAGGTGCTAATATGAGCAAATTTTTCAAATTAAAAATAACCCCACAGATTATCCAAAGGATATCATCAAAAGAAGGGTGCAACACTCTTTTTACCCCTTGGCTGGTGTCTGTTCTAACCAGTAGGAAAATACTTGTTTTGAGCCCTGAGTGTAAGAAGAACCCTGACTTGGTATTACTCATGGTAGGTCAGGAAAACATTATGACCATAGCTGGGAAATAGTGTTCATAGAGTTATGTTTACAAGTATAAATAAACATGATGAATTATTTTACAAGTTACACATAGAGACACACTTGCCCAATTAATTTTGCAAAATAATTTCGTGTAAAATTAGCTCTTCTCTTTTTCATCCTGTCTGGCAGACACTATTATCTGATTCTTATACCAAAAGTTCAAACTAAAAGTTGGATTTCCTTTCCAGGAAAAATTTTCAGTGGCTCTCTGCTGCATCCTCATTATTGGAGTTAAATTTGAAGAAAATTTGCAGGGCCAAATTTCATTTCCCAATTCTCTCTAAAGTCCCTATATTCCAGAAAAACTAAACTAACAGAAGTTCTCTAAAGATCCTCTACCTTTCTTACTCAAGTTTTTGTGTGTATGTTATTCCTGGAGTCTAAAACTTTCTTTCACATAGTAGAACTCATAGGATTATCTAAGGTAGCTATCATCTAACATCCATGCATGTAGAAATGAGTTTTATAATAAATAGGTTCAAACCAGAGCACAAACATGATAATCTTCCATAGTGTGGTTGGTAAATAAAAGAGAATTGAACAGAAACAGGTGGAGTCAATGTTGAAGATGATCTCAAAGAGGTGAGTTTCATTCTGAAGTCCAAAAGAAATCAAGATATGGAATTTGGTCCTAGGGAATCAGGAAGTCATTTCCACACAGGAGGAGCAGAGTTGCTTAGGAGGAGAGTAGATGTCTTGTGTGGAAATACACACACACACACACACACACACACACACACACGGAAGTATCTTACAGCCTTTACTTGTCCTGCAGAGATGAGGGACTCCCCAAAGTAACTCCTCAGCAGCTGTAAGGACCCTTCCTTCCCTTTTCTTCACATGTAAGGTCCTATTTCTTCCAGGCATTCAAAATTCTAGTTCCCAAGAGCACAGAAAAGACTTGATGTTGTTAGATTTTCTTCATCTATCATTTTAATTTTTACTTATTCCATGACAATTACTGACTACTAATATGTTCCCAACACTTTCCTAGGTACTGGAGACAGAAAAATGGCAGAGAAAGATGAAGGGATAAATGGAACTTTTTTACCTCCATAAGGTAACAGCTTGGCAAATATGTACTATAATGGAGTTGTATATTTTCCCCCATCCATTCTGCACCCTTTCCTTTTTGTAGGATGACATTAGGAGACAAATCTGCAGAGAGCATTCTTTATCATCCAGGTTTCTTTGTTTTCGGTCCTCAGTTGAGCTCAGCTAATGAGAGTTACCAGCACTCTAAAGAAAGGAAAGAAGAGGAAGAGTCTGCAGTAGTTGTTCCTTCTGCTCTTGTCTGCTTTGTTGTGC
Organism: Marmota flaviventris; assembly: GCF_047511675.1. NCBI lineage: Eukaryota > Metazoa > Chordata > Mammalia > Rodentia > Sciuridae > Marmota > Marmota flaviventris. The sequence continues at coordinate 69,275,643 of NC_092508.1, forward strand.
AGCAATCTGGCATTGGCTGCATTCCTCCAGGGCCATGGCTCACTCTGGGTAGTACCAACTCCAAAACTCAGGTTCTCAAAAGGGGCAGTTAACATAAACAGTTATAAGTGTGCAATGTGGTAATTTGAGTGTTTCACCTATAATTATGGTGGTTAACTTATCATGAATGTATTAGTTAGCATTTCATTGCTATAACAAAACACCTGCGATAATCAACTTATACTACGGTTTATTTTGGTTCATAGTTTTGAAGGTTTTAGTCCATGATCAATGGGCCCTATTGTTTTGGGCCTATAACAAGGCAGCACATCATGGCAGGAAGCATATGGCAGAGAAAAACTGCTCACATCATAAGAGGAAGTAAAAAAGAGGGAAAGAAGAAGAAACCAAAGTCCCACAATTCCCTTTGAGGTCAGGTTTTTAATGACTCCACCTCCTCAAGAATGCACCACTTCCCAACAGCACCACAGGAGACACCAGGCTTTTCACACATGGACCTTTGGAGGACATCCAAACCATAACTATGAAGTACTTAAGAACAGAGTAGATGGGCAATCTATTGAATTATGGTTTGATTTAAGTACTCAAGAAATCTAACTTAAGTTTTCATAATAGGAATTCATGGCCTCTGTCTCAGCCTGTTTTCTGCAGCTAAACAAAAGTAACACAGACTTGGTAAACATAAACAATAGGATATATATATGTCTTGTGTGGAAACACACATACATGCAAGACCAAACAGCCATGTCTGGTGTGGTCTTCTTGCTGCATCATAACACAGTGGGGGGCATCACACAGCAAAGGAACAATCAAGGAGTGAGGAAGGGGACTGAATTCCCTGCTTCTTGTATAATAAACACACTGCTATGATAACTAACCCACTCTCATTCACGAGGGCAGAGCCCCCATAACTTAATAGCCTCCTAAGGACCCCAACTCTTAATGCAATCTCAGTAGCAATTAAATTTCTTTTTTAAAATTTATTTATTTATTTATTACCATAAGATTTATTTATTTTTTTTTAGTCCTACATGACAGCTGAATGTATTTTGACATATAATACATACATGGAATGTACATACATCAATCATATTGTCTATTCTATTCTGCTGCCCTTCCTATCCTCCCTACTCCTCCCCTCCTCTCCCATCCTTTCTCTATATCCAATCTAATGTGACACACTTTTTTTTTCTTTTTCCAATCACGACATCATATATGTCTTCTGTATAACAATGAGGTTCTCCTTCCATCTTCCGTGGAACTCCCCTTCTCCCTCTTTTTCCCTCCCACCTCTCTTCCCTATTTAGTGGTAGTCTTCTTCTCATGCTCTTCCTCCCTATCCCATTTTGAGTCACCCCCCTTATATCAGAGAAGACATTTGGTATTTGTTTTTTAGGGATTGGCTAACTTCACTTTGCATAATCTGCTCTAATGCCATCCATTTGCCTGCAAATGCCATGATCTTGTTATTTTTTAGTGCTGAGTAATATTCCATCATGTATAAATGCCACATTTTTAAAATCCATTCATCTATTGAAGGGCATCTAGGTTGGTTCCACATTCTAGCTATTATGAATTGTGCTGCTATAAGCATTGATGTAGCTGTGTCCCTGTAGTATGCTCTTTTTAGGTCTTTTGGGTATAGTCCTAGAAGGGGAATAGCTGAGTCAAATGGTGGTTCCATTCCCAGCTTTCCAAGGAATCTCCATACTGCTTTCCAAATTGGGTGCACCAATTTGCAGTCCCACCAGCAATGTATGAGTGTACCTTTTTGCCTGCATCCTCGCCAGCACTTATTGTTGTTTGACTTCATAATGGCTGCCATTCTTATTGGAGTGAGATGGTATCTTAGTTTTAATTTGCATTTCAGTAGCAATTAAATTTCAATCTGAGTTTCAGAGAGAGAATTCAAAACGCAGTAACCTCTCACCAAGTTCCCAGACTCAAGCTAATTAATAGACCCAGAATGCTTTGTTTAAAGAGTCAGATATTTTTGAGGAAGGACCCTGAAGTGCTGTCAGAGTACATACATTAAGTTTTCTTCTAAGCCTTCCCCAGATAGACACGATATACAGCTAAATTTGAAAATGCCCTGTGATATGGGATATATTCAGACATCCCTAGAGGTATTAAATACTGGTTCTGGGTCTCTGTTAAGTTCTGTGGTGTTAAAACACCTCAGTGTGTGTTAGTGTGTGTTAGTTCCCTTTTGAATTGAAGCAAATTACCACAAACTGAGTGGCTTAAAATAACACAATTTTAGTACATTATATTTCTGGAGGTCGGAAGTATGAAACATGTTCAACAGGAGGCATCAGTGGGCACCATTCCTTCTGCAGGGTCTAAAAGAGACCACTTCCTCACTTTTCCCAGTTCCTAGAGACTCCCTGCCTGCCTTGGCTCCTTTGTTCCATGAATTACGAAAAGATACTAAGGCAGGAAATGCCGAGTAGATGGCCTGGTAAGGTACCTCCACATCAATACGGAAAGCTAAAGTGGTGCTGCTTTCCTAAGAGCAGAGATTAGGGCCACTCTCTGAAAACTGAAATAGGCAGTTAATTGGATTCCTATCAATTAACTTGCTGTTCAAATTGTGCAAAAGTAAGATGGATTATGGAAAATGATGATGTTTCAGTCTCAGCCGCCACTCAGATGTGGTAACTTTATTGTGGATCAAAAAATATGATTCTAGCCTTTGGAACAATAACCTGCACACTTCTTTCCTTGAATGTAATAAACAAAACGTATGGACAGCAGTGTCTTCTCACCATTTTTTTTTTCCGGGCTACACCAACTCTTTTACTCTCTGTCATAAAATAGTTTCCCAGGACTTTGATCACCTTGATATCCCACATATCATCACATTGGTTCATTGTGCTGGTAATACTATACTAAATGTAGCTGGTGAACATGTTTCTTACATGATTTAGTAAGACAAAAGCACTCAATAGAGGACAAAGCTTATGAAAATGTAGCAAAGTTTCAAAGGATTCCATGGTCTACAACATGTTAGGCCACCTTTTCTAACATGAAAGATGTCACTAAATCATTTACATTCATCCATCATAAGGAAGAGCAAGATTTGCCAAAACTCTGAATTTGATAGACAGTATATATTAACATTGGGTTCACTCTTCCAACCACTGCTCAATAATCTGTAAGGTAGTCTGTTTTGAGTGGAACCTGGAGTGAAAGAGGGCTCTACAGCTCTAAACTCTAGTGCAAGTTGTCCCACTACTTAAAAATTATGACTTAGCAACACAATGTTATTAGAAGTAGCAGTGGAAGCCAGGGATGCTGATACACTCGGACAAGCCCCAACAGGAGAGTCACAGATCAAGGATCTTAGAGCAAAGCCATACCCTCTTTGCCAATTTATTAATTATCTACAATTATAATAAATTATACCAAAACTTTGGAGGCTGTCTTGAAAGTGAGCTACAATAGCCAACCACTATTCACTATTTCATTTGCAGCCTGTCTTGTGCTACCTGGCTCTGTAGAGCTTGAAGGCATGATCACAAAACACCAGGTGCATTAGTGTGAGAGGGCTGCCATAACAAATTACTACAAAATGGGTAACTTCAATACAGAAACATATGTCTCACAGAACTCAAGGCTAGAAGTTTGAAATCAGGGTGTCCACAGAATTAGGTCTTCCTGAGGTCTGTGGACAGAAAGTTCTACTACAAGCCTTTCTCCTTGACCTGTAGATGGCCATCTTTTCCTTGTTCCTTTTTACATCATATTCCTTCTATGGGTACCTCTCTATGTTCCTAAGTGTTCCCTTTTTGTAAGAATACCAGTCACATGGTGATAATGAATTCATTTTAACTTGATTACCTCTGTAAAGAGCCCATCTCCAAATAAGATTGCATTCTGAAGTCCTAGGAGTTAAGGGTCCAATATATCACTGGAGTGATGGGGGAGGGGAGTAGAGAGAAGCACATAACATCAACATCAAGTAACTACATAGTCTAGCTACCTGCAATGAACAGAACTTGACCCACCAAAAAAAAATAAATAAAGTTGGGCATGTGCAGAAAATTTTAATTTTTTGGTGAAAAGGGTACCTGGTGGGAGATGAGTCTACCAGGTCCATAGGACATGAGAAAATCATTGGCACAGAGACTCCATAGTGCCTTTGATTATTGTGCTAGTGTCTCTCCCTTGATACACTCTATAGCCCCTTGGAGCATTCCCTGTAGTGGGCAACCAGGGAGGTAGAAGAATCAGCCTTTGCAAAGAAATCTGGCACTAATCATTAGTGGATGGCTTATATACCAAAGCCACTCTCAGGGATGTCTGAAGTCCAATGGAAAGGAAACCTTACTAATGGACAAAAATCTGCTTTTGTTTTGCATGGAAAAAGAGATGGCATGATACAATATCCACACTGACTCATAAGTAGTGGCTAATGTGTCGGCCAGCTGGTTTCTTAAGGACTTAGGATAAACAATGTTGAGAGACTGGTGACATGAAAAAGAGAGGTATGTGATAGTCTCTTGAAATGGGCATAAAAAGTGAAGATATTTGTGTCCTATGGAATGTCCCCAGAGAACAGGATGTCAACCAACCTCCCCTGAGCTGTCCCAAGGCTTGCTAAATGTTCAGTGCTATGGTGCAGGCATGCAGATTAAGCACAGGCTCTTGATGCACCTTCCTCAGCCACTGGAAGAGAGAGGCAGAAATGGAGCAAAGATATTTGTGAAACAAAATTGAAGAATTTGTTGCTCTCTTAATCCATTTTGGGTAGCTATAACAGCATAGCACAGACTAGGTGGTTTATAAAGTGATTGCTTATAATTCTGGAAACTGAGAAGTCCACGGTCAGAAGACTACATGTGACAAAGGTCTTCTAGCTGTGGCATCCCACTGTGGAGGTGGAAGGGCAAGAGAGCAAACAAGCAGGAGGGGACTAAACTGACTTTTATTACAAGTCCACTCTCCTATTACTCAACCCACTCCCAGAATAATGACATTAATATCTTATTGGCCCCCACTTCCTAACGTTGTTGCCCTAGAGATTTAAGTTTCCAACACATTAATTTGGGGAGCCATATTTAAACTATAGCAGTGACCAAACAAGTGAATGTAGCAGGAGACTGAAGAAAAACGAAGATGTTTGAAGTGTTTAATTTTTGTGAATTCTGAATGGAGATGCTTTTAATGAAGACAGAGGTTATCAAAGAAGGGTGGAATGAGGCTGATGAAGAAGGCAGAGTTCAGTGTGAGCTCCTGGAGTTGGGAGTGAGTATATTTATGAATCATAATCAGCTAGTTGGCAAGAGGGAAAAATGCCTGAGTTCAGATGCAAAATCTGGTTCGGAAAAAAGGAATGGAATCTTGAACTTCTTCATAATCATGTGTTCATGACCCACAGGACTTTGCACTTTCAGTCTTTTATCTCTAACATCCAACAGACAGCTTTTGCTTTTCTGCAGTGAACAAGCTGGAGAGGCTTAGAGGAGAAAGGAGTTCTTATTCTCATGAGAGAAAGAAAAATAGAAAAAAAAAGGCAAAACTTGTGTATTTTATACTGAGAGAGTTTAGAGCACTGATATTATCTGTCTTGTCCACTTTATCTCCACCACCTAGAAGAGATTTTGTCAGGTTGTGACCACTCCAATATTAGTGGCTAAGTGGAATAAATGGGAGAATGTGAGAATCAATAGATAAATGAATGAATGAATGAATGAACGAAAAACCTCCAGGGCACAAGGTGGAAGCAGGGTAGGAAGAAACAGGTGACCTTTTCTCTGCTCCAAAACTTCTTTACAAGACTTAATGATGAGAGGTTGTATAGAGTCGTGGTTAAGAACATGAACTCTTAATTGAGATTCCATATCTTCCTAGCTGAATAACTTGGCCAAATTATTTAGCCTCTCTGTACTTAACTCCCTCCCCTGTAAAATGCTTGGTAAACACTTAGCATAGTTCTTGGAGAAAAAGTAAGTTCCACATAAGTGGTAGTATTACTTTTGCCATCTTGATAAAAAGGTAAGCCTACAAGACAAGAGGAAATTTCCTGAGGAGGTTAATTAAATACAGATATGGAGTCTCTACCTGGTATTCAAAAGTGAACAGTTACCTCCTCTCCCTCTTTACCTTCCAGATTGCATTAAACACCACTATTTTTCGGTGCCCGGCTCCTTAGCAAGAAAACCTGCAGATCTGAGACCCTTTAGCTGGGCAAAGGACAGAGGCCTGGGTTTTCCTTTCAGCTACTAGCAGTGAGCTGTGAAGGTTTGCCAAGCCCCATGTCCTCTCTGGGCCTCAGTTTCCTCCTCTGTCCAGGCCAGGCGGGGCTGCAGGAACTGATCGTCAAAGTTCTTTTGGGCTAAGATGTTCCGCTGTGCTCCATGTCGCCAGTCTCGCGTTCCCCCGGTGGCTCCGGCTCACCGCGCCCGCAGCGCTCACCCTCACCACTTGAGCTGCCGCCCAGCGCCCCGCACTGCCCGGGAGGTGCCTCGCGGGCGCCCCCGGCCGGAATGGCAGGGTCCCACGTCCGCGCGCCTTCTCCCGCGCCCTCCGCCCCGCAGCCTGCCCGTCGCGCCTTTATACTGAGCGGGCTGGAAGCTCACTAATGTTTAACTCGGGGCCGAAACTTGGCGAGCGCAGGGTGAATCCGCGGCCCAGAGCAGGGGAGCAGGACGTGGGTCTGAGCAGCTCGCGGTGACTTCTGCCTGCGCTCCTGCTCCGAAAGCTCAGTTCCGAGCAGACGGCGACCATGAAGGTGAGTGATTAGCACGTCTCCCACCTACTCAGCCCCAGGGTCGAGTCGTAGGTGCTTCTTAGCCAGACTCTCCCCAAACTGCCCAGAAGTTCGCGGAAGAGGACCTGGGACTACCATTAGGCAGAAATCCCAGGACCGCTCTAACAGGTGAAGGGAGGTCCCAGAGCTCTGGCTTTGCTCTCCGATCTGCAGGTTTTCTTTCTAAGGAGCCAGGCACCGAGCCCTGGAAGTCCCAGAGAGCCACCCCCAAAAAATGCACGCTGAAACCCTCACTTGGCTTCAGACCAACAGGGAAGAGAAACCCGCACTAAAGTGTGCAGAATCCAAACATTCAAGGGCGCCTGACTTACCGAACTCCAAACCCTTCCAGCTCACTGTCTCCCTCTTCTAACTCACCCACCTGTAAACCCCGCCGCCGCTTAGGCAGCTCGGCCCCGATCCTCCTACCCAGTCTGGGGCCAAACGCTTCCCTCTAATTGGACGTGATCTGACCGACTTGCAGACACCATGGAAGGTTCTCCTGGGACTGCTGGGTGCAGCTGCGCTTGTCACCATCATCACCGTGCCCGTGGTTCTGCTGAACAAAGGCAGTAAGTTTGAAACTTTTGAAAAAGATAAGACAGTTGGAGACCTGGATCAGGTTTCCCGGGGGGCTCAGACAGTGTGCCAGGGCGTCGCTAAGAAGACTTCCGGGGTTGTAGCTGCGTCTAATCTAGCGGCAAGATTCACTTCAAAGGGTCTCCAGAGTTTCGGCTGGCTGTGAACCTTGCAGCTGCCACGTTTTGTTAGTTTTAACAAATACATACTTCCTGAAATTAGGAGAAAGTCAGGATTTCTTTTTATTAAATTTAAAAATCTTAAATTTAATTTTTCAAAAGGTTTATGATTATGATCTTCTAAGAAAAGAAAGTAGTGTTTAAAGATCCCAAATGTTGCAACTAGATGTCTTAAGGGGTGGAAAATTTAAAAATGAAGCCAAAGACAGTGCACAGGGAACCCATTTTTTTTGTTGTTGTTGTTGTTTTATTTTTCTCCTTCAGGAATGATGAAAATTTCATCAATTTGAGAATCCAAATGTGACTATTTCACCAATTTAGGAATCTTGCAGAGCTAAATTATAAAGTTGGTGTGCATGACAATCTTCAGAGGGATCTGGTATCAGTGATGTTTTAGTGTACTATTCCCTTTAAAGTCACCTGTTTGTCTTTTTAGCTTGCCTGAGTGTTCCAGTTTAGGCCTAGATTTTGATACAAAACATTCAAATAATGAAATACACACGCTTGAATACAATCACATGATATTAACTAGCTTGGGTTTCCTCTGGCCCTTCTTTTTCTTTTAAACACTTACTTTCATTTTAGCATTATACACTTACTAAATTAGTCAGTCAACTGAAACATTCTTTCTGGATGGTTGAGTCAATGAGGAAATGTAGTCAGTGCTTGCATACAAGGGGTCTCCATCCAGATTTCAAGGTAACAATTTAGAATTACTTTGTAAAACTATGAAAAATATGCTGCCCTGCAATTGAAGCAAAGGTGCCAGAAATTAAATAATAATAAATTGACCTATTGCTAATGACATTTACTTAAAGAAAGTAGTGTTTAAATTAAAGTGGTTACTTTAGACTACAGAGTGACAGACTTCAGTCCACTTATGTTTGATTGTTTCTGTTGCATTATTAAGTTGTAATTATTTTCATGAAATGACACTTTTGTATATTTAAACAACAACTCATTCAAAGCCTTGTGGGAAAAGGATAGCTCATTCATATCAATAAATATTTATAGGACTTACACATTATGTTCCAAGACTGTGCTAGTTGCTGCAAATTTAACAATCACATTTTATAGACTACTAGAAATATACAAACAAATGACTTGTTGTGTGTGTGTGTGTGTGTGTGTGTCTAGCCTGTTTGTCTCCAAAACATCATGAAGGCATTAAAGCATCACTGGAAAGATGGATAAAACTGTAATTATTGGAACCTCCCTTAAGTGAAATTAGAGGGAATGTTGTACTTTGATAAGCCACTTGAGATGGGGAGTGAATTTGCCGAGGGCCCTTCATCATGCAGCTGCCTTCCATGGGCTTCTTTGAGTTAACTACCAAGATTTTCTTTCATTGAGTAGTGTATACAGACCTGGGAGGAGCTGTCTCACCCTAAACAGCACCAAGTCTCTCCTCCAAATAAAATTACAAGGATGTTTTCTTGAAGAGGACTTCTAGAGAGACTCAGGTCTCCACCTAACTACTCTAATTTAGGGTTCAAATTATAGAATGCTTGATCAAATTGATCAAGATTTCCCAGGAGATTGGGCACTCTCCTGGGAAAGCCAGGGAAGACTTCTCACAAGAGGTTTCTTTTGTGGGGAAACTTTAATAGTTAGAAAATGTGAATGACTGTGTGACAACACAGAGACAAAAAATCATATCCTCAATTCTTGGATCCTAAAAGGATCCACAGCCAAAGAGGAGGGTAGATAGCAGGAAACGGAGTTGGATTTTAACCTGTAGATTATGCAGAACTGCTGGAGAATTTTGAGCATGACTGGACTCTTAGGCATGACATTTGGAAAGTGGGTTGAAATAGAGCAAGACTAGAAGGAAAAACAAGGGAAATGGCATAGGACTCTTAGGGTATAGATTGCAGTACTGATTCTATATAGCTATTCAGAAATGTGAAGGACTAGACTTATGTAATTGATTAAAGATAAAGAGGTAAGGGGGAGAATAGATAAGGACCTCTCTTAAGGAGGAGATGTGGTTTCATGGCGGTTTATATAAACTTCCCATTTTGTTTTCTTGTGTTTCTTAATTTCCGTCTATATATGTTTAGATACAAAACGGAAGTCATTTGTTTCAACTCCTGCCTTATCAGAAGGGACAGAGACAAAAGCTCAGGAGTGCAGCATTTTCACTTAATCAGCAATACCTTTCCTGGGCGGTGCCATAATAAGAGATTCTTACAGAGACTCCATAACCAACCATCAAGAGATGCTTCTCATATTATCTATCAAGTTTTAAGCAGGAAAGGGAGAAAGAAAGAGACTGGGGATCTATAAAAGGAAGGAGAAGGGGAATGTAAGGAAGAGAGAGAGAGAAGGAGGTTTAATAGAAAAAAAAGACCTAGATGATGTGAAAACAAAGAATGAAATTGCTAAAAGGAAGGAGAAAGATGCAACCCCACGCTCTTCCTCTGAGATGTTAATTTAAGAGAAGGTCAAGTGTTTCCATAGGAAATGCTGAGTTTAGTTAGCAGAACTAACACACCGGAACAGGAGGGAAATGTGGACAGAAGTTGAGGAGAGGCATAAACTACTGGTATTTTTTTTTTTTTTTTTAGAATAAAAATGTCTTGAGGTTAGAGGTTAGAATAACGACTGCTTGCATTTCTCCAACATATGTACATGTATATTACTAAAAGCATATACATATATATATATAATCATCTCCATTTGTATATTTACACATATATATGTATATATAACTTTTAGTTACATGTATATAAAACTTTTAGTTATATATATATATATATATATATATATATATATAAAACTTTATATATAATCATAATTTTATTTTAAATTTTTCACTTATTATAGATGAAGATTGCCTATTTGAACATTCAGGTTCCCTGAGAATTAGCAATAAAACAATTGTATGGAATTATAGAAATCCTAATAGCCTAATGATAAACTCCCCCTCACTCAGTATTTGTGATTCCTTTACTTCCCTTTTTTGCATTACATGCTGAGATTTGAAATACTTGGTTGCCAGATAGTTTTATTATGGAGTTGTATTATGGAGTTGGGAAGTATCACTATTCTTCTTTTGTTCTTTTGTCTGCTTTAGTAGTAAATTTCCTCAATACCTTCTTTCAGTTCATAAGAAATTTGCCTGCTTACCCACCCACCAGTAATAAAAGAAAACCCAAATGTGAGGAGACAGGAATAATCAGAGAGAGAAAAGATAACATCTATGAAGTTTGCCTGAGAAAGTCCAGGATCGATTCCCAGTTGAAAAGCACAGAAATAAGTCTGAATGAAAGCTTTGTACATGTGGAGGACAGCTTCTAAACAGCGTGGTCTGTGAAAGCTCTAGTTGATTCCGGGGAGCTGCTCAGTTAACTTGTCAACTTTTGTGAGCGTTCCTGCAGACAGGCCAATGATTTTGGCTTTTGGTTCCCTAGCCATAGTATGCGCCTCAACTTTCTGTGTCTTAGAAATCTTTGCCTGTCTTCTCAAAAGGGTCCAGAGAGACAGAAAGGGAAGATTGTTTGCCCAGTTAATGGTCAGAGAAAGAGCATAAAGGGACTTCCTAGAGCTGGCTCAGTGTCCTTCTACTTTTATGACTTAAGAAAGTGCTGAGGCCCAGGGGGGAGGTGCCTATAAATAACCTGTAGGAGCAGCTTTTTGGTGGAGGGGAAGGAATGTGAGGACTTGATAGTATTCAACAGGTTTTCACTGTGTGCCAGATATCGATTGGGCTGAGGGGCTTCAATATATTCCCCCATGTAATCCTTAAAATAACTCTTGGAGAGAGGGGCTATTATCATCTCCATTTGTACAGAAGGTTTGTAGAAACTTTGAGAGGATCAATCACTGCATAACAAATTACTCCAAAGCTTAAAACAATATTCTCTCATATTTTGTGTGGGTCAGGAATTTGGGAGTGGCTTAGCTTGGTGTCCTGGCTCAGGATCTCTCCTGAGGTTGCCATCTAGCTCAGCTTCCTGTTAACTGAAAGCACAGCTGGAGCTGGAGGACCCTGTCCAAGCTCACTCACAGGATGCCTAGCTAGAGTTCCCACCCACCCACAGCAAGGGCCTCAGATAACAAGGGAGCTTCCTTCCCTTGGAATGAAGGAGCCAAGAGAGGATCTAAGCAGAAGGCCCCAGTGTCTTTTATGACTCATCCTCAGAAGTGGGAGCTGAAGCATCCCTTCTGCTGTGATCCCATGGACCAACTCTACATCACATCAATGCCAGGGGCACTACACAAGGGTGGATATCCTTGAACCATTTTTGGAGAACAGCTGCTAAAGAAGTTAAGGAACTTGCTCCATATTCCACAGAGTTAAGATTCACACTTGGACATTTTGACTCTAGAGCTGATACCTGATACTGATAAACTTCACATTATTTTGTTAGCTTGTGATCAAATATAAGCTTCAAATATATGATCAACTTGGTCCTATTAGCGTAATTGTTTCAACTTCTCCTTTACAGTTAAATGATAATTTCGTGATTGCTAATCCTTAAACTTTAAGTGTTTTGAAGAGAAGAGTCTAGCACTAGTGCTTCTATTCCTATATAAAACTGTATACAGGCAACAAATTTCAGCCTAAGAATGACATTGCATGCTTTTTCGTTTTCATTTTCTTATTATTTACTTATTAATTTATATTTTAGTAGTGCTAGGGAGTGAACCCAGAGTCTCACGCATACTCTAACCCTCTATCTACACCACCAACCCCCAACATTCCATACTTTCAGTAATCTTATTAAGTAGTATCCATATTTGCTTTCATTGTATTAAATTACACTTTTCTTTCTGATGCAAATTATTTTATTTCATTAGGTCTTCCCAGAACATACACTTCATAGACATATATTATTTTTTAAAATTTTTATTTGTTCTAATTAGTTACACATGACAGTAGAATGAATTTTGACACATCATACAAAAATGCAGTATAACTTCTCATTCTTCTGATTATACATGATGTAGAATCACACCAGTCATGTAGTCATACACACACATAAGGTAATAATGTTGCATTAATTCTACTATTCTCCTTTACCCTCTCCCTTCCCTTCACTCCCCTCTGCCTAATCTAAAGTACCTCTATTCTTCCCTAGTCCCCGCTAATTGTGAAAATTGGCAGATTATTTGTGTCTTGATATGCAAGCTAAGATGAAGTCACCTGTACCACTGGTAAAAAAAAAAAAAAAAAATGGTGAGCCCTGTTGACTGCTGTCACAGCAATCAGTAGGCTCCACGCACACAGAAAGTCAGCCCTGAAAAAGAGAAAATATTAATAAACATATCAGAGAAAATATTCAACCTTTGGTTTTTTGGGATTGGTTTATTTCACTTAGCATGACATTCTCCTGCTGCATCCATTTACCTGCAAATGCCATAGTTTCATTCTCCTTTAAGGCTGAGTAATATTACTTGTGTATATATACCACATTGTTTTATCCATTCATCTCTTGAAGGGCACCTAGGTTGGTTCTGTAGTTTGGCTATTGTGAGTTGAGCTGCTATAAACATTGGCATGGTTGCATCACTGTAGTATGCTGATTTTAAGTCCTTTAGATATAAACTGAGGAGTGGGATAGCTGGGTCAAAATGGTGGTTACATTCCAAATTTTCTGAGGAATCTCCATGCTGTTTTTCATAATGGTTGCACCAATTTACATTCCCACTAGTTATGCATGAGTGTACCTTTTCCCCATATCCTTGCCAACATTTATTGTTGCTTATATTTTTGGTAATTGTTCTTCTGACTAGAGTGAGATGAAGTCTCAGAGTAGTTTTCATTTGCATTTCTCTAATTGCTAGAGAGTTGAACATATTTTCATATATTTTTTGATCCATTGTACTTCTTCTGTGAAGTGTCTGTTCAGTTTCTTAGCCCATTTATTGATTGGGTTATTTTTATGTTAATTTTTAAAGTTATTTATATATCCTAGAGATTAATGCTATATCTAAGATGCATGTGGTAAAGATTTTCCCCCATTCTGTAGGCTCTCTCTTCACGTTATTGATTGTTCTTGTGCTGAGAAGAAGTTTTTTAGTTTGAATCAATCCCATTTATTGATTCTTGATTTTACTTTGTGAGCTTTAGGAGTCTTGTTAAGGAAGTCAGTTCCTAAGTCAACATGGTAAAGATTTAGGCCACTTTTTCTTCTATTCTATTCTAGTTTAAGGTCTGGTATTATGATGCCTCCTGCTTCACTTTTCTTACTAAGGAATTCTTTGGCTATTCTGGGTCTCTTATTTTTCCAAATGAATTTCATGATTGCTTTTTCTAGTTCTATAAAGAATGTCATTGGGATTTTAATAGGAATTGCATTAAATCTGTATAATGCTTTTGGTAGCATGGCCATTTTGACAATGTGAAGTCTGCCTATCCAAAAGCATGTGAACTCAGGGGAACTCAACCACTGAGCCACATCCACAGCCCTATTTTGTATTTTATTTAGAGACAAGATCTTAGCATCTCACTTTTGCTGAGGCTGGCTTTGAACTTGTGATCCTCAGCCTCTCAAGTTGCTGGGATTACAGGTGTACACCACCATCCCAGTTTTTTGGTTTTTTCTTTCTTTCTTTCTTTCTTTTTTTTTTTTTTTTTGAGGCTATTTTGAATGGGGTAATTTTCCTAATTTCTCTTGCAGTAGATTCACCACTGATGTATAGGAAGGAACAAGTTTGATTTATGGGTGTTGATTTTATATCCTGCTACTTTGCTGAATTCATTTATTAGTTTTATAAATTTTTTGGTGGAACTTTTTGGATCTTCTAATTATAGAATCATGTCATATTCACATAACTATAGTTTGAGTTCTTCTTTTCCTATTTATATCCCTTTAATTTCTTTCTTCAGTCTAATTTCTCTGGCTAGAGTTTCATGGACCATGTTGAATAGAAGTGATGAAAGAGGGCATCCTTGTCTTGTTCCAGTTTTTAGAGGGAACGCTTCCAATTTTTCTCCATTTAGAATGATGTTGGCCTTGGGTTTAGCATCTATAGCTTTTACAGTGTTGAGGTATGTTCCTACTATCCCTATTTTTTTAATGTTTTGAACATGAAGGGGTGCTGTATTTTGTTAAATACTTTTTCTACATATATTGAGATGATCATATGATTCTTGTCTTTAAGTCTATTGATGTGATAAAGTCATTGTTGTAAATTGATTTCTGCATATTAGGCCAACCTTGCCTCCCTGGAACGAAACCCACTTGATAGGGTGATACTACTTTTTTAATAAGTTTTTGTATGCAATTTGCCAGAATTTTATTGAGAATTTTTACATCTATGTTCATCAAGGGTATTGGTCTGAAGTTTTCTTTCCTTGATGTGGCTGTGTCTTGTTTTGGTATCAGGATGATATTAGCCTCATAGAATGAGTTTGGAAGTGTGGCTTCCTTTTCTGTTTCATGGAATAATTTGAGGAGTTTTCATGTTAATTCTTTTTGAAGGTCTTGTAGAACTTGGCTGAGAATCTGTCTGGTCCTGGGCTTTTCTTGATTGGTAGGCTTTTGATGGCATCTTCTATTTTGTTGCTTGAAATAAAATAAACAATTATTGCATGCCAGATCTGTTTATATTGTGTGTGTCCTCCTGATTTGGTTTGAGTAGGTCATATTTCTCTGGAAATATGTTGATGTCTTCAAGATCTTCTGAAATGTGACATGTATTATTATCTTGTCTTTTTATACTTGAGGAAGTTTAAGCATAGGAAGTTTAGGAGCGTGCAAGTAAATACTGGATCTAAGCAATCAAAATCTGACTTCTATCCTTTCCTGAACCTGCTGGTTCTCATAAATAATTGAACTTAGGAAATGCTTTGATTGTAGTTTTTCTGAAGTTAATGTTTAATCATTGCTTTATGGCTGGATGATGATCCTTTCATTGTTGTAAATCAATATCTTGTAAATATTTTTACCTTTAGTCTTCACAGCTCCATTATGACCTCCAAAAGAAGGTGCGCCTCTCAGTTTGAGAATAACCTGAAACCACAAAGTTAGGACTTCTGAGCTAGATGTTTTATTGTTTTCCAAGTATTGTATTTTCAGTTTTACGTTGTGCTTCAAAAGTACAAATTCATAGGAAGTTTTTTGAAACTTAAATATAGACTGTTTGCTTTCTTCAACTGTACACATTAATGTACACACTCCTTAGTTATTTGGTTTGCTGGGTAAACAAATAGAGCTATGAGCTTAGGCCACTTGTTTCAGTATCTAAAGCCCAAGAAGAAGTCATTTAAGGCAGAGCCAAAGCCATCAGGGATTTTGTTCAGGTATTCTGTGAGCCGTGGAGGTTTAACTGAGGAAAAAAGGGAAGGAGGGGTAGAGTTCAAGTAGTACCTATCATCCATCCCTTCTCTGATTAAGTCTCCTAAAACTAAACCAGGTGAATCTTGTAGCCCTAATCCCATCTCTGTGGTAGGGACCTGCTTTTCTTAAGTTCAGGACTATGAGTTTCATGGGTGACTCATTTTTCTTTTATATCTCTTGATTCTTTTGCTCCAGACAGGAAAACTTCTTCAGTGTGAAATTTAAAACCCCTTCAAAACTAAGGTCTTATAGTGACGAAAGGAAGTATTTGTCAATTCAACAACATTTTTTGAACAATTATTGCATGCCAGGTGTTGTTGCAGGTGAGAGGAAAATGGTCCTCAGTGGTTCAGGTGAAAAACCTGCTCCCTTGGGCCTTACACAGTCCATGGGGCAGTCGGATGATGAGCAGAAACAATTTTGGATGATAATAAGTGCTACGTCAAAAAGAAAGTGGGTTAGAAAGAACTGAAGGATTTTGTCTTCTCTCTTATTCCAAGTATGGTTTTGAGCTACCAGAGAATTTAAGCCTAAGTGTAGCATGATCTTATTTATATGTCAAAAATAGGTCTCTGACTCCTATATGGATAATGTTTGGGGATAAGGGTTGTCTAAGTAAGAGATGATAGTGACTTGGACAAAGGTAGTAGCATTGGAAATAGAAATCTATTTTTTTTAATGGGATATATTTTGTAGGTAAGACAATGTATAGGAATATGAAGTAGGAGGGAGGGAGAGGAGATAAGTATGACTCCTTGAACAGCTGGCTACCTATCCAAAGTGGAGGATTTTCTCTAGCTCCCATGGCCATGCTTCCCATAAAGGCTAATCTGCAAAGGTTCTGCTCGACTACCTCCCTCATCCTACCACATCAGGCTTCCCCTTTCCAAGACCAGGCTCAGGGAGCCCTCTCTAGTCTGTTCTGCTAACACAGACTTGTCAATGGATTGTAATTCTCCAAATCAGTAGGTATGTATTGAGCTTTTAGTATATGCTAGGCACTTTGTCCCTACAGATATAAAGATGATAGTTATGGCCTTGTTCTCAAATAATTCATTATATTAAAGGAAACATTAACTACAATCAAAAGAGTTAAGTGCCCTTCTAGTAAGTGAGCAAAGTGCTACAGAAGCATTCACAAGCAAATGATAAATTCTGTCCAGGAAAGTCTTTATAGAAACCAACCAAGCATAAAGGGTTAATAATTAATGGGCCTGAACATCATCCTTCCAATCCTCCAGCTGCCACACTGGATCCCAGGCATGAAGTTCACCTACATGTTCAGTTCTCAGCAAATTACAGCCCCCTGATTCCATACAAAGATGTTATCAGCTAGCGTGTTTTTGGATGCAAGTAACAGAATACCGAACCAGAAAGTGTTTAGCTATAAGAGTTTATAATTGTTATTATTAGCATTTATACAATTGTAAAGTAAGTACTTTTTGAATCTGTTAATGCAGTGATCAAACATTATCCTCAAAGACCCAAAGGGACTCAACTCTGCTATCCTCAGACTACTGATTTGTTCCCAAGCTTGTCCTCTCATAGGTGGGCATGGCTGCTATAGCTCAGCCCATCACTTGTTCACACAGCTCTTTCACAAGGAGGAAGCGGATGCTCTTCCTCATTCATGGTTTGCCCTATTGGAGTGGGAAGACCATTTCTAAAAGTCCCCTGATCTAAGGCAGAATTTCCCTCAGGTTTGCTTTATTGGCTGAATTTGTATTCTTTGTCTGTTTCTAAATTAATCACCAACATAAGGTATGTGTCATCATGATTAGACTAGATTAATCAGGACTCACTTTTCTGGGTCTAAAGAGGAAATTCCTTAGCCCATAGAAGGGGAATTGAGACTTTTGAAAGTCAGAAAGGGGGTGGTCTGTGCAGGCATATCACATATCTTTAAGTTAGAAAGATTTGATTTTCCAGAAAATGAACAGGCATCAAAGTAGCTTTTATCTCCAGAGACTTAGAAACTTTAAGTCTCTTCTTCCTTTCTTTCCTGTCTATCTAGGTTTATTGCAGAGCTGTGTTTTTATTTTATTTCAAGAGCATTTTGATCCCAGTATTTGCTTTCTCTTACCATTCAAAGTGATCAAAAGTAGGAAAGAATTGAATGCATAATATTTAAGACTCATGCCAGGTGCAGTGGCACACGCCTATAATCCCAGCAGCTTGGGAGGCTGAGGCAGGAACATAGCAGGTTCAAAGCCAGCTTCAGCAAAAGCAAGGCACTAAGCAACTCAGTGAGATCCTGTCTCTAAATGAAATACAAAATAGGGCTGGAGATGTGCCTCAGTGGCCAAGTGCCTCCTGAGTTCAATCCCCAAAAAAGAAAAGCAAATCTAAGACAATTGAAGCAGTCAGAAACATATGAAGGGAATTACTGTCAGTTTGCTTATTAAACTACATGTAAAAAAATTAAAAAAATAAACTACATGTAAACTATAGTATTTTATCCAATTCATAATGAAGAAAAGTGGCTGAATCAGCACAAAATGGAAAAAGGTTTTTAAAAGATGATAAAAATTAGATCTGTAGAAGGTAACTCAGGAAAGTAGGACCTGAAATAATTAGTGGTCATAAAAATAAAATAAGAAAACAAATAAAAACAAAATATCCACAATATCTAGAAGATACAGTTTAATCTTATAATGATACTAAAATCTAATTGATGACTCAAATTATTGTTGACAAATTTCCAGGGGAAAATTAATCTGCCTGCTGTTGATTTCATCTCAGTAAAAGTGGTTTTACTGTACTGAAGGAAAATCTAGAATCTGACATCAAGTGCTCCCTTAGTTATGCTTGGCAATGCACCGAAATTATTTCCACTGCTCACTTGGCCACTCTCTGGGTGGATGATTCCACATATTCCTTTCCATCCAAATCCCCTTCCACATGCTCATTCTCAGGTGAGGAACTTGCTTTCTGTTTGAATAAGAAAACCATGTGAAAGAGCTTCTTCAGCTCTTACCAGCTCACCTGTGCACTCATGTGCATCTTCCTCTACTCAAGACAATGAATAAACCACCTAGTGCCCATCTAAGGCCAGAGTCTCTATTTGTTCACTGGATTCCATCCCTTTTGTTTACCCCAAGACAGTTCTCTGTTACCTGTTGCCCATCTCTTTTTGATCATAAACATGTTATAATCTGTCACATCCTTTAAAAAAGGAAGGAAAGCATCTCTCTACACCTCACATTTCCACTATCCTATCATTCCCTCTATTTCTTAATTGCAAAACTTCTCAGTTTTCTGTTATTATTGTCTGTACTCTCTCCTTTGTCTCCCTTAAACCCAAAAGGATTATTTCCACTGCACCGATAAAATAGCCCTGTTCCTGTCATGGCTCCTACTTTTCTCTGTGTTGACAAATTCAGCTCAGTTCTCACTCTATGTCCGTCATGCATGCTCATCAGTTGATCATCCTTCTACACTTCCCTCTAGGTCTTAATTTTTCTTCTACCTCACTGTGTGCTGCATTCCAACCTTTCTTAAGGAGCTCCTTCCTCATGTTTCTGACTTCTATCATTGGACTACTCCAAGGATCCCTCCTAAGGCCTCAGTTCTCTTCATACTAGATGACATCATCCACTCCCACAGCCTAAAATACCATCTGTAATCTGACAAGTCTTAAATTTTGTCTTCAGACCAAACTTCTTTCTTAAACTCTAGATGCTTATATATACAACTACCTACTTGACTTCTCCTCTTGTATATGAAATTGGCATCTCATAATGACAACTCTCAAACTTCTTTCCCCGCTAAGACTCACCCCCAGCCCTTACTACATCTTATCTGAACAAATTAGCAATTTCAGTTTTGCTATTACTGAGGCCCATATGCATGCAATTTTCTTTGATTCCTCTCTTTCAGTCACAGGTAACTTCCTCTTGTCAGCAATCCTATCTTCTCTATATTCACATTTTTTCAGGGTTTAACTATTCCTTACCACCTCTACTGATACCACCCTGGTCTCCCAAACCCCCACCTTTCACCTGAATTAGAGCAAATAGTTCTCTGTTTATTTTCTTAATTCCTTCACTGTAACAGATCAGGTGATTGTGGTAAGCAGAATTCTAAGATGGCTTTTAAGACTTCCTTTACTCCCCTCTTATGTACTAATCTCTGAGATTGTGAATTTGATTGATTCTATTCTTGTGGTTGGTTTTGTTATATGATACAACCAACTTTAAAAGAAGATTATCTGCTTGGTCCTTACAGAATCATATAAGCCCACTAAAAACAGAGTGTGTAGCTGGTTATAGAACACGCAGACAGAGACTTCAGGGATGGGGAGGATTTGACATGCTATTGCTGACAAGGAAGATGAATGGGGCCATATGGCAAGGAATGTGGGTGAGTCTCTAGGAGATTAGAGAAGCCCTAGCTCATAGTCAATGAGTGGATGGAATCTTCAAAATCACAACTTCAAGGCACTAAATTCTACTAACAGTCTTAACTTGGATGCAGACTTTTCCCCAGAGTCTTCAGATAAAAACTCAATTTAGCCAAAATCTGATTTTAGCCACAAAAACTTTGATATTCCCTGAGAAGAAAATCTAGCCATGCTGAGCTAGACTTTTGACCTATAGAATTCTGAGCAAATAAATGGGTGCTGTATTAAGCCACAAAGTTTGTGATAATTTGTTGTACAGCAATAGAAAATGAATATAGTGATCATATCTAAACATAGGTCTTTCTCAGAGGAGAGCCATTCAATGGCTTCCCATATCTCTAAAGTCAAAACCAGAGCCCTCATAATGACAAATTGTGAAGTCTGAGCTCCTGTCCCACTTTGTAACAGCCTCCCTCAGGGGCTTTGGACCTGCTGATCTTTCCGCCGAGATCCTCTTCCTATGGACCTGCATTGTTCACTTCCTCCCTATCTTTGGGTCTTGGGTCAGATGCTCGCGTATTCATAGGGCCCTTGCAATCATCCTGTTGAAACTGGCAACCTCACCAAACTCTTCCTTACCCCATTTATTACCTCCATAGCACTTATTTCTGGCTCCTATGCCACTATTGATTTTTTTGTTCACATGTCTCTCCTATTTGCATGTAAGCTTTATGACTGTATTGACTAGAACATTGAATATGTTCAGTAAATATTTGGTGAATTCAAGAAATTGTCTTAATAGTTCACACAAGAAAAATAATTTTGATAAACATTTTTCAACATTGCAGCAATTCTTATTAAAATGCTATGTTCATAAATAAAAGGTGAATCATCCAGTGCTAGATTGTGCATGCCTACTATTTATAGAGTACAGTGCGAGCTGCTGTTTGATAAAGATATGATACATTCATCCTCTTGGCTTATATATCATCTGATTAAGAAACAATTTAAATTAAGTGTTTAAATAATGATATAAATTGCCTGATCAATTGGTCATATCTGGCATAGAAAATAAGCATCACTGAGTGCAGTGACATATACCTGTAATCCTAGCTACTAGGGAGGCTGAGACAGGAGGATCGAAAGTTCAAGACCAACCTGGTTGTCTCAGTAACACCTTATCTCAAAATAAACAAGTGAAAAGGGCTGGGGATGCAATTCATGGCACTGGTAAAGTGCCACTGAGTGTTGCAAAAATAAAAAAAATAAAATATGAGGAAGAAATAAGGAAATAAGTAAGGACTAAGTAATAAGGGCATGTAATAAAGACTAAGTAATCAAGAGGCATAAGAAGGGGTGGTGAGGAAATGAAGACCACACATAGAAATTCCTTATTTTAAAAGTTTGTCAGTAGCATAATAAGAAATGGCTAAGGAAGGCACCAAGATCAGGAAACTGTTTCTTTAAGATAGGCACACCCTATGCTGCACTCTTTGGACAGGGCAGAAGTAAGCAGTGGAAAGATGGAAGACTCTTGAAAGGGTAAAAATGAAATGAAAAGGAATTCCCATGGAAATCACATAGCCAGGGATCCGAGGCACAGGCGGCAGAGGGGCGATCAGGAGGAAGTCAGCCTCTCCCTGAGTTCTAAGCAAAGGGTTAAACAGTGGCAGGAAGGATAGGTACCACAGAAATGAAGAACGTGGTAGAAGATTGGCCCCTGAGGTGGCTTTTGCTGTAAAAGCAATCACTGACTCTTTGTGTTGGATACTTTATCATCTTTTCAAAATGGATACAGCATGGCCTGCAATTCAGTACTGTGTCCTGTTTGGAATCTAGGGAGTAGGGGATTAAAAAAAAAAAAAAAAAAGGAAGGAAAAAGAGATTTGTATTAAGGCTTACCTGACTATATTTTAATGAGATTAGGGGAAAGATGATGAAAGTTACTGGATCTATCATGGAAAAGAGAACGAGAAGGATACAAATTGAAGGATACAAATTGCCATCCAGGAAACCGCAGGGCTGCCATACTTAATGCAGTCCAGAGTGAAAATTCTAGAGTTTTTAAGAGAACTGACACCCTTTTTGACTTCAGAGTCCTAGAACAAATTAAATTTCAATTTCTGTTTAAATTAGTTACAAAAGTTAAATTCACACTTGCATAAAATCTAACTCATCTCCACCAATTCACAAAGGACTTTCAGCATAGCATTAACAGTTATTCCCCTAGGTACTTAGAAAGGTTTAGAAGGTTGTAAACACTGGCCTCAGATTCACACTGCCTAGTTCAAATGTAGTTTGGTACACACTAATCATGAGACTATGGCTGTGCCAGTCTGTGCCTTAGTCTCATCTGCAAAATGTGATGAGAGTAAGAATAATAAATCAATTGAGAAAAATATACAATGTCTAGAACTGCCTCCACTCTATAAGAATGAACAAATATTATTCTTTATATATTTTTTTAATCCTTTTGTTTCTTAACAGTCCTAGAGAGCAGATACCGTAATAACATTTACCCTACATTCCCAAAAGGCTTGCCTAGCAAATACAGGAAAAAGGTTAAATTCTGTGGCACTTTTGATGTGCAGCAATTGTTTTTCCTTGTATCCTGGATGGCAAACATTTATCACAAAGGATAACCTTGTAAATTTTATATTTTTATAAATATTTCTGGAAAGTTCTTCAATGATTCAATATGGAGCTTTCTACTTTCCTAAATGCTGACACTCTCTCATCAATTTTCTTTTGAACACCAGCAGATCATTCCTAGCTTGCTGTAACACCCTGCATTCATGTCTCTACACCTATTTTTGAGAATTTGTCATGAGAAACCAGTCCTGTGCCAAAATAGTTGCATGTTTCTCAAGCTTGTGGGTCACGTATTGTACACTTCAAGTTTCCACCTTTCAACTGTTTCTCATCATTTTGGATTATGCTGGCCCACTGCCAGGTCCTTAGTGGGGCATAAATATCCTAAGAATTAGTTTGAGCCTTTATTGTTACTTATTTCCAGAAGAGAGAGTCCTATCAAGGGAAGAGGGAGTGACTATAATCAGAAAAAAAGTTCTGTTTTGTTTTAATTTCAAAAAGAAATGAAGCAATCCTGCCACCTTATTCAGAGCTGACTTCCTGCATGCATGGAACCTCCTGATTGCTGTGACAGCAGTCAACAGGGCTCACCATTTTTTTTTTTTTTTTTTACCAGTGGTACAGGTGGTTTCATCTCAGCCTGCATATCAAGACACGAATAATCTGCCAATTTTCACTTTTCTGCTCTGTATTTTGATATTGTTTCAAGGCCATCCAAGTTTCAACAACATCTGTCTTTTAAAATCAATCTTGAGAATACTTTTTTTTTAATTGCTCACAATTTTGAGGAGTGCCCAAAATACATGGGTCATTAAAATACAGCAAGGGTTGGCTGCCTGGTTTTATAAGTAAAATTTTATGGGAAAACAACCCCACTCACGTACCTATGGGTTGGCTGTGATGGCTTTCAAGCTTTAAGGGCAGACTTGAGAAGCTGTATCCAGAGACCACACAGCCCACAAAGCCAAGATGTTTGTCATCCAGCCATTTAAGAAAAAGTGCATCTAGTGTCCCAGATGTTCTCTCAATGTAATGGCCTCCTACTGTCCTATTAAGAATGTTTGCAATTATTTACATAGTGAAACTTAATTGGCAATTATTTTATTGTGGTGAAATTCTTGATCTTCACATCACTGTTAGGTGCTCTGGGGAAGAGACTCTTTAAATACATCTTTGTATCCTGGTTGGCCAGATGTTGTATTCTTACAACTGATAGAGACCTTCTTATTTATAGGCAAGGTGTGTCAGTTCTTATATCATTTAGGATACCGTGGCAAAACAAAGGTCACATTGGATATTTCAGCAAAGGTATTTAATATAAAATTTAGGTTTTTAATATAAAAATTGGTTGCACAGATAAACAAGCAAAACAGTAATTCTGAGGTAATCCAGAGGCAGTAATTGCAGGAAGGAGCTATGATGAGGGCTTGGGAACAAAGAGAAAGAAGAGGAACACAGGCCATCTGAGCTCAAAACTTTCAGGTGTGTGGTACAACCCATTGCTTCTGGTTCCACTGATAGGCAAGCTGAAGCAGGTTAAATGGATCTTACAAAAGACAAAAGAAGGTAGATCCTGGCCAGGTGCTACTTCTGTTCACATGCTGGCAGGACCAGCAAGAAAAATGGGGTCTTTTATCTTCTCCTATTAGTGTCTGATCTTTTTCTATTTTTCCACTGTTGATAAAACGAAGCCTGCAGACTCATAATCTTGGAAATATAGCTGCAAGTCTCCTTTTCAGCATTATTGGACAAAAAAAAAAAAAAAGGCATATCAACGACTAAAAGCACAAAAATGACTGGCACAGGCTTAGAAAAGTGAGCTGACCCTATGGAAGGCAGACTGGAGGAGCTTCCATCCCCAATCTATCTAGAGCCATCTGACCAGGCCTGCTGTTCTCCTAAACCAAAACCACTTGGAGTTCACATGTTGGTGCTTGAAGCTATTGGTTCTTGTTTTTGTATTGTCCTGGTATTTATCCTTTTATTCAACAACTATTTATTGATCATCCATATGCCAGGCAATGTTCTATATTATAGTAATATAATAGTAAATAAAATGAACAGCAACAAATCGGTGCCCACATGGAACTCTCCTGCAATCAAGGGAGGCAGACAGTAAAGAAGGGAATAAGTAAACTATATGCTACATGGTATCACTGCTAAGGAAAAATATAAATCTAGAAGGAGCAGTAGAGCATGTCCTAGGAGAGGGGGCTGTACACTAGCCCACAGAAGGAAGGCATCAGTTAAGTAAGATCTGGAGAAGGTAACAGAGCAAGCCTTGAGCATTTGTTGGGGCAAGACCATTCGAGGAAGAGGATCTGGTAAATGCAAACTTCCTCAGGCAGGAGTGGGCCTGCTGTGTCAGAGGAAGAGCTAGGAGGTCAGGGTAGCTGAGTGGAATGATAAGTGAGTAAGAAAAGAGGTGAGGCTAGAACTGTGCCTGACTGCCCCGTCAAGTTGTTCCCTTTTTTCCAGACTGTTGCTTATCTGGAAAATGCACGTTGTACCGTTTGGCATTTCAGATAGACATTTGAAAAGACAATGTTCACATTCCCAATAAAAATTTCATCATCTAACACTCTGGTTCTCAAGTACATGTTTATAGTACACAGTTCCCATATTTACAGATTCTAGTTAAGGGCAGCACATTTATCAGATGTCACTTGATGAACCTGATTTTTTTAATTATTATTATTGAGAAGGTAAATCTGCTGATTGTGACATTATTCTGAAGTCCTTTATATATAATAATCAGAGAGGGCTGGTGTTGTGGCTCAGCGGTAGAGTGCTTACCTAGCATGTGCAAGGCCCTGGGTTCGTTCCTCAGCACTACATAAAAATAAATAAATAAATAAAATCAGAGAAACATCATTCTTCATAAATCCTCTAATTGTATTGTCAGTGTTTCCCTTCATTCCATAAACTGCTGCCTTATACAATGGATGCAATGGATGGTGTAAGGCATGTCAGAGAGAAGATGTGATATTCATTAACACCTAGCAAGTCATTAGATTGCACTTGTACTGGATATTTTCTCAGTGTAATGGCCTCCTACTGCCTTATTAGGAATGTTTGCAATTATGAACACAGTGAAATTTAATTGGCTATTATTTTATTGCAGTGAAATTCTTGTTCTTTACATCACTTCTAGGTGCTCTGGGGAAGAGATTCTTTTTTAATTCATCTTTCTATCCTGGTTGGGTATAACACATGCTTTGAGCAAAGCAGTAATACATACTATAGCACAGATATAGGGCTTGCTAAATTCTAGGTCCTGAATTAAGCACATTGCAAACATTATCTCATTTAATCATTTCAGATCCCTGTGTGCTTAATAATGCTATTATTTTTATTTTTTTAAATTAATAATTTGAGACTTTAAAAGTTCATCCTAGTCCATTTGTGCTGGTACAACAAAATACTGCATATTGGGAATTAATAAACACCAGAAGTTCATTTTTTTTAATAGTTCTGGAGGTTAAGAAGTTCAAGATCAAGGTGCCAGCATTCAGTGTCTGGAGAGGGTCTTCATGCTATGACCTCACATGGCAGAAGAACAAAAAGGCAGAAGGAGCTAAACTAATTCCCTCCAGTCATTTTATAAAGCACCAATCCGTCCATGAGGGCAGCAACCTCATGACTTAATAACTTCCCAGAGCCTTTCCTCTTAATACCAAAACAGGGATTAAGTTTCAACATGAACTTTGAATGACATTCCACTACTTGTCCCCTCACATTCATGCCCTGATGTGCAGGAAAGACTCTTTCCATCTCTACAGTCCCCAGAGTCTTACCTCATTCTAGCATCTACTCAAAAGTCTGAAGTCCAGAGTTTCATCTGAATCACAAATGGGTGAGACTCAAGATAAGATTCATCCTGAGGCAATTTTTTCACCAATTGTAAGCCTGTGAAATCAAGAAAGTTATTGCTTCCAAGAATGTCTTCCCTGTTTTTGTAAGCAAGAAGAAAGACATAACAGATCCCAGGTGAGTCCAAAATCCAACAGGACAGGCAACAGGAAGAGGGTATAGTAAATGCAAACTTCCTCAGACAGGAGTGGGCCTGCTGTGTCAGAGGAAGGTTTGAGAATAACCTTTGACTCCATGTTCCACTTTTCAGACACACTGGGGTGGGTCCCCAAGGCTTCGCAGAATCCCACCCCCATGACTTTGCTAATAAGCACAGCCCATGCTGCAACTCTCATGTTGAAGTCTTGTGTCTGTGGTCCCCAGGCTGGCACTGCACATTCATTGATCTGCAGTTGTGAAGTCACTTGGGAAAGTGTGTCCCAAAGGCTCCAGTAAGCACTGCCCAAGTTGGGGCTTTCTGTAGTGGTCTCACGCCTGTGACACTTCTCTGCATAGACCCCAAGTCTCTCTGAGGCATCCTTTGGAATCCGGATGGCAGTGGCCATGCCTTCCCAGATCAGGCACTCTGTACCTGCAGAAGTAGACTAAATGCCACCAAGGTTTCAGGCCTGTATCTTCCAGAGTGGTCATCTGAGAAATTGTTAGGTCTGCTCAAGACACAAATAGGGCAACTGAGGAGCAGAGCATCACAATTCAGGGAACTTGAGTCAGTGCAGGACAGTGGATGCTGAGGTACCATGGGCAACCCGAGGCCCGTCTTTTGATACAGTTCTATCCCCTAGGCTTCAGTGTTCTGGGTCAGGAATGGGAGGCACCAATAATTTTCAAAATGCATTCAGGTTTATTCTTCATGTCTTATTGAATAGTGCTATGGTTTGAACATGCCTCCCAGAGTTTATGCTTAGGAAATTTAATCTCACTGCAAAAGTGTTGGATATGGGACTAAAGGGAGGTGTTTGGGTGATGAGCACTCCATACTCATGAGCAGGTTAATGTTTTATTGAAGGAAGTGGTTTGTTAAAAAATTGAATTTGGCTCCTCTTTTTCTGTCTTGTATACTTTCTTGATATCTGATGCCTCTGTCATGTGATGACACAGAAGATCCTTCTGAGAAGTGGTCTCTTGATTTTGGACTTTCAGCTCCTAGAACCATAGGCCAAATAAACTTCTGTTGCTTAAAAATTATCTAGTCTGTGGCAATATGCTATAGCAGCACAGAGAAGACCAAGACAAATAGCATTTGTCTTCCTTCTATACACACTACTCTCTTTATCAAATAATTGCTTGGCCACACCCTTGGTATTCCAAACATGATTTTTTCCTAGCAAAACTGACACTTTTCCAAATCCTTAAATTTATTTTCCTTTTGATTATAAATTATATCTATAATTCATTTCACTCTTCTCATATTTTATAATAGGCAGTCAGAAGAAATCACAGAACACCCTTAACAATTTGCTTAGAGAATTCTTCAACCAAATGTTACAGTTTGTTCCTCTTAAATTCTGCTTTCCACAAAGCCCTAGAGCACAGACACCATTCATCCAAGTTCTTCCCTACTTTGTACAAGGGTCGCCTTACCTCCACTGTCCAAAACAATATTCTTTTTTTTCTGCCTAAACCCTCATCAGAGTGACCTTTGCTCTGCATATTTCTACCACCGTATTGATCGTGACCACTTATAATAACTTCTCAGAAGACTGAGGCTCTCTCTACAGCTCCCCTCTTCTTTTGAGTTCTCACCAGAATCTCCCTAAATGCCCCATTCATAGTGATACTGGCTTTGTCTAGCATGTACTTCAAAACTGTCCCACCTCTACTCATGACCCTGTTCCCAAACTCATTCCACATTATCAGGTATGTGTTTATAGCAGCACTCCACTTCTGTGGTACCAATTTCTGTCTCAGCCCTTTTGTGCTACTATAACAGACTACCTGAGACTGGATAATTTATAAAGAACAGAAATTAGTTTCTTGACCATTCTAGAGTCTTGGAAGTCTGGGAAGTCAGGTTCCCTGCCTACTAACATCCTCCTCCATTAAAGGCACCTTCTTGCAGCTGCTTTCTCACATGGCAGAAGGTTGAAGGGAAAAAAGACCTAAGCTAGTTTCCCCAGCCCTTTTTAAAGGGACTAACTCATTCACAAGGACAGTGTCCTCAAGATTCAACTCCTTCTACAAAAGGTTGCACCTCTTAAAACTACCACAATGGGGATTAAGTTTCAACATGAATTTTGGAGGAGATATCATCACTGAAACCATACCAAAGGTTTAGTAATTTTTCCTAAGGCCCTAAGGCAATTGAGTGAGCCTGTATCCAGATTCTCTGATTTCAAAACCTCCAGCTACTCAATCCCTTGTATTTTTTTGAATCATCAGAGATGAGTAGTAGTTTGTACATGTTGCTAGGTAATCCAACCACAGGATCTGAGAATCCTTTCAATCAGTTTCTTCTACTACTGTATGGATTTTTCTGCCTCTGTCCTCACGTCAAGGCTAGTTTGATAGCACAAATTCTGAAGTGACACCCATTTTATTTCTTATACCCATCATAGATAAACCATCAATGTGGAATGTAAAACTGATTATCATAGGGAGCACAGGGACTCCATAACCAGATATTTTTTTGTCTGTTTTTAACAACTTTATGCTTGTATGAGCTATAAAGAGCACATTTCCTGTTAATGTATTTTATTAGTCTTTTTTTACCAAAAATATTTTATCTTTGTAAAGTAGAAAGATTGTAAATCAGAGTTTAAGACAGATTAAAATATTTTTGTATGAATGGACATATGAGTATTCAAAATCTACTGTAATTACTCAGTAAATAATTGATAAAAACATGAAACTACATTACTTTCATATTTGGACTTTATTATTCTGGAACTTCTTTTACTCAGAAGTAATTTTAATCCTAAAGCAAGGATTTGTTAAGATACCACAGTTTGATGAGAATTTATCATGAGGTTAAACACTTTATGTTAGTTATCTTTTATGTCTGATAAAAATGTTCTTTTTTCATGGTTCAATGAATAGTTGCTCTACCCCCAAAAAAATAAAGCATACTGTTACTAACCTTTTTCTTTTAATTTTTAATTAAGGAAGATTTGAATCTAAGATTTCTGCATGAGATGATGGGTAACATATGATTAACTGCTTTACTTGGCTAGCACAGTGCTTTGAACTGATAAGTCAAATGAACGACATGTCCCAGGCCGCACCAGGAAAACCACACAAGCAGCCAAAGACCTTCATCTGTTGCTGCAGCAGTGCCCTGTCAGTGAACAAGTAGACGAGGAAGAAGAAACATGATCATGTCCTATAAGAGTTTGACAGGATAGGTTGGAACTTGGCAGCAAACTATGAACTTGCTAAAGGTCAAAACCTGGACTTGGCACTCACATCTCACAGAACTCGCTTATCTAGATGTTTCCAAACTGTCTTCCAATGTGCCCTGCTTATCAAATGGCAAGGCAAAAAAACAGGGAACATTTGTTGCTCTACTTGCTCCAAGTTAGCCATGCTGCTCTGGGACTAGGTAGCTAATAGAGAGAAACCAGGTTACAGGGTTACTGTAAAGCAGTCGAATGAATCTGACTCAAGCCAAGGTAGGGGTAAACCTCACAGGATGCCTTGGCCTTAACAAGAGTGTGCCATCAATCGTCATAACTGGGACATTGACAGATGGATGCACAGGGGCCATCGTGAACAGAAGGGAGCCAACTGTGGTAGAGATGATGGTGTAGAAAAGCCATGGGCTGGTGAGAGAAAAATCCAGGGACATCCCAGGAGGGCGGGAGAGGTAAATGCTCAGTGAGGAAGGCATTGTGAGTGCAAAGTGCAGCCCTCTGGGCACTGGGCGACGTCATGGGAATTTGGCCTCAGTTTTTTCCAGATGTAAGTATGTTGCCATCAAAAACCATGGGCAAGTATAATTGCAGCACATAGCACTCAAATGAGATAGTACATGTGTGATCTGTTATAGCTGTTCAGTTCATTCCCTTCTCACAAAGTCAAGAGCCAGTGAGAGGTGTTCTATGTTGACATGTCTGTTTTGTCATATGTTCATATATGTATGCATGTACACATAGATATATTGTTCTCTTTTCTGTATGTTCAGGTAGATAACTACATCAATAGATGAGAATAGAGTTGTGAATGTCTATGACCATCTATACCTCAATTTATACTAATTTGGATTGTGTTTTTTGTCTATTTTAGACTAACAGTTATTAACAGCAGGGCATTTTTCAATAGTACTTACCAGATAATACTTGTTTTATAATCATTAGATGTATGAAAAAATACCTGGGTGCATGCAAACAGTTGAGGGCATCAGTGAACAAATCCAGATTCATGGTTACTAGCCCCAGTGTGAGTTCAAATAATATTTTCTGTAGCACAAATACTTCTTTACTTCTTGTTTTGACAGTTGACAAGCCCAAGTGCTGATTTCACCCACTTTCTGTATTTCTGCTAACTAGCATAATACCTTACTTTCAAACTTCCATAATGTATTTAACAAACTAGGCTTAAGCAAAATCAACAAAGTGATCAAGTGAAATGTAGCAACGTTATCTATTGAAACAGAAGGTTTTATAGGTAGGTACAAGACTATTGCCAGATAAGGTCTTCAGGGATAAAATCTCAAGACTACCTTTTGAAAGAACATTTCCTGTTAGAGAATTACCTTCCCGTAAGCTGTGAAAAATTAATAAGAGAAGGTGCTATTGGAGTAGATATAGGAGAGCTATGATGGGGCCAATTGTGGGAGTGAATGTTACATATGGGAAAATTCAAAGATTTGGGAAAAGACGTTAAGCTCTTTGTCAGCCTCTGGGATTGTGGAAGAAAAATCACATTGGTTCAATTGTGCTTGTAGGAAGAAATCCTATGTTAATCAACTAAAACTTTTTTTGTGTGCCTGCACACTACATCATTAAACTGTGCTAGGTGTTGAGAATTGATGCAAAAAAAAAAGAACCTGTCTTAAAAAATATACAGCCTAGCTGAATAGAATACTCAAGCAGGCATGGAAAATAGTTATCAATATAAGTCATGAAATAACAGTAAAAAAGCAAAAGTCAGAGGAGGCAGAATTGAAGTCTTCATGAAAGAGGTAGGAGTCAGAGGGTAGCTGGTGGTGACAAATAAGAGAGCAGTTGAAGACATCGCAGAAAACTGACTTGGGACAAGAAGTAGAGGGGAGAAAGGGGGAGAGGGTCTCCTGGGTTTAGTGTGCAAATCATGAGCCAGGACAAGAGTTTCTTCAGGGAGTAGACATGAACCTAGAAGAGAGAAGCATGTTGGACGGAGGAGGTTGCCTGTTTTAGTCAGTTTTTGTCGCTGCTGTGACTAAAGAATCTGACCAGAACAACTGTAAAGAAGAAAGAGTTTATTTGAGGGCTCACGGTTTCAGAGGTCTTAATCCATAGAAGGCCTTTCCACTCCTCAGGGCTCCAGGTGAAGCTAAACATCATGGCAGCAGAGGGTGGCAGAAGGATGCAGCTCACTCACATCACGGTGATAAGAAAATAGAGAGAGGGACTCCACTTGCCAGATACAGATATATACACCAAAGCCATGCCCCAGTTCCCACCTCTTCCAGTCACAGGCTACCACTCCAGTAAATCCCATCAGGGATTAACTCACTGATTAGACTAAGGCTATAACCCAATCATTTCTCCTCCAAACTTTCTTGCATTATCTCACGTGTGGGCTTTCTGGGGACACCCCATGTCCAAATCATAACACTGCCAGTGCCGGCAAAGGCATTTCTGCCTTCCTATAGGCCATGGAGAAATATGGAGATCTTTGAAGGAAATAAGCACCAGGTGAAAGTGATATAAGAAAAATGTCTCCAATGATGATGCAGAGGATGGATTGGAATGGATGAAGCTGATGGCAGGAATACCTGGAAATAGATTTTTCAGGAAGAATCCGTAGGTTCAATTAGATGGAATTGGCAGGAAAAGAGAAGGAGATATCAAACATGTTTCAGATTTTGAATTTAGGTCCCTAGTAGCAGAATATAGAACCACACAGATGCCACCAAGTTCAAGGAAAAGCAGTGAGACAAAGAAGGATATCTAAAAGGTCTGATCAGAATGTCTTAAAGGTCTCTGAGGAGCAAGAGGGCTTGGAAATGGACCTCAGGGACTCAGCAGAGGGTTATCTAGTCTGTGCTATCCACTAGAATACTTAGTTCCATGTCCACATGTAGGTATTGAACTTGAAATGTGCCTAGTCAAATTGAAACATGCTGTGAGTGAAAACTCACAGGTTTTAAAGAATTAATATGAAATAAGATTGTGTAAGAACTCATTAATGAAATTTAATATTGATTACATGTTGAAAAAAATATTTTGGATATATTGACCTAAATAAAATATGCTATTATGATTCATTTTATCTTAAATGTTTTTCAAGTGTGGCTCACATTTTGTTTCTATTGGAAATTGCTAATCTAGATGTTCACATTGAAGCTTATCAGTACTGTGAACAGATACATATGCTTTATATGTATGTGTTAATTTTTTTTGCCATACTGGGGACTGAACCCAGGAGTGCTCTACCACTGGGCTACATCCCTAGCCCTCTTTATTTTTTATTTTGAGAAAGGGTATTGCTAAATTGTTGGGGCTGGCCTCCAACTTATGATCTTCCTGCCTCAACCAACCAAGTCACTGGAATTACAGGCATGTGCCACTGCACCCAGCTTAGTTAAATGCATTTTGGTATCAATCATCAAGTATGAAATATTTCAAAATGTGCCTTGCATGAGTGTATCTCTACATTTTCGTGAGCACTTATAGAAAAGGAATTCTATCTCTTCCTTTGATATTATAGAGATCCATTTGTTCATTTTATCCAAAGCTTAGGTTATTACATAGTATTGAACATTGCATTCTTTTTTTTCCTTCAACCAGCCGATGACGCCGCAGCTGACAGTCGCAAAACTTATTTGCTAACTGATTACTTAAAAAATACTTACCGAGTGAAGGTTTACTCCTTGCGGTGGGTTTCAGGTAAGAATATTTTTTAATGGAGGTGCAGATTTTTATGCTTATTTTCATCCTGGTTAGCTTGGGTTGTGGGGTACTTTTATGGCACTGAGAAGATATAATTCTTGCTTTTAAAAACTCTCTGGAGAGTATTTTTTCTTCTACTTAGGGTGCAAAGGGAAAGAAACAAAGAATTTCTTTGACATGGAGTATCAAAAGTTAAATGCAAATTAAAACCTTGACATTAATGATGGAAGAACGAACAAGTACTAGTGTAATAGTCACCATTCATGTTTTCCCAACCTAGAGATATCTAGTCTTTTTGTGAACCAAATTTTTAAAATTTATTGCATAGTTTTTAGCTTATGCAAATGTTTGACAGCAACCTGAAATACTGATGTGGCTCTTTTCTCTCTTCAGATCATGAATATCTCTACAAACAAGAAGATAATATCTTGCTATTCAATGCTGAAAATGGAAACAACTCCATTTTCTTGGAGAACCGTACAATTGTATGTTTAACCATATAACTAAATCATGCATGAAATTCTGGGGATTTTTTCATGAATTCTATCCTGTTTTCCATGAGCACTCTCCTTTCTCATTCTGTTGGACTTTCTGCAGCATACAACGCAGTGGATCTTTTTCACCTTCAAATGCTCCCTGTCTTCGCTACTTTTTAGTCTCCTTTGATGATTTCTTCTCCTCTGCTCATATATTTACATGTAAGTGCTCCTTACAGCTGTCTTTACTCTCTGGCCTCTTTCCTCACTTTGTATCTGTTTGGGGTGATTTCATGCACTTCCACAGCTTCTGTGTTCTTCCCTCTAGTTTTTGACACTAACCTCTTCCCAGGATCCAAATTTCAATTTCCAATAGCTAGCTGGCTCCTTCCCAGGGATGACCTGCAGACCTTTTAAATTCACTATCCCAAGCTTAACTAGTTATCTCCGCTTCACTGTCAAAAACATCTTATTTCTCTTGCCAAGTTTCCAATCTTGGTAAATAACCTCTTAATTCTCTTCCCAGTCAGTTAAACTAGAAACATCAGATTCGTCTTTGACTCTCCTGACATGCCCTATAAATAGCTACTCAACAAACCCTATCAATTCCCTGTCCAGTACTTCACAGATTTCCATTTCCTCTTGATAGTCTTGGTTTAAATCCTCAGTTAATCTTATGGTAGTGAGTACTCTAACTTGTGCATATCTATTCTGGAGACCAGATCACTTAGCACTGCCACAATCCAGCCTGATACAAGTCCCCTGCATGTGTTATTTTAGACATTGTGTCATGATTATCTTTAAAAAAAAACGATATTATCACTTCCACATACAAAAGCAGGTCATAGTTCCATGTCTTATATTTAAGTCTCAACTCTTCCTAATTTGATGCCCTTGCTCCTTCCACTTTGTGGGCACACCCCATGCTATATTCAGGTTACCCCTATCCCTTAAACATTCCTCAAACCTCCATACTCTTCCCCACACCTTGGGTTTTGCTCATGGTGCTCCTCCTACTGAGGAAGTTCTCTCTCTGCTCCCAATCCCCACCCTCACAGCCATCTTTCCTTGGTTAGATTTAAACCTTTCTAACACTGATCACTTGCCCACCTCATATTATGGTCTTCTGTGTGGGTTACTGTGCCATCTCTCCTGGGTGCTCCCAAGGCACACACCATGTGTCTAGAAGAGCACCAACTATGTAGTAAGTGCTCAGTGATGGTGGTTACATTGTTCAACTTTTCTTTCTTCTCCTTGATTGACAGGAAGAATTTCCACATTCCATTAGTGATTATTCAGTATCTCCTGATGGGTTGTTCGTTCTCTTAGAATACAACTATGTGAAGGTAAAAAAAAATGCTTTCTGTGACATTTAAAGAGGTGGATGGATACGTTATTTTGTAACTAATTTCAGTGTGTGCATGTTTTAAGATGGACACCTAAGTAATATACTTGTCACCTAAAACTCATTAATTCAACACCAAAAAATTGTTCTTATTCATAAAAGACAAATCCAACTAATGTTTCAAAAGAAAAAAATATTTTCATGTTTTCAAATACTATGAAGTATAATTAGTATTGAATTGTAGATACTTATAACATAAGTTAGTAAAATTTAAAAAGGCATTTATTGTATAATTTTAAAGTTAGTATACATGTCTGACTTGTACATTGGTTGATGTTACTCCTTATATCTTTTGTCTTAGCTTTACATTTAAGATCTTCAGGAAATATTTACTTTGAAAAGTTAAACCACTCATTCTCCGGAAAAGACTCTAAGATGCCTCAGACCTCCTCCCAGACTTCACATCCCACCATATACAACCATTCTAAGGAAGAGAGCCTCTAATCTGACCACAAAGGTCCTACCAAAAGCACTCAGTCTGCTCCAGTCACTCACTCAATGTGGAATTCTCACACACTCAGGAAAAGCCAATGCTTGATCACACCTCCTCTTTATGTTTAGCATTAAAAAAAAATCAATGATAACTTTGCAGCTTTTTAGTAATTCATGGAGTTGACAGTAGCTGTCAAGGATAGGAAGTTTTAAGACATGTAGGAAAGATTGGAAACCTGTAGAGATACTCTGTATTGGAAATGAAATACAAAGCTGGGAATTCCCACCCCCGACTTTTACTCTCTGGGACAAATAATATCAAATGTCCTTATCTCACACACCAACACTGCTGTACTCGGGCCAAGCAAAGCGTTCCATACGCCATTTACCATCTCAGGATGGAGACTCTCAATCATAATATTTACCGTGCATCCACAGTGCTGAGCTCTGTTTCCTGGATATGAAGACTCTCTGATTATATTCTGCTAAGTCCATCAGCTATAAGCAAATCAGAATCCTATGGCAACTTCAGCATATCTATTTTCAATTAATGGATTTGTTTGTGTAAACCAGTGCTTCTTATAACTACCCATAAGATAAAGTCACTTGAAGAACTTTTTAAAAATTCTCAGTGTCCGGGTTCAATACCGAGGTCAATAAATTGCAGTCTTTAGGGTAAATCTGGCATCAAAATTTTATTTAATGTTATAGATTATTCTAATGGGCAACCAGAATTGAGAACCACTGAATAACAGTTGTCCATGTTAAAGACTAACATTTGAATTTAGTGCATTATAGTTATACATAATAGTAGGGTTCATTTGACATATTCACAAAGGCATATAACATAGTTTTCTCCATTTTTACCTCAGTACCACCCCTTTCCTTCCTGCCTTCCCCTTACTTCCTCTACTCTACTAGTCTTCCTTCTGTTTGTTTAATAGTTTTATGGGCAGCATAAATGTCTTCATGACGAAATCTCAGGAAACATATTCAGAAGAAAGAAAAGGCTGATTCTATTACATTTCCTTGGGGCTCACTCTCCAGTGTTCTTTTGCCTTCTCCAGGATAGACTCAGTGCATCCAGAATTATCGATTATCACTTCTAGGTAGTGACCGCAAATACATGAGTCATAAATAACTGAGTAAATGGGTGTCATCCTCCAGCCTGACATAGAGGCTATCCCAGCATCTCCTCTCATTAGCTTGTGCTCTAGAGATTATAAGTGTCTTGTCATCTACCACAGGGTGGTAATGTTCCATAGCCTTACCTTACACGCATTCTCATGGATCTGAGACTGTTGCCATAGTTATCCCCCTTTTCCTAGAAAGAAAATGGAAGTTTAGAAAACAATCTTGCTTGATGTTACACAGTAGAGACTTAAATACAAGTTAGAAGACTCCAAAGCCTTCTCTTAAACATGATTTTCCTTATCTTTACATTTCAATTTCTCTTGGATACCATGTTCTTTGGCCCATTCTCGTGGCAGTCTCCACTATGAAACTCAGCCCAAGACCCACTTTTTTACGTAAGCCTCTCTCCCTCCCTGAGACCTGATTTATGATTCCTGCTTCTCCTCACTGGCTTCATTATATCTCTTCGCCCATCACACTGTGATTCCCTGATGGTAGTTCACTTGCCCATATCCCCCACTGCACGAGGAGTTGCTCTGGGAGAGAAATGTCTGGAAGATAATAGCTGCCAGTCTTCACAGACTAAATAGACTGATGAGTCTGTTTAAAAGATGAGGTAAACATACCAAATATTTTGCATTTCCTTTTATACCCACGATAGTTTTGTCATTCCAAAATGATCTCAGCCCTTAATATTTCCAGCCGATACCACACCTTTTGGCTTAGCAACTATTATGCTCAAGGTTGCCTGGAAACAAGTATGGGGTGTTTCAGAATAATCCAAGATTCAGGGCAGGGGGGAAATGTGTGACGTACGAGAAGGGAAATTTGATAAATAAATACTTGTTAACATGGGAACATAAGGGGAGGAGAAATGACTAGTAGTTATGGGTAGGAGCCCTAACCTTGTGTCTCAGCTCTGCTATCATGTAGCTGGTTGTCCGTGAGCTGGTTGCTTATTTCATATATCTCATCCTCAAGGACACTGTTTGAACTTTATTGTAATTTCATTTATTTCTTTTACACCTACCATGTAGCTCACACTAGATTCAAGTTATGTAAAGATACGAGTAAGACCCAATTTTTACATGTAAGAGTATGGTGGGGAGCACAGACATATGGACAAGGAATTTCTTTTAAAATGTTTTATGTTTATTATACACGTAAAGATTATAATTTTATGAATACAAAGATCTCATCATATACAGACTCTTTTATCTTCAGTCATTTCCCCATTTTTTGTTTGGCTCCCCAGAGTCTAGTGTATATCTCTCCATATTTTATATTTTTCTCCTTGTTCATATAACTGTGTGAAAGTATATGGGGATTCTTTTAGTTATTGCTTATTTTACAAAAATAAGATTCTATTTCCATTCTTTTATGTAAGTTGCATTTCTTAATGATACCATGTGGAATTCCTTCCAAATCATAGCTCTAATTTATTTTCTAAAGAAATTAATAGGCTTTATATTTTTAGAGCAGCTTTAGGTTTCCTGAAATTAAGCAGAAAATTCCTAGATGTTTCTCATCCCTTCTTCTCCAGTTTTCCCTACTATAGACATCTTGCATTAATTATGGCACATTTGTTACACCTGAAAAGACATAGCAATACATTATTAGGTATGGTCTTTGATTTGGGTAAATGTATGATGTGAATCACCATTATAGTATCATAAAGAGCAGTTTCACTGTGCCAGAAAGTCCCCTGCCTTCAACCTATATGTCCCTCTTTATCCCCTTTATCTCAAACAACCACTGATTTTTTTTCCCTGCTTTTGTCCTTTGGTCTTTTCCAGAAAGTCATATGGTTAATCCAGTGAACAACATTTTGCATTGGCCATTTCACATAGCAATATGTGTTTAAGGTTCTTCCAGTCTTTTTTTGTGGCTTGATAGCTTATTTCTTTTTTGCTGTTTTTTTTTTTTTTTTGGGGGGGGGGGTGGGGAGGGAAGGGGGAAGTTCCAGGGATTGAACTCAGGGGCCCTCAACCACTGAGCCACATCCCCAGCCCTATTTTGTATTTTATTTACAGACAGGGTCTCAATGAGTTCCTTAGTGCCTCACTGTTGTTGAGGCTGGCTTTGGATTTGCGATCCTCCTGCCTCAACCTCCAGAGTCACTGAGATTATAGGCGTCTGCCACAGTGCCTAGGTGCTCATTTCTTTTTATCACTGAACAATATTCCATTGTATGAGTTTATTACAGTCTGTGTATCCTTTCACCTATTGTTGAAGAATATCTTAGTTATTTCCAAGATTTGTCAATCATGAATAAACTTTCTGCATATGTTTGTGTAAAGGTTTTTCATGTGCGCAAAAGTTTTCACTTATTTGGATAAATAACAGGGGGTGCACTGGAAAAATTATTTGGGAATTAGTGTTTTATGTTAAAATT
Organism: Marmota flaviventris; assembly: GCF_047511675.1. Lineage (NCBI taxonomy): Eukaryota > Metazoa > Chordata > Mammalia > Rodentia > Sciuridae > Marmota > Marmota flaviventris. Next base: position 69,315,126 of record NC_092508.1, read on the forward strand.
TCTTATTTATGAATTCAATTTGTTTATAAAATGTAAGATTTCAGACTTTTATATCACTTTTATTAAGTTTTTTCAAGGAATTTTTTATAATGTATTAGCAAAAATGTTCCAAATATTCTCATGGTCTTTTGATGCCTGGAGAATCTGTTGTGATGTACCATTTTTTGTTTCTGATATTGGACATTTGCATTTTCTTTCCTTCTCACTTTCCCTATGTTAACCATTTTACTAGTCTTATAGAATCACTTTCTGATTTCATCAATTTTTCTCTATTATGTGCTTTCTATCTAGTTATTGCTCTCAAATTTATTTCTTTTCTTCTAGCTACTTGGTGTTTAGTTTGATTTTCGTTTTCACTCTCTGCAGATGGCTGTTAATAACTTGATGATACTTGTATTTTAATTTTAGTACATATTACTAAGTAGATTTCAAAAAATCTATAGCACTTGGCATTTTCACCATCGATCTACAGAAGTAAACATTTTTTTCCACGCTGCTACCAGTAGAATCATGTCTTGTAAATATTTTGCAGGTCTGTTGGGTAAAAAGTGACAATTTACATTTTCCTAAAGAGACACTCTTATATACTATGCCAAACGCTAGGGCTAATGTTGTGCAACAATTGATATAGCTCACTTATTTTTATCACTTTGACACTTTGGTCCACTGTGTTGCTGGAAAGGCTCCTTGGAGGAGAAGATACCAAAGCAAGGTTATAAGTGAAGATCAGAGAAGTTTGTACCAGATGGCTCTAGGATACTTAAAAACTCTAAAATTCTAGGAATCTAAATAGAGAATTATAATATATAGTGAAATTTGAGAGTTACATACAATAACATCTTACCATACCTGTCCTCTTAAGCTCCCATAGTAAGTGACCAAACTATTAAGATGTGCACAATCCTGAAATGTTTGTTTTCTCTTTTAGCAATGGAGGCATTCCTACTCAGCTTCATATGACATTTATGACTTAAGTAAAAGGTCAGTGAAATTTCTCCATGAAATCTATGAGACTTTTCTAGTGTACTTTGTTTTTTTTAAAAGGAAATCCCACTGTAAGTTATTCTTTTGGTAATATTTCCTTTTTTTTCCAGACAGCTGATTACAGAAGAGAGAATTCCAAACAATACACAGTGTATCACATGGTCACAAGAAGGTCATAAATTGGTTAGTGAATCTCTCCTGACATCAGAAAAATATTGACCCCAATATTTCATATGCAGAAATCACTAACCCTGACATAAGGCAGACACCTTAGGAAGCCAATAATTCACTATAAAATATAGTGCTATTACCCAAGATAATATTTTACTAATCTGACATAATAAATACAATTCATGAAAGTTTCCAGATTCCTATTAGAGAATTATTTGTTCTCTGGAAAAATGCTCATTGAACTGAAGTTCTAATTGTCTATTGTGCTTAGATATTGTTTGAGTCACACCTGCTTTCTGCTAGTTTGGTGAACTTCTGAGTCACTCTAGATATCTTCATATTCTGTGGTGCAAGGAGAGTGTCAGAAGTCCCCAAAGAATTTAAATATATAGATGAAATTCTTATCTGCAGCAGAACTTCCCTCTCCAAAAATGCAGCTGCACTCCCCTGCTCCCACCCAAAACAGAAACCCACAAGCTCATATCATATCGTAGAAGAGGTCCAGTCTGCTACTTCTCTGAATACTTTAGCATGCAAATTACAATATTTGTAAGCTTCTTATTTTTAACACATTAAGAATGTTTTTAGTATTATTTGGGGATTATGGTCTGTGTAGTTCTCATTTAAGAATGGGACGGAGGGAGTAAATGTCTCTTGCTCAAATTGATTAACTATGGCAATCCTTAGACTTCTATAGATAAAAGTATTTTTAAGACTCCAGGATAAAATATAGCATGTTATTATTGATACCCAATAAATTTTCCCATCTCTTTTAGGCATACGTTTGGAACAATGATATTTATGTTAAAATTGAACCAAATTTACCAAGTCAAAGGATCACATGGTCGGGAAAAGAAGATGTAGTATTTAATGGAATAACTGACTGGGTTTATGAAGGTAGGGACTAACGCTTTCTCAAATCAGAAAATCTATAAGTTTTTAAAAATACTTAAACATTTTTTTTAAAGTCGAGGACACTTGATGGGATTCAAAATAAGCTGCATTTTTTAAAATGTCATGAATCTAATTTAGAACTCACAATACCAGGTATCTCACAGACCAACAATGTCTTCACAGTAACCAGGGCTGCCTCTGTCCCAGTGGTCTCACAATGCTCCGCTTGTCTTTGGTTAACTGTGACAAAGGGCCTTTCTGTGTAGGTAACTTTTCTGGCTTTAATGAGGCACAAAAGTTCCAGATTAATATCAAATGTTTCTCTAGTGAGACCAACCTAACCCAGAAGTTTCTAAGGTAAAGTAATACCCTCGTAACATTCAAAAGGATGCAAAAATACTGTCTGGTGGTTAGCAAGTATCAAGGAAGAAAGAGTCTGTTTTATAGAGAATCTGTGTTCACTTGAACTTGGACAAATTGTGATTTTTCAATTTTAAAGAAGAAAAAAGTAATTAGAAAGGCTTAGGAAAAAATGAGTAAAAGAATAAAACTAAAAGAGTTTAAAAGTAACATTCTGTTTTTAGGAAAAAGTTTTAGAAACTATTAGGAAAGCATTTGAGAAACTTAGAAAATATTAGGAAAACATTTCCACATCTACAGTTGCCAAGATAAAAGGCATTTTGAGGCTGTTCCAAACTGTTCATGAGGTTTCCTCATACTTATTAGAAAGACTCATCCTTATTTCATCCTATTATTTCTTCTCTTCATGCTTAAAAAAATATAGTTTTAGTTGATGATTTAATTTTGATGCTTATCCTGTCCAAGTCAAGTTTGATTAAAGGATAACATTATAAGAACAACCATAAATATTATTAAAAGAAAGATAAATTTCCATTGTCCAGAAGGAAGTGTTTGAGTAAAACTTTTAATGAAATTTACTAATACTAGCTATTAAGGGTTCTTTAAGAGTTTACATAGCATGGCGTAGGTAATATAGCATGGTGTAGGAGCTGTGACCCTCCCTCAGGAAGAGCTGGATTCTCTAAGATAAGAACACAGCTAACATGCAACATTCTTTCTTTTTGATAGGGTATACTGGGGATTGAGATCAGGGGCACTTGACTACTGAATCACACCCCCAGCCCTGTTTTGTGTTTTATTTAGAGACAGGGTCTCACTGAGTTGCTCAGCACCTCGCTATTGCTGAGGCTAGCTTGGAACTCACAATCCTCCTGCCTCAGCCTCCCAAGCTGCTGGGATTACAGGTGTGTCTCACCACGCCCCGCAATTCTTTCTGAGGTAGATAATTTTATGTATTTATAACTAAGCCATTACGTATACAAGAATGACTTCACAGCTCCAGTGTGGCCCTTTTTCTAAAAATGGCTCTTCAGTCCACAGAGGTAACTCATTATCTTATCAATATGGAAAAAGAGCCCACACTGTGGCACCCGTCTATAATCCCAGTGGCTCTGGAGGCCAAGGCGGGAGGATCAAGAATTCACAGCCAGTTTTAGCAAAAGCTAGGCACCAAGCAACTCAGTGAGATCCTGTCTCTAAATAAAATACAAAATAAGGTTGGGGATATGGCTCAGTGGCCAAGTGCCCCTGAGTTTAATTCTGGTAACACACCACCCCCCACCACCAAAAAAAAAAGAGAAAAATATATTTTGCCTTCCAAATAAATAATAGTTAAACATCACCTGTACCTATATGTACAAGTAATTTTACAAACCAAAATCATGCTTTAACTGTACTGATTTTTTGCCATTGAAGCTGTATTGTAAACTAGAATCAACAGGTAAAAGATGAGGAATGAGATGTCAACTCAGTACATGAAGAGATTCTGAGTGGAAACTTGACTCAGTCAAAAGGCCTGCATTTTTAGGCAATTTACTAAATCTCTTGAAGCCTCCATTTCCTTCTTTGTTTAATGGGTTATGAACAGACTCCTTTAGGGATCTCTGTGAAGAACAAGTTAGTTGTGTTTTATAAATTGTTAATGACTATAGGAATGTAATTCAGTGACACAGGCATGAAGTCATTAAAGAGGGAACAGGCTGCCTTTCCAAAGGAGAAATACAGCATGACTCAGATCTGACCTGGGTTAGTTCTTGCTTCTACTAATTATTGGCTTTGTGACCATAGGCAGGTTTCCTACTCTCAGTAACCCTGCCTCATTGTGTTCATCTGTACAGTGGGTTATTGTGAAGATTAACTGGCACAAGTGCCAGTGGTTATCAATGTCTGGTACATAGATAGCACTCACACCAAATGTCAACTGCTCATCAAAATAATTCTTACAGTTTATTGTTACAATTTTGACTGCTACTGCTGCTATTGCTATTATTGAAAATGCATTTTGTAAATATTTATTTTTTAGTTTTGGTGGACACAATATATATTTTTTTTTATTTTTTGTGTGGTGCTGAGGATCAAACCCAGTGCTCCACACATGCTAGGTAAACACTCTACACTGAGCCACAACCCCAGCCCTGAAAATACATTTTTAAGCAACTTGTAAAGATGTCTTGCCATGGTCAGACAAGTGATTGAGATACAGAATTTCCTACCCATACATTCTAGTTTCTGTGCTTTTGCATTTATGTCTGCATTCATATCATCACATAAGACTTGTGGGTTAAAGTAGAAGTCTCCATTCAGTTTACCTGAACCCTCCACTTCCAGCTGGTGATAGAGGGTTAGACATTTTAAGAGCCAGAGATTGAAAATCCCCTGAGTCAACCTCATTACTACAAGGAGGAGCTGCCTCTGTCAGATACTAAGAACAAAGCCAACAACGTACTGCAAAGCAAGATCTTTATTTCACTTTTTTCCCTTATGACCTTCCTCCCTCACCCACCAGCATATACACCAAAGGAGGGTGTGAAGCCAAGGGAGTCTTCAGTTTCTAAGCTGGGCAAAGGAGATGTTTTTCAGTAGGGGTCTCATGGAGCTCTTGCCATTCTAAATCCATCCTTCCCACACCTTGTTTGTGCCAAGAGTAGTAAGCTCTGGGTACCATATTGATTTGATAGCCTGGAGCTATACACCACCCACCAGTACCCTGCGGGCTCAGTACAAACTCAGCCCAGTTGGGGAGAGTATGCTGGCATGTTGACTGTTTGAAAATTAGAAAGGAAAATCAGCCTCCTGTGTGAAATTTACTTTTAGTATGTTTTGAGGCATAAATTTAGAGGATTACAAGATAAAGAAAAAATGTAGAGCTTATATTAAATATTGCATGCTAAAATATTCTAAAATGGTCCAATGGGTTACTTATTTTTACAATCCAGATATATCCTCAAAGATTTTGTTTTCATTCATTTGTATTACTCTGATTTTGGAAGCCCAGCAAAAGCAAAATGCTTCATTAGTTGAACTCTACTGTAATTACTAAAGCTAATGAGAACAATATTTTGAATGCCAAAGCCAATTTATCAGCTACTTCTTGTAACAGAACAATTTATGTCTTTTTTCAGAGGAAGTCTTCGGTTCCTACTCCGCTCTGTGGTGGTCTCCAAACAGTACTTTTTTAGCATATGCCCAATTTAACGACACAGAAGTCCCACTTATTAAATACTCCTTCTACTCTGATGAGTCGTTGCAGTACCCGAAGACGGTGCAGATTCCATATCCAAAGGTCTGTGCTCCCGTTCGTTCAGTGGTTCTGTGATTTGATGGGAAGAGAATGGTTGCATTTAATCCCTTCCTGCTAATGAAAATATTGTCAGTCTCTCTTCAACAGCTTGCTGTGATTACTCTTGCTGTAGTCAACAGCATCTGGCAATTTTAAAGTATTTTTATTATCCCAGGAAAGAGTGTGATTTAAGGTTTTGTAATTTCTCCAAAAACTTTGAGAAATGACAAGCAGAAAAAGATGGTGAAAATGCTTTTGAGAGAGGTAGGGGGATGAAAATGTTTGAATGAAGGAAAAGAGAGGCTGTAATTGAATCAGAAGCTCATCTCATTTGTGGAAGTTGGAATGTGCCCGAGATGAAGTTGAAAAGCTTGGTTATATATCAGATTGTATTACTAATTAACGGGCTGCAGTACATGACTAGTTTTAGTGATTCTATTATAGATTTGGCACTAATGTAAGTTTTGCACATCCTACATTTGTAATAATAGTGTCACATCTCGATTTTCAAGGCTCTTCTCCACCATCCAGCATGCCTGTTTATTAAAATTGAGAGCTTGGTTAAACAGTACAAATCAGGGAAAGGCGAGGCTAGAAGGGAGCCAGGGATTCTTCATTAGTATTATCATAATAATGGTCACAGTGTCATCTATCAGAAAATCTAATAAAGTGATTTTGCTGTAAGCAATTTGGAAAAAGAGATTTTTATTTTTACCAACTCACTTAATTTGCTTTATGAAAAGCTGCCATTTTAGGAAGGGAGAGGAAGTTAAAAGGAAAAAAGATCCGAGACTAAATATGGAGATGTGTTTTCAGTGGAATGTTATTTTTTGATGAGCAAAACTGGCAAAAAAGAAAAAAAAAACACCATAAAATGCTCTCACTATAAAAAATCATATTATTTCTAACTAATCTGTCAATAGGATATCTGTGTGTGTATGTGTATATTTAAAAAGACTTTCTAAGCTTTGTCATAATATTGACTATAAGACTAACATGATGAACCTGGATGTGGAGTAGAAATGGTGGCTGCCTAATTAGCATCATTGGCTCAGGTACTAATTTTACTTGGTGGACTGTGTCTTTGGCAGAACACAAGGTGCTCTTCATAGAGACCACCAAAGACATTTTGTCCTAGGGAGTCATGGTATATTTGCGAATGATTGAATTGATTTTAAGAGATTTATTCTTGCTTACATGGTGTACATAACTGATGAGTGTATAAAAGTTCATTATTTAAATGGCAGTGCTTTGGACCTTCAAGTTTTACACATACACACACACACAAGTACATAATATGTTTCTGCCTGAATATGAAAAGGTTCCATCTCCTGACTCTCCCTTATGTTCATTTTATTCACATTAAATTGCTTTAAAGTGTCATTTGTTATAATTTTAGGGCCATAAAGCCCAGCCATTTTTGTGTAGTTTTAAGTTCTGTAATGACTGTATGCATGTGTGTGTGTGTGTGTGTAAATATGTGTGTGTGTGTGTGTGTGTGTATATATATATATATATATAGTATATATATATACCAATTCCATGATTATTCCTAGGCAGGAGCCGTGAATCCAACTGTAAAGTTCTTTGTTGTGAATATCGACTCTCTCAACTCCACCACCAGTGCCATTTCCATGGAAATTACTGCTCCTGCTTCTGTGTCAACAGGGTAAGGCTCTTTGCTTCCACACTTGGGCTGGGGACAGTTCCACACTTCCTAGGAACATGTTTCAAACATGAATGGCAGACTCAGTCGCAGCATCCCTTTGTGTCAGCCAGACTGGCACTCATTCATTCTTCCACTGAGGACTCCTTGTTGAATCCCTCCTCCATGCCTTCAGGCTAGGCCCAGTTCTAGTGGTAGACATGCACAGTGAACAGGGCAGTCAGAGTAATAGGTGTTGTGCAGCCCACACTCAAATTAGAAGAGGCAGACAATAACCAGATAAACAAATAACTATAAAATGCCAGGTGGTGATCAATGCTGTGAGGAAAACCAAGGCAGGGCAAAGGCAATGTGCTGGGTGAGAGGAGGTTTAGGAAGATCCCTTTGATAAGGTGAACTGTGAGCAGTGATTGAAGAAAGGGAGGGATTGGTCCACATGGATACCTGGGGATGCAGCATTGGGCAGAGGGAAAAGCACAAAGGCCCCTGGGGCAACACAGTGGGGGGCCTCTGAGGAAGTGCAGGGAAGCCAGTGACTGGAGCCTCCTGACTGAGCAGAGTGTGGTAAGAGATAAGGATCTCACAGAACAGTAGGCCATGGGCAAGACCTGAAGCAGTTCAGAGAAACTGGATTCAATTTATGAACCCCCATGACCATATTGTGTGCCCCACAATGTCATTGCTTCGGTGACCCTGGAACTTTGAAATATTGCCATTAAGCATCTTCAGACACATTTATTTTCCTGTAAAGAAACAATGCTGGGTGCAATTTGTGGCTACCTCGTAAGTTTTTATTTATTCCCATTTTCATTATGTATATTGGCTTTGTGATTGTTTTTAAATAGGAGCTAGGATATATTGAGTGCTCACTGTGGGCCAGATGTAGGACTTTATCACATGCCAGATGTAGGACTTTATCTCTCTTTCCAACTATTATTACTGTATGCCTCTTTTACAGATAAGAAAGTGAAGCCCAGAGGTTAAAAAAAAAAAAAAAAATGGCCACGTAGCACTCTGTATTCAAACCTGTTTTTCTGGAGAAATTACATACAACTCCTCCCCCGACCCCAGTGAATACAGATAGTGCCCTCAGATTCCTGAAGGCATTATCAGAGCAATAGGGAAGCATCTGATTTCTCTGGGGTTACGTTAACTATCAGACATGCTACGATTGTGCTCTCTGATTAGTATTCTTTAGCTTGGATAAAAATATCTGTATACACTTATTTATTCCAAGAGGGGACTCGATTGCCAGTAAATTAAAAAAAAAAATCCCTGACTTTGTTCAAAGGTGTAAAATTTTACTCAACAGTTCTAAAATTGACTGGTTCCATCCAGGGACCTCTTCAACACTGATTGAAGACTACTATTTACAATCCCAAGCATGTGCAGGGAAAGTCTGTGTCCTGCTAGCTCTTATAATCAGGGACAGATATAAAACATTCAGATAAATTTCTGCAAGAGTGAGGTGACATAACATAGGCTGGAGGCATTCCAAGGAAGGGAGACAGGTTTTCCATGACCCCCCCGGGTTCAAGGAAAGCATCCTGAAGAATGCACAGATGGAGCAGTTATGATTCCAGCAGGGCACAGAGAAGAGGAAGGGCACCAGGGTGGAACTAACAGGGCGTGGGAATCATGGGCTCTCTGGGGAAAGCCCAGCAGTGCCTGGTATGACCTCTTGATCTACAACCAAAGTCTGTCTGCAGAGAGGATAGATAAGCCATGGGCTCCTGCTAAGAAAAATATTCCATCTGGAAGGAAGTGTAGATCTCACCAGTTTATAAACTTTTATTTAAGGACTCGGAAAGCTTTGCTCCCGTGAGATATTATTAGAAATGCACAAAAAAATAAATAAATAAAAATGGACAATTGCCACTTGTGCTGGTGAGGCTAACCTTGCCCCCCTCTCCTCCTCTGGGAGTCCCAAGAGATGAGGTCAGTAGGACTTGGAGGAGTCCCAAAAGATGAGGTCGGTAGAACCTGGAGGAGTCCCAGAACACAGTCAACTCCACTGTGAGAGAGCTGAGGCTCAGACAGGCAAAGTCATTGGCTCAACTCTCACAACAAGTTATTGTGGGAAATGGGAATAGGACAGAGGTCTGTGCTTCCCAGGATCAAATAACTAAATAGTGGAGTTAAAATATATTGAGTGCTTGTGGGCCAGACTAAGCTCCGTGTTCTGCCCTTACTCTCTCATTTATTCCCTGTGAACAGCCTAAGGGGTCATCTTACAGCCATCTCATAGATGATCCCACTTAAAAATCACTTTCCAAAGCACAGTTTGTGAAGTGCTGAGCTCAGGAAACTTATCCAACTTTAAGGACTTATTTATTGCCCTCAATGAATTAATCATTAATTCTTTCTGCTTTGTAGTTCTTTAAGCCTGGGGCTGTCTTGTTCACTGTGAATGTTTTACGTGCAGGACCCAGGGAATCCATGAATCCATGTAGGTTATGCCACCTAACAAACTGCCTAGCCCTCTCAGCTGTGTTACCCCCTCATTCACTAGTTCCAGGAATGGGTGGCTTTGCTAGGACCAGCATTGTCCTTTCTTCCTCTATCCATGTTTTCCTCATTCAGTTTCCTGTTATCCGTGTCCCTTTGTCAAAAGAGCTTCCAGCAAGTGAACCCCTGTAGGAGGATGAGACTGATTGTGGTTTTGATAGAAACTAGCAGAAGTAGGTAGAAATGGATGGATGTGTTACTTCTGTGATAACAAGTGAGAAGGGCATCAGGTCACTTTTCCAAGAACACTGGCAAGCCTCTCTGCTACCCTTATTGGTTTAGTGCTAAGGTTGATTAGTTAAGCTGCTAATGTGTACTGGGAGTTTTTAGAACTCAAAATATGAGAGGAAAAAGCATATAATGAAAAATTATAAAACTCCTGTTTTATTTAGAGCAATACTTACATTGCCAACTAACGTAAGACAAGTTCAACAGGGTAGGAACCAATTTTAAGATTTCCAGTGCCTAGCAGTGTGCCTGGGACAAAGCTAGTACCCATTTGATATGTGTAGAATAAATTATTAGATGTGTGGATGGATGGATAAGGTGGGTTTTCCTGGTGACTTTGTTTGTAGAGCTTATGAGAATTCCTAAGCTCCAAAGACAGCCTTCAAAGTGACTTTGCCTAGCAATCCCTCTTTTCTGTCTCCCCCCAAACATCTGTAAATTCTTTGACTTGAGAAGGGTGTGTTTTACTGAGGCAACCCCACCCAACATCTGCCAATGGCTCTGGAGGCCCATCTAACCGGGATAATGACATACCCTACCAGTGTTCTCTCTGCGCCTGGGGGACACAGTAGATAAAGACTTGCTCTCTGGAATAGTGGATGACCTTTGGACTATAAGGTCATCAACTCTGAGATTGTCACTGGAGGAAAACTAGTTCCTGGAAAACTATAACACCTGCAGGAAAGGAGGCAGATTAGGGCTTGAAGGCTACCAAGGCTGCATCCCTAATATCTGCTGTGTTCCACTAGCCCCACCCATTTCTCTTCTCAGTGATTTGTCAGCAGACCCAAGAGGGTTGGCATCCTTATCAGAGCAGAGGGTGGCATGGAGCCTGAGGCCAGCACTGGCAGTACGCCTGCTTCCTCTGGTGATTCACTGAATTAATCACTCCACGATTTAAAGTTGCTCTTAGTAGCAATTTTCCCTCCAATATCCTTTCCAGTTAGTAATGCATACCTTATTTTAAGTAGCCTTCATGTTTCCTAAAAGAAACATTTACACAAATTAGGGGCATGAATATCACCTAAGAGACTTTATTAAATGCCAACACTTTGCAAGGCTTTGTGCTAGGACAGTCACTCTACAAGGAGAGTCCCTGTAAGTGTGATATTCAAAATCAAGTCCCTCTCCGTGAATGCAAATGTGATTTGCTTTATCCAATTCAGTCTACACCCAACTTTCTAGTAAAAATAAATAAATAAATTTCATTGAGTGAGGAATGTTATGCTGAAAAGGAACAATGAGGTCAAGCTAACCAGCAGTTTCCCAGAGTGTCAGGCAGAGCCTGTGCCTTGGGAGTGAGCGTGAACAGGAAAGCCAAAGCCAGCCCAGCCACTTGATCTGAAAACTGACTCCAACACTCTGCAGTTGGGTGATCTTGGGCAAGTTATTTAACCTCTCTGCACTTCTATTTCCTCATCTGCAAAACATGAACTACAAGGACACAGGTGGTCATGGGTTTTTGTCAACCACTTAGAACATTTTCTGGCTCAGAGTAGATACCACATGGGTGTGAACTCTTATTGTTATGTCCAGAAATTACTCTGTTGCATTAGCATTTAAATCAACCATATTCCCCTCGGACAGATCCAGCTCCAGAAGTTTGAAGAGCTGTGGAGTCACTGTGTCTAACTCTGGTAAACAGTCCAGGCTCTGAGGAAGCCGCACCTGCAGCCCCTCTTCCTCCCTCCCCCAACCACTATAGAGAGAAAATATGCTCAATATTTGCCTCTTTCTCTTTGCAGAATAAAACCAGCACGTAGCATGTAAAGCGTAGTTGAGAGTCTGCTTGTTGAATGTTTCTGGTGTGAAGTGGAGTCTTAACCCTTTCAGTAAAAAGTTCAGTTGAGCCATTGGTTTATATCTTTTTCATGACCCTGATATCTCAGCCTGGCATGATCTTGGCTCAGGGCTGCAATTGAAGAGAAGTGTGTTTAGAAGAAAAGTCAAAACTGACTGTTTGTTCCACTGATGAACTGCCTTTGCTGAGCACTCACAGGGTACAGAGTACACCGTGGGCCCGTGGAGAGTGGCAAAGGTAGTAGAGGATCCAGGGTCATTAATCTTTATCTAGAAATGGGCAGGAAAGATGGTTAATGCACGTGAGTTTCCTGGCTGACTTCCCAAATTCCACTACTCAATGTTTTCAAATAGGAATGGTTGTTTTACAGTGCTTATTTCTAAACTGAGGTATAATTTATGGCTTTTAGTAGATAAAGCCACTTAGTACCAGTGACTCACTGACCATGGAAAAGTGTTCCCTTGCCCCCCCCCCCACCCACCCCACCTTCCTTTTCTTCCACCAGAACCCTTTGAAAGGGGAAAAGTGTTTCTGGATCCCAGTTTCCTAATCTATGCCCATGGAATCCTACAGAATTTTGTATATGGTAATAGAAAGCCTTTTTTTTTTTTTTCTTCAGAGTGAGAGGTATATGATTTTAATGATTATATGAAAGGTTTTTGAACAATTGTGTAGAATTGGGGTTAGCCCACTAGGGTCCATGGGCTAAATCCCATCTGCCACTTGCTTTGTATCATCCATCCACAAGATTATTATTATGTTTTTTAATGGTTAGGAAGAAAACTCAAAGCAAAAATATCTATTTCATGATGTGAAAAGTATAGAATAGTTACATTTCATCTTTTTTTGGAAGCATAGTCACTCTCATTTGTTTTAAGTATTGTCTGGGCTTCCATGCTACAAAGACAGAGTTCAGTGGCCATGACAGAGAACATAATGATTAATACACTTACTATCTAGCCCTCAGCTAAAATTTCCTTACCCCTGGTCTAGAAAGTTAATTTCAATAATCTTCATTTTCTGTCTTCTTTTTCATTTTTCCATTTTTCTTTGCAAGGATTTATCACCTCCTGGATAAGATTTATTTGCCTTCCCATCCTCTCTTTGATGCCTCTATGTTGTGAACACAGATGAGTTAGATTTAGACGAGGCACCCTTACTCCCAGGCATGCAAAGAGGCACTCTCTGGTTCTACAGCCTGGCAATTTGTGATAAGCTCTGTGAGGCTGACATTTGGTATGGCAACAGGGGTTTCCAAGAAAACATCGTTGACCAGGGACACTTAAGCTGAGACCTGAAGAAATAGGATGTGACAGTCATTTCAGACAAATGGGAAGAGGAAGAAGGCTGCAGAGCCCCTTAACAAGCAAGAAGAGGGCTGAAAGGGGAAGGAGTTGCTATGTGTGGAATGTGACCCTCTGCTGCATGAAGGGCTTTGGTCTTTCAGTACCTGCAACCTGCAGAGAGAGAGGATGCAGGCACAGTGACACCAGGAGCATTAACCCATGGAGTGTCCTAGAGAATCTGGGAGGGGCCTAAAGTGCTTTATCCTAAGGCCCCCAGTGCTCATATTTGTTGTGTGATTCAGTGTCTGTGAAGGGCGTGGAGACAGGAACCCATCTCTGTGAGTTCTGAGGAAGGACAGAGCTATTTAGAACACAACTCAGGAGAGGTGGGTTTTTTGTTTTTTTGTTTTTTACCCCTAGAGGGCTGCATTCCACAAGAATATAGTCTGTTTGGAAAGCCAGCTGTCCAGAAGAGAGGACAGGCACCACTGGGTGGGGTTAGAGCAAGCAGAGCATTTTAGAAAGTTTGGAGTGGACCAGGCGCTAGAGAGGAGTGATTTGTGAATAGTCATCCAAAATCATACTGGAGGAGGGGCAAAAAGGGAAAATTAAAGAAACTATCCAGAGCACATAACGTTAGGGAGTCTAGCAGCACAGTAAATTATGAATTCCACGCATTTCACTATAAATCAGAGAGGGGTTCCAAAACTGTTTGCAGGTATGTGTTGGGGAGGATGCATTGCTAGAGCTATCTCTATTTGTATAAATTTAAGTTGAAATATTGCAGGGCTTCTTAATTTCTTCACAAGGTTCATGTTTTGACTCTTGAAAAAGGCTTTTATTTGTTGTCATTTTGGGGGTTTTAGTACTTTTTTTTAAGGAAATAATTCTTAGATTTTCAAAGTTCATGGAAGTGTGAGTCAATTTTTTTTTCTCCATTTGAAAATGAAGTTGAGAAAAGGGTCAGCTGCAGTTTCACACTAATAGGAAGAATTTTCTGGAGATGCACGTCAAATTACCAGAAAATACTCACATCTCAGCCAGTGTATTGTTCCCTCAAGACAACAGAGAGGAGAGGAGAGAGATCACCCTCGACTCCCTGGTACCACCAGGGCCACGTTTAAGACTCAGTTAATCCTGAGCATATGGTTCTAGTCGAGTATGTTAAACCACTGTGGGATTTTGCTACAACTTTTCTTGTGGGATATATTTTAATTTCCATTCAAAATTAAATTGCACTTTAAGCTTAAGGAAAGGTAAAACATGATGGTATTGAATGGTATTCTTACCCACTAAAAGTTCTAATTCCCATTAGGATTGATTTATTTTTACTGAGTAAAATGTTTGTATCAAGGTCTGGAACAAATTCATTCTGTGTTATGTTTCTCCCACCACCACCACCCCAACCCTCCTTCCTTCCTTCCTTCCTTCCTTCCTTCCTTCCTTCCTTCCTTCCAGGGATCACTACTTGTGTGATGTCACATGGGCTACACAAGAAAGAATTTCCCTGCAGTGGCTCAGGAGGATTCAGAACTATTCTGTCATGGATATTTGTGACTATGATAAGAACAACCTTAGATGGAATTGCATATTGGTAAGATTGGGTCAGGATACTCTGCTTGTCATCAGTGTAGACTTTAAACTCGAGTAATGAATGGGAATCAGGAAATGAAGTTTGATTTTCTATTCTCTCTGACTCTGTGTTCAACCCTGAGGCAGTGATCAGTTTGATGATTAGATCACCTGATATTCATTAGGGCTTCTGTTTCACCTTCCCTCTCTACCCATACTGTTCAGTTTGGGTTTGATCTCTTGGGAAAGGGAAAGGAGGTGACTGGAATGCAGAAGGTAAAATCTCATGTCAGTATTCAAAAATGCAAAGAGGACTAGGGGCTGCAATTGCAACAAAGTGCATTGGAACAGAGAAATATAGGATATTGAGAATGACTGGCTGGATATGTAAGAAAAAGAAATATTGAGGCAGGAAATCCATTACCATAAGCAGGAAACAGCTTTAGAACTTAAATAAATAACTACCAGCCTGACAGGATGGCAACACTGAGGCAGACTTAGGGTTGATTGACCTTGAAGTCCCGGGTTTCAGGGGGAGTCCCAGCTTAGGAGACCGTGAGCAGAAGACCATGAGTCAAAGGGAACCATAAAGCCCCTTTGGAGCCAGCAGCCTCAAGAAGGGTAGAACCCAGACAAGATTTGCTAGCATATAACCAGGCCTCTGCAAGCCTCCCTGTCTGGTCATGGGCCTGTGCCTATGCACCTTCCTGCCTGCTCCCCTTCCTGGCTGAGCACAGGAAGATTCTCACCTCAGAGAGCTTGAGCACCCCATGTCTTGACTCACTTTATTCATTTATTTATGCAAGAAACATTGAGTGCTCTCAAATGTATAATGTTCCAAGCTCTGTGCTAAGCCATGCATATTTTTAAAAATGATTTAGACAGCATTCTTGTCCCTAAAATGTTTCTGTTCTGGTAGGGAATTCCATTACAAAAATAAATCATAAGGTAAACCGTTTATTGAGCACTTATGTCATGCCAGGCACTGTGGAGACTGAGGCTCAGGAAATTTAAGGAGCTTGCTCAGGTCACAGGACACAGCTGAAACTCAAACAGCAAAATCCAAGCTCTTTGCTTCCTGCTCATTAGATCCCTGTAATGTTAGAATATTGTGCCATAAAAGCATCTAATCAAGGTATAACCCACCTGCCCCCAGTAGAGACATCCCTCAGGCAGGCAGGGTGGGACAAGTGCATTGGAACAGAGAAATATAGGATATTGAGAATGACTGGCTGGATATGTAAGAAAAAGAAATATTGAGTCTGGAATAAGATGCCATATATGAGTAGATAAGGGCAAAAGGCTTATCTATGCAGAGGGCTGTGCTAAGTATCTAGTGTGAATAAGTTGGGGCATAAGGGACTGTGGTATTTATGACCAGGGGCGGGGGACAGAAACAGGGGCGGACATTGAGGATAGAGATACACACGCTCAGACTCAGGTACGATTCTGAGTTTGGACTTACTTGGTAAGAAACAGGGACAGTGTAAGGTAATAAATCAGAGAGTGTCATAAAGATAATATCTGTTGCCAAATGCGGTCAGCTGGAGGTTTAGCAGGGTGGATAGTAGGCCCGAGGGAGAAAAGATAAGCAATGTCCAGAAGATCATGTCAGTGGACCAAGGAAAACCTGCCAAAGACATGAACAAAGGCAGTAATGGTGGAGAAGGTCAGAGAAGTCAAAGAAAGGGGCTGAGGAGGTTGACTGTGAGCAGTGTAGTAATCTAGAAGTCCTCCCAGGTGTCTGGCATGGGTGGGTAGAAGGATGGAGGAACATGAACAGGCTGGTAGAGATGGAGAATAGAGAAGGAAATTACCTTTGGTTCTGTACGTGTTGAACTTCACACATCAGGAGGGCAGTGTAGGGGGTAGAGCTAGGACAGAGCTCTAGGCAAGAGAGGGAAATGATCTAATGTAATTACAAGAAAAATACTAACATAAAGGAAAATAGGTGAATGGAGATAGTTTTCAATTATTTTATTAAGTGTAATTTTGTTATATTACCACAGATTATGGCTAAAGAATAGATGACATCATCTCACTCCTCTCTGAAATGCTGTCCTTGTGTTTTTTCCCCTTCCTAGGCACAGCAACACACAGAAACAAGTTCTACAGGCTGGGTTGGAAGAGTAAGTACTATGAGTTACAGGATTTTATGTGCTAAGGGCCAGCTATGCAGAGCTATTTAATGGGTAGGCATTGTACATTGGGGACCTATGTTATTTGCTATTAATAGAGATGTCAGTTGACCTGTTTCTTAAAATACTGGAGATGGTCCCTACAGAGCTATCTCTTTATGAAGGATATAGAGCATACTGAGTTGGAAAAAGTAAGGGGACAAGTGAAAAACCCAGAGCAGAGCAGGCAAAACAAAACACATACTCCAGGCAAATTGTAGCTCCCAGTCAGTTAAAAAGCAACCATTGCTGAAAGGCAGCCAAGATGCCGAATATGCTTGTTGACCTCATATTTGAAGTTATGTGCTTTAAAGGCAGAAAACACAGTTTCCATCCCAGCCTGGACAAATGCCTAAGGAGATGTGACTACAACTAGCAGAAACTCAGCACCAACCACACAACGCCCGCTACGCACCTCTCTTTGGAAGAAATTGTGCTCATGTGAGTTCACACTTTATTAGGCACCCAGATGCAGAGCTTTATCCAGGAAAGCATGGTGACCCTCGGAGACTTCTCATGCTTCCCAGTCCTGCTGCATTATATGCACATTGCTCAGAATTACCAGCCACATATTGCTCGAAACCATGGAATGGAACGTGTACATGAAGGAGCTCTAGCCATCGAGACACCCCACGTGAAAGATGAAGACTGACTCGCACCTAATTTTTGTGACCACTTCTATAAATCCTCCTTGGAGAGGGAAACAAAGCAACACAAAAATGGAAAGATTTCACAACTCTTGGGTCATAGAGGAGAGGGCCCAGTTCGGGAAGATGAATCCTTCCGGGGGGCTCAGAGCTCTGAAGCATTCACATGTCCTTTTTCTTCAGGCATTGATTGGGCAGAGGGGAGACGTTTGCCAACATGAAAAGTGGTTTCCTCCATGGCAAGAGACACGCTACACTTCCTCACGACTCTTTGAAAAAAATATGTTTTTTCCTCTCTGTATTTAACCAGACAGATGCCACTTTTCACACATTCCTACTAGGCACAACTCCATCCAGGGGAAACAGGGAAATGTATTAAAAAGATAAGGCTGTGAACACAGGTCTAGAGAGGGGAATGTGTTTCAGAGCTCTGTAATGAGAACACCAAGTGTACTGCACGCCTCAGCTTGCTCCATAAATGAATTCACTTGAATCACTAAATAGAAGAGGGAAGCGTGTTTCTTCCTTCCCAAAATGGGAGCTGATGAGAGAGGAAACATCGAGGGCGAAGTGAACCAACAATTTTAAAAGACCATCTCCTACCTGCTCTCAAATGCAGCTAGGAAACAGAAATCGTAAAACAACGTACTCCTTTCGGGCTTGGAAAGACACTCTTCTACTTAGGCTACATTATATTCTGAGCACTATCTTTAATTGAACAGTAAAAAAAAAAAAAAAAAAAATGAAGATTTTATTCTATATTTCTATGCAACCTTTTTTGGGTAAATTGTTGATCATACCTCACAAAATGAAAAGGCTTATAATAAAAAGAACTCTATGAATGCTTCCACATGAAGTATACAACAGGCATTCCTATGGTATCTCGTCTAGAAATGGTTAAGCCTGGATTTCAAAAAGAAATATGTGTAAAAAGAGGAACAAAAAATTCCCCCAAACTACAAAACCCCTCCAACCTGAAGCAGGCAAAGAATAATATGTCAGTTTTAGGAAAGCACCTTTGTGACACTGAGGAAAGTTACATCTTGAACAAAGGTGGATGCTGGGAACACACATCCATGGAAATCACTGTCCTTTACAGAGAGAGGATACCCTAAAATAACAGGAGCTATTTATATTTATTGAATGTCCTGTGCAAATGTCTTTATATGCATTCTCTTATTTACTCCTCACAAAAAAAAGTACTTAGGGGTTTGGTCTTTTCATCCATATTTTATAAAAGAGACCTTCTAGCTGCATTTGGGTTGTAAATGAAGCATGGGATTTTGAGCATAGGTTAAGAAAGGACTTTGTGAGACTAAAGTTGGTACTCAAATAAGACTTCTGCAAAGTAGATATATATGTGGTGCTTTAATGTTTAATTGCTCTCAATTATTTTCTAGTTTAGGCCTTCAGAACCTCATTTTACCTCTGATGGCAATAGCTTCTACAAGATCATCAGCAATGGAGAGGGTTACAAACACATTTGCCATTACCAAATAAACAAGGAAGTGAGTATTCTTGTGTAATTTATTTCAAGTTGACCACCTTGTTTTGAAAACTAATTTGAAGAAGAAATCATTTGGTAAAGTCAATTAATGTGGACAAATAGTCCAATTTCAATTCTTTTGTATTAGAGTGAGGTGGAATGGGACGTGGACACCCCAAAAGAAATCTCATTCCTATTTTAATTCCTGACATAAATGATTTAATCCTCTACTTACCTGTGATCAGAGAGAGAAAGAGTCTAATAAATCTCTTATTTAAAAAACCCCATCAGGCCTGCACATTTATTACAAAAGGAGCCTGGGAAGTCATTGGGATAGAAGCTCTTACCAACGATTATCTGTAAGTATGCTAATAATTGATAGGATATAAATCCATTTATCACAATCTAGCCCTCTTTGCACAGAAGTAGGGGAAAAAATCTCTGAAAAAATACAGAGTAGTCTATCTGGAATGTGTTCAATACTTTTTTCTTTTTAACATACGGAAGCCTTAATGATTTTCACATATGCGCAGCAGATTTGATGCCATGCCACCAAGCAGCTCTACCTCTTGCTCTTACCTGCTTTACATCTCAAGAGCTGCAGCCTCTTGCTGGATCGTCCCTGTGCACTAGCACTCGGAGTTCTGTGAGCCTTCAGCTGGCACTGAATGTTTGGAAGGCTTGGAAAGGCAGTGTTATCTGCCCATGCCTCAGCCTTTCTCTTTGGTTCATGGAGAACTTTGCTGACGCTATCCACTACCCTGTGAGCTGGTGGCAGAGGGAATGTTATTCTCCATTAGAATCTTAGGCACTTGTATGGTTCTTTATTGGCCTCATTAACGGAGGAATTTTGCCACTGCCTGAAGTAGTTTCTAAAGCCCCTTTCCAGAAATGGTTATGCCACTCTCTGGAAAGATGGGGCTCCTGACATCTAGAAGTTGATGGCATAAGACAGAAAATATGGAAAACAGGACTGAAAACAGGGTTTCAATTTCAGGCTGCTTGTCCAGTCGTATTTTTTCCTAAAAAAAAAAAAAAAAAAAAAAGCTTATTTTGAGCCTTCACTTGTCATTTGACTTAAAGAAGAAATCCCAGGATTAATTTTGCTCTGTTAGGAAAAACATGTCCTTTGACAGAGAGGAGGGCTTCTAGGTGGGGGGCAAAGATGTGACGATGGCTTGTGAGCACTCTTGGGCCTGCTGCTTGACCTCAGGGGACGCTTCTGATATTTTTAAAAAGCAGAATTGATATGTATTTCATTTGTTTTTTTCCAGATACTACATTAGTAATGAATACAAAGGCATGCCAGGAGGAAGAAATCTCTATAAGTAAGAGCTCTGTCAAGTTATGGACTTCAATCATGTTTTGCCTATGAACAATTTGTAGACTCCCTTTAAAAATTTTTTTGTCTTGTCCTAATATTAAATTAGAATTGCTGCCAACTATTTTTATTCTCTCATAAATCAACCTGCGTGTCACTAAAGAGAATGAGTTTATTAGCTGTTTTGTGACATTTCCAAACAATGGGAGATTTGAGGTTATTACTAACTCATATAATTCACATTAAAAAAAAAAAAGAAATTGGAGGATGGTTTTGGTGTTCTGAATACTCTAAATCTAGAGTGTGACATTATTCAATTTTTTTTCCTTTCCTTGGTCCTTTCATTGAGCATTTACTTTCCACTGTTGGTTTTACAGAATCCAACTTAATGACTACACAAAAGTGACATGCCTTAGTTGTGAGCTGAATCAAGAAAGGTGTCAGTACTATTCTGTGTCATTTAGTAAAATGGCAAAATATTATCAGCTGAGATGTTCAGGTAAGTTGACGCCCACTGAAAGGTCGGGCAGAGGCTGCAGGGACTCGTGGTCCTCAGGAGTAGCTCTCTCCACTCCCTCAGCTAATGTGACCCCTGTCTCAGGGCTTCCCTTTACCACCCTCCTGGTCCCTTCTTCCCATGCCCAAGATATTCCTTCCAATGTCCAGTTTGTAAATCATTGTTTCTTCTCTGCTCAGTTCTCTCCTTTTGAACCCCGGGGGGCTGTTGTAAACACCTCAGTCCCTTTTTATCCACTCACATTTAAGTGGTGAGTTTAAAACCACTTTTACTTTCCCTTTGGAGACTTACTTCCTATTTATTCCTTCTTCCTTCTTATATATCTTCTATATATGTCTTCTCTACAGATTGTGCATTTTCAAATATTTATTTTATGAACTCACCCCTTTAAATGAGAAGCCATGACTAGTGCCTGTCACTCAATGTGCTCATAGCTTTATCTTCTGTTGCTATTGTTATTATTATTTATTTATTTATTTTACAAATGAAGAAACTTGGGCAAGAAGAGACACAGCACCTAGTGTAAGTTGCACAGCATCTATAGAGGATTCACACCCAGGCCTCTGCCTCCTGAGCCCTCTTTCTTTTTAAAATTAAAATTATTATTATTAGTATTAGTATTATTAGTATTATTATAGTTGTTAATGGACCCTTTCTTTCTTTCTTTCTTTCTTTCTTTATTTATTTATTTATATGTGGTGCTGAGAATCAAACCCAGTGCCTCACACATGCCAGGCAAGTGCTCTATCACTGAGCCACAACCCTGGCCCCTGAGCCCTCTTTCTAAAAAATTGAGTGAGGCTACCTCTTAAGTGAGAGTAGGAATGTGGATATTCTGAAAAGAATTGTCAAAATGGCAAAAAAGATGACTCTGAACAGTTTTCTGAATCTTTCTTCCCAAGTGTATTTTCTTTATTATTTATTTCTGTGGTTCTTCGCCATCGCTGTTTCTTGTCCCCCTTTCTTGGGTGTGTACTTTATACTAAGCACTGTGCTAAAAGCTGTATATTCATGATCTTGTTTCATCCTTAAGAAAATTCTGCAAAGTAGATATTATTATCTTCTTCCTTTTTTTTTGTAGTTAGGAAATTGAAGCATACATCTGTTGTCTATGTGACTTAGGAGGCACAGGGCAACTCAGCCAGTATTCAAACCCAGGTCTGGATAGTGTCTTCACTGTGGTTTCAATCAAGTATGAAAATTAATATTATCATCCAAATGCATCAGAATTAACTAGCTCACAAAATAGCTTTTCTATACATTACCTTCCACTCTGCAACTACCACAGTTGGGATAAATAGTGAAGATATGGGCTTGTGAGAAAAACACTTTTCCATGCCAGAAGGAAATCGCTTATCCAAGTCAGGCACTGCAGATGTGCTTCCTGGCTCCGGGACTCCTCAGGAGTGGGCATGCTGGGGGACCCACCCTCCTTCAGGTGCGGCTGGCTCCAGAGCTCGGCTAGCCTGCTGCCCAAAGAGTGCAGGGTCTGGAGCTGCTGAGATAAGCAAGGTTTCAGAGTGGATTCAGAGTGGGGAGGATGGCAGCTCCCATTTCAGCTCAGTGACAAGGAAATGCAGCATAGAGGTGGTAACGTACTCAAGCCCAGCAGGGCAGAGGTTCATTCCCACCTCATTCTACTGAGCCCTGTTCCTTTGCAGTAATACACCTTGTATCCAATTGCAGTTATTTTAAGGATCAACTACCACCATTTATTAAGTTTCTTATCCACTATGATATTTATTATGTCTTCTATCAAAGGTAAATGGTAATAAAAGAGAGATTTAAAAAGTTATGTATGGGGCTGGGGATGTGGCTCAGGTGGTAACGCGCTCGCCTGGCATGTGCGGAGCACTGGGTTCCATCCTCAGCACCACATAAAAATAAAAATAAAAATAAAAATGTTGTGTCCACCGAAAACTAAAAAATAAATATTAAAAAATTCTCTCTCTCTTTCTCTCTTAAAAAAAAAAAAAAAGTCATGTATGCCATTCTCATCTAAAACATATTTTTCCCTGATTGTGTTAACAGGCCCTGGTCTGCCTCTCTATACTCTGCATAGAAGTACAAATGATCAAGGTAATTTATCATACCTCACCCTTCATTTGCTTGTAGGAAAGTGCATGTGAAGAGGACTAACATGTCCTTAGCATTGTGTGTTTTCCCTTGGCTTTAAAGTATCTTCACAACAACCTGAGCAAAAGGTTTATGACCCAAAGTATGTACAGTTCAATCCGCGCATTTTGTGTTTGCTGAGTATTGCATTGCTCATTATTGCATAATCTAAATTCTTCACCTTGCAATGAATTTCTGTTGCTTCATTTATTTACTCAGTACTAAGAGTCCTGGAAGATAATTCAGCTTTGGATAAAATGCTGCAGGATGTCCAAATGCCTTCAAAGAAGCTGGACTTTATTATTTTGAATGAAACAAGTAAGTTAAATTTCTATTGGAATAATACTTTTCATGGAAACACCAGTAAATATGACTACTGTGATAATCTGAAAATATATCTTTTATATCATATAAATATAATTTAGAAGTTTATTTTTCCATAAAATGTTCTAACACAGATCTACTACTTTTGAATTTTTTCATCGTAAAAAAATAACAGCACCTTATATAAAATATATTTTGTCAAGAGGAAAGATGTTTGGAGAAAATGCACTACTACTAATTCAGTTTTATCCTGCTAGTAACTATTCTAAGGGTAGCTATACATTTAATTAATGTCATCCTAATATGTTTCTCCTTTAAACCAATAATTGGAAAATATCTGAGATGATTATAGTTTCAAATTGGGGCTCTCTATAAAGGGCTGAAATTCAGTCTCAAGAGAGAAATCTTTATTTTTTCTATACCTCCTCCCCTCTCATAGTTGTCATATGACTGGGCTTGGTCAACTAATCCTGGATCCCATTCACTGAGAACAGTAGGTTTCTTTGAGTAGGAAATTGTGTTTGTTGGTTAGTTTTCATTTCTCCACTAAGGGCTAACAACTTATAGGGAAGGGAAGAATCCATCTGGGTTCATTTAGCCTGGATGCTTTTTATAAATTTTGCATATAATAGGAAATATTCAACTCATTTCATTTTAAGGACAAGACAGGCCCTTGAGAGTGTAGGTACTTCTGAAGAATATCTTAGGGCAGGGGTGCTCAAATAAAACATGCTTGTGAGTCACCTGGGAGCTCGTTAACATTTACATTCTGGCCCGGCGAGTCAGGTTGACTGTCCAGGTTCTAGCATTTAGAGTAAGCTCCTAAGTGATGATGGTGTTTTCAAACCTCTAAGTCATAATCTTAGAGCTTCTCAATGCTGACAAGGCCTGGTGCAGAAGCGTTGAGTACTGGATGTGACATTCTATTCCAGTTGGTAAACAGTGGGGATACCTGAAGGGTTTAGGATCAGGGAAGCCACATGAAAGGGAAAACTGATAGGGATTGCAGGGTAGAGCTTTCAGACAAAAGAGGGTCTGATAGGAAAAGAGGGCTAAAGGGGGCATTCAAGAGAAGCGAGCAGGGAAGGTGGAGCTTTAAGATTAGAAAGATACCCTCCCCCCCCCAAAGAAAGGACCATCCCTCTGCACAAAGGTGGAACCTTTGTGTCTCAGCATCTTCTAATGAGTGAGTGCTGACTCACAGAACCTCAATCAAATAAAAACATCATGGGCAGCCAATAATTTGATATTTCATTGAAATTATATTATAAATTAACTTCAAATTTTGTTCTTATAAACATATTAAATTAGAAAACAAACATATTCAGTAAAATAAGAATTGAAGATTAATCTACTTGTATATTTTATTCCTAAATCTTTCTTTTGTCCTTAACCAAAATAAAATCAACCAAAATCAAAGCAATAAGACAAAAAGGAAAATAAATGTAGGAAAGAGCTCTAGAGATCAGGAATTTTTCATTTTTGGCCCACAATTTAAATCTCCCAAAGCTATAAATAGTCATTAAAATCTGGAAAAACGCTTAATCTTTTAGATTTGTTAGAAAAACTCATCTTTCATTTGAAAGCAAAGGAAACCAATTCATTATTTAAGGACAAATCTTATCAAACTGACATTAAATCAAGCACAGGGAATCAAACAGATCCGTGGGAGATCATACAGAATGTACGCAACAGTTTGCTCCACATAAGCCCGATTTCATTCTGTGAAATACGGAGCTGAAAATGGGAACGCAGCTCTGCGGTCTGGGATGGCAATAGGAATTATAAAAATGTTATTAAATCAGAATTTTAAAATAGAGTTGGGGCCAACTACAAATCCTAAACAGCTTCAAGGAAATTCAAGAAGAGGAAAACATTTTGGAGGAAAACTTAGAACATAAGCCATAAACAAACTAGATAAGTAGATCAGATGCCAAAGAACAGAATCATAAAAACAAAACATTAGAAATTCTAAGATGCACTTTTATTTTACAAGGCACCAATGTATTCGATAGATACTTTAGAGACAACTTTATTGTCTTAATATTAACGAGTATTTTAACCTGACAGTGTTTTTATATCTTAAAAACATGCTGAATCCAAGCAGCTCGTTTTCTTTTTTCTATTCTAATTTAGCAAATTGTTAGACTCTAGACATGACATCACTGACAGAGATAAGGAAAGAAATCTTGCACTAATAATTGTTCTTATCTCACTAATTGATTTTTTTTTTCTTTTTAGAATTTTGGTATCAGATGATCTTGCCTCCTCATTTTGATAAATCCAAGAAATACCCTCTGCTATTAGAAGTGTAAGTATTCAAGAGGAGAGAGCAATTTAGTCTTAAATGTCACTTTTTTTTCCCTTTGCCCAGTACAGATTACTGAAACATAGAGCCAAATGCAATCTTTCTTTCTCCCCAAATCACTGATTACTGTTTTCACCTTCATTTTGCATCCACAAACTCCAACCTTGTATTTTCTACTCTCTTCTTAATAGGCAAGATAGACACTTTTCTTCTATTATAATAGCATATTTTTTTTTTCTTATGATTTGCTTCCAAAAATCCAGGGGAGTTCCACAGGAATTCTCAAGTTCCCATGCTTGTCCTTAGCTCTATACATTTGAACAAGCAAGAGATGGTATTAACAGATGTCCCAGACTTACCCAAACAACTCTCATTGGTTGCCTTTGACTCTTTTAAGACTTGAGCTTTCTCTTTTAGTTCCTGAAATTTCACTGCCAGGCATTGTCTGTTCCTTTTTTTAATTTTTTATTTTGTAAAGAGGAGGAATAACGTAGCAGAGTGTTCATTATGATCCTAAAGTCTTCAAGTCTTAGAGAAAGTTCTGGAATCATGTTTGTGAGTTCTGAATATGACAATATTGTAAAATGTTTTTATTAACTGCTAGGTATACACTTTAAAAGTGCCCTGGTCTCACCCTTAATGCCACAGTCTTCCCATCATAGCATGTATTATTTCCTTTATAAAAAACAAAAGTGCTGGGGCCTGCTGTGAGCCAGGTGCTTTCTGTGACTTACTTTATTCATACAACAAACGGATGTGGTGAGTTCTGTTGGTCTATCATATGGAGGAGAAAATGAAACTCAAGGGAAAAAAAATTCTGTTGTCACTAGAAAAAAAAGCACAGATATTAATATCAGACATAGCTTTGTGTTTCTCTGTTCACAGTTTTATAAAACTGAACATAAAGCACATACACAAAAGGAAAGATGGGTATTTTAAATTTCTGATGTGCTATTTGACTTTCTTAAGCTTAATTTTGGTTTAATGCATTCAAATTCATCTGTGACATTGATTTATATTAGGCTATATTTACAATTCTGAAAAGCATCCTTTAAAATATAATAGTGATGTTTCTCTCTCTTCTTTGACATGCCTGTAAATAATTAAGAAAGGTTAAGAATAAAACAAAAAGGTCAAGTTAGCACCCATTTTTGGTCAGTTACTCTCCTCCTTATCTTTTTTAAGGTCTTTTTGTTGTTGTTTAATAATTTGGTCTAATCTCAGGGGTAGATAACTCTTCAAGTCTTAAAAGAGTCAAGGCAACCATTGGGAGTTTGGGTAAGAGGCAAACTCTTAATCTACCAAATTTAGCATCATTGACAGGACCAAGGCATTTCACATGTTACTAAAAATGGCTGGGTATGGTAGCATGTGCCTGTTATCCCAGCAGCTTGGGAGGCTGAGGCAGGAGGATTGCAAGTTCAAAGTCAGCCTCAGCAACTTAATGAGACTCTGTCTCAAAAAAAAAAAAATTAAAAATTAAAAAGGACTGGGGACCATGCGGTTATGACATGTAAAGGAGATGCAATGTTCTATAGGTACTGCCTCTTAATTAACAAACAGCAGCAAAAGTGTTCAATAGAGATTGTCCACCCAGCTGTGAGTGGGGTAGACTATAGTCTGTGAATGTTGCAAATATGAGGGAGTTAAACTTGTTACTAGAAAAAATGCCAAATAACATAACCTATTTTCCAATACAAGTTTGTATTTCTTTCTCCTTTGGACTTTTAGGTAATAGCATTTGTGCCTACCTTGATTCATTCCACAGTGATGTGCAAAACCCTAGAGTGAGAAACTCTGCTGGGTACATAGGGAATTCCAAAGCATAGGGTGTACAGAGTCCTCACGGAAGTTGCAACCTAGGAAATAAATAAATGCTTCAAGTATTTTAAGCTGAGATGGAAAAATATAGTCAAAGCTGCATTTATTGTCATCATTGTTAGGTTTTCATAACAAAATTTCCCTATTGCCACTATTAGAGAAATTATTGTGTAATACTTTAAAATTGTTGACTTCTGAAATCTGGGTTTGATAACAATCTTCAAAGATAAAACTAATGGCATCTTTGAAGGAAGCACACAGGCATTCCAGACATGTTGTCAAGTTTTAGAGGAACCATTCTGGATACACCAGTGGCTGGCATGATTTCAGGTTCACAATGGGGAAAGATACATGCATCTCCTCTACAGGGAAGACAAACACAAGCTTTTGATTTGATCTGGGGACTTTTGACTTTGAGACTCTTTATTGAATTTTGGGTCTTTTCACAGCTACGCAGGCCCCTGCAGCCAAAAAGCAGATGCTGTCTTCCGACTCAACTGGGCCACTTACCTTGCCAGTACAGAAAACATCATAGTAGCTAGCTTTGACGGCAGGGGAAGTGGTTACCAAGGAGATAAGATCATGCATGCAATCAACAGAAGACTGGGAACATTTGAAGTTGACGATCAAATTGAAGCAGCCAGGTGAGTGACTAGGAGATCAATTCAAAGGACTTCTGACTTCTTCCCCCTCGATTTATATTTTGAAGTTGTAAAGTGTAAAAATTTAAAATGTGCTGGGATAAATTTGTAGTCTTTTATCCTTGTGGTAAAGACATTATGCTTGGGAAAAGAACAAGGTATGTCATTATAGATTTATACGAAGGCAAAAAAAAAAAAATATTTCCTAAATATCTCTTTGTAAGTGATGCTAGAAAGGAGTTGGCATATGTGCTACTACCTTCTAAGAATGGAGATTTGAAATTCATCAAACACACTGAGGGATAAATGTACCTGAGCAAGCCCATCCCTTAAGAGTCAAGGATAAAGAGGAGGTCAGTGTGTTTTGACATTGTAGGGGGTCACAACTATGAAGTCCTTGGAGTATCTTCCAGAGTCTGGATGAAAGTGACTCTTCTGTTTTGAGATAAGTATAAAGCATACCCATCAGGGTCACAAATATGAAGGCTTCCTTAAGTAGGAATCACATCTCATTTTTGGCCTCTTATGGGGTTATGAATTGATGTGATCCAGCTTACGAGAGATTTTAACCATGAATGATGAGTACCCCATGATCTGCACGTGATGTGGGTAGCGATTTACCCACAGCTTTTGTCACTGAAGCTGCATAACTGTCCTAGGAGGTGGGAGTTCTTACCCAAATTTCAGGTGAAGAAATGGAGGCTCTTAGATTAGGTAACTTGTCAAGGTGAAAAGATTTGAACCCAGTTTTATTCCAACTGTTTTATTCAATTACATTCAACTAGTAAATGGGAAATATAATCTTTGAGTTTCTATAACCAACTGCGTGGATATCTGGGGAAGTCTGATAAGTGGTGGAATTTGAGATAATGTTGTGAAATCATGGATCAGGATATGCAGAAAGATCCTTGAATGATTAAAGGGATAGGGAAAAAATGCCTTTAAGAAAAGTAACAAAGAAAAAAAGAGAAAATGGTAAACAAATAACTAACTAAATAAAATACAATAAATATTTTCATGAGTGAGGCATTGACATTTTAAAAATAAATTTGTATCAATCCACATGTACTTTATATGTGAGAGGGCATATAAAGGGCATATAAAGGGCCTCTCAAATCTGACCTACAAAAACCCTAATATTGCAGAATTACAGAATTGAGTTTCCATAGTATGCAACTCAAGTTTGAAAAAAATGAGATGCAGTATACAATGGAACACTATTTCAGCAATTAATCACAACTAGAGTAACATAGATGAATCTCACAAATACACTGTTAAATGACAGCAAAGCCAGACACGAGTGTACATCCTGTATAATCCGATTTATGTGACGTCCAAAACCAGGTACAAGTTCACCAACAAAAGGGTAACATTTCTTTTTGTCCTTTTGGAAGGAGGGAAATGATCTGGAGGCTGTGGCCATGCACAGGCCATGATTTCAAGGGCATGGTCCCTTAGAAAGCTTTATCAAGCTGCACACTCATGATTCAGTGAACACATCTGCATGTCTGAGTTCTTCAAGTTTAGAGAGTTTGACATACAGAAAATGAGTTGAAAACTATTTTTATGTTCCCTAATGTTGCATAACTCAGAGCCTAGGATATGTATCATCAACTGAAAACAAAAGAGCTCCCAAAGCCACATGCAAAAGCCCCAAATGTTCCATTTGCTAGATTTTTTAATTTAAAAAGTGCCTTTTGATGTAAGGCTAGGATTGAGGAATAGAGGCAAAAAACATATTTCTCATTTCTTTACTTGGATTCCAAAGCTGAACACAGTTTAGTGGCAAAAAGACATCTTAATCCACCAAGCAAAAATTGCTTTCTTTTTAATGGTGCTGAGCTAACTAATCAACACCCTGCATAAGAAGAAAGTTATTAGACAATGGTGTTTAAGTTCTCAGGTGGGGGCCCAGATATATTTCTAAGCCATACCCAGATGTTCTTCATGCCCTTGTCTTTCCCCATTGTAGGGGCAGACGCTCTCAAACTGAAAAACATCTGGAGAAATTTAAATTCAATTATGTAAAGAAAAGTGCATCTGGGCTGCAAATTTTTATATAAAGCTGTGAAAAAAACTGCCAAGATTTGTTTTCTGTGAATCATACACACACACGCACACACACGCACACACACACACACACACACACAATTTTTATGGACTCCACTCCAATGAAAGCAAGCTGTGTTCATCTGGGTCTTAAGTTAGCATGGCAGGCATTTGTCTCAGGTGGTTTTTGATTGCTGGCAATGATCCATCTTAGTTTCAAATAGACTGAAAGAGATAACAAATGGCTGGTCTCACATTTGAGTAGTTATCTTTGTTTTCTATATACATGGTATAAAATTGATGCATAGACTTCTTGTGTTTCAGACAATTTTCAAATATGGGATTTGTGGACAGCCAGCGAATTGCAATTTGGGGCTGGGTGAGTAGTTGTTGGATGGGTAAAGTGGTGTGCATTCCTTAGTGGATATAACCCAGAGCAGGTTCATTTATCTTTTGTATGCAAATATTTGGAGACGAAAATCGTGTCTATCAAGTCTTGTATCTCTTGACAGTAATCCTCTAGAGTCTCTCCTGAGCTAGGCTTGCACCTTCAGCTACTGTGTTGAGGGAGGGAGATGAAAAGAGAGGAAGGGAGGGAAAAAAAGGAAGAGAGGAGGAGGGAGTGAGAGAGGGAAGAAGGGAGACTTCTTCTCATGAGTCAGTTGTTTTTTATTGTTTTTATTTCTTTCATTTTCTTTAATTGGCACTACCCAATTACCAGCATCAGCAAATGTCCCATGCTTTCCCCCTTACACTTACCAAGAAAAGGCACCAGGGCTCTGAAAGTGTAGACTTTAGATACTGCCCAATTAAGGCCAATTTAAGCCTCCTATACCATGCTTTCCTTCTCTAAAGAGGCACAGTATATAAAGATGTGAGAAATGTGGAAACTGCGACTCGCTTACCATATGTCCTTATTCCTTTACCTCCATAAAAATAACTGTTTCCATTCTTTAGTCATATGGAGGGTACGTAACCTCGATGGTCCTGGGATCGGGAAGTGGCGTGTTCAAGTGTGGAATAGCTGTGGCACCTGTGTCTCGGTGGGAGTACTATGGTATGTAATTACTGTCAGGTACAAAGAAACAGCAATTGTTAAATTGCTTAATTTTTTCGTAACAAAATCATTCCTTTTAGAGTTTCACTCTATACAGCAAATAATTTGAGTTTCAGTGTTTCTGCCACAAATAATAGCCTGATTCATCTTAGAGGTTCTTCATGGATAACTATAATAAGATGATCTTATTTATTCTGCTCTTATGTAAGCTTGAGTGATATTATGTATTATCTACACAATTAGTTTCTTATCTACAAATTCTGTTTTCCAAATTGCAAAACAGCCTCATTGCTACATTTCTCAAATAAACCTTTCTTTAACTTCTTATTTTATTTTGGGACTTCCCATATTAGCAGAATAATGAAAGTGTGTGTCTCTTTCCCTTTGGGTAAAAGTCAAAAAAAAGGTAGGCTTTAGATAGAAGAAGAATAGGACACAAGAATTTCCAGGGTTTTTTCCCCACTATCACTTAGTAGGAGAAAGATATTGTAGACTATTATCTTCATAGATGAGAGAATATTATTCTAGAGGGCATGGTAATCTGTAAGATGATAATGGACAATGAAAGACTAGATCTTCCTCAGAGGTGGGGAGATGTAGTATTTTCCTGGATCTCTTTGTCCCCATCTCAAGCCATTTATGTAGTGTAAGAATAGAATCACTGATAATAAATATGCTCATTAACTATTTCACATTGTGATATATGATAGTACCATCAGACCTGTGGAAAACCCTTTTTCAAAGTCTCACTCAGTCAATGGAAGTCAATGGACAAAATGCATCTTTCTGTTAAAAGAGTTGGAGGGCATAGTTACTATTTGATCTGCACACAATGGAATTGTTTTCATACAACACTTTTCTCCTTGAGATTGGTTATGTTAGATGGCTTGTTTTTGGAGACCTCTGGTGGTCAATAAAAAAATAGAAACAGTCTGTTGAGTTTAAAATGTATTACAACAGACACTAGTATGGCTGTATGTATAAACGTGGCTGTATAACCAATGTGATCCTGCAATCTGTACACGTGGAAAAATAAGACTACGTACCCCATTTGAATCAAATGTATGATATGTCAAGATCATTGTAATGTTTTGAGCAACTAATAAAAAAATTTTAAAAAAAGAAGAAAAAATTTTAAAAAATGTATTATGTATTAATGATATAATTATGTATTAATGATAACAAACAACTTCATTAAGTGTATAAGGACCAGCCTAATAGAGAGGAACTCAATAGTTTTTATATGTGTGCAAATTTGAACAATTTTATTTAAAGATTGGATAAAAGGAATATGTAAGTGGTATTTCAAGGCATATTTCTAAAAGTTACGCATAAATTTTAAATGTTATTTTAAATTTTAGGCCTTCCCACAAATATAAACCTGGTCAGCATAAATAATAAAGGGGTATTATGTTCTAAGACAAGCAGAAATGAAGTCTGCCACTGTTTGGGAAAAAATTGTTTTGCTCTTAAAGCCCAATAAACCCTTATCAAACACGCAAGCTAAGTTATTAATATTTAAATGTTAGAGTTTATAAAGATATTTTATGAAGATCTTATATTTTAAAATGGCTTTTTAAATACTGTAATTTTACAGCTGAGCATGGTGGTGCTTAACCTGTAAACCCAGCAGCTCAGGAGGCTGAGGCAGGAGGATCATGAATCCAAAGCCAGCCTCAACAACTTAGCAAGGCCCTAAGCAACTCAGCAAGACCTAGTCTCTAAATAAAATATAAAAAAGGGCTGGGGATGTGGCTCAGTGGTTAAATGCCCCTGGGTTCAATCCCCAGTACAAAAAAAAAAAAAAAAATTATAATTTTACATGAGTGTCCTCTAAATGAATAAAATTACATATAGTCTGTATTCATTTTAATCAAAATAATAAAACGTTTTACTCATTTCTAAAAATATAAGGAATTTTTTTTATTTTAACAGAAATGGCAAGAATACATGTAGAACAACTAATATTCTTCAGTGTAGTTTTTAATCTACAATGTCAACCATTCAAAAAAGATTAGCATGTTAAATTTTGATGATTTAATTTAAAGAATTAACAGAATCAATATTTATATACTTGTGCAGTTAGAGGACCTTTAAGCCATTAACCTACATAGCACAATGGCAATAGATCATGCTTATACTTATTTACTGTAATCTGGTCACTTAAGGAGGCAGCTTTCCAAACAGTTATGTCAGACTTCTAAGGTCATACTGGAATTTGGCCACACACACACAAAAAAAAAAAAAAAAAGAAAAAAAAATTCTCACTGATATCTTAGGGCAAATACATATAATGTATGATTTTATTTTTTTAATTGGGCAGGAAATATGTTTAATTATCAAAAATCACCAAACCAATTATGCAACCTGTTTTTCACCATGTTTATAGATAAAAGAGCTTATGTCATTCGAGCAGACAGATATTAATGTAATCTGTTTCATAATACTCAAGTGTTATCACACGAAATTGAGACCTCTCCACAAAATGAGAAAAACCAAAATTTTAACTTGCATTGTGATAGAGCAGCTAAGCCAATATGGGACTGATAGCTGAACACTTTCTATTCATTATAGTGAATACCAACCTGTCAAAACATATATATGATTTAAGCAACCAACTAGTAATTGATCATTGTTAGGGTATTCCAAAAGGATTTGTCTCACAACCAAAAAACCGAAGGTGACTCTTCGAGCAAGTCTTACTTCACATTGACTTTCTGCATGTGAGTTATCGATTGAAGCAAATATCATTTAGTTTGCTTTCTCTCTGCCTCCATCGGAGGACTAAGTGTGAGTGGGTTAGGGATGAGTCTGAAGAGGGCTGAATCTAGGTGAGCTTTCTGGGAATTAGTGTCTCTGGCTACATAACAAGCCAAATCTGGAGGGATTAATTCTGAGGGAAACTATATATATACACACACATAAACACATATATCTCAGTACTTGAGTTACGATATAGGAAAACAAACTAACCCAATAAACGGGAAGAAAAGTTATTATTGTAGGAATTAGTTGTTTTTTTTCCTTTCACTCACAGACTCAGTGTACACAGAACGTTACATGGGCCTCCCAACCCCAGAAGACAACCTTGACCGTTACAGGGTAAGAGATGTGAGCTATGCACATTTTATAACCTATTTATAAGTGGATTAAGAACTGTTTAAGTGTATCTATTCTGGAAAATATAATTTTATTTTTAATTTCCAACAAAATTCTTGTTAAAAAGAAATAACACAGGTGGTTTAGAGATAATCCAATAGCTTCCTCTACTATATTCTGCATAATTACAGTCTTTATCGTATGCTATATAGGTCACAATATGCATTCATTTAGAAATACAAAGCAACACCAGATAATTACTTTAATTATAAAAATTTCAGTTTAGAAAACATATCAATTTCAACATATTCCTTTAGAGACCGGAAAACTCTTTAAACCTTTAGCTAAATATTAAAATTTCTCATAGTATCATCATAATTAAGACATATCTACAAGCCTATAATTTTCTTACTCAGAGCCAGTTATGTACACTTTTTTTAAAACACAAGATT
This sequence comes from Marmota flaviventris, assembly GCF_047511675.1. NCBI lineage: Eukaryota > Metazoa > Chordata > Mammalia > Rodentia > Sciuridae > Marmota > Marmota flaviventris. Next base: position 69,349,890 of record NC_092508.1, read on the forward strand.
TGAGTAAAGCAAATGAGGGGTTGATACAGTTGGGCAATACCCTGGAAAACCCTGACCATAAATTACTGAAGAGCATCCAATAGGCTGATTGCTTAAAGGCAGAGCCAGTGGGCAGGTTTCCCTGCAGATGAGCCATAGCATTTGAAATATGGTCTGGCAGCAGCAATCACTGGCTATCATTGCTAACAGAGACAATGCCAGCAAAGCCGGAGTGTTCTCTTTGGTGCCACCTTGATGCCACCCGAAGTATGAGCTATTAGGTATGCTTCCAGCATTTGGATCTTTCCAAAATTTTTCTGATTCTATGTGTCACTTTCCTTGGTAAAAAAAAAAAAAAGGGGGGGAAATAAAAAAGAAACTAAAACTTACAGATGACAAGGTAAATTATCTCTAATGCTCCCATTCTCCAAAGAATGTTCAAAAGGCTTCCTGAGATAGTGAATTAGAAAGAAAGACAACAATCTGAGGAGATCATTTCTGCTCATCTGTGTCATGATTCAATGCATGACTCTCAAGGTATTGAAACATTGCTTGGAACACTATTTGTCCATTTTTTGTAAGGTGGCATCATTATTACTGTGTATTCTGAAACCATCTGATCAAAATGTAATAATATTAACTCAAAGTCTTTAAAAGTATAGACAAACTAGTTGTACCTGTTACTTTCTACTTAATAAGCAAGTCTGTCCATCGGGTGGGTGGAAGTGTGTATGGGGTTTGTGCCTGCAGATGTTTTCATCTGTATTTGTCAGTCAAGATAGAAAAGTGAGGCACACAAATCATCTTTCCCTACAAGGAAGTCCCATAACCAGGTTTTCCCCATTTCTGTCAGTGCTCCCATCTGATACTTGACACTCAATTTCTTCCCACTCTTTCTCCTCCACACAGACACCCTTTCTTTTCATAACCGCCTTGCAGCTGTCATGTGACCTCGCTCCTTTTATATCAGAAACCCAGCTTGTTTCCCCTTAGCTTGTCTTTCCACGTCAGTCAGTGACCCTTTCCTGTGTGCACAACTACATCCAGTCCCCGCTCTTTGGCCAGGTGGTCAGCCCCCTAATTACAGTGATCTGGTTTATATGGAGGCTCACTGCTCCATTTCTGTAGCTTTCCATTTTGTGACAGTGCCCTCTGCCCCTTATGTCTGATCTGTCATTCGCTCTCCATCTCCATCTGTTAAGGGAACAGTGGAGAAGCATCTGCTTTTGAACCCTGGGTTGTTTTCTTGTATATCTTTTAATCCCCACTTGATTCTCTCTTGACTTAATCCTTATTTTGTACAGGATCTTCCCCCTCTGTAGCAAGGTTATTCAAGGTTTTCCTCAACATGATATTCTTTGGATTCCCCTGTATAAAGTACAAAGCCCCAAACCTTTTCTGATTCACCATAAAAACTTGAAGGGAAACATTGTGATGTAGGTTTCATTTCCCATCACTTCTCTCATTTTATAGCTTGACTTTTTTTTTTTTTTTTTTTTTTTTTTTTTTTGTAAATGGCCCATTCTGAATACTTAAGTTTGATTGCCAGAAGACTTAAACTTGATTATCCCAAAGTACTAAAAGCTTCTGAAACATTAGAGGTTACTTCCTAGATCTTGCCCCCAGACTCTAGAATGAGAAGTCAAGAAGTTTATTTTGATGAACCACATTCTTAGGGGACATTGAACCCTGAAGCCCAGGGTCAAGTCTAAACCCTGACATCTAAGGAGGTACCTCCGTGGCACCTGCCTTCCTTCCTCAAAGCACATCAGGCCTGCAGTGTATTTTCTCTTAACCAGACTCCCTATATAATTATATAGGGTAATTAGTTTTCATCTGCCGTTTCAATCTGTATCTTTTTCCAGTATTTTCTATAGGCTCTCTTTCCCATTCCAACCCCCCTCTTCCCCCCACCTACCCCCCATGGTGGTGGCCATTTTCATCTCTCCCCTTAGGTGTTCACTGCATGAGGTAGTCATGTAAATAGAAGTCACTTCCTACTGCCAATGGCAACACACGCACACTGGGTGCACAAAGTCACTCTTATACTTCACTGCACAGATGGCACCCGAGGACTGTTTAATCCTTCCACGCCAGGAGTCGGGTTTTCTTGGCACGAAATTTATTGCTGGCAATGGACACATTAAAACTGCCAGTACCAGGGAGCTAAAGGTTCCCAATGTGTTACTCAGAGGAATTATCTGGGAGGGTGATAGTTAAGGTGGGCAGGAGAAAGTGAGGCAAATGCATTAGCGGAATTGTCTCCACTGTGGTAAGTTGCTTCCTCCGAATGTGGAGAACTGAATCTATGTGGAGGAACTGAATCTAAGTTCCTATTTTTGGTGCACAGCAGGCTTTAGAATAAAGCTGCCCTCCTTTGTTTTTTAAATGAGCCTGTGCTTTTGTCTCTGGCAAGAATACATTCAGAGATTCTATTTTCCTCCAAGGCCCCAGCTGCCCCTCTGGACCCCATCTTTTACTTTTCTTTCCCAGGTTGCTTCTCTCTCTCTCTCTCTCTCCTGCTCCCTCCCTCCCTCCCTCCCTGAAAAGACAAAGAGGACAATTTCTTAGAGGCTTTTGCCACCCTGTGCATTTCTTCAGGTCAGAAGGAAATGTTTAGTCTGGAGCAGTGACTCTCTTCAGTATATTGATGATTAGACATGTCCAAAGGGTGCAATCAGCAAGGCCTTGATCTTCATCCATGTTCTGGGTTAAAAACCAATCAATACAGCAGCCAGAATTAGAACCTTTGAAGGAGAATGCAGTCTTTAATAAAACTCAAATTAGGAAAAGATTCATGATGAGGTCATTAATGACCTAGATTTGGAAGAATGTAGAGAAACCTACATCAATGAGAGGAACACGTCTTGTGAAATAAAGGTCCTATTTACTGTTGAGGAAAAGGAATTCTGAGGAACCCTTCACACAGCTGAATGCAGCAGGCAGAGAAGCTGTGTGATGCTGTGAGCCAGCACCCATTGGAGGCTGCCCTGCACTTCAACTGCTAAGCATTCAACTGGGGCTTAGTTCAAACACAGGGAGAACCCTTTCCCATTCTTTCAAAGCTGAAATATAGATAGGGGACTCCAGGACTAAGGCTTAGATCCAATGCAGTGGCATAGCAGAGAGTCTATAAGACTCTTTGGGAATCCCTTTTAAAGGATACAAAGAGCTCAAAGAAGAAAGAACTTCATCTCCCTAAAGCTCCAAGGAGCTGGTCCCAGAAATTGTCAGCCAAAGCAGAAGAGTGACAAATCTGAACTAATGAGTAGTGTAGATCTGTGGACATGTTTGTGCAATCAGTCTCAGTCCAAAACAGACAAAAAGTGTGACAGATCCTAGCAAAGGATTCAAGGGAGGCAACTCACTACCAAACAGCGGGCTCAGCCACCTCTTGGAGTGAGCTCCTGAGTAGCACTGGTGAGTGCTGTCTTAGATGGCCAATCATCACAGTCATTAGCCAAACCTGCAAAAGATATTAACATTCACCCATTTAGGGTTCAGTTTATCCCTTGTAGGTAAAGAAAAGCCAAGACTTAGGGGAGATGAAATAAAAGTAGGTAATAAAACATGAGCTTGAATATGACAAAGTAGCCAACGTATGTGAAAAACACAATTGTGACTGCGGAGGCCCAGGAATTTCATATATAATTCTGTATGTCAGGAGCATGTAGGGAGGGACAGGGGAGTAACCAAGAAGTTATGGTTTCACTTTACCTCCTCTCCAACAGAGGGCATCCGGTTCCAATCACTTCATTCATTCTTTTAATTCATTTATAAAGTGCTTCTATGGCCAGACACTATTCTATGCTCTTTATGTGGATAATCGGTTTCAACTCTCCCCTAAATCCTTTAAGTATTCTAATTATCTCCATTTTACTGGTACAGAAACTAAGGCACAAAAAAATGTTAAGTAACATATAGATACAGAGGATTAGAAAAGGGAGATGGCACCATCTGAATCCAATAGAAAAAGATGGAGGAGGGCAGAGAGGCTCTCAACAGATTCTGCAGAGGGGAGAGGCCGAGCAAGGAAGTAGACAGGTGAGTAAGAAGTGGAGTGGTTTTCCAGGGACACAGAAGAAGGGCTGAGGGAAGAGCAGGCCAAATGGTGACCAAAAATGCAGGACATAAAACCAGGGAGGAAATGGGTTTGCGAGTACTCTGAGAGAGAAGTGCAAGATCAAGGGCAAGAGAAATGGGGCCCAAGTCCTGAGCCTTGTTGCCAAGAGAAGAGGGCAGCCTGGAACACACAGAAGGGACTGATTTAACTTGTAGAGGAGATTTATTTTGCATTTTGCTCAAAATTTGATAGGCTTTTGGCAAGTGTATGAAACAGTCATAGATTTGGCAGTCTTCTGCTAGCAGATTTGAAATGTTCAATCCTTAAGAACTGCTGCATCGTTAGGTTATGCAAAACAGGGTGCAATTTTGTAAATATGCCATCTTGTACTGATTTGACATTTGTTCTATTATCCCAGAATATGCCAAAGGGAGAGAGACCTTCAGATTTAAGCCAAACCTTAACTTGTTTGTGGAGTGCTGATAAAATGTTGACTGCTGTGTGATCTTTAAAGAAGCCAGTGTTGCTTGTGAGGCCTGAGGTAGAGCCCCCTGTCTGGGGTTGATGGGAGCTCTTTCCTTGGCATCTCATGGGTGCAGTTGTTTGATAGATGTAAACAAGTAAAACATCTGATATAGTGGGTTGAATTCACTTTTTCGTAAATGTTTTCTGTGGTCTCTGCTGTGGCATTAATGATGCTTCCCAAATGGTATCATTTAATATTATTTATGGGGCATTGATTGCAAGTTAGAAGAATTCATAGAGCAAACCAGTAAATCCAAGGTAATATCTTCCTGAACTGGAGGGTTGTCGTTCATTAAACTCAGTGACAAGAGCCTAGGAATGGCAATGAGCTTTTTGGCCATGATGTGAAATGACAATAGAATATGAATATCAGGGATGTGGACTTTGGAGTTAGAAAGATCTGTACCCAACTTCTGTTTCCTCAACTTACCCACAGTGTGAACCTGAGGAGGTCTCTGCACCTGAGTTTCTTCATATGGATAAAGGGAATTATTAGACCTACCTCACAGGGCTTTGAAAATGATTACCTGAGACCCCCATGCCTGCCATGAAGCAGCTTTCAAAGCATGGCAGCTGCTACCATTCCTGTCCTCGGGAAGTCATGTGTCCTCACGGGTCTAGATGGCACAAGGAGCAGCTCACAACTTGTTAGACCTTCTATTTCTCGCGGTGCTTTCCTACTTTCATCAGCTCTTTCTTTTATTTCAAAAATACAAAGATTTATTTGTTGGAAGGTAACTGAGGAACCAGCATGATCCAACAAGCAGCTACAGATGGTTCTTCTGGGGGATTGAAGGAAAAGCTCCTCACAGAGATGCTGTGGAATCGGCACTGCCACTGGACCAATCCTTCCCACTTCTCTTTGCCAGACTGTTGCTGGCAGCGGGGCTCTCCGGAAGTTTCTAGCCTCAGGAGAGCGCCAACTGCACCACCATTGCATCCTTGCCCATTTATCACTCTGAGCTTCCTTTTTAGTAGTTGGTGATAGACTATTCGGCTTCTAACTTAGTCATCCATTTCCTTTTTTATTTTTGTTTCCATGGATAGGCAAAGGGGGATCATCCTACTTGGGTGGGTTAAAATAGCACCATTAATTTTTCATGATCATTAATCATACCTAAACGAACACATCCGATTCTTTCACGGGCTTTGTGTGTTACCTTCACAGCTTAAAGTGTGCCATACAATGGACAGTGGAGTCTTAACTGAGAAGCCAGAATATACAGTCCAATAGGGAAGGATCGATTAGTGGTTCCAGAGTCAAAGTAACATAGCTGCATTTTTGTGTGTGGGGGGGAATATTCTCTGCAGCCTGAAAGCTTGTGTGTGTGCACCTCCCGGCTGCCTATCTGCCTCTCAAAGGTCCCTCTGGAGGCTTCTCCCAGTGAGCAGGGGAAATGTGCGTTTGAAATGGCACACTTATCTTGCAGTTGCAGGGGAAGCTTTTGTTTTATTTTTCTCCTGCTGCATTAAAGTATTTGTCTTTCTTTCTTTGTAGTGTAATATTGTTAATGTAAAACAATTTGCATCATGACACTTTTATCACAGTTTTCGTCTTTTTCTCAGTATGTTGCATTTCTCACCATGTCTAGTTCATCACAGCTACAGTGTGTACATCACAACATTTATCTTAGGCTCAGGGTTTTACTTGTTTATAAAAATTGTCTTCTTTCAGCCTGTATTCACTCCATTTAAGAAAAAAAAAAAGGCAGCCAGAAACTGTTTTGGTCCAAACTCCAGTAGTTATCACATTCCTTGCTAAGTGTCCTGCGTATTTATATGTCTCCTAACTATTACTCTATGTTTCAATGACATTTCTCAGTTTCATGGCATAGGGAGGTTGTAGGAGCAGCTTTTGCTGTTCATGCTGCCAAGCAAGGCAAGCCCGTGAGGCTGCTGGAGGTGAGGTGAGGTGACACAGTGTATATCTGGGTCATGTCTCAGTGTTGAGGTTGACTATCTTCTGTGAGCAACAGCTAGATTTAACTTGGGGAGAAAGAAGGTGGGAAGAAGTCTGCATGGGCTGAGAGCGTGACTAGCAGAAAAGATCACTGCAGAGGACACTAAAAGGACACCTGGTCCAGCAACTCCACATACTAATGTTCACTGCTAAGATGCAGGACTCAGCCCCTCTGTTTTCAGCTTTGAAAGGTGTGCTACAGTGTCTCTTAGGGAGGTTTATTTTGACCATTTCCTCCTGGAAGGGCAAAAAATTGCTCAGTTTTATTGCTACATTAGGTTATATATCACCTTCATAGTCAGAAAATTTGCCTCCCAAATCTCAGCTGTGTAGACCAGACTCTCTTCCAATTATTTCAATGCAAGAAGGCATGGTGTTTCATGAGCCAGGGTATCCACTATTATTATGTACTTCAAGTTCCAGGACAGTTAATTAACATTTTATTTCACACTGTTCCTTTGCTGGGAGACAAATCATAAGCAGCTTGGAATTTTAGAAGTGATGAAGTGCAACACAGAAAGTAAAGGGGGTTTTGCTATCAGACTTTGTCCAGTTCTGACAGTTCCCATATATGTATCCTGATGCAAGTTACTTACCTTTTGAATTTCAGTGTCTCCACCTATAAAAACAGGGTTGATAGGAATCTGTTTCACACAGGTATTGTGAGGATTCAATATAACAGTGCTTTCTAACTCCTTTGTAAAGCTTAGCACAGTGACAGGCACAGAGTAATTCCTCAATGGACAATACCTATTATTACTAATGGCTATCTCACTGAATTTAAAAATGAGAATAATTTACTCTGCCTAAATTGGCTGTTCCCACTGACTGCAAAACAAAGTGGAAAAGTTCATATTAATTTTGTTTAATTATTTAATTGATAAATATTTAGTACTTGTTAGATGAAAGGAATAAAGTAATTAGTAATATAGACAAATTCCTTCAATTGCAGATTTTATAGTTTAGTGGAATACAAGTAAATATTGATTGACTAGATGAAAGAATGAGTGGATAAATGAATGAACAAATGATGGATAAGTGGATGGATGGATTTATACATGGACAGATTTATATGGGACATCTCACCAAGTGAAAAGTTTCTTAGAAGTAAGGTAAATTTAAGGTGTACCTTTTAATTAGTTCCAGGTGTTTGTTCTAGAAGTTTGTGAATACATTCTCAATTTGGGTCAGAAATGGAATATGTTCAGGACGAGTGGGGACTAGCCTGCACAGAAGTGGAAGGGCATTTGCTCTGAGCTAACCAGGACAGGATGATCTTGACACAGTTTGGGTAACTCTGCTCTGAAAGTTGTAGACAGAATGTCTTTTACCAGAAACACTGTGTCACACGATTCTCACATTAGCATCAGCAATTTAACCTAAAAAAAAAAAAATCTTTTACTATGCCTCTTGATTTCTTATTTCCATGAGGGAGTAAGAGGAGTTATTCTTATTTCCATTTTACAGAAATCAAGGCTCAAAATGCAGTTGCACACCTCTCTGATTTGAAGCTGAGACTAGAATACAAACACTCTGACTTCACCCCCATCCCCTTCCTGCTTGACTACCAGGACTCCAGTCAATAATATTAAGCTGGTATTAGCTACAAAAATATAAACTTTGGTTCTTATAAAGTATCACCAAAGTGCTGCAAGACTTGCTGGCTGATTTTAAACCCCCTCTCTCTCTTCCCTTATCCATCCCATCACAGGACAACCAAAGTGGACTCTGGCTCCCCCCTCCCTACCTCTGTCTGCTATTTTAATCTTCATCTCCACTTTGTAAATAGCCCCAGAATAGAACCAGATGGCCAGTTCTCTACCTCCAAAGAGTTTTTCATCAAAAACCTCTTCATTCTAGAAGCCCTAACTGACACAAGTCATGAAGCCATCTTCAAAAAGCTGATCTTCCATTTTATTTTATTTTATTTTTTTTGGTCCTATTTCCCTAGCTGACTTAGATATGACTTGAACTAATAGCAGCATTTCCTGCATTATAAAGAATGAAGCAGACAACAACAACCCACTGATTTTCCAAGGCCATTCTTGATCTTTTTCACCCTTTTCCCCTCCCATATGGTACATTTGTCTAGGTTTTAAACATCTGTTCCGAAAGAGGTAATGTTTGCTTTTCATTCAGAACCTAGCAATGTGGACCAAAGTTCACATGACATATTGCAGAGTATGTTTAGTTGCAAATGCTATGTACAGGCTCTTTGAAATGTAGCATGTATGGCACCATGTGACACACGGTTGCCATGGTAATACACTTTTTGGCTGAACTACAGCAGAAGCCCATGGAACATACATTGCTAATATGAGGCTCTGCCCTGTGCTAATGCATAGGACACAGCCAATCTGGGATCTGGGACTCAAGGGGTTTTGCATGCAGCCTGGGTGGCAGGTGCCCTCTTCCTGCATGTGCAGGGAAGATGTAGCATCCTCCCTTTCCAGTCCTGTCTCCCAGGCACAGGGCATGCTGTGCATTCTGCCATGCATGAAGACAGCATTTGCTTGAATATCGGTTTGCTATATTTTGTATCAAAGGGGGCCCCAGCTGAAAACATTTTATTTTGTAAACTGAAGTGAAAAATCAGTTTATGGCAGATCCTTTTTTGAATAATGACATTCTTTTTCCCAATTCCAGAATTCAACAGTCATGAGCAGAGCTGAAAATTTTAAACAAGTTGAGTACCTCCTTATTCATGGAACAGCAGATGGTGAGTTTCAGTTAATTAGACTTTTTAGTATCACAGACAGGTTTGCAATTTCACTACTGACAAAACAAAAGCATGAGGGGCAAGACTGTTACATTTACTTCAATAAAACAGTGTTGCTTTCCACAACTCACTTGTCTTGGGCTAAATGGGATGCTGAGTCCTAGAACTTTAAACAGTCCCTTTCTTCTGTGTCTTTCCCACCCTTTGGTATCAGAAACTGGAGAAGCTATTAGCTACTTGATGTTTCCTTTCTCTCCCTGCAGATAACGTTCACTTTCAGCAGTCAGCGCAGATCTCCAAAGCCCTAGTGGATGCTGGAGTGGACTTCCAGGCAATGGTACAGAAAACTTTGTTCAAGGGGAGCAAAGTGGCTGGTGGGATCTAGTTTTCTCTTTGGAGGATACCTCTTCCCAAAGACATCCCAGGAGTCAGGGACAGAAAAGAGTTTTTATTTTTCCAATGTAAAGTCAGAGAAGTGATATGCCTGAGTCATACATAGAGTGATGTTCAGTGGTATTAGAGAGTGTGGGGTTGAGAAGCACAATATTGCATATCCTGGGAGTGTCAAAACACTGCTCTCCTGTTCCTGTGATTGTTCAGTCTTTCCCTGTTTTGATTCAAAAGTAATCACTTACTCAGTAAATGTGTGGCAGAGTAATTCTAAAGTGAAACCAGCATGATAATAGCTCAGCTCAAATATGAAAATCCATTTCTGTCTAGTATGTATTACTAGCCTTTGTAACAACAGTAGGATGTTAATAATCAGCATGCTTCAGATTTTGTGATTGCTATGTTATCTTTTGTTGAACAACCACAGACAATAAACAATGAGGCTTGTTTTACAAAGTCAGAAATGGCTAGAGCTGTTGTCGCCTGTACAGAGGATGTTTCTAGGTATTTAGTCAAATTCATTTTCTGCATTAGCGATTTTCAAATTAAGAAGAAATACATATGCATACATACATACATATACATACATACCTATGCTAAATAATTTGGGTAAAATGCAATAATTTAATTGCATAAAATAATTTAGGTAAAATGCAGCTTTCTCATCTATTGAAAAAAAAAAAAAGGACTTCTTTCTCTCTCTTCTAATATACATGATTTTCTCTGTGCTCAGTTCGAATGGTGCCTGCTATATAGGAATGGGACAGTTAAGGAATACAGAGAAAAACTGGCATCTTTTTGGCCAAATTCTCCTAAGAGGTTGAGCTTTATTTTTCTACTATTCAAAGCAAAACTCATGATACTTACAGCAGTTTTTGAGAGTTAACTTGTATCTCCAAAATATATGTTTGCCTGGCAATGACTTCCCAATTATTTAATAAGGTGATAAATTTTGCCTCAGGGGCTGGAGTTGTGGCTCAGTGGTAGAGTGCTTGCCTAGCATGTGTGAGGCACTGGGTTCGACCCTTAGCACCACATATGAATAAATGAATAAAATAAAGGTTCATCAACATTTAAAGAAAAATTTTTAAAAATTTGGCTCAGGTCAGAAACTCCTTCTATATAAATGTTAGATTTTTTTAAAGGCCATTATAATATCTAAGTGTTTGCAAATAACCCATTTTATTTATTTATTCATTCATCCATTCATTCATTCATTTATTTTAGATGTTGATGAACCTTTGTTTTATTTGTTTATTTTTATGTGGTGCTGAGGATCGAACCCAGTGCCATACACATGCTAAGCAAGTATTCTATCACTGAGTCACAACCCCAGCCCCTACTTTTGACTTTTGACTTCATTTATGTTAAACATATAGTTCTAATATTGAAACAGATTTTTACCAGTTCCTTAGTGACATATATTAGGAAAGTTGCCTTTTAAATTTTCGTTTAATATAGTTTATCTTGATAGAGTATAGAAAAATCTGACACTTGATAACAAATAAAATAGGTGGTCTTAATGAGTATATATGCCTGCATCGGGTGATTTAAGTGTCCTTTGAGTCAAACTTGAAAGTGGGTTTGGATATTTTAATTAGAATTTATATTTGCTTAAAGTACTATTCAGTTAAGCCAAATGCACAGTAGATTTCCTCAGCACCTGTTAAAGAGGATCAGAGACTTCTGCAGGACAGAACAACATGACTTGGGAAAGCTCTGGAGAAAAATTAGACAGTTTTTGTGATCATAATTCAGTTTATAAACTATTTCAGGCATCAAAACACCCTGTTTTCTACCACGTATGTTCATGAGAGCTCTTTTGCTTTTTTTTTTAAATGGATGACTTCCTAATTCTGACCTTTTTCTTTCTTTCTCTAGTGGTACACCGATGAAGACCATGGAATTGCTAGCAGCACAGCACACCAGCATATATATACCCACATGAGCCATTTCATAAAACAGTGCTTCTCTATACCTTAGCACCTCAAAACAGCATACCATTTATAGTTCATTAAAAAACATTTTGTTCTCATTATCTCAAAACTGCAATGTTAAGATGATAATCTTTAAAAATGCACTAAAATGAAGAAAATTAAGGTTACCTTTATTTCCAAATTTCATACTTATGTTCATAAGTAAGGACTTCTGTCTTCATGACAGATTATTACCTTACAGAAATTTAGATTATTCATTCTGGTTTTATTTATCACTTAAAATCATTTCCATGTCAGCTGCTGAAACAACAAATATAAATTATTTTTATGAGAGCTTTGCATAGGTCCCCTGGGTAATGTTTTCATTTTTTTCTGGCTAGTCCAAATCTTGTTCTTTTTTTTAAAGGGATGACAAGATGTGGGCAATGATGTCACTAGTGCAGGGACAAGAGTAGAGGGTATAGGGAAAGGAGCTAGCAGAGCATGGCTACAAACCCAGGTCCAAGCACGCCAACCCCACAGGATACTGTCAGCTCCCCTCCGAGAAGAGCTGTTCGCAGCCAGACTGGCACAGTTTCTGAGAAAGACTATTCAAACAGTCTCAGGAAATCATATATGCAAAGCACTGACTTCTAAGTAAAACCACAGCAGTTGAATAGACTCCAAAGAAATGCAAGGGAAACTGCCAGCAATGTAAGGCCCCCAGGTGCCAGTTATGGCTATAGGTGCTAGGAAAACACAGCAAGGGTGATGGGAAAGCATTGTAAATGTGCTTTTAAAAAAAGGACTGATGTTTCCTAGTGAAAAGAGGCAGCTTGGATCTGAGATGTGAACACATCAGCTTGCCCTGTTAAAAGTTGAAAATATTTGTATTTCAAATTCTAACATGAAGGAGTTCTTGCATTAATTTTTCTTGTTTCATCTCTTTGAGGATTTTAATTGAAAAAAAACTTAATTTCCTCGGATTCATTTTTTTTGAATGGAAAATAAACTAGAACATTTGTGTTATTATTATTTCCATTCTATGTGCTGTGGAATTTCTCCTGGTCATTTAATAAATGTACCTTCATTTTTCAGAGGTTATGAGTTGTGTTTTATATCAGATCTAGATCACAGTGGCATATGGACACATTTATCCAGAAGGTTCATGTTTATTTTGTTAACAATCCTGGACTAGCATGTAAACGTGGAAAGAGCTCAGCTTTTATTTAAAAAAAACTGTATACACATAGTAATGTGTTATATTAAGCATCTCATACAATTTTAATTTAATACATACAAAATTTCTGTTATCACTGGGCATAGAGGCATATACCTGTAATCCCAGCAGCTCAGGAGGCTGAGGCAGGAGGATAGCAGGTTCAAGGTCATCCTCAGCAACTTACTGAGGCCCTAAGCAACTCAGTGAGACCCTGTCTCAAAACAAAAAAGGGCTGGGGATATGACTCAGTGGTTCAGCACCCCTGGGTTCAATCCCTGGTACAAAAAAAAAATCTATTATCAAAACACATAGCTTTTGAGAAATAAATTTAAAATCATATTGGTCATTTATATAATACATAATTTATAATTTCATTCTATGGAACTATGAGGAGGCTCACATTAAAAAAAACAATATTAATAATATAACCATACTAGTTCTGACAGCTCAGTAAAAGTGAATAAAAAAAGAAGCAAGTTATCACTTAAGTATTTGACCAGTTTTTTGGTTGAAAGAATTATAATAATGAAAGTGTCAATTTAAGATGCCGAATTTGATCTAGCAATGTCTATATAACTGAGAAAACATTGTTTTTTGTTTCAATTATCTGCAAAACAGCCTCATTTTAAAAAGTAAAAATTACTTTATGAATTTAAACTCAGCTTCAGACCAATTTGTTAGATAAAGTTATCTCAGAATGAGCTATAGCATAAAAACCTAAAATGGAAAAAGCCTATCAATTCAACATGAGATTGGTGAGTCATGCATACGAAATAGAGGATCTGAAATCCAGCTTCAACTATATTTTCAGAGCATGCTATCAAGTCACTTTACCTTATCTCCTAAGTCCCACTCATCCCTTGGAACCATAAACCAACATTCAACTCTGTGGGTTTCTTGTCATTATTCTATTTTTTAATATATCTCCATTATTATGAACAGCTGGGACAATCTTTGCAGAGTTCTATATCAAGGAAGACCAGTGATATGTTCACACCCTGGACAACATTAATTCATAAAATCAAATTTATTAGAAATTCTCCTTTTATCTTAATTGAAAATTACATATTATACAATGACAGATACTATATTAATATCTAAATCAAATACTGTGTGATATTTGTAAAGTATCAAAATTAAATGAATTTATTGTTCTCTTCATTTCTAAGCATGTTGAACATTTTTTTCCTTGAGCCCAGAGTTAATAAAAAAAAATCACATCACATATTTTTCAGGCAAAGGGGGCTACAAGTGCTAATGATGTGAATAAATTCAAAGAAGTTTTTATTTGACCTTCATAGGATAAGTTTTACATTTTAGTAAGAGTTTCAAATTTGCCTATTGGAAAAGGAAGATGAGGAAATTGATAGATTCACTAGACCCACTTAACCTGAGGACAAATGTGAAACACAAGAACTAGTCATACCACTAAAGATGTGCAGACTTGTCTCCGGTTGACAACTGCAGGCTCGGCAAACTAGTGAGTGACTAAGACTTCTGTCACCAACAGCCTGTGAGAGTGCAACAGAGTCCAGGGGTGCATGCACCAAAAGAAGGGATAAACAGTTCACGTCTCATCTGTAGATACAGGCTCATTTTTAAAGTTTCTATCAAAACTTTCAGAAAATCACTTTAAATTATTTTTGAACATTTTTTATTGGAAACTTGGCTAAAAATAATTTCATATCTTTATGCTTTCTTAAATAGAAGGCACAGAACATAATTCGATGCATTCAAGATGACTCAGAGCCGCCACCATAAAGATCAATCATCACATCAGGCTGTATGATATCCTGAGGGTTTATTTCCTTTCATATTCACAGGCTATCAGTTCCACCTTTTGGCATTTGCTGCTTTTTCTCTAAGTTGATGTGAGAATACTGACTTATAAGACTACTCGATTTGTAAAATATTTAAGATTCAATAAATTCTAAATCAAAAACATACCAAAACACAAGCATGGCTTTTTCCATAAAGGAAGAGAATTTTGTTGTGCCAACTTTATGACAAGTTATTTTAGCAGTGTCCAAAAATCTTTTTGCATGCATCCTTAGTGACCTGGAGTATGTATTCAGGATGTCTCTGGGATACAGATGGTTGAGAATGAGAGAGAAATGAGAGATATAAAGTATAATGTCACTCACTATCCAAAGAAAAGCTCAGAACTTGGTATTAATAAAATCAATGTTGTGTTGAGTAGGAATTTATTATCTATGCACATCATCTTTCTGTGTAATATTAATATTTGACCCCAAGAATTTAATAAAAATAGAAATAACTTTCTTGCTATTGAGAAGGGAGTTTTTTCCTAATGTTTACAGGCTTTAAACTTCAACAAAATCAACATTCTTATTCTACATAGCCTTTCACTGAATCAAGTCTACAAGTACTTCAAATTGTTGAAAGAGCATGTATCAGTATGGTGAGATGTGCAATCATCTGACAATCAAAACCCTTAGTTACAGTCATCTCTTGGTATCCACAGAGGATTGGTTCCAGATTTTCTCATGAATATAAGTATCAGACTCTGGGGATATTTAAAATACTTTATATAAAATGACATAGCATTTACATATAACATAGTAATATCTTCCTATATACTTTAAATCATCTCTAGATCACTTATAATACCTAATGCAATGTAAATATTATGCAAATAGCTATTATACTACATTTTTAAGGGACTGGTGAAAAGAAAACTAAGACTGTGCCTGTTAAACATAGACACAATTTTTTTTCCAAATAGTGTTCATTTTCAGATGGTTGCATCCACAGACATGGAACCTGAGGATTAGGAGGGCACCTGTACTTCTTGAAACCTCTTTTATCCAAAGCCATGACATTTGTGAGTAATGAGAAAAAAGGGGAGGATTTAACTGGGTAAGTTTGCTTACCAATGATAACCTCAGAGAAATGGGTGGTGAAGAAAATATAGCATATTGAAAAGAAATATTATTCGTCTTAACCTGATTTTGATTTTGGTTCCATGAACCAGAATGAACACTCCATAAGGGGGAAGATAGTCCCATCTAACGTCTTACTGGACACGCAGCATCCTGCAGTCAAAGTCAGATGAACCAGGGTTAGATTATCAGTAACTGATGACTAGTGAAAAACATTTAAAGGACATTACTAAGACTTTTTCAACTCTAGCACCAACATACCTACCTCAAACGATTGTGCTTATTGAGATTTATGTATCTGCAATGTCTAATGCTCTCCTTTCATGTTCTCCTTCCTCCTAGTGACATTTATCTGGTGCTTCTCCCACCTTGATAGCCTCATGGATTGCATAGGTTTTTGCCTTAGGCTTCTATATCCTTGGGCTCTGGACTCATAAAGGTGCTTAATAAGCATGGTTTTTGTTCTGATACATGTCAGTAAGAATCCATTTTGTTTTTTTAAATTAAGCCGAAGCATCTTCTGACACATTTTACTTTTGTTCTATCAACAGCTTGTGCTAGCTGGGTAAACACCAGAATTAGAAAGAGGGGTAAAATACCACTGCTACCTTCAAGGAGCTTAAAAACAAATGGAAGAAATAAGTCACATAGCAGAAACCACATGATCCTACACACACCAATAATGAAGAAGACCTAGAACAAAGCAAAGTGCACAGTAAGAATAAATGATATTGTAGGCAGAGGAAGGTGGCTTCTGAACTTTCATGAGGCAGACATTGGCTGAACTTCATACCACACTTAGAATTATTTAATAGTCTCAGGCTTCTGTGCTTATGCCATGCTTTTCAGAACTTTTTTTTTTCAAATACAAATCTCTGTATGTGTGTACATACATATATAAAATCTCCATGTATAGAAGTTCTACAAAGAAGATATTCCAACAAAACTAGAATATCTGGACTAATTCATTAAGAACCCCAGGAGCCCATTTGGTTTCAATACTAATAGAAATTTAGAAACTATTCAGAGAGAGTCTATTTGAGACTATCTGAGAGTCATTTTAGAAGCAGGATCCTCAAAGGAATGATTCCATTCTTTCCTCCACTGTATTCTCTACTGTGCTGTCAGATTAATCTTTTCAAAAATTCATGTCTCTCCATTACTAAGAGCTTCTTAATGGATAAAGTTCAAATATCCTAAAATAGAATTTGACATCATTTATAATGTCTCCATCTTCTGTTTTTACCTTTTTTATTTTTTCAAGTCTCACTACCTTCCTAACATTGCACCACCCTGGCTCCATGTACACTACACATCAACTATGCCAGGAGTAGTTACTGCTACCTAGCTTTACTGTTTTATCTTTATTTCAATATTGACATGGGGCTGAGAATCTCTGCAGTTACTGAGTGTACTTCCTTCCCCATTTCCATCCTAATTCATATGCTAGCTCTTCTATAACATTTTATTCAAACCCTGTCCTGCTCAAAGTTCCATCCTTGGGTTATATATCATTTTAATATACCACCAAAATAGTGAAAAATTACATTTTATTATAGCCATATACCCAACTTACCCTCAGAAGCAAAGGTCATAGTCCTGTTTTCAAAGTTCCAGAACACACAATAGTGCTCAGTATACTGACAACCAAATTGGAGGGACAGCATATCAGCTGGCTGCAGCTTTCTGTATAGAATATCTAAATAAGATCTCTAAAGAAGTATCAGTAATTCTTGATTACTAGGCTTTTGACTTGAACTACCCTCTCCAAGTAGATATTTGGAAACTTGTCATATTACTTAAATTACTTTCATAAATCTTTCAAGTGGTTAAAATCTCAAACATTACACTGCATAAATATATAATATAATAGAGACATACTGAACAAATTGTAGAGCAATATTACATAATAGTAGAATAAGTGCTCAGGAGTAAATAGGCTAAAGTTAAACAGAAACAGAGGTAGGTCAGTGCAGATAGG
Organism: Marmota flaviventris; assembly: GCF_047511675.1. Classification (NCBI taxonomy): domain Eukaryota; kingdom Metazoa; phylum Chordata; class Mammalia; order Rodentia; family Sciuridae; genus Marmota; species Marmota flaviventris. The sequence continues at coordinate 69,367,548 of NC_092508.1, forward strand.
AATAAACCACACTTCTAAGAGTCTAGAAAAATCCAAAAATACCTAAGGAGGGTCCTTTAACAGATTATGGGTCTAAACTACACCAAAAAGACATTCCAATTATAGTTAGGAAAGACTTCCCGATACTGTATGCTGTTTAGTAGTAGAAATTACAATGTAAATCCAATAGTCAAGAGAGAAATACTAATGAGCAGGTAAAGTTCTGAATGTACTGATCACAGTACAGTTCCAGATGACTACAAAAGATTAACGGTCTGATGTGAGCTTTATAACAAATTGAAGGGAGACAAATTTCAGGAAACTCTTCCTCATGGATTTAAAAAAAAAAAAAAAACAGGATTTAAGGAGTTCCAATATGGGAAATTCTGATAATGACCTTGAAGCCTCTTTCTGGTTCTAACAGCAATGTCATTTGCACCCAAGACATGGTACTCCAGGAAAATGAGAAAATACATTCTTATATAGTTCTCATTGTTTTTTGTTCATAAGTTCAAATTATTTGACTATTCTTGAAATCTTTACATCACCAAGGTTTCTTATACTTGGGGATGTCTAAATTTAAATATTACATTCAAACAAATAAAATGTTCTACATGAGCCATGTGTGGTGGCACATTCCTATAATCCCAGTGGCTCCATAGGCTGAAAGCAGAAGGATCACAAGTTCAAAGCCAGCCTCAGCAACTTACCTAGGCTCTAAGCAACTTAGTATGACCCTGTTTCAAAGTAAAAAATAAAATAAGATAAGGGATGGGGATGTGGCTCAGTGATTAGTGATTAGGTGCACCTACGTTTAATCCCCAGTACTATTCCAAAAAGTTCTATTTTGATTTTGCTGTTAATATGAAGGAAAAACAAAGACAGGACACATTGCATCATAATTTAAAATATACAAGGAAATTAGTTAGGATAAATATTTATTTCCACATAACATTTGTTTTGAAAAACAATATCCTAGTCACATTTACACATTACTTAAACTTTGCAATAAATTACATTCAATATATTCAGTAATTCTGACCAGGAATCTGAAATTAAGAGTAAATATATAACACTACATTTTTCTTATGTTTTATATGATTTCAAAATATTAGGATTAACATAGAGATAGCATTAAAATTCACACAGGAACAAAATGACTATAAAAATACTCAGAAATACAGAATTTCATTGAATATGATTGCTTATTCAAATCAGTGATCACATGAAGTTTTTAATTCACTGTGATCATTTTTAACTGAACAGTTAGTAATATATTAAAACACTAGGAGACTGCTTTTGGGACTGGCTGGCTAAATCATAAAATAATGGAAATGTTTACAGTGTATATCAGTATTATAAAATACAAAAAGGCAACCTATTTAGAACAGAAAGTTTCTGTATTTTTTTCTTCAGCATTTATAAAGACAAACTTTTTAAACTGCAAATTCTTCTTCCCATAATTTTTTGACTCATGTTCCATTTTTAAAAAATGACTCCTTCAAGGATTGTGAGGAAAATGTTTTTAGAAGGTATCAAAATGTGAAATCTATTGGAGGATTTGTTGCTTTTTTCCCCCTTATTAGCTTAATCACAAAAAGGAATTTATTCTACTTTTCGTGTGCATGTACAGAGTACATGAATAATAGTATATAAAAGCCAAGGGGCTCAGAAATATTGTAAAATTGGACATTGAAATATTTTAAGTGTGATGACCACTGATTACTCAAATTTAGTTTTTATTCATTTCACATTCATCTAAAATGAAATTAAATATTACATTTTTTGTAATGCTCAAACCCTTAACTTTCCTTCTTCTTGCATAAGCTTATTAAATATGGATTATTTCATATGGACTAAAATATCTACAGAAACTTCTCAAACAGAATCTGAAATTTTCACTTAAAAGATTGTTTTTCCACAACATGCATTTAATTAAAAAGTGGAAAAGAGCTTTGCAGAAAAAAAAAAAATTACAATTGGAGACCTTTTGGTCTTCATTAGAACATGATTCAGGACCAACATTAAGCAGTACATGACCATTAGTAGCAGAATAACTGTACAGAAGTGGAATTTCATGTATGATAATTTATCTTGTGTTACTCCACAAGTATGTATTTATAGGTTTATTTGGAAAACATCTCTTGTCAATGGGAGAGAAATTTAACAGCACATTTCTGATAAATCCCACAAAACCATTACAAAGTTTTTCTAAAGCATTTCATACAAGCCTAATATTTGATCATGTATTCACAACTTGAATTTTAAGCAAATACTAGTTGACTCATTGCATTAGTATCTGATTGTTTTTAACAAGCTGTGAACAGGTTATAGATTTTTTTTTTCAAATGACTGTAAGTTTTGGTTACATATAAATTCTTAAGTATTAAATCAAGGAAGTGCATAAATATTATTATTAAAAATGCTTTCAAACTAACTGTTTGATTTTTTTAAGTAAGTCACTAATGCTAATCTATAAAAATAAAAAGAAGTAAGACTACCTTTCAAAATTCTTCTGAATGAAATTATCAGGCATCTTCAGGTTACTAAAGTAGGAAAATACAAACTAGGCAAATATGACTTATCTCTTTAAGAAAGCTATTGCTCTCATAAAGCTGACAATGAGAATTCAGTGTTTATAAATGTCTTACAGCAAGGAACACAACACGGATTCTTGCATTAGCTATTGTATCTGCTCACAAGGTTGTCTCACTTGCTCAGAAGGTTAAACACAGAAATGAAACAAGTATTGCACTACTTACAGTATGAAGGTGGATTGGGGATGAGAAACAGAATTTACAATACATGATCAAAGCAGTTTTATTAATAATTGTGACATATATATGAAAAAAAAATAAATTGAAGATCAAGTCATAGACAAGTCTCCCTGTCAACACCTTTCCCTGAGTCAGCTTTCTTCTCTTTTCGGCTTTCAGTGCTACAAGGGAAAAGAAAGAGAAATTTATTACTGTAATCCAGCATGGCTACATTGAGATTTGCTTGCTTTACACACAAAACCCATCAACCCCCGAGCAACACAAGAGCCTGTAGGCACTGCTCTCTCATGCTTCGAAGCAACAATTAAAATCCTCTGCACTCATTGAGATAGAAACCAAGAACTGCAGAGAGGGGGAAATTCAAAAACAGACACAAAAAACAAAACCCAGACATTTTAAAACAGTTCTAAAGCATGCAAGATTAATAACATGATCTACTTTTAGGAAATGAATCATTGATGATTGTTGAAAATGCCAGTCATGCCCCATTTTAAGATAGCACTAACACCAGTAAATGACACAAACAAGATGCTGCCAGAGGTATTTCTGGACTCTGCATGTGGCCCCTCCTTTGTGCATGAACTGGATCTTGATCTTTGGTGAGGATTGGGTCTCAGTCAGGTAATACTGACATATCTCCCTGATCTGTGTATGGGTGACTCTGCACTCTGCTCTCCAGATGCTTTTGCAATCTTTACAAACTAGCCCTCAGCCTTTACATCAGAGGAATGTTGCTTCACTTCACTTCACTTCTAGAATAAACTCATTCCTGAATGGTTTCTGTTTAATCTCACCTTCTAATCAACTTTACTGATGGTCAAGCTGGTAATGTAACTCTACCATTTTTGTCTATTAGGTCAATATTTTCTCACTGTATATTTCTCCTACTCTTCCAATGAAGTGTTCATGGAAAATTCCAATAACATGCTCAAATACATGAAGCTCACATAGAGAGTGCTTCCAGTAGGATGGAATGCTTATTCCCCTAGTACCTCCAGTGCACAGCAGAGCCCTCTTAGTGGAGGACATCTCTGTGCCCCTCGCCACTGATGACACAGGATAACCTACAACCAGCCTCTGAAGCCCTAAATTGGAAGAATCCACAGCATTTTATGGTTAACTTCAACCCTTAATATACATTTATGAATCAGTTGAGGGGAAGACATCCTGGGGTTTTATAACTCTTCTCCAAGTTATAAAGTAATCAAACTCTGTATTTCTATGGGTCTTCCTATGCAGCTTTCTCAGTGGTCAATAACTTAGACACATTCTAAGAGTGTGTTTTTAAAATTGTTTTTCCTCCAATTCAAGCTAGAAACAGCCCTTCTCAGTTGTCACCACCACCCGGCACCATCAGGTAAGAAGTGCCGGAGCTTCTGCCATCTGTGGCACGCTGCCAGCGCTCAGAGCTGGTGTGAGCGAGTGTCTATGGCACCCGGGTTTATGCCTGCCACACTTCTCAGCACATACTCCTTACAGGTCAGAGCAAAGCAACTTTTTTTCCCTTTTCTTTTCTCTTTCCATGAGAAGAGATGACAGTGTGCACATGATGTGTTGAGAGTCTTAACTCTGTATTTTTAACTCCTCTATCTGTATGACTCACTTTCTTCTACTTTAAATTTCTTTTATATGACAAGTGTCGGATATCCTGCTTTCAACATTAACTTTTCCTTGGGCTTTACCTGGCTCCCAAATTCTTCTGCCAAACAAAGCCAATGTAAGAAGGCAGAATGGGCAGTGCAGGGACCCCTGGGTTTGGAGTTGGAAGATCTGGGTTCAGTTCCTAGAAGCTAAGAATGAGCTGCATGACCTTGTGACAGTTATTTAATCTCTCTGAAACTCAGTATCTTCATCTATAAATTTGAGTTTTGTACCAATGGCCTCTAATTTCTCTTACAGCTCAATTCCAGCATACTGACACTGGTATTTCCATTTCCAGTGGACTCTGCCTTATGAAATATTTAACAGGAAATTGTGAAGGACAATTGTACTGGCGTTTACAACTGTACAATTCCTATGCATATAATACTTTGGAACATAGGAGGCGGTCCATGACCTTTTGATAAATGAATGAGTTCTCAATGGCACTGTTAGTCACCAGGCAGTGAAGAAAAAAAAAAATCTGATTATCAACTTGATCCACAGATGAGCTTCCTTCTGGTCTGCTTCAGTTATATTGAGTCTTTTGGTTATAAAAGACTGTTTTTCCCTCATTAAAATTATTGGTTTTGCTATCAAATTAGATTTCAGCAAACTATGAAGCAGAAATTTTATAACTAGTTCAAGACTTCTGTGAAAAATATTCTTAGTTTGAATTTTCTTTTTGTATGGCTCTCCAGATTCCCTATTAAATCATTGTTTAGATGCCAGTCAATTTACTGCTTTAATTATTACAGATGCATATTACATATATATTATGTATTATTGCAAAAAAACATACTGCATATCTGTTATGTGCCAGACATTCTGCAAAGACCTAGGAATACAATATAGATAAGACTATCTTTGTACTTGAAGAGTTAAAATTTAAAATGTAAGCAAGTAGTATTTCAAGAGAGGAAAAAGTGACCCAATACTGTCATGCTGCTAAGAAATCTATGAAGCTGTTACTTTTCGGTTGTACTAAAAGCAGTTATTATGAACAATATTTACTGAGCAGTGATTAGAGAGACTAGACCTAAGAAATCAGAGCAAAGGAGAAGAATCCAGGATAGAATAAGATTGTGGGGAGTGCAGGGGTAGGCTGGGGAGGGAGAAGCAAAAAGAAGTTGCCCCAGAGCCCACCCTCTGCCACCAAGGCAAAACCAATGTTCCTTTCCTAGCATTGACAGGTACCTTCCCATGAAAAGTTGATTGTGGGCATCAGTTTTATAAAACACAGCAGTTGCTCACCTATTCTGATGCAATGTGGTCTTTAATGAGACCTATTTCTACCAATCCATCACATAAGCTTCAGAGGAGCTAGTATGTATGGGACTATTAAACTAAGATCAAAAGGAGACATCCTATGGATGAGGTAGAACTTGTGTTTCATTCTTAGATTCTACTTGTTGTCAAACTAGGTAAAATATGTTTGGCAAGTGTGAATGTTAATGAATGAATGAAATAATAAAATATTAATGAAATAATTACTGCTAAACTTTATTACAAAGGGTACCTAAGCTTCTCTGAGTCATATTATAGCCAGGGACAGGAAGGAAAATAACTGAGGGGACTGGATCAAAGGCTGCATTGAATCAGCTTAGGTCTTGAGAGATACAGGTCCTGGTAACTTGACATCTTAGGCCTCTTTTTTTTTTTCTTTTGGCCAATGAATACTCTAACAGGTACCCACTTTTCCTAGTTTCTGGTTGTTATACTTTAGTGCCTTCAACAGATACCAAGAGAAAGTGGTAGTTTTGGCACCATATTCATGTTATTAGGATTGGTGGTTTTAGGATTTCTGAAAGCCACACTCTGTTACAGTTCCCACAGTTAAAAAGATGAAAGATGTTAACCACTCAGAAAGAGATTTTTCATGAGAAAAGCCACAGATTGTATCACATGAAAAAGTAAAGATATCTGGGTAAACGTTCATTCCATAATAGTTTGAACCTCAAGTCAGTGGGAGTGTATATTCAAAGAATGAAAAGTGGTTCTATCAAGTGGTTCTATCAAGGTTTAAAGGATGATCTATTTAAAGTTGGACCTACTAAAAGCACATTACACTGTTTACTAGAGTTAATCTACTTCTGAAGTAATCAAGACATATTTTAAAAAATATGACTAGGTTTTTCTGGTGGAAAGCATAACTTGACTTTAATACTTAACTTTAAGAAGTACTGAAAATTCATGCCATAAAACCTTTTACTTGAACCAAAGAAAAACAGAGAAACAATTTGGGACACGCATCTTTTTAATTCAGGAAGAAAAGCAATCTACAAAATTATTTCAAATTCTACAGATATTTCCCACAGCTGGCATTTTACTTCTTACTTTGAGCTCATCAACCTGGATTTCTTTGTTTTGTTTTGGTTTTGGTACCAGGGATTGAACTCCAGGGCACTTAACCCCAGACCTTTTATTTTTTATTTTTTACTTTTTATTTTGAGATAGGGTCTCACTAGGTTGCTTAAGTCTCACTAAGTCACTGAGTCTGGCTTTGAATCAGCAATTCTCCTGCCTCAGCTTCCCAAGCTGGCCTGGATTTTGTATTTTAAATGTATATATTTTCTTTTTAATCTAAGACTATAGCAGATATTTGGGGGAAAGGATGATAAAGCATGTTTTAGAATAAAACACTGTTGCTGCTTGACCCAAGCAAATAAATATGTGGTGGTTTTGAAGCCCTGTTCAAAGATATCAACCAAAGATCTTGGAGACATTCCACTGAGTAATTTATATTAATATCCTATGGAGTAAGTCTTGGAGGAGTTGAGAGTCAGAGAGACAGAAGAAGACAGAGACAGAGAGAGGACTGCCACCCAGCCCCTGGGGTGAAGACTCTTCTCATCCACTGTTTGTCCTATTTATTCTGTCTGGTGTAGAGGTGACACTGAAGCGGTATGACATTTTGGGGTGACAAAAGCCAGCAACAAGAGATATATTCTCCAAGTATAAAGTAGTCTTGCTTTCTAGTCCATGTTTCCAATTATGACTCATGAAGTCAGGTAAGACTTGAAGGTGGGGATGCTTCATGGTAACATAAATGGAATCTCTGAGTTTCCATTTATTAATTTCCTAATTAAAAGGACAAATTTTCTATTCCCAATCTAAAAATTTAATGTCAGTACTAAATACAGTTCTGTGAGATTTATTGGTTTATATATGTTGCATTTGTATAAGTTGTGGATGGAACAAAGTTTATTCAAGTTTCAGAGCCACTTAAAGAGCTGACTAGTAACAGGAGCAGCATAGAACTCAGTCTGATACTAGATCTGAGCCCAAGACTTTCTATGTCTTTTGCCTCCCCAAAATTCACACGGAAGACACAGGCTGATCAGGTTTCCAGAAGACACCATTTAACATAAGTAAATGCAGCCAAGGAGTAGGTGTAAGGGAGAGAGTCTTACCTTTGGGGAATCAGCTTCTAGAGTGATTAGGAAGGGGAGCTTATGGCAAAATGTAATATAAAAATTAAGTAGAAAAAGTTAATTTAAGGTTATGAGAATAAAGAAACTTAATAACCATAACACCATCCCAAATTGCTTCAATTGCTTTCTAATAAGAGACACTAGCATAGCAAAGGAATTCCTTTTTCTTCAGATTAGCAACTGAGAAGACAGGATGGTATAGTTTAGATTCTTATTTATAAATTCTGGAAAATTCAATAGAACATTTCATTACAATTCTTGATATCTGAGGACATACCTATCCCTCTGCATGCACATAAAATCACCAGAGACAACTCTAGGGGTTGTTCGCATATTTATAAATAAACAAGAATGGGTAGAACTTTTGAGAGCCAAAAGTTTCAGGGTAAGGAGGTGAGTAAAAATTTTCAGGGACCTGAGATAGGGGACTAGCAATATACTGAACATAAAATCCCCACTGTATGTGATATCTCTTTTCAAAAAGGAAATAGGAAGTGGGAAATGTGGGCACACATCTGAGGGGGTCCAGGGTGGGTGATGATGGAATACAATAAAATCATACAGCAAGAGTAGGCCAAAATAAATGTCCAAAAATGCCATGCATTAGAACTCACTTATACCTCTATTTCCCCCCACTGTGCTAGTTTTGGAGTGAGCTTTTATTTTCAAGTGAAATGTTGGAAAACATAATAACATTTGTAAAAAAAACAATTTTGACCATTTTCAAAATGAATTTTCTGAACCATTTTAGATATAAATTTGATAGAAACCAATATCATTCTTTCGCTAGTAGATTGATTTCATAAAATAATTAGAAACAGTACACCTCATTATCTTAAAATTCAAACCTTTTAGAAGGAAAGCTTGACTCCTTATCTTTTGAGTTATCGGCAGTAATCAAAAGGTTCCTCCACAAGGCAGTCTTTGACATTTCATCAGAAATATTTATCACAGATGGATCATCTCTAGTTAGGAGTTTACCAAAAAATGAAATAATAAACATTAAATAAGTAACTGTGGTTATTCAAGGACAGAAACTAAATATAGGACAATTTTATGTCTATATGAATTTTTTTTCCCATTTTTATTGTGGTAAAATACGTGTAATATAAAATTTACTATGTTAGCCATCTTTAACTGCACAGTTAAATGTTATTAAATACATTCATAACATAAAACCACTGCCCCTATCCATCTTCAGAACACTTTCCATCTCTTAACACTGAAATTCTATGTGCATTAAACAATAAATCCCTGTTCCTCCTCTCCCAGGCCTTAGCAACCACTTTCTGTCTCTATGGTTGTGACTACTTTAAGGGCCTCATATAAGTTAGATAAAACAGTATTTATCTTCTTGTGTTTATTTCATTTAGCTTAATGTCCTCAAGGTTCAGCTATGTTGTAGCTTATGCCAGAATTTCTTTCCTTTTAAGGCTGAATAATATTTTGTTGTACATATGTACCAAATTTTATTTATTTTACAGGATTTTTAATAATCAAAAATTAAGAAATATGGAAAGACTCTCAATTATTAGAAAAACTCAAAAGATCTAAAGAAAAGATTCTAATTGTAAAAATACAGATTTGGGCTGCAGTTTCTTTCTTTTTTTCTTTTCTTCTTCCTTTTTCCTTTTCTTCTTCTTCTTATTTTTTTATTTGGTGGAACTGGGGACATGAACCTAGGGCACTCTAACACTGTGTCGTATCCTCAGTCCCTTAGTTTCTTTATTTTCTTTTTATTTGGAGATGTTATCTCTAAATTGTTTAACCTGTGATCTTCCTTCCTCAGCCTCTGGAGTCTCTGGGATAATAGGACTAGGACACCACACCTGACTGGGCTGCAGTTTTTAAAAATTTGTTTCACATAACAGATTAGATTCTACATGTGGACTGCTTAGGCTCTTGCACCTGGCATTTACTGCCATGCAGATCCCTGGTCTGCAGGTGTGGGCCCTGCAGTTGCTCCCACTTACTCAGTAAGCACTGAGTTCTCACAATGATCCATATCGAGCTTTATGCCCCCTCAACCTCTACTTCACCTCCTCCATCTTGCCCTGGCTCATTCAGCCACAATACAATGGCCTCCTGACCATTGTAGAACACTAAAGGTTTCAGGGCCTTGTTCTAGATCTTTCTTCTGCCCTCACAAGTATTTCATCCCACTATATATAACTTCCCTCTCTTTGTTCCAACATCACCTTCTCAGGCTCTTGTCAACCACTCTAATTAGAATTGCTATTTCCATCTCCTCATACCACACCCATCCCTTTTATTTGATGTTTGCCTTCACTGCAGTTTTCACCATCTGAAATACTATATTATATTACTTGTTCATTTTTTTAATGTTCTGTCCTCCATTTCTACTCTACTTTAAATATAAATTTCATAAGGATGTGATTCTTGATCATTCATTCATGTATTTGGTACTCACTTACGTGATAACTGTTTTTCAACAGATGAATGCAGCCTGTATCTTTGGCAGAGCTCTTTCTACATATCTAGGGTAACCTACAATATCAGAGCCTGTACTATACCTGATGCTTTTATTACATTTTAAAATGGCACCAATTATAGGTTACATCCAGGATGCTGCAAAACATCCCCAGGGGTAGAAACAACCAAATGGCAGTAGCAATTAATTATCTACCAAGTGAAATAAAGTTTCTATAACAGAAAATATCTCTCTTTTTGCTATGTGTAGGTAAAACTGCTATGACAAAAATCATGTCCTATAGAAGTCCTAAGCTGACCTCACAGGAACCAAATCAGTGGTTGCTCACAAGAGGGCAACAACTCAACATTGAAGATGGAAAAAAACAAACAAACAAAAAACTTGGGTCTCTACTTTACCCAATCTAGAAAGGTGCTCTTTAATTTCTTTAATCTGCCTGGAAAGAGAGCTTCCTAGTAACACAAAGCATGAGATCAACTAATTTAAAAAGAATCATCATGTGAAACACAAATTTTTCATGATATTACATTACAAGGGGCTATGAGCAAGAGTTTAGAAAGTGCTAGATTAGACAAAGTCAAACTTCATTTTAAAAATCCAGTACTACTTAGATTAGTTCATATGCAGTTGTACATTGTGAATTTTCAAATTGGAATGCAATATGGAATGTTTTCCAAACTTATTTCATTATCAGGCTTTTCTGGGAGTGTTACCCCATGAGACTAGGTTTCCATAGAATACATTTGGAAATATACTGGTTCCACTAAATCAAGAGGATTTTAGATTTTAAGTGTTGCAGAAGGAAAAAAAAAAAAAAAAGAAAGAAAGTAAAAATGCCTTCTATACTTATACTCACTCTTAAGTGCTATGTAATTTTATTTAAAACTTTTTAGGAAATATGATTTTAGAATATACCCTAAAGCTCCAAAATATTCCTATTTTGTCTTTAACACTATGACAAATTCCTCCCTCAGTGGAAATTATCCCCTGTTGTTTTTTTTTTTTTTTTTTTACTGGCAAGCCTTAAATTATCCTTAAGAACACTGAATCCATAAAATTGGGTATTAAATGGTACTTAAAATAGAATTTACAAGAAAACTAAACTAAACTATAGCAAGAGAGAGGGAGGGGTGAGTGGAGCAGTGTGTGTGTGTGTGTGTGTGTGTGTGTGTGTGGAGAGAGGGAGAGAGAGGGAGAGAGAGAGAGAGAGAGAGAGAGAGAGAGAGAGAGAGAGAGAGAATGAATATTATTGGCCAAATACTTGCAAAAATGTTTATTACAACTTATAAAACTTATTTTTTCCTATTGTATATAAAGAATATTACCATATTTGTGGGAATTGCATAAATCTTTCATAAAATGATTAATAGAACTTATTCCTCTAGCTCAAGAAATAGATTTAACTTTTTATTTTAAGGGGTAAATTCCCAGAGTTAAAATATTGACCGGTGATCAACTTGGTGAATAACTATCTCATTTAGTCCAGAAGTGAATCTTACCCCTGTCCTCTATTTGCTCCTTTCTAAGACTATGAAAGGATTCTTTTATAAATATCATAAAATATGAGAAGAAAATATTTCAGACAACAGCTCCTACCCCACATCATTTTATGCTACTTGGGTATAGTCATCCAGTCAGTATGGGCAGAACTTAGTACTGGAACCTGGTTAATCGAATTTCTAGTTTCAGTCTCTCCTCTAATACAACTTCAGCAAACCTCTATGAGCATCCACACAGTGTGAAATTCTTAGAGTACATATCAACATATTCTATTACTGACATGGATGTGTTTTTAAATGTATATCTTACCTATAATGCCCTTCCAGTGGGAGCTGTACTGTGCCCTCATCCTCCATAGCTAGCATACTTTGTTCCTCCTGGAAAGACAAATGTAAAGTATATAAAGTGAACCTGATGAATCTCCATTTTACATTAAAGAAGAAACACAGATTAATGTTTCATTATCTCATTAACCTCAAGACCTTCCACTTTGTTTGCATTTATTAATGCCAGCACAGGTCCTTTCAATAAAGCTTAGCTACCAAGAACATAAGTAATTAATGAGAATCTCATAACACAAAGTAATTTAAATGCTAACAACAATCTCCTTCATGTCACTCAATGTAAAACATGGTTAATTTCCAAACAGACTTTTTAAAAATTAATCTAAACCTTACAAGGACAAAAGTGTGGGTAATATAATCAGTTTTGTTGTTGTAAAGTTGAAATTACATCCCAGAATGCTTTATTAGGAGGAGATAAAGAATATATTCAGACCAGTAGTTCTCAAACTCTACAGTATAATTACCTGGCAAGGTTTTTAAAAATACAGATTGCTGGGTTCTGCCCTCATATGATTCTATAGGTCTGAAGTAGAGAGGGCAAAAAAATTTACATTTCTAATGGGTTTCCACTTAAATTTGACTATGCTAGTCTGGACACCACACTTTAGAACAAATGCTGCAGACTTGGAAGGATATAATAGAAGATATCTTCCTATAATATATGCATCAAAACATAGGTAAGCTTGGTGGCAAAACAAATTGAATAGTTAGACTCCAGTCAGATGCATCTTTAGCTTTTGTTTATGCTTCATATTTCTTCTTAAAACAATAACATTTCACCTTTCTCCAAAAGGTAGAAATGCTTTATTCACAAATGTATATCTTCATATATAATATTCTAAACTATATCTTTGAAATGAGGATAATCATATGGCTACCATACTAAAATGTTCTCATTAAATTTTCAAATAATGTTATCATTAAACTTTTTCTCTGTACCCAGTAAGAAAGTTGTCTATAGATTACAGCTCTTATTTAATGTTCTTAATTACAGCTCTTATTTATTTTCAAATGGGTCAACTGGCATTACTCCAGTTCAAAGAATTATTTAGAATATTTAAAAATATTAGGTTATTTTATTCTATCTTCAAAATGGATTTTAAGATGTACAGACATGAAGAAGTAGGTGATCCTCCCAAAGTGGGAATTGATGACAAAAAAAAAAAAATACAGATACAGATGGCTCTGAAGGCTCTTCTCCTTTCCCCTTTCAGTAACTTAGGAGAGCTAAACTTCCTTAACCCAGCTTAACCTATAATAGCTGCCAGAGAGATATAACCTTTAGCTGATGCCATTATTCCTGGAAGGCAAGGTGGTACCTGGGGTTCTTTTATTCAAATCTTGGCCCTTCACTTGCACAATCTGTAATCTGAATGTCATATTCCATCTTTCTTGTTATTTATATAGGCAAAGTGGTTTTTAGTGACTCTTCAGCTAACCTATGAATATGTCATGTGATGGGGATAGGCCTCATTCACTCTTGCGTCAGTCTCCCAACCTACTGGCCAAGGTAGGGCCCTCTCTGCAGGGGCCTTGGTTGTGGTGCATACAGAACCTCTATGCCCAGCCCAGGCTACGGAGCAATGGAGAGGCCAGGGTGCTGCATAAGCTCTGCCATGCCTCTGCTTATACATTCCCCCTCAGACACTTTATGTTATATTTTTACACGGTGGGGCTAATGGCATAACCCTGTGCATTCCAAGAACCAATTCTATTCTCTTTCTCTACTGTTTTTAAAGTATTTTTTTATTTTAAGGCCCTTGTATTTTATTACTTATGTTTTACACATATTCTCCTTGTCATTTGGCAGCACTATTAAAACTAATTCAAGATGAGTACAATCCTATTAGTTTAAAATAACCCATTTAAGCATAAGCAGAGCTAATCTGCAGCCTAGAATGAGATATGCCTTGCAAATGCAATAAAAAGATTATATGGAATACAATACATATATCATATTAATTTACAAGCACATCCTGGAACCCATGGGCAGAGCATATGTATCCTTTCAGGTAGAAAAGGTTACTTCCATGGGAGAGGTTACCTTAATGCACATGGAGGAGCCTAAAGAGAAGACATTCAATGATTCCATAGGCTATGTAAAGAAAACCAAGATATAAACAAAAGGTAAATCTGTCCTTAGTTGTCCAATAAGAGGTTAAGACTGTCACATAGTATCTTTTCTGGCCAATTCAGAAAAGAACGTCAAAAAGCTAAGGATGTTTAACAAAGAATAAAATGCAAATAAAGTTTAAGAGAAGAACAGGTTCATCACCGTGTAAGCTACCTGGCAGCAGAAAAATGAAGAATCACTATTCAATCCAACAGCAAAAAATTGGGCCAAAGCATTATGAACAATTTTGGTTTTTCTTCAGATGATTTTCCACTTTTCTCTCAAATTGCTTTCAATAATTATTTTGCACTCTGTGGCTTGTTAGCATGTGTGGGCTTTATACTAGTCATAATTCTATCCAAACAAAAACTCATCACCTCTAAAGATAGCATTTCCAAGCCATGCTTATCTGAAGAGAAGGGTGGCAGAGCAGCCGCTGCCTTCAGTGCCAGAAGGGAGCTGGGTGGGCCCTGGAGCAGGGATGGAGGGCCGGCTGCAACCCAGGCAGCACTCTGAGGGAGCCAAAAATTGAGCCTTTCTGGGGAGGAGCAGTCAAATCAGGCACCAGTCATCACGACAATCACAACTCAGGTTATGTCAACCATGCAAGCAGAGAGAGAATAGCATAAAGCTAACCAAGTATCCACCACAGACACACCTCAAAATGAGTTCTATTCAGCATTTCTTTTATACGGAATCCATCAAGAATATGCTGAGTTCTATGTCGTGATAGAACTCAGTTGTGAGATGTTAAAAGGATGAAGACAAAATTTACCCAAGAACATTTGAGGGGTTTCTTCAATTTGATTAAAGAAATATTTATAATGATTTAAATGTCATCTTTTGATTAAGATAATAAAAGAATTTTCAGACACAAAATAAGTGAACTGCAATTAATGCTATGTCCAGTAAAGGGAAGGAAAAGTTAGGCTTAGAAAAAAAATCTACTCACTAGCATCCCAACATTTACTGAGCATATACTATGCTCTAGTCACCCAGTGAACAAGAATCATCCAGAAACCATTAATAAATTCATTAAATGAATATGTGTTAAGCATTATCTACATGATGGGAAGTCCGTTAGGCACTGGGTTACAACCATGAAAAGAAAGATATAGACCCTACCCTTAGAGGATATGAAGGCTCACCATGAGAAGTACAGGAGCAGAAGTTGTAGAATGGAAGAAATTGTAGGTAGGAAGAAATAATGTGAACCAAGCATAAAATGAAGGAATAAATAAAAAATGTTTTCATAGTAATGAGCAACTAGCCTGGTTAGAGCCAAAGGTCTGTGTTGAGTTCAAGGGGAAAATAAAACAGGAGTCAAATTGTGGTATATTTTGATTAATAGGAGGATATATATCAAGTTATATCATGAATCTGAATTGTATTTCATAAAAACATAAAAATTCTTATTCCCATATTGTGACACCTAACAAATTCTCTATCCTTTAATTATTTTTTACCTTTAATGAAGTAGTAACATCTCTTATTTTATCCATTTTTCAGCAAAGTCTGTATCTATGTAGGAGGCTTCAAATATTCCAAATTACAAACAACAAAGAACAAATAGCAACTCTAAGTATCTTTGTGAAGATGCTTACAGTACAGAAGATAGAAAATACTCAGCAATTTTGTAATCTATATATCTTAAGAAATGGAAGAGATTTCCAAATTCAAGTTCAGCTCCTTTATTTTATCCAAGAAGAAAACAAGGCCTACAGAATATAAGCAGCATCTAGACATTTCCTTTCCCAACTAACAGAATAGGTGCTACAAACGTGATAATAATGTCATATTTATAAGGATTTTTTATGATTTCCAAATGTAGAGACAAGCCAATACATAAAATACTAACAATGAAAGCTTAGAAGGAAAAATGGGAGGATTAATATAGAATTCATATCATATAGAGAGACAACATATATTTTTCATCAAAATATTCAATTCATTGTCTCTATATATGAATTATTATAAATACAAAAGTGAAAAATTCTGTAGAGTTACCTTGTACTTAGAATTTGAGTATATTCTGGAGATTCAGATTCTGTAGTTTAGGAAAGGGCTTATCTCAAACTTTATCATGAATCAGAATCCCCTAGAGGTCTTATTAATACAGAGCACTGGCCCCTCTACTCAGAGTTTTAACTCAGTAGGACTCGGGTAAGGCCCAAGAATTTTTATTCTAACAAACTGCCAGGTGTTGGCTGGTGTAGCAGAGGTTGTGGAATCACATTTTGAAAAACTACTGCTTGAAGGAGGAGAATAAGCTTGCCACATCTTAAGATTCAATTAGAAAAGATATTTGTATAATAATTAGTTATCCATGCTTTCTAAATCCACAACCCATCCTGACCCTTCTTAATAGTAAGACATTTTCTGTAATTTGCTTATTGCACTTGTTTTTTTTTTTAATTTCTTGGAATTTTTCATGAACCCATTTGATACAAATCACAAAGCCCTACTTGTCTACTTTTTCTAACAGTGTATGTGTTAGAGTGAACCCTCAGTAAATCAAGAAGTCTCAATCTGATACCTTCTGCCAAATTGAATGTCCAGGGTTTAGCTAAGCTTAACCCCATCACCCTCTCTCCAAGAGTAAACATTCTGTGGAGTTTTCTGCTTTTAACAATAGTCCTTTTGTCAAATGTGTACAATGTCCTAGAGAATATTTAAGTAGGAAGAAAGGCATGTTGGTACTCTGAGCACATTTGGACATCCAGAATTTGATTCTGCAGTCTTCCCTTTACACAGAGCAATGTGCAAAATGTCAGGGTTCCAATATTCATTTCTACCCTGATTATAATCCTTTCTTTCTAAAAACTGAAGCATATGCATATGCATATGCATGAAGTACATGAAAATTTGGAACAGAAGCTCTGCGACCTTGGACTGGCCTGTGTAGCTATTTATTCTGCTTAACTCATTATTGAATTTTAAGGTCAAATGAATGCTTTTTCAGTGCCATAAGACCATAAATGGGCTACTGATAGGAAAACCCTAGAGGATAAAGGTACAAACTTGTAACTATCATCAAAAGGACAAGAGGTGAGCTCACTTTAAATTCAACTCTCAGGGAGCTGAGACATTTCTGCTATTTACTATCTTGCCAGATCATGATCAAAGTTACTCAATTAATTTGAGCAATTGCAGAAATGAAACATTTCTGGAGAACTTGTCCATTTGCCACCTTAATGCAAAATCTCCTGGAAGACTGGGCCTTGGTACAAGATGCCGTAGTTAAGAAGATCACATCCTCTAGTGGAGTCCTTAAGCTCAAGAAATAAAATATCAACATCTAGGCAACCAAGTAGAAAATCAACCAGAGATTTAACTTTTAGTGTCATCCTCCTTAAATCTTCCTACTCTCTTCTCTGATCCTACTTTTTAAATGCTAATCCCAGGTTAGAACATAAACATCTATAAACTTTCTTTTCTCTCCCCAGTTTGATGCAGAATTATTTGCCTTTGCAATAGTGAGAACTACATTTTAATGTTCAATTGTAGTTTATTTTTTGACTATTATTGATTTTCTTGTTTCTTTCCATGTAATGAGGATCACATGGAAGTCTCACTATATTTATCTATTTGAATTTTAAAGATCCATAAACTTGTCTGATGAACGTATTACAAGATTTTTTCCCCTCTCAACTTGGAGCTGAAGGATTTGGCCATAAAATTATCCCAATAAATCTTTAATCTATTTTTATATACTTGCAGAAAACATGAGTTCTAGGAAATTTAGGGACACTAGTTACTTCTAGAATTTTTCATAATCAGAAGAGAGTAAATACCCATTAGATTATAGCAGGATATAATGTAAAAAGGTTAGAAACTAATTATATAGAATTCCTACCTAATGGGATTAATAAATTGCAAAATGGATATAGGGCACATACATACAAATGCCAAATATTCACAGCTTTGAAAGTTGGGCCGTGGAAATAGCTAATTCTATGAAGTTTATTATTACCATCAGCTTTGTCTATTCTATTTCAGAGACAAATGGAGAATCTGAAACTTTCAGTCATAGTAGGGAAGAATATTAAAGATAACATAGGAAATTACACAGCATTTTTTCGTTTTGAAAGTTCTAAATTCTAAGACTGAAGTTCTAAGAGGAGCAAAAATGTCTCATGATGTGATGTGGCCTAAGATGAATGCTAGAATGCAGTGATTATACATAGCTGGGAATATTGCTATCTAGTTCCACCAGTAGCAGTAAAGACATGGCAGGTAAACAAAGTAAGAAAATACAGTCATAGTAACTTTTAAGTTATTGCCTGAATGTACTTAATAATAGTAAAATTATCAGAGAAACTATAGAGAAGCTTGTGGCCAATAAGTTTTTTAAAAAATTCAATTTATATATTTAAAAAATTTTAAACCAGTGTATTTTAATTGTACACTGTACTGGGATTCATTGTTAAATATTTGCACATGCACACCTTCTCTTCAAAATTACTTTCTTTGAAAATTTATAACTTCTTAGAAATTGTTTTCAATCTTAATAATTTTAATTACATCAACTATGAATAATTTAAGACATTAAAATTTCAATAGTCTGATGTCCATCTTATTTAAATTTAGCTTGTGCCAAATTCTGTCATATTTTTCTTGAATAATACCTGAGGGTAACACAGACATTTACTGACACTCTAAAAAGAAACAAGAGATCCAAAATATACTAGTTAAAACATTATTTTTTAAAAAATGTCTAATACTTAAATCAGAATACATTAAACTTAGAAAAATAGAGAACTAATGACAATTTTATAATATTTAATATTATATTAATATACTAGAAGTATGATTCTATATATGCCTTCTATACATTTTGAAAAATTGAAATATTTATACAGAAAAAAATATATCATCGTGATCCATCTATGTGTGAAAATCTATTGACTGCAATGGAATACCATAAAAAAAGAAAGGAATTATTATTCACATTATGTAGCCATACTGGTAGAAAATTCTGAGCAGAAACTTCATTAGATTTTGTGGCTTAATCTGAGTTCACTAAATGACTAAGCAAAACTTAAAATTCTTGAAACATTTACAAATGAATTACCCAATGGAAAGAACATATCTAAGACTTTAAAAAATATTCTATAATTAAAAAACTGAATACATTTATTAACCACCTATAAGAAAATTGAAATAATAATGTTCAATTCTCACAAAATATTCTTTAAATCTTATTTATATTTACATAGAAATTTTGTTTTACTTTTACAATCTATGAGCTCAATCATTCTGCTAAATGTTGTATGAGTTCTCTCTCTCTCTCTCTCTCTCTCTCTCTCTCTCTTTCCATTTATACTTTGTAGTTTTTATATACTTTTAAAAATGTTATGATTAGTCTTCAAAATAGATCCAAGCTAACATATTAACTTTATAAGTGCCCTAAAACTTACAATAAATTGTTTTAACATATGAAATAGAATCAAATAAGTAGTTCATGAAAATAAATAGAACCCAAAATGTTTCTCAAACATTATTCAATCTTAAATCACTTTGAATGCAAATCATTTTTCCTTTTAAGCATTTCATCTATTTCAAACCTAACTGATTTTTCACTAGAATCTTCTGATTAAAATTTTGTTCCCTAGAAAATACCATCAGTAATAACACATCTCTGTTCTTCTCCCTCTCTCTCTCTCACTCACTCATTTCTGTCTGTCTTCACATTTTCAACGAAAACATAGTTATTGCATGACCATAACTTGTAAATGGTGAAGCATCAACAACTTTATGCCATCTATAAGTGAGAAATAATAATCCTTATTATTTGGAAGTTAATTAAGCACAAAGTATTTGTATATTTGATACAGATTGGTTTCCTAAGGTGAGATCTTGGTGCCCTCTGTCTCTGGTTAAATCTTCATGATTTTAAAAACTGAACTTCCGAATCTGTCCATCATAGTTGTTTGTAATAACTGTCTAATGATAACTATACTAATTTAGTTTTGCAAGGAGCAACTGATTTTCTTTTCTTTCTTTTATTTTTCTTCTTCTTCTTTATGAGACATTGCTTTTTCTCTGACTTACTTCTTTTTCAGCATCTTCTAGTTTCTTTTTCTTACTCTCAGGCATTAAATCATCCAACCAGCTGAGTTCTCGTTTGGTAAATAAGAAGTCCATCAACTTTCTTACAAATACCAGGGCTAACACCTGAAGAAAATAATAAAACAGCTTAAGATTTAAAGAATAAAAGTGGGAAATATAGATTCAATTGTTTTTGGTAGAAATGAGTCAGTTTGATTAGGGCTGACATTAACCTTGAGATGAATATGTATATTCATGTTGAGAATTTTAAAAATTACATCATTAAATTCACTATAGTTTTTGAAGTATTTGAAACTTCTTGGAAATATTTAATTAAATTTCACTTAAAAATGCCCCTGATGCTAAATTTTGAAAGTTTATATTTTTTCACCTAGGGTAAATTACCTCATATTATAACAAACATTCAGAATAATATAGACAAAACTAATATGAATCAAATTCATGATCATATTCAGTCCCTATCTTTGTCACTAATTTTAGTGCCAAAGTTTATAGTAGGGTTTCCAATGGTTGTTCAAACCCCATACTATGGTTTCTAATCAGACTCTTTTGTTCCAATTTTAGTTCATGTGTTTCCAAAGGGACCCCAAAATCAGAGGAAAAGAGTGGGTACAAGTTTCATACCATCATGGGAAAGACAATAGCAGCTCTTGAAACTTTTATTATCCACAGAAGGCCAAGGCAACTCATCTGAATAATTGTAAAGAGATGAACTTTTCGGAGTGGTACATGCCGTAGATATATAAAATCTGGTTGATGTTTTGCAGGCATCCAGAAGAGCTTTATCCTATCAAATAACTAAAAGATTAAGCAGATTAAATTACATTTAGTAATAAGACAACAAAAATAAGAAAGGCAGATATTTAATATAGTCCCCAAATTTTAGGTTGACATAATGTATCTGTGATAATTGGACATCAATGAGATTGATACACCACACTGAAATACTACAATTTTAGTTTACAACCGCACAGGTTGTAGAGTATAACAACAGTAATGCCAGTGCTAAATGCTAAATAGTAAAGCCAAAGTCAGTGCTACCTTGGAGAGTAGAGTCCTGAGGGCAAAAGGTCATCTTAATTCTTGTCACATCACAATCTCCTCCTTTTCCTCCACAAATACTGGGGATTCCTGTACTCCCAAGCTCAGTTCTCTTCTATCCTCAGTTCTCATCTTTCCACTTTAACATACTTCCTGATGACTCCCAAACTGGCTGTCTCCCTCAGTTACCTCTCTGAGTTCCAGACCCCACCCAGCTGCTGTGGAGGATGTTCTGAGTTCCTTATTTGAACTCTGCTCCTTTTGCCACTTAGATCCCCAACAAGGGTTTTGATGCTGTCTTTACAAACACAAACTTCTTAACCATAAATATTTAACCTATATAAGAGACAAAATGATTGGATTATGAGATCTGTGAGCCAATCAGTGGATTAATCCTCTGATATAGATTAATAGAAGTTAACTGTAGGTAAGTAGGATGTGACTGGAGGAGACAGGTCTTAGGGGTCCTGCATTTGGGGTGAGCTCTCTTTCTCTCTCTGCTTCCTGGTACCATGTCCTGAGCTGCTTTCCTCTGCCATGCCCTTCTGCTATGATGTTCTTCCTCACCTTAAGCCCAGAACAACGGAGTGAGACCTCCAAAACCATGAGTACTAAATAAACCTTTCTTCCTCTACAGTTGCTCTTGCCAAATCTTTTGATTTTAGCACACACACACAAAAAAAAACTGACTAAAAACCGAGGAGGAAAGATAGTAAAGGATTCAATAGGTTGTATCAAAACAGAAAAAGTACTAAGTGCTAGTGTTCTAAAACACAATGAGGTGACTATAGTTCAAAATGACCAACTATATATTTTTAAGAATGGCTAGAAAAGAAAAGTTCAAAGACTCAAAACACAAATGATAAGGGGATGAAAATGATAATCACCCTGATTTCATCAGTGTATATTGTATAATATAATCAACCTCATATAGATGTACAATTTTGTGTTATTAAAAATTTTTAAGGTTTGGCCATTCAAAATTCACAAAGTTCTTGGTGACAGAGATATCCAAAGAGATCATTAAGATCAGGTTTACTTATATTCATAGTTTAAATTGTTTTTTCCATATTGGGTATGCTTATCTTCCATTAGCATTCACCCCAAACCTCCAGTAAAATCTACATATACAAAAGAAAAAAAAGATTTAATCTATATAGATTTTTGTTAAAAAATTGTTTTCCAGAGAGAATTTTAACTTCTTGACTAATATACTATATTGCACTGTCAAACCATTTATGGTTTTTAATCATATTTTATTTGAATTATTTTACATAAATCAATGTTATTTTCTGTTTCAATTTTGCCATGTAGTAGCATTATTTTTGACTGCATTACTGTTGTGCTTTGACTTTGAGGCCATTTTTATCAAGCACCCAAGTTAATAAATTAAAATTTCACCAGAAGCTTAAATCTTCCTTACATTTTACTTAGTAACACTTTGTAGTGCATAGTAATTTTATTTTGTGGTGGTCATTTTAGTTTTTCTGAAATTTCTGCCATTTTCAGTTTCTGGCATGAGGTTATTATTTAGAAAATACTATGACTTTCAATCATAGTCACTGTTCTTCTTTGTGCCATTTCTACAATAATATATGTATTGTCAAAAGGGTAACATTAAAATTAGTAATATTCTTAGTTAACTTATAAGAAAGAACTAGCAGTTTTCATCATATATTTCAAAATTACTCAAATCTGCAGAGGAACAACTGACCATAGTCAAACTGTTAGGGTCCTATTTTACCAAACCCTATTTGTTCATATACTAGAAATTCCAGACTCAATATATACCTCTGTCCTTCTGTATTCTATCTTACAGAATGCAGGACCTTCCTCTGCCCATTTATCTAAACCAGAATCTTGTGCACATTAATTCATCCAGTGTCCATTCATTTACCTTCCAAAATACTTATGGAAACTTTCTATTAAGAGTACTAAGTGCTAAACTCATTCCTGGTTCATCTCTCTCCATACTGTCCATACACATACCATTAGGTCTCTTTATTTAATACTTCTCAAATACCTCTTAAAATTAGAAATCATTAAGCATACAAATAAAACTTTGGGCACAGTGAAGATAAGAATAGGGGAGAAATAAAATCCTTTGGCTTACAACTGAAAATTTCCATTTCTATACAACTAATTTTCCCTAACTACCATTTCTCCATTTATGAAGCTATGTTATTGCATAAGTGTACTTCAGTGTGTGGGTGCTTCAATTGTTATTGTTTAAGTGGCACATTTGCTTTACTTTGGATTCCCAAAGTGTTAGAATGAATATAGATGTGGTTATATATCTGAATACGGAAACAGCGTTCATGAGAACACTGTGATCTGTTTTTTCTGCCATGTTTCACATTGAGAAACCTACATAAAAGTTTTTTAATATTGCCCATAAGGTAATAGATTTCTTCAATGTATAGGGTAACAAAGTAACATATTCCTTGAACCATAGCTATTTAACACATTTAATTATTATTACTCATGATAGATGTATTTTAAGTTTTGCATTTGGCTTTTATTATATCATAATGTCAATATTCCATTTCCCTGCCCAGTTAGCTACAATTCCCATTAGGAATTTCAACTGCTGAGTGTGGAGCTCACTTAAATTTTCACTAAGCTTGTTTCTCAGTGTGAGATGCTATTTGTCCATGTGTACCCTGTTTTGCTGTTCATTTGTGTATTTAAAACTCATTTTACTTAACTCATGGGGCTTTGTTAATGTTTTCTTCAATTTTTATTTCAAAGAATCACTTCCCAAATAATTCCAAACTTGACATTCTTGTTTAATTCTAAACCACATGGGTATAAAATCATATGAGTTGAATTAGGGGGGGAAATCTGTTGAAACCTATCAAAATGATTTTAGTTTGTTTCTTAAACTTCTGCTGTTGTATTTATGTGAGCCTGGGGCCTAATAATAAATACTTTTCACTTACAGATGAAATTAGTAGTCATGGAACTTTTGCCAAAGGCAATTTAAAAAAAATCAGAAAAACAAATAAATAAAACCTCTTCCATACTCTTCTTTATCTGCCTTACCAATTCAGTTCTACCAAAAGATACTTTAAAATGAACAAATGAAATTATATCCCAGGAAAATTTAAACACATAACACTTCTCAACCATCCCCCTCTCCCAAGTTAATTTTACCCAGAGTCAAGATGAACAAAGACATACAATCTTTGTGTGTTCAGTGATTTTATAATGACTTTGCATTGAAGTTACACCTCAATTCTGTTACCTAGCACTATCCAAAGGCTTACATGCTGCTATTCTCAAAGTCAGAAACTGGCCATTCACTCAGGAACAAAGACCCATGGTGCTGTTCCTCAGTCAAGTGACTGTTCTTCTGTATGTTCTGAACAGCAATGGGACCAGCTATGTCATAGAAAAAGCTGTAATTTATATTTTTCTCTTAGGTAACAAAAAACTAAACTACTCAGTGAATAAGGCTTGAATTTAATCTCTTTTTCAGGAATATTGAAGTGGTTTGGCTAAATAATATTAAGTTATAAAATAAGATTATTCAAAGGCAAAATTAAGTAGAAATCTGTATTCGTTTTTTGGAGCTGCCATAACAAATTATCACAACTTTCTGGTTTAATACAATAGAAATTTATTCTCTCAGAGTTGCAGAGGCCAGAAATCTGAACCAGAATGTTGGCAGTGCCATAATCCTTTTGAAGGCCCTAGGGAAGAAAATTTCCTTTGCCATTTCCAGCTCCTGGGGCTCCTGGCATTGTTGCCTTATGGCAGCAAACTTCCAATCGTTTCTTCCACCTTCATGTAGCCTCTCTTTCCTGTGTTTCTGTGTGTCCTCTTCTCGGCTTATAAGGACCCCAGTTATTAGATTGGGAGTGTACCAAGTATCTGATTACATCAGCAAAGACCCTATTTACAAATAGGATAATATTCTGAGATTCCAGATGGATGTGAATTTTGAGGGAACATTCACTATCCAACCCATAAAACATCATAAAAGAAATAAGCAGGAAGAATTTGCCAATAGCATCCACAATTATTTAGAATACACTTATAGAGGGTTTTAAATGTGTCCACAAATTCTTTGATACTCTTATCTTTGAAAGATGACATCTTAATTAATTTCTCTTGTGCTCAAAGCTAGACTTAGAGTGTACTTACCTTTAACAAATAGAAAATGTGAAGCATGACTACATGCAATTCTGGAGGGTAAGTCAAATGTCATTAGAACTTCCTCTCTCTGGGAGTTAGCTTCCCTGTTGTGAGCACACTTAAGTATCCTATGGAGAGGCCCTTGTGGCAAGAAAACCGAAATCTCCAACCAAAATCCACAAAGGAATGATGCTTCTTGCCCATGCCCATGTGATATGTCATCCTGAAGTAAATCTTGAAACACTGTGGAGGCTCCAGATGTCTGCAGCCCTTGACAACATCCTGACAGGCCCACATGAGTCATCTTGAACCAGAACCACCCAACTAATCTGTTCCTGAATTCAAGACCCCCAGAAACTGTGAGCTTATAAAGATTTGTTGTTTTGAGCTATGGGATTGTAAAGTAAATTTTTGCCAACCACAGAAAACTAATACAGTGCCTAACACGATAATTTAACCAATATTTTAACAATGTATAAAATTTCTTTTATATTTGAAACTGCCTTACCCTATATCTTAAAAAATAATTCTATAGATACAGTTGTAATAACAGAAAAAAATATAAAAGGAAAAAAAATCATCCAGGATCTCACTATCTTAACACATTTTTTCCTCCACCTTTCATTTTAATCCAACTCAATCTATTAGCTTTATAAACATATGGTAGGTACATTTTCACTTTGTATTACATCATAAGTATCTTTATCATATTACCTTGGTAGGCATCATAATTATCAATGTTCAGTGACTGTCTAATTGCTTACTCATTTTACTGCTATTGGATAATAATAACATGTATTAGAATGAGCATTTTTGTGCATATTTTTCTATTGTCATGGATAGATGTCCATAAATATGATTAAAGTGTCAAAGACTATAAGTATTTGGATGTATCTTGAAAGGTACTGCTGTTAATATCAATAAAAGGTATAAATGCTAAACTTCTTAAAATATTAATATATTTATGGTAAATAAAAGTACCCTAAGATTAAGAACATTGGATGCTGGAGAGGGTCTTTTTTAACTTTTGCAACTCTGAAAAGTTTGAACAATTTAATTGTGGTCTGAAAACCACTCTTCAGATGATGTTGTTTTCTCAGCTGTCATATGACACAACATCAACAAACCCTAAGATAAGTCATGACAGATGTACCTGTAGTACTGTAAGTAGCTTACCTGAATTCCCTTTAGAGATGAAGCACCCATATAAAGAAATACTCCATATAGCACTGGCATGGGAATAAACTGTAAAAGAGCAATTAGAGAAAAGGCACAAATTATTTTCCAATACATTGGCATGCTGTTTTTCATTTAGCCAAAAGTGGGGGTGGAAACAGATACAAAATGTATTTTTGAAGCAATATAATACAGAACCAGAAGACATGGATTCAAATCAGACCTTTAGCACTTTGGAAGCTTATGTAAATTATTTAAGCTCTGTGCATTAGTTGTTCACTATCTAAAAAGCGATGATAACAATAGGGTTCTTATCAATATGTAATAGGTGAAAAACTATTTCAGAAACCACATCATGCACAATAAATAAGAGTTTTAACAATTATTAATATTTTTATTTAACAATAAAAAATAACTGTTATGCAACTTGAAAGACAATTTAAATTTTATTTCACAATGGCAAGATAATTGGATTAAAAGAGGAAGAATGGATCTTACACTGAAAAGTTGTTCCTAGATTATAGTAGATATTTGTAATCATGTGTTGTTCATATTATCTGTTTTTATTGAAATAGCTCATCATCATCCACCTTTATAATTACTTACACAACATGAATTAATTCTTGCAAAAATTTCAGTGATTAAATACAAGTAAACTTGTGAAAATTATTAAATAATTCAATTAAAATTTTCAAATTACAGGCAACTAAAATGAGTTATAATTTATAGTGAAATTAACATAATTCAGAAATATCTGCCAAATTACATGACAAAATAAGTACTATGTAGTGCTCTTCAAAATGAATTAAAATATTTTAAATGTAAAAAAGTAAGTATATGTAATGATGATGTCCATGCAATAGTTTTATGGAGCACTTAAAGTATAAAACTGGATATTTGACCACAAGCATGGCTATGCTCATTTCTACACAGCTAACTTATAGCAGGTAATATTAGTTGCTAATATATCTTTCCATTGATAAAAAATCAGAAACTTCAGTTTGTGAAGTACCCTAAAAGTGAATTCAGGTCACAGTCAATCAGAAATGAGTGATGTTTTTCCAAAGCTTGATCATCATTTCAAAGTTATTGTAATAGTTTACACAATGATTTTTATTTTGCCATTGAAAACCTTTATATATCTAAGGATTCTAAACTATAGGACATAATTTCTTCCCTTCAGTTTAAGAAGAATTGAATAAATATGATAAAAAAATTCATCATTTTCATCACATGCCATACAATATTTGTAATATGTTCCTTAGATTCAAGTGAAATCTTTAAATATGTATTTTCTGCTTTCTCTCAAACTCATAAAAACATTCCATTACCTTCAGAATGCTGGTCATAAAGACGGATGATCCCATGAGAATAAAAATCATAAGCCCAGTAACCCTTTGTTCCCGAATGCCAAGAAATTTGGGTTGTTCTCCTGGAGCTGAACATTCTGATTCCAATTTCAGGCTGTTGACATGAGTGATGGAAAGGACTGTGGCAGCCACAAACCATGGCAAGCCCATGATGGAGCATACTCCAAGCATGACGGCCACCATTAATAGATCCAGATGGTACCCACAACCTTTCTGTTAAAAAGCAGAAAGAAAAGAAACCATCAATAAAACAGCTAAAGGATGGCCTGATTGTGAATAGAATCCTCATCCTGATAATATCCCAAAGGCCCTCCACAGTGGATCTTCTCCAGGTAAACTCTTAAACATTTTTCCAGTTGCTCTCTGATATCTCAGTGGGTGGCTTTCCATTGGGAAGAGTAATATCATAGAACCAAGGCTCCCTTTTTATGCTCAATTTATCTCAATATAGTGTGATCTAGTTCAAAAAGTTTTTCTTTCAGCACTAGAAAAATATCAGTCTTTCTTAAAATGCTAGTTTTTATGTTTTCTATCTCCTCTGTATTTCCATTCTGATGTTACTGATCTCCTCTGTATTTCTACTCCACTATCATTAACCTCCAGGTGTTGCAAATTTAAGTGCTTCACAGAAAGTTTAAGAAAGGAAAATAAGTGGGATAGATATGAGGAGGCTGATATCAATAGGTGATTAGGTCCATTCGAGGGAGAACTCGAGGATGGGCAAGAGCACTGCTCCCCTCTCTCACTGGGTCCTGCAGGAACTTAAAGGGTAAAACCTCTGAGGTAGCAAAGAGTTGGCCTATTTTATGTTCCAATTCTTATTTTTAATTTTGCAAAGATACCACTGTATCAGAGGCAGTATAATAAAGTGGTTAAAAGAATAGGTTCTGGAGACCAATGGCCTGGGGTCAAATGCCAGCTCAACCAATGACCTTAGGTATATCTCTTTGTCTATTGTGTCACCTATCTGAAAACTGGTGATGATAACAGAAAGCACATCACTGGGTTGTCATGGGGATTGAATTATTTAGTTTTGAAAATCATTTAGTATTATGTATGGTCTATGGAGAGCACTCAATGAACATTAAGTACTATTACATTCTAGCAGTTGGACAACACATTTTTCTTTTGTATGCATTTTGTTTCAATGCTCCTCAATAAAACTATGTTTCTTAAGAACAGATAATCTATCATATAATTTCTCAATATTTCACAGTTTCTAGCACAATAATTAACACACATGAAGTAACCAATAAAAGTTACAGATTGACTTGTTTTAAAAGGAAATATATATCATTGAAACTTCTCTTAGAATTAAACTTAATTATTTTAATTATAAAATAAGATATAACAGTTAAATTTGGTCTGACAATGAGCAGCAGTGACCAATTCTTCAATAAAACAACTTTGGCATTTTTGGAGGCAGTTTTGTCAAACTACAAGCAGTTTATAGTTAATACAAAAGCTCACAGAGTCTAAAGTATGAATCTTATTTGTTGCATATCTGTCATAGTAGCATTTTCTGTTATTTTGTTTTGTTAATTATTTTCTTTAAAAAAAAGATTCTCAAAGTTACTGGTACTTCCTTTCTTTTTTGTTTATCCCTGCTAAATCATTAAAAATGACAAAAGGGGGGGGGGGGATCCACCTAACACCCCCCCCCACGTCCCCATGTTGTCACCAGCTCAGTGAAGCACTTCCTTGAGTCAACTGATATCTGGGGCAATGCTACAGTTCACTAAAATGTTCACTAGAACTATTCCCCTGATGTATATGATTCTGGAAACTGTCTTTTGTAAGCAATGCAGGGAAGATTTTCATTAAAAGATTTGGAAAATGGGAAGAGAATCCTGGTGTCAGCATAACCTAAAAGGCAGTAGGAAGGTGTTTTACTAGGGCTATAATGTGGTCCCTTGACCCTTCTGCAAACATTTTGGAAGATGTGCTTCTGTCATATAGAACTCAAATTTTGATTCCTTTAGAGTTTGCCCTAAGCAGTTCCAGAAATGTTTTGTCTTTGGGACTGAGAGACAATGATAAAGGTGAGTGAAGGATCTACCTCCTTAAGGCCCTAAATCTGAAGGAATGGTTGTGAATGTGCCCCTAAAGCTTGTAGCAAAGCTGTGGTGCTGCTAGGAGAGGATGGAGGATGTAAGAAGTTCTGGAGGCCACAAGATGAATATCAGAGTCTAGTTTGTGCTTTTAGCACATCCTGGACTTGCTCAGGAACCATGTTCACTACAATTTAATAATGGGAGGAAGATCTTCCTTATGATGGAGATTTTCTATAACTCCTATTGAGTGATTTTATAATGTGATACAATATGAACAGTGTAATTCTGGAATGATGAAAATGGACAAAACAATTTTTTCAGAGGGAATAATTTCCTTTTAAAATTTAGAAAGCTAGCTTTGTTATATACAAATATATCATTAAAAAAAAAAACAAGACAACTTCCCCCTCATTATGCCATACAACAATGGGGCATCTTGATTTTATGCAAACCAAAGGAAATAAAGTCGTTCTGGCACTTCCACTAATTAATCAGCAACTTTATTCTTGCCTTTCATTAGAAGTGCCTTTAAAAACTTGGTCTTTGTAACCAAATTATTAGCTGATAGGCATGCCAACCAAAGGGAACTATCCCTTTGTCAGAGAGAGAACTCTGCACCTTCTAACATATTTCTGTAGACTTTTTTTTCTCAAATAAAGACAGAACTGGAGTTTTTATTCTCACATTCATCCATGAATCACGGAAAATGGACATATGGGAGGAAAAGGGAGCATAGCAACAGGTGATGCTACACCAGACCCCACTAAAACCAACATGCAGCAAGACAAGAGGCCAGCCAAAAGGACCATCTGATACCCAGATGCCACTGCTGAAAAAATTCATTTCAAAGCTTGGCAGCAATTTCCTGCATCTGTCAAGTTAACCACATAAAAGACTATAGATTGACATGAAGAACCAGGCTGACAAAGAGGGCAAAAAAGAACATATCAAATGCCATAATCATCAAGAGAATGTGGTGCCAAATGAATGTTGCAAACGCATTCATTTACTCAAGTGATCTGGGATTGTATTGCTGTTTATTAAAAATGATGTCAAGAGAAGCCTGAACTGTCTACAGAAACATGTAGAAAAGCCCATAGTTGTATCTTAACAGAAACTTTCTTTTCTGCAAGATAATGTCTTTCTCTTTACACTTTCTGAGAGTAAGCTTAAAAAAAAAAAACAAGCTGTTACTTTCAATGCTTTTTAAAGAGATTCCATTAACCTATGCCTATCCCACTTCTCTGAGGAAGAAACAAACAAACAAATATACAAATGCTGGAGATGATATGGATTTATATGTATAACTGTAAGTAATATATGATACTTTTCATTTCAGATTTTCACACTTGCAGCTTCTTTCACTCTTCATATGACCCAAAGGATCATAAGATGCAATGAGTTAGAGTTTTGCTTATTTTGTTCTCCCTCATTCTTATTGCAATGAGTCACTTAGCCAGTGAGTTAGGCTTAGCCTATGTAGATCAGCAAGGTTTTATATGTAGTAACACTCATGAAATGATTTTTTTTTTTTTACTGGCATGAGAAACATTGTCTAAAAGAAAACTAACTACTAGTTCTGATGATGAAATTGAAAAGATCTAAAATATGTTTGGAAGAGATAAAAACAAATTAATTCTGGAGTGACTTAGAGTTATGATATAGACTTAGATAATAGGATGTAGAGTCTACAAGGTGCTTGGTATATTAACTAGAAAGGTACAGTAACTAGAAAACAAAACTCATTAAAAATTTTCAGGGAATGTTCCAACCAGAGCAAAAATGGGTTTTCAGGTAAAAAAGAAAAAAAGAAAAAGAAAACTTACGAAAGCTGAGATGTGGTGAACTTGTGGTCTGGAAGTATATTCAAGAAACATTTTTTTTTGTGTGTGTGAAAATGTGGTTCAAGCCAAAGTCAGGAGTTTTTGCAAATGTTTCAGTGAAGCAGCAGGAAGGGAGAGCGGCCATGAAACCAACTGTTTTTCTAAGTAAACAGTGTTCTAAGAGGTGATATTTTTGTTGTTGTTAACAAGAAATCAGCAGCAAAGCAAAGTTAAAGAAGACAAGGGTTATAGAACAAAATTAAATGTTCATTGTGGATAAATCATGTATCCAATGGAAGAAACTTGTTTTGAAATTATCTACATCCAAGAAGGACAGGGTGCTCAGGCTCAGAGTAACCAAGACCCCACTGACTCCTCTACTGATAGCAATACCACAGAGCTCAGAGTCAAGCCAGACTTGCTCTGATACTAAGTCCAAGTTTCTGATACTAAGTTTCTGATACTAAGGGGTAAAAATATGAACCTTCTGAATACAAAGTTACTTATTTACATAATACAAAAAGTTTAATTATGTAGCTTCAGGTTAATTTCAGTGACAAAAAATATAAATGTTTTAGTTCTGCATTTCCATCCTGTCAATGAAAGTATATGAAAGGACCACTTGAAGAATGTATTACTATATTCTGGTTATTCTACGCTGTGTGTACAAGGGGGAGAACAGTATGTAGATTTTGGAGCTGTGATATTAAGGGCCTACAATAGGCTGATGAAGAATTAGGAGCAAGAACAAAGGCTAGGCAATTCATGAGGTTGAGAAACCTCAAAAGGGCCAGGATACAGAATGGCTCAGAAGGTAATAACACAGAAAGCAAATCCTCATTTACTTCCAGTTTGTTTTAATATGACTCCATTAGTACTTGGAGAAAATACTGTCTGAATCAGTTTAACTGATAACCTACACACAGGGTAATATTTCAGCAAAATCAATGGAATTCTACCCTATTATAAGGGCTAAAGCAAACTTCTTTTGAAAGGTAATCAATGACTGAATGGCTTACTTTCTGCTTACAATATCAGTCTTTTAGTTTATTTTTTTAAAAATGTCATGTAATTATATGCCGTCACTAAAAATGAAAAAAAAAATTACATTGCTGAAATGGGATGATCTCCACAATAATATTCTTCCTTGAAAAAAAATGAATATATATGGTATGAAAATACATACTTAAAGCTGGGGCTGCAGGGTTTGGGCTCAGTAGTAGAACACATACTTATCCTGTGTTTGATCCCCAGAAAAGAAAGAATGAGAAAGAAAAACAGAAAGGCGGACAGATGGAAGGAAGAAAAAGATAATATCTACTTAACTATATATTAAAATGTAAACAATATTATCTCTAGGCCATAAAATTATAGTGTTTTTCAACTTTGTCCTTTAATTTTTCATATTATCTGATTTTAAATCAAAATCATGTTTTACTTTAAAATCAGAAAACAGAGATGCTTTTAGTTTTTAAAAAAATAAACAGGTGTTTAGTATAAAATGTTTTCCTACATTTTAGAGAATTGCAGGATATTTAGAGAATGTTTAACATAATGTTCTAAAACTTGTTTATAGGTCTACTCAAGTAACTATGTAACATTATAATAAAAAGTCCTGGTGATGCTTGATTTTGTATAATGCTGGTATTTTTAAGGAAATGTTTTAAAATTATTGATATTAAAAAAAAATGACACTATTAAAGGCTACTCAGGAGGCTGAGGCAGGAGGATCCAGAGTTCAAAGCCAGCCTCAGCAACAGTGACGTTATTATCCAAAGTACAGGTATGAAGACATGAATTGATGTGAATATACTGTATATACAACCAGAGATATGAAAAATTTTGCTCTATATGTGTAATAAGAATTAGAATAAATTCTGCTGTCATATATAAATAAAAAAAAATCTAAAAAAAAAAGTGAGATGATGAGTAACTCAGTGATATCTTATCTCTAAATAAAATGCAAAATATGGCCGGGAATGTGGCTAAGTGGTCAAGTGCCCCTGAGTTCATTTCCTGGTAACAAATAAATAGATAAATAAATAAGGAGACTATTAAACCAATCCATCTAAACTTATGAGAGCAAATTATTTAATTTTAAAAAATTTTCCTGTAAATGCGATAATTTGACTTCCTTCTTTCCTATTTATATTCCTTTTATTTCATTCTCTTGCCTGATTGCTCTGGCTAAAATTTCTAGTACTGCATTGAATAGGAGTGGCAAGAGAAGACACCCTTGTCTGGTTTCTTAGAGAAAATGCTTTCAGATTTTTCACAATTCATAAGATTTCAGTTGTGGGTTTATCATATATGATTTTTTTTTTAATTGATGAAGTATGATCCTTCTAAATTCTTCAAAGCTTTTATCATGAATTTTATCAAATGCTTCTTTTGCATCTCTTGAGGTTAATTGATGTGTTAATGAAAACAAATAAAAATTTAAAAAGTAGAATTTTCCTGCCAGTTTATGTCCCACTGATAGTTCAAAATGGCCATGTTGGGAATAGTCACACTATGGAAATCAGCACATATGGTAAATCTGGGTCTCCTTTTTTTACATAAGAGAGCTGGTTGTTCACCTGGTATTAAACTAGACCAACACTCCACTGGTCTAGTTCGTAAGATTTTATGAGATGTTTTAAAATATATTTCGTTAATAATTGAACATTTTATTTAATAAAAACCCTAAGTAAATTGAATTAATACCTTTTAAACATTCAGCATCTTAAGTTATTTTCTACAAAGAGAATGAAGAAAGCTCTTTAAGATAGATACACTTCCTTAGTAAGATTTATTACAAATAATTATGCTTTCTTATCTCATTACTATATTCACCAAAAGTCTAATTTTTTAATCATTCTAATATATTTACAAAATCCATGATTTCTGTTACTCTGAAAATGATTTTCCCCCCATAGAGTAAGTGTATGTGAGCTGGCAATCTCCAAACCCCAATGATACTAAAACAAAACAAGACTGAACA
This sequence comes from Marmota flaviventris, assembly GCF_047511675.1. Taxonomy (NCBI): domain Eukaryota; kingdom Metazoa; phylum Chordata; class Mammalia; order Rodentia; family Sciuridae; genus Marmota; species Marmota flaviventris. The sequence continues at coordinate 69,402,444 of NC_092508.1, forward strand.
TGTTCTCTTTTTACAAGGACTTATTTTGATTATTTTTAATCATTCAATGACTTAATTGATTTTATTTAACTCATTCCTTTAAATGATAGTACTCATATCACATATCTAAGAAAAATTGAATACCAGTGAAAAATGGTTGTTCAAAGTAGCAAAATGGTAGGGTCAGAATATTGTATATAAGATATATCCAAAATTAATTATTCTCCTTGTAAAAAAAAGCTATCAAAATTTTCCATAGAATTAAAACAATATCACTTAAAAACTATAATATTTGTGACTGAGTTTTGTTGTTATAGGCATTACAAACAGAATAATGATTAAAACGAGAAATATCTGGACATGTAATTTGTTCTACTAATTAATGCAACGCAATTGCATGTAATAGGCATAGTTAGGATCAAATAAAGGAACAGAGAATCCCAGATGTAAGATAAGTTGTTAAAGCTGTACTTAACCGAAATTACTTCATTAAAATATGTTAAACATGCTAAAATTAGAAAATTGACAATGTTTTTTTTTTTTTCCTCAGTCCTGAAGGTAAGATTCTAAGACTAATGCTTACCCAAGTGCTACTAACAAATTTTTCATTGTATTTTAAGATAAAGTGTCTTGCAAAACAATAAAAATTATGAACCCCAATGGTCACAGTGGCACTAATCCAGCTGCTCAGGAAGCTGAGGCAGGAAGATCAAAAGTTCAAAGCCAGCCTCAGCAAAAGCAAGGCGATAAGCAACTCAGTGAAATCCTGTCTCTGAATAAAATACAAAATAGGGCTGAGATGTGGTTCATTGGTCAAGTGCCCTGAGTTCAATCCCTGGTATTCCCCCCAAAGTTATGAACCCCAAAATATGATTTTAGTATTTCAATGTGCAAATGAATACAGAATACAGGCAAAGTTGATTACTATCAGTTAAATCAGAATTACTTATTTTGAAATTGATGTTAAAATATACCTTTAGCTTATGCTCTTTTCTGTTGATGATGACAGCTGTAATCTGTTGGTCCATAAAAATTAGAATAGTACAAAGCAAAGCTGGAATTATAGCAGCTATTACTGTCCACCATGGATTTGGACCTAAAGGTGTAACAAACCAGCCACGATCATCTCTGGTAGGCTGAGGAAAATAAATGAGTGTATATATTAGCAGCTGGATTAATAGATACTGAATCAAATTAAGTCTTAGAAATACTACCAGGAAATCCCTAATTATAAACTGGCAAACTGAGTGGCCCATAATTAATATTCATGGTATTCATGAAGCATTTATAAGATAACAGTCATCACTCTAAGTGCTTTAACTATTTTAACTCATTTTTTTTTCTTCACAACATTCTAAAGATGATTAAAAAAAAAAATGAGGCATACAGATCTAGTAAATTGCTCAAGGTCCCAAAGTAAGTAATAATAAGTAATAGAGATGGAATTTAAACTCTGACAAATTAGCTCAAAAATCTATATTCTCAATCAATACCTACAGTAAAAAAATCAATATTTACCCTTTACAATTGGAAATTTTATTTATTTTAACAAATAATACATTGACTACTCTTCTAAAACTGATATACAAAGATAAATAAGTCAGAACCTTCTTTCAGTTTAGAATCACCGAAAGACATATAAACAAAATATTTCAATAGAATGTAGTCATTTATTTTAGATGTAGGCATAGGCTATTGTGTGAAGATGGAGTAATAATTTTGTCACATCAGAGGCTCGGGATAGGGTTCTAAACATGAATGATGCTGAAGATGAGTCTCAAAGAAATTCATTCTGGCAACAATACTATGAGGAATTTCCCACCCCTGTTCTACAAATGAGAAAACTGAGGTTCAGAGAGGGTTAGTAACTGGCTCAAGGCCAGAATTCTGTTCTAGGCCTATCTTAATCTATTTTTCAAGCCCTACTCACTGTCTCAAGATAATGCATTTCCCTTAGCTTCAAAATCCTTCCTGATCTTTTAGAGTGTTGATTTTATGGAAGTTGACAGGAATTTTTTTCAAGCAATCCTTGGGTTTTTATTTCTATGATTACTATTTATTTTTAATACTAAACCAAAGTTTTAGACATACTACACGTAGCTAATTTACTGCTCTACTGATGTATATTATATATTTTCATGAAAATAAGAAGTGCTAAGGTTACAGACTTCATCTTGATGAAGATTGAACTTAGAGAAAGGGAGAGATAGATGATAGATATTAAGTGCTATGATAAATTCACCTTGAAAACACTTGGTACTTGCAGTTTTGGAGATGGGATCCCAATGGCATAGTCTATTAAAACCATACACAAAATTGTAAGAAAGACAGCAAAGTCACTCACTATGGATCGAACCTAAAAATAATAAGAACACTTGTCACTTGAAGGAGCTATAAATACCAATAAGTACTCAGAACACAATCTAGAGTCACACTTTATAAACACTTTATGACATAATATCATAATATATTTCATGTATACTATAATATTACCATTAGGTCTGTCAGAACCTGAATATATATTTATGTATCTCTGTCATTTTGGAGAGTACACACTTAACATTTCCAGAATAAAGAATTATGGAATAGATATAATGGTGGTTGTGTTGTTAAAATACCTACTTAAAATCTAACTTTATTATGAACCTGGGTGTGTAAAAATTCAGAACACAGAATAAGGGTGCATGGACAAAATTTGACAAAATTTTAGGACTCCTTTTCAAGTCCACAGGAAACATTTTAATATGATTAGTCAAAGGCATTGTAAAATAAAAGTATCTGTTTTTATTGAAGAAGCTCAATGTTTTAGTTTATCTGTGATACAAGTATGGCACTTAGTTTATCTATGATACAAGTATGGCACTTGGTAATATAAACAACAGAGGAGGCAAATTTAAAATTTATTCAATTTTAAATGTATTCTGCATAAGCCAGTTTTTCAAGTTATTTCTCTTTTAAAAATCCATTTTTGAGCAAATATCCTTACACAATTATTAATAAGATCTGTTTTTTTCTTAGGATCTTTATATACACAAATAATTTTTTAAACGCTTAAGATTACTGTTTAAACTTACAAAAGATAATTTTGTATTAATCAGATTAAGCTTAGTGGGAAGAAATTAATCTTCCACCTTAGGGAAGAAAGAGACTAAAACAGAAGCCCTTTCTGAAGGGAACAGTTCTTGAAACATTTTCTCAGAAGAATTTTTATCAAAATCTATAGCTCAACCATAAAAAGCTTGTTTCCTTGTTTCTTTTACTTTTTTTTTTTTTGGCGAAATCAGACATTATAGGTGTTACTTTGCAGTGTTAAATATTGAACTAAGCTGTTTCTCTGTTTACTTTCCTTTCCAAATATGCAGATGCAAACATGGAGGGTTAGGGGGAGGGACTGACGCTTTAAAAGCCGAAAAAGAGAATAGTGTTCCAATAAGTCTTGCAGGGGCTTCCCCAATTAGAGAATGTAAGAGTGGTTCCTCTGAGGTATCTGTCAGGTTGGAATAGTTCCCACTGTTCACTGGGCAAGAAAGTGACAATCAGTAATGCAGTGTGTGCTTTGAATTTCCAAAAACCTAAGTGGGAAAGTGGGCGTTGATCCTTGAGGCTGGCAGGAGAAAAGCCTGCAGGGCTGGTGCCCTCCTTGGCACCTGAATCACAAAATGCTTCCTTATCACCCCCTCACCCCACCCCGCCTCTAACCTGGCATGCCATACAAAAGTCCTTTTATGACCCCTTTCCTTCCATCACTTGCTCTTTCCTTTGTCCTAAAACATGTAGGACTCCATAACATGCTGTATATTGGCTTACATTTGGATTAGGAAAATTACAGTCAAAGTACCTTAGTTGGAAAATATCGGCTAGTCTTGAACTGCTTCAGAGTGGCTGACATTGTAACTGTGGAAAAGAACAGTATCACTGACCAGAACAGAACATCTGGCACATAGGGGTGATCATGGCCACAGGCTCGTCCAGCATACTCTCCATGCAGTGATTTGCACTCCTGCCACAGGAAATAAGGCAAATGGGATGTTAAGAAAGAGCTGGGCATTTTTTCTTTCAGAAAACAACATCTCCCAATCAGCAGCAGCTTAAAACAACTGAAGCTTTTCGCCTGTGATTCTCACAAGGATTAAGCAGATATTACAGATTCTTTCTGATTTCCGTTTGGATAGATAAAGAGCAATATCAAAGACATAGTATGTAAAATTTGAAAACAAACTCCTTTTAAAATGTTTATTCTTACAAATTCAAATTTAAATCTGCAAGACTACTGATTTATCAAATTTCTTAAACCTAATATCTACTAAGTTCCTGACACCATATTTATTAAGAATATGATATATTTGATAGTGAATAGTTACCAACATCAGACCCAGGGCCAAAGCATTTGAGTGCCTCAATTTAATTAATTGCACACCTGCCCTATAGTATATGTAGATGTGATTATTTGTACTTCATTATCTGAGGAAACTGAGGTATAGAGATATTAAGTAATTTGTTGTGGCCTCACTGCTACTGGGTGTCAGAAAAGCTGAGATTCAAATGAGATTCTTGTAATGGAAATGATCACATATTAAAGAACAATTATTCTGAAAAATTACCTACTCTACAACCACCTGGAAAGACAAGCAACAACAACAACAAACTACAATACATAATTATTAAAATGAAATTGTGAGTCAGAGATAGGATTCAATTTAGATTAAAGAACAAGTGAGCAAAAAGTTACTTGAGCAAGATAAACTTCATTTTTACTATGACTTCCCCACAATCTTTATTTCTGCTACTGTATTTCCATAAACCCCTGAAAAACCATTTCTAATTTCGGCCTTAGCCATGAGGTGGCAGCAAAGTCAAAAAATTTTTCCTCAAGAAAAACAGCATTTTAAACATCAAATATTTTGAAAGGAAAAAACTGACTTTAAAGAAATTTGGGTTTTTCCTATTTTAATTTGATAATAATCTTACTAAATTATATTTTATTTTAAGAATAAAGATAAATAAAGAGAAAAAAAAGTTAAATGCTCCAGTGACCTTATTGGTTCTTGAGGTATTCTGGTCCCTGAACAGAAATTAAATTGTGCAATAGTACAAAGAGATCTTAGAGAAAAATATGGACTGATGGATGGATCAGCAACAGAGTCTTCACAGTGAAACAAACCTCAAATACTGGAATCCTTGCATAGCAGAACAAAAATACCTTTAAAAGATTCTAGAATACATCACAAGTAGCTACAGTGTCATCTGAAAACAAGCAAACAACAGCAAAATCTACTGGAGGGTAGACACCTGATCCTAACAATCCTGAGAAATATGATTGAGACACTTTAAACTGTCTAAAAGAGTCTGTCCCCTATTCTAAACTAATTGTGGATACCTTTCTTGCAAGCTGAATTCCAATTATCATGTTAAGCTAGTACAGAACACAATAACTTGGCTAATTGAAAAAACCACAGAAAAATCCCCCAGGCCTTAATTATAGCTTCAATTTCCTTTCTCTCAAAACTCTATAAAAATAGATAAAGTAGCAAAAATGAATCCTTGTGTTTTTTTTCAGTCTACGCTTCTGCTCCTGTCCAGAAATGCTGGAGAGCAATTACTAAGCAACATCATGGGTAAGCAGAATGGCTAAGCACAAAGAAAAGCTAAAAGTTCCATTATAAGCACATTATCTATTGATTTGTGAGCATTTGTGGGCTTTTTGCAAGTATAAAAGTCTTCAAAATATTCCTTGGATTTGGCCGGGTCTTATCCTCAATTCTTAAAACAGATTCCATTTAAAGGATCATTTTTCTCTCTTATAATCCATAATAAATTGCAAAGACTGGTCTCGTTATTTTAATTCAAAGAAAATTTGAAAATATTATTTATTTTTTTCTTGCTTTCAAGGAGACAGGATGCTAACATAAAATATGCACTTATGAACTACTATGTTCAATATTTATTTTCAGCATTATATCAATTGTACTCTCAACACACATGCACACACACACACACACGCTCACTCACTCACTCACACACTCAGCAAATTCTGAAATTTAGAAGTCAAAACCAATTCCAAATCCTGCTCTCTTCTTTTGAGTCTAACATATGGTTTCACTTACAATGGGTTCTCAAAAAATGCTTGTTGACAAACTGATTTCCACTAATTACTCTTCAAACACATTCTAAGTTTCAACAATTCTATAAGTTGGCAAAAAATAAGTTGATAAATTATTAAAGCTGGCATGAATGTCCTACCCCTAATATATGTACAAACTACATATGTAATTCAGGCACAAAAACATTTCTTAACCAATTGCTAGGTAATTATTTATGAGTATTGTAAACTTGCAAAGGGATTCCTTAAAATGGCTGATTTTGATATATATGTCAAACTCAGATATATACATATATGTGTGTATGTATTTTAGCTTGCCCATAAATATTTAAGATAGAACTATTTTTTAAAAACAATCATCATATATTTATCAAATATTTAAACCTTAGTCTACATATAGCAGTTTGAGATAATCAAAGAAAAGTCCTTTGACTTTTTCTCTTGCTTAGTTAGCAAGGTGTAGAATATGATTCATGAGGTATTTAACAACTCAAAAATAAACAATATGGGACTTAGCAAATGAATAATAGGTAAATTTAATGTTATATCACTATTCATAAAATATAATAAACTTTAACTGCACTTTATTAATAAAATTCTTTGATGAATATCATGATTATACTGAGGAAAAAATCAGTATAAGACAAATTTTAATGTTCTTCGCTGACTTAAAAATTACAGGTTTTTGTTTTGTTTCCCTCCCCCCCACACCATTATATAGCATTCTTTTTGGTGATAAGAGCTATAGCTGGTCAAGATTAGCAATTACCCATTGTAAAACTGCTTTTAACTAATGAAAAATAATCTGAAAATTCTGCCAGAATGTTAATACCTAATAAAAAAACTTCTTCAAAAATAAAAAAAGAAAAACCCACCAAGTATTATCTTTGCTTTGATTGCAAAAATATTTTTCACCATATTCCACTTGATCAGAAAACTTCTAGTATCAGACAGTAAGGAATGGCTAGTCACATCAATTGTGCTGTAAATCTTTTAGAAGATTATTATTTCTGATTTGCTAATATATAGAATGAATTTTATTATTTAATATTAAATTATTCTAATAATATAAAGCACAAAGAGTAAATTATCATGTTAAATAATTCAGAGGTGGGATTATTTGGATTTTCTTGTTGAAGAGAGCATCAAGATAAAGGACAAAAACAAGGGGCTCTTTAGATACAACACAGTTTACAAAACAGGAATGCAGATTGAAGAGCCACTGCTGAAAAAATCCACCATGTTCCCATGCCTAAATGCTGAATAATTCTTGGTCAGATCATCCTTTCTTTTACTGGCCAAATTAAATGATTCTGAGCAGAACAACCTAGCAATTTTTTTCCTCATAAAAAAATAGATGAAAAGGAATAAATGTTAACTGACAATAACAGAAGAGAACAACAAGAGTAAGTACAGGCTTATTCTAGAGAAAATAACTACCATAAGAATAAAGGTAGTAAAATTTAGGTCAAGAAGAATTTTAAATGGAAGATAAGTAATTTGATTCTGAAAGCTCACATTTAGTGTTTTAGAAAATTGAGAAAATAGACAAAAGGTCACATAAGAATCATGTTTTGAGTTTTGTATCTGTATAACAACAAATAAAGATTTCTATGTTCCACTATCTGGCCCACTTACTAAAATAGCATGTGTTTGATCAAATGAACTAGAATTCATGCAGTTTTGTGTTGATGATCACAATGGAATTTGAGCTTACATAGGGAGGTAAAGTGGCTAAAGCTTTGGATTGTAATGTTTGTAACTGGGAAGAATTGAAAAGAAACTAGAGCTTCTCAGAGATTTTAATGCTTATAAAAAGCAGGACACTTTCAGTTTTTCAAATGATAAGATTTCACTGAATGGAAGTAAAGAATGCAAATATAAATGTAAAAAGAGATGCACAAACATTAAAATAGATAAAGAAGAACTAAGAAATGCAACTGAGAGGAAAGCAAGCAAAGAAGGCTAAGAAAATAAAACAAAGGCATAGGATTTAACACTATTGGTGAAAAATATGTTGGTCACCTTTCTTGAATAGAAGATGAGAATAAAATGGAAACAAGAAAGCTCTGTGGAGGGTAGTAACAGAATTCTGTTAAGAAAAGTGATTTTGTCCACCCAAAGTATCCCTTCCCCCTCTATATATTCTGAGCAGCTGGAGCCGTGTATCAGAGTAAAGTAAAAACATTCTGGGTTCTTTACATGGAAGGCAGATTGAGTCATGCCATGTGATTTCATTTAGGTCAACAGCACTCATATTTAAAGTACTTTCAATTCATCGCATGACTTAAATATTTGATAAATATATAATGATTGTTTTTTAAAAATAGTTCTATCTTAAATATTTATGGGCAAGCTAAAATATATGCACACATATTGTTCTTTTTATGTGTGCCTTCAGAGCATTTCAGGCCTACAAACTATTAGAAAAACCTTTTCATTTGATAGTGAGTGAAACCCCAGCTTACTGATGGATACCTAAAATGGAGGAATTTAAAGTTATCCCTTTCAAAATTTTATGCATTCAAAACTTTTACTTTACTGGCAATAATTGATTCAGAATGTCAATCAACAAAAATAAGTGATTCAAGATAGGATTTATTTTTCAGTGGTTTACTTACTGACACAGTCAGGTTCTCCCAAATTATGTCAGAGGCTGAAATATTGGATTCCCTCCATTCCTTCAATGTATCATTGCTGGGATTATGTGGCTCCACACAGTTACATCTGAAAAGACAAAATAAGGTCTTTTCTGAAATAGCTTTTTGTCACAGTACCCAAAACACATATAAAAATGGTCCTTTCTCCCCACTCACAGAATTTCTCCAGCTGACAAGCAATTAGGATAGACTATTCCAAAAATCAAGACAGATATATTTCTGTGATACTCGACCACTCTATAGTATTTCCTGGAATGAGAGGCCCTAACATAACCACTTGCCTCTAAATTATACATGAAAAAATTTTAAGCATCCAAATCTATTGTTATACCACTTACCCATTATAGTTAATATTGTATAGCCATATCAATTTTAAAAATATAAGTAAATCATATTGTCAAGATAATTTATAACTGCTATGAAATTCAAAATTAGAGCCTGAATTAAGTCAGAACCATAGCTATCTCAGGATGTACTATTCTTTGTGAAAAGTGATAATCCTATTAAACATCAAATAATCAATAAACAATTTTTTTTCTGAGTGCCATGAATACAATGCCATGATCAATACTAGATTCTTTAAAAAGAAAGATTTGAGAACAGTTGTATTTTTATGCCATATAAAATACAATTTCTGGAGTGAGATGAAATCTTAGAGTGGTTTTGATTTGCATTTCTCTAAATACTAATGATGATGAACATTTTTTCATATATTTTGTTGATTGATTGTATATCCTCTTCTGAGAAGTGTCTGTTTAGGTCCTTAGACCATTTATTGATTAGGTTATTTATTTTTTTGGTGTTTAGCTTTTTGAGTTCTTTATATATCCTAGAGATTAGTGCTCTGTCTGATGTGTGAGGGGGAACCAACCTAGATGCCCTTAAATAGATGAATGGATAAAAAAAATGTGGCATATATACACAATGGAATATTACTCAGCAATAAAAGAGAATAAAATCATGGTATTTACAGGTAAATGTATGGAGTTGGAGAAGATAATTCTAAGTGAAGTTAGCCCAATCCCCAAAAAAACAAAAGCCGAATGTTTTCTTTGATATAAGGAGGCTAATCCATAGTGGGATAGGGAGACAAGCATGGGAGGAATAGATGATCTCTAGATAGGGCACAGGGCTGGAGGGGAAGGGAGAGGCATGGGGTTATAAATGCTGGTGGAATCTGATGATCATTATTATTCAAAGTACATGTATGAAGACAAAAAATGGTGTGAATATACTTTGTATACAACCAGAGATATGAAAAATTGTGCTGTATATGTGTAATAAGAATTGTAATGCATTCTGCTGTCATATGAAAATACAATTTCTGACCACATGTTATTTATAACTTTATAAGCTATTGAGAAGAGAATATAAGCAAAGACAACTAACAAAAGTATGGCCTTCTACATGAACCTCAATTAATGAATAGTTTGTTTTCCAAAAAGTCATTCATATTCCTGCTATTTTGCCATTCAGAATGCATTTTCTAAGAGAAACATTTTGTAAATGGTGGTTGGGCTCCAAGATAATCCACGTATAGTACCAAAGATGAAATTTCACTGGAATCCTGTTTTAGTTGTTTTGATATAACTGTATAATCTAACCACTATTGCTAAGATTATAGCTGTGGAGAAAATTTTATAATTTATACTTGGTAAACCTCTGTGTACCTTAGCCACAATCTCTCTTCATCATCCATATCAGGAAGTTTGGCTGTTTTGCTTTTCCACCATTCTTTCATGCTTCTCAGAGTAGAGGGTCTATCTATTATTTTGAGAAACTCTACTTGATCTGGGCAAGATGGACAGGCATGGTTCTTGCTCTCATTAAGGGATATTAGAGGATTCTCCAGCTGGGCTCACTTGTTGATGGGTATCAGAGGCCAGAGGAGTGAGGAAGTTGGTGACAAGGGTTTTAAAGGAATGGAATACACAGGCTGTAGCTGCTACAATCAGCTGCACCGGCCTGTGTCAGCAGAAGGGAAACAAAGACACTGGAGATGTCTATTACTAGCCTAACAGACATTGATGAATGCAAGTTGTGCCCAAGTGCCAGATTGGTTGTACACAGTCACAGAACACAGGATTTTGTACTAGACAGCTCTATCATTTACTGACTGAGACCATGGGCAACTTACTTAACCACTCTAAATCTGTTTCCTCATGTGTGAAATGGAGACAAAAAAGCTTACCTACCAAAACTGTTGTGAAAAATAAGTAACATGTAGGTACCTCTGGAACTATGCCTGACATCATCATGCTCATCATCACTACTGTTTTCTGGTTCATTCTTCAGTCTTGTACAAAATATAAAACTCAACTTTCATCTTGATGTAACATAAAAGGAATCCTAGTGCTTTCTGTAATATGCTAGCACTCTCTTTGCTTTGCTTCAAAGTAAATATATACAGTGAGCCCTCCATAAAACAGGTTCTGCATCTGCAGATTTAGCTTAGCCATGGATTGAAAATATTCTGGGGGTGGGGACTGCCTCTGTAACTGAACACTTACAGACATTTTTTCCTTGCTATTTTTCCCTAAAGAATACAGTATAATAACTACTCACATAGCATTTACATTGTATCAGGTATTATATGTTACAGAGATGATTTTAAAAATACAGGAGAATGCAAGTAGGTTATATGCAAATATCATGCCATTTTATGTGAGGGAGTTGAGCATCGGCAGATTTTAGTATTTGTAAGAGGTCCTAGAACCAATCACCCAAGGATACTAAGAGATGACTAAAATGTAAAAGAGAGAAAATATGGCCAGTTTATTGTAGAGGAAACATAATAAGGGAGAAAGACAGCACTATAGTAAAAATGAATACACCCTTGTGCAAATGGGTTTACACACATACATATGATTTCTGTAGCTACTATCTGTCTATATAAATAAGTCATGCATATAGCTATATGCATGATAGGAGGCACATTATGTTTTCTAGACTAATAATTTAATTTCCATATGATATTGAGGGAAAACCTAAATATTTGGTAACTTATCCAAAAGCCTGTGCTGATAGAATTCGATTTGAATACATCTCTTTGACCCTGTAACTCCTGCTATTTCAGCTATAATATGATGCTTCTAGATGTGACGTGGTGCCATTTCTAGCAGTATAGTTAGAAAGTGAGGAGACTCGAAACAAATGAAGCAACCTACGTTGTGCTATGTGTTTCTCCTTGTTTTGTTTTTCAGGACCTATGTGTCCTCCAAAGCACCATGTAGCCTTGCCTTCATATCATGACAACTATTTCACCCCCACCCCCCTCAGTCCTGATGTCCAGTGTCATATTTCTCTTAACCCCATATAAACCTGGTGATATGGCTTTCCTTTCACCTTGTTTGTCATGTGTACCATTCCTCAGGCCATGTTCTCTGCTGCCCAAAGTAATCATATGTGCTAGTGGATAAAAGGGCATAATGTGTAACTGTATTCCTGGCTGTGTATTTACTTTTACACTTTAACTGACTCAATGAAAGTGCTAAGCTACAAATACCATGTAAAAATGGCAATCTCATAGGAGAGACATTTTTGCACAGCTAGGTGTTCAAGTGGATGTGGGTTATTTTCGCCTTTATCAAGACTCTCTCTGGCAAATAACTTTCCTCATTTGTAAGTCAATTCCAAACTGTAAAAATATGTTTTCATCTAAAATATTTACTTTGTATATCACAGACATCAAGGATAGCCAAGAAAGCCACTGTTCCTTCCTGAGTCAACATATCTGATAACTGGAATCAGTGGACAGTTCTCAGAGGCTGTATGATTGTGTGTAAAGTTTAAAAAGATCTCTGTGCCAATCCTTGGTGGCCCAAAGAAGGGTCCTGACTGTTCAGTTCTTACGTTTTTAAACATGAGAAGCAGATATTCTGACTCCATAAATTAAAAATGAAATGAGAAAAATATCATTTTCTGTACCAATAAACTTGGTCCAAATTATTCTAATTCCAACTATAAAAAAGGAAGAAAAGTACATTAGAAATAACACATGAAAAGATGGAGTTTGAGTTCAGAAAAAGTTCTTCTGCTAATCTCATCCAAAATAATTTCTAGTGATTCTCACAATACGATAGAAGAATTAACACGTGCACACACACGCGCGCGCACACACACACACACAAATTCTTTAGGTGCATACTGTCACTTAGGATACCAGAGCATCCAACCAAATTTCTTATGTTCATTCAACTAAGTGATTTTGTACAAGTAATTTAAGCATTCTATGCTTTGATTTATCTATAAAGAGGTGATAATGATAGTAGTCTACTTTACAGGGTTATTATGAGGATAAACGAGTTAATACAGGTGAAAATACATATTGATTAGGTGTTAGGTATCATCGTTAAACATTACAGTTACCATTGATTATAAGGTAGAAAGGGCAGTATCTGTACTTCACTGTTTTTACTTTATTTTACTTCTCCACATTTTTTATAAACACCAATTTAAAATGCCAATAATTTTTACTTGTGATATTGGATCACTTGGCTTAAAATGCACTTTTTACCAAAAACATCCTCTGCTACCCTTTACTACCCACGGAAAAGCATGTGCTCTAAGCCATCTTGTTTATCTAAATGGCTGCAGAGTGATTAGATAAACATTATAATTAAATGCCCTCATCCAGAAGTCTTTGCTTTGGTTTCTAGGCTAATGGAGGTGATCAGTCTTCCTTACACAAGAGAAGCCTGCGGCTGCCTTCTGGAAATACGGTTTGGTAAAACTCCCTTCACCACTATTACTAATTTTAGTCCCCGGGTTGCAGATGCTCTCCTTTTGCCTTTGTGGTTATTAATAGTACCTTCCTGTGTGCACTGAACAGTAATGGTTCGTGATTCATTTTTTTTTTTTCAAGCCTCTTTATTGACTAAATTAGCTTCCAGAGTGCTGTGTAGCAAGTTAGGAATGAATATAAGGCATAAAATCAGAAAATCATGACCTATCTGTAAAGTCAAACATGGCTTTAAAATGATTTTGTTTTGTTTCAAAAGTACTTTGAATTACAAAGAATAACAAAACCACACTACAGAATACAAGTTAAAATAAAAAAAGAAAAAGAAATCTCTGATGGTGTTCCATCACAACTACTATATTTTTTGGTATGTTTCTTTCAGTAGTTCTTCTTATGTATATTTTCAAAATATTTTTATAAGCATACAATTTTTCTTTTTAATAACATGCAACGTAGTTTACTTATTCATCTATTATTAAACATTAATTTGTTCTATTCAGATTACTATTTAAATAATACAGTGTCAAGCATTTTACAAAAACACCTATTTCCATATTTCAGATTGTATTCTTTGAGTGGATTTGCTAAGTACCTATACTTTTTTTATTAGAGCTTTATAGCTATACATATAAGTTGAGTTCATTTGACAAAATCATACTTGCATGGCATTTAATTTACTCCATTGCAGTTATACTTTTAAAGACATCATTCTGATGTACAGCTGTATCATATCATGAGAAAAGTAGCTTTAGCTTTTTAAAAATGTCACATAACTTTGTAAAACACTGCCACAACCAGCTAATACTAAAAACAAACATACTAGTTGCATTGAATTCATAAACTCTCTCTTTGAATTTCATTTCCATACAAATGGCACATCTTCTCCTTGGCCTCTAAATACATAACTCTGGCAATATTTTCCACTCTACACCTTTGGGCACCCTATACCTTTATGTGAAAGCACATAGGTCAACTATAATTAAATATTTATTGTACATATAATGCCATTATGTAAGGACCCATAACAAAATATTTTTGGAAAATGTTTTGTACATCAATTACTGTCATATTCATTTGTTAAAACTCATTTAAGGGCACACTTAAAATGGGCTAACTTTATTTTACCTATTGATATTTCAATAATCTTTACAGTAAAAACATAAGTAAATTGTATAATATGTTAGGAAAGGGAGGGAGAGGTATTGAAATTTTAGATCAAAATGTTCTCAAGTGCATGATTTTGAAGAAAGGAGGAAAAAAAGAAGCCACATAGGAATCTGAGGAAAGATATTCCAGACCAAAAAAAATTACGATAGCAAATGTGCAGGCCTATGGGCAGAAATACCCCAAGGAGGTTGAGCAAGCATGGAGACCAGTGTGTTTGGAGCAGCAGGTAAAGCAGAAGAAGCAAAGGGGACAGGTGGGGCAATACCCTGCAGGTCACAGGAAGCCAGCAGTGGGCTTTGAGAAGCAGAGTGATCTGTCCTGGGTTTCAAAAGAATGATTCTGTCTGCTTTGAGAGTCCAGTCTGCTGTGGAGGCCAGTCTTGAGGTTAGTCTTGTCCCACATATAAAATTGGAGACGGCTGTTAGAAGGCAATTGCTATAATCTAGAAAAAAAAATATGAAGAAAGGGCAGTAAAAAAAGAAAGTGTCTGAATTCTGCATATTGAGCCATTAGAATCTTCTGGGTAATCTGAATATGTGAGAGAAAGTAGTCAAGAATAAATCTGTATTTATTAGTCTGAAGTCTGAAGAGCTAAAAGAAGGAAAAGCCTGTAAGAGTTTCCTCTCAGAACTCCAAACATAAATAGGGCTCAAATATAAGTATTTATTCAGTGTATTTGTTTGCTATATCTTCTATAACAAAATAATATGGACTTGGTGGCTTAAAAGGCAGAAGCTTATTTTCTCACAGTTCTAGAGACTTAGAAATCCAAGATCAAGGCATTATCTGGATTGGTTTGCTCTGAAACCTCTCTCCAAGTTAAGCAGAGCACTGCCTTCTTGCTGTGTCCTTACATGGTCTTTTCTCTGTGCAAACACATCTATAGGGTTTCTTAGTAAGTCCAGATTTCCTCTTCTTAGAAGATACCAGTCAGATTGGATTAGGACACCAAAAATGGGGAGGGGGTTTAATGCATCCCCTAATACTTAGTTATATGATTTCAGAGTGGGTAGGAACATCCCTGCTAGCCCCTAAAAGTCTGCTTTTATAATTGAAAAGAAAATTCTACCATGGACTATTTATTTATTTAGATATCACAATGCGAAAAATTTTGGAAGAAATAAAACTAGCCTCTTAATCAATTCTAGAGAAAGTTCTGATAGACTGTGAAGACTCCTATGTAATGAAGAAATGAGTGACATAATGGATGAGTAGAAGAGAACTGGCCTGTATACAAACTTTATTGATACTGGCAATGACCATTCATTTTTAGAACATATTTTGTGACACTTCACATGATATTTGAATAGTCTTGGAGAGAAAGTATTAGTAATTTGGTGATTAGCATATTAAAATGTTGTACCTGCAACTGAGAGCTATAATATAAATGTCTTTCTTTTGCAGAATTGTATATATATTTATCTTGATATTTTCCTGTATGTTACAACAAATATAAAACACATAAACTTATATTATAAAGAATACAACACCCTATGTTATAAAAAATGGCATTTATAAAAAAAATTTAAGCTACCTGAATTTGACTGGTTCTATAAATATCTAGTAAATATAGTGTTCGGAGCAATTAAAATATTAATTTCTATAGTTAAATGTAAATGTTTCTTCCACTAATAGAAGTTATTGAAATGTCTCTAAACATGACTAATACAATCAGGTATGTAGTAGCTGTGACACTTGAAACATCCAGCAAAGCCAAGATGAATGTATGTATAATGCATCCACATTTTCCATGAACAAGAAAAATTTGCTAGAAATGTCCCAGTAGGAATGGCAGTTACTTTGAATGAAATTATCAAATTATATACAAAGTACCAATATTGGCATTACATTAATTTCATAAAGAATCTGTGGCAATTTGCCCAATCAACAGGTAAGATAAAGTTCATTAATGAAAAGAGATCATGCCATCTAATTAGAAAAAATATTACATTGAAAAACTGAGTTTTCTCTGTGCTTCATTTAATTATCAGTAAATCATAAGTCATTAAAACCTGTTCCATAAGACAGACCTTATCTGCTCCACAAGATTTCAGTAAATAAAAAGTAAAATAATCAAAGGGACTTTGAAAATAAAAAGTACTATTTTCTTTGAAATTAAAATATGAGGTCTGAACTTATTTTAACTGATACTTTATAAATAAATAGCTAGATAATTACTACAGCAATGGTTCATAACTTTTATAACTACATATTTCTATCAAATCTGTCAACTATCTATAGACTTTCATTATTCTGTTTTTCATTTACAATGAATTTTAAGGATATAAAAATCCAGTGAAATTGTGTATGAATATTTTTATTACAAATACTTGCTTTTAAAAAATAAACTGTGTTGACGATTTAAATTGCTTTACTTAATGGTTCAGAAACAGTGCTTTAAAAGAAAATTTTAAATTCCAGCAGTTGAAAGAAATATTAAAAAGTTGGATAGACTCAAAAATTATGCCCCAATATATCTCAGGAAGGTAAGGATGAGGAGTACAGGTTTGTTTTTATTTTCTAGTAATGCTCAAAGACATATATTAAACAAACTTTCCTGAAAAATAAAGGCAAAAAACATTCCTATAACTTCTTTTATCATCTAATTGAATCTCCACTTTTTCTATTTTATGTACTTTGACTTTATCTTGCATGAAAAGTTCATTCAAGGATGATGTGACAATGCTCCATACTCAGGACTCAGGTACTGTTCTCAGTAGGTGGCCATTGCCAAAGATGGCTGGACACTTTTGATTAGGTCTTGAGTACAAATCAGGTCTTGAGTACCCTCCGTAGGAGTTGAGACTACACAATTTACTAACTAGAGTTTTATATCCTTTTTTGGCAGGAGCAGGGATATCATAGTCAATCCATGTTATCTGGATTACCTTTAATTTGACCAGTACATTTCAGTAATATTGACTAACAAGTCAGTAATTATGTCCACAGAAATCCATTTTTGACATTCAGCAGAACCTCATTGTTGGCTGAGATGTGGCTAATACCCACAGAGTTTGTAGGAGCTTTTGCTAGAGTGCAGCTTCTGCTTTAACACTAGCTGTACTTTGTTCAGAGCATAGCTGCCCATGACTAACATATACATTCTCACAGTGTCTGTGCTGAGGTATTTTAATGTAAATTAAAATATTACTCCATTTCACTTTAAATATTTCAGAATATATCCTTAAATCTAGGTCAATTCAAGAAGCAAAGAGAAATTGGGTCAGTACTTCATAGACTGTCACCTCTGAGAACAGTCATCACATCTCACCAAAATATGGTTCTATATTTTAGCCATTCAGTATATCTTTATGCAATAAATCAGGAAATCACTGATTCCTGCTTAGCATTCTCCTTTCAACATTGGATGTTCATGTAAATTACTGCCTTTTTGTTGATATTTAACAAGAATAAGAAATACTAGTAGATAATTGTATTTAAAATCTATAATTCAAAACTATAGTAATATAAAAGGAAAACAGTAATTGAAAATGGATCTAAAGAGTAAATTTGAAAAAGGCTATCAATCTTCTACCTTTCTGGAAGTGGATAGACAAAAAGATTAAAAAAAAAAAACATTAGGGACAGTATCACTGAAATAGTGAATATAAACTACTCTGCTGGGTACACTGCTATAGGAAACAAGATTTATCATTAAAATAAGATTGAGTTCATGTAATACTTAATGCAAAAGAATGCAACTAGAACCTCTATCCCTCATCATATGAAAAAACCAACTCAAAATGAACTAAATATCTAAATATCAGACCTGAAACTATGAACCTCCTAGAAGAAAACTGAGAAATGCTTCAGGACATGGAAATGGGCAAGTGTTTTTTGGATAAGATCCCCAAAGCACAGTAAATGAGAGTGAAAATAGACAAATAGAATTCATCAATCTGAAAAGCTTTTGGGCAGCCAAAAACAATCAACAGAGTGAAGAGACAATCTATAGAATTGGAAAAAATGTTTGCAAACTACCCATCTGACAAGATGTTAATACCAGGATATGTAAAGAACTCAAACAACTCAATAGCGAAACAAACACATAATCCAATGAAAAATGCACAATAGATCTAAATAGATGTTTTTTCCCCCAAAGAAAACAATACAAATGTGAATAGATACAAGAAAAATGCTTAGCAGTAAAAAATCATCAGGGAAATGCAAAACAAAACCAAAATGAGATGTAATCTCACCCCAGTAAGAATGGCTATTATCAAAAAAACTAAAAATAATAGTTGATGTGGAGAAAATGGAACCCTTTCATACAGTAAATGAGAGGGTAAATTAGTACAAATGTTGTAGAAAACAATATGCAGGTTCTTTGAAAAATCAAAAACACAAGTACCATATGATCCAGCAATCTCACTACTGGGTATGTATCCAAAAGAAATAAAACCAGTCTGTCTAAAAGACATCCGCACTGCCATGATTATTACAACATGAATCACAAGAGCCAAGACATGAAGACAACTTAAGTGTCCATAAACTAATGAATAGATAAAGAAAATGTGATATGTATATACAATAGAATATTGTTCAGCCATGAAAGAGAAAGTTCTTTGTGACAACAGGAATAGAACTAAAGGTCATTATGTTAAGTAAAATAAACCAGGCATAGAAAGAGACAAGTACTGCTTGATCTAACTCTTATGTAGAGTCTGAAACAGTTGATGTCATTGAAGTGGAGAGTAGAATAGTGTTACCAGAGGCTAGGTAGAGTGTGTATGGGTGGTGGGGAGATGGCAAAATGTTGATTAATGTGTACTAAAATCATAATTAGATAGGAGCAAGAAGTCCTGAAGTTCTATCAAGAATGAAGTTGGTTGTGAGAGGTTTGTTTACTCAGTGTACTTATTTATTTGATTTTAAGGCATCAGATAATCAACCTTCTTAAATTTAGCTTTTTTGGAGGGGAAAAACTTTATGTCAATATGCATATCAAGCTTAAGAAGCATGTTCAGAAATGTAAAAACATGAACAAACATGCTCATATCATATGTGCTAATTGTTTTGCAGGTAGAGAACGCAAAGGTGCACATAGTAGTCCTGGGCCTGCCATTAAGGGGATCAAACTAGTGGAGGCACATAGGCATTATTCAAACACATAAAGATATAATTACAAATTATGCTGCAAACAATTCTGAATTAATTTAGTTGATATACATCTAAAAATGTGATTTTAGAAAGTTGAAGTGCAGAGGTTACCCTAAATGTACTTTATGCTTTATTTTTTTACCTTTTATTTTTCAAGTCCTAAAAGGTCCATGAGCCATAAAAACTTCTCTTTCATGTTCTTTCTCCCCGATCCCTGATCAGTTTTTGAAGTACTGCAAATTTTAGTCCTGCTTCACTGGGTTCTGGGTTCATCATATTGGCACCTTGTCCAAATTTTCAGTCAGAACTAACTTTCTGATATAGGTTTATACATCTTTATTTCATATTAAGAATTTCATAATCTGTCAAATTTATTCAAAGTTTCTGGATGAAATCTTTATGATAATACTAAAGATAATGTGAACTAGCACAATTGTCTTTACTTGTCCAACAAGACAGGCCAGGTTATGTCAATTATTTTGCAACATGATTAGTTAATAAATATGTATTAAGCATCAATAGTATTATGCTAGTACTATGGGGGATAAAATTGTTACATGTTTTGTACTTTACAGGAGACTCAAGTCTACTTGGAGATGAGAAAAAGGATATTAAATATCATCATTTATTCAAAACAGATCACTATCCTGGATTATGTAGAGGGCTGAATAAAGTATTAGAGAAAATAAGAGAGGAAAAAAAATAGCACATCACATAGTAGTGAGATCACTCCTTTGACATCTTGATAATTGTTATATTTTATTTAACTCCAATCTACATGTATATGGAAATTAGAGTAATAGACCTTGCACTTTGCTTTGACCCAACCATTTGCAAAACATCCGTATATCCTTAATCTTTCTTTAACTAGCCATATTTGAGAACTTTAGATTATTATTATACACTGAAGGAACATTTCATCTTACACAAGCAGAACATTTTATTCTATTTTTGCCATTTCTGAAAAAAATCAAAGCAAAGAAGAAAAATTATTCGCTTAAACTCATTACTTATTTCTAACTTGACATATTCAGTTTGATCGTCTGGTATAATATATATATTCTCAAAACTAAATAGATTGTCTTGACACTTGCTTTTGGCACAATGAAAGGAAAGTGTGCATCTTCAAATGTAAGGTCTACATATTACCACATTATGAGGTTAAGATGCCAGCGGAACTAGAAAAGTATTTTTTTTTTTACAAATCAAAAACATTTTGTTATTTGATTGGTAAACTATGAATTTAAGGAAATCTGCATATAGCAGGCCCATTTACAAAGAATATCTGAAATGAAGATCCTGAACATGATGGCTTTTTCCCCAATATCTTACACCTCAATAAAATATATGACATATAATAGCTTATATATACAATTATAGGTATATTCAATTTACAAAAATTGCAATCTCAGATATAGTATGTCCAGGCTATAACATTTTCTAAAATTTTTTTTCTAATAAAATTTGTGAAAGCATGAGTCCAACAACATCTGAAGCAGAAAC
Organism: Marmota flaviventris; assembly: GCF_047511675.1. NCBI lineage: Eukaryota > Metazoa > Chordata > Mammalia > Rodentia > Sciuridae > Marmota > Marmota flaviventris. The sequence continues at coordinate 69,423,694 of NC_092508.1, forward strand.
TTTAGATAGGCATTAAGATAATGACACTTAAAATTTATTAATATGAAAAGGTCAGAACAAGCAAGCAACTACAAGTGTCATAGGAACTTCATGAAACATTAAATGTTTTGTGCAAGTATGCAATACATTAAAATGGTGTTATGAGCAATGACTTTTGTATTTTATTTAATGCACATAACTAAAAGTATGCTAATAAATATATGTATACATAACAAAATAAAAAGATTGGTTTTGCTTTTCCAGAAAGCAAGTAATGGCAATTCCTGATCAAATGCATGTACACAATATGAAAATCTGTCCAGTCCAGAACATGAATTGCTAATGACACATGTGTGACATCATTCTTAATCAGAAGCAAGGAGTCACAGGATAAAAACCTGACCTCACCCTGTGGTTTTCTCTTTAACTGACACCTCTGATACTTCTTCTTATTTTTTTTTCATCTATTGATTTACAATTTTTTTCATTCTTCTTCCCTCAAGCTGTGAACATTATCCAGGGTTCAATTCTTCTTTTCTAAACTTCCTCTTTTCCAGGTAAGGGGATATCAAACTGGCCCCTCAGTCTGAAGTCCCTGAAAAGCTGCCACTGAGGCTGACAGAACATCCAGAAGGGTGGGTAATTGGTGCCTTCCCACCTCTTCAAATAAAACCATTCTGCTTTTACCTATTTTATTTGTTCTACATCATTTCTTTTGGAGTGCTAATTTGTTCATTTTTAGGATTGGTGTACTAAATTATGTCAAAGTAATAAAACCTGGATTTTGTTTTGTGTTTTACCACTATCCATCTGACTTCAGACAAATATTTCAAAGCTTCAGTGAATCTCGAACATTCATGCCCTCTGTCTGAACCACTTTCTTGCCCTATTCCTCAGCTCTTTCTAACCCCTATTGATTTTGTTATTCTATGGACTTCCTCTAGAAAGGCTTTTCTGAACCCCAAATCTGGGTGAGATACTCTTCTGAGGTAGTACCTTGGCAATGTCTTCACACAGCACTCATCTCATCATGTTATCTGTCTCTGGTGCCTTGTAAACTGGAAACTCCTGCAGGACAGAATATCTTTTTTCATGATTTCCCCAGCACCTAGCATAGTACCTGCCATGTATCAGTTTGAAAAAAATCCTACCAGAAAGAATTGTATATCCCAACAAAGATAACTAAAATCAGGTATACTTCTCTCTTTTTAAGTAAAGATAAATGAAAAGGCATGTATCAAATTTATCCCTGGTTCTGGTTAATTGCTCTTACAATCTGCCTCTTTCTGAGTGTCCTACTCTTATTCCCTTCTTAATACTATTCATACTATTTTATATATTTTTATTGGAAAGTTATTTTACATTACCCCTTAGGTTCTTGTCTAAAAATAGGGATGCATGCATTGTTTAATCTATCTCTAAAAACCAAGAAAAAGTTAAAGAACCGTTTTATTTTCAACACTGTATCATTAGATAAATGTATCATTAGATCATTCTTAACAAAATTATAACATTCAACAACTAGTAGTAAATAAAGACTCAAGAAGCTTGAGGCCACATTTAAGCAGTTCAAAGGATAAACCCTGGTGATTGATGCAGAAGTTATAAGTGTCTCAGAAAGAATATATTGCTTCAAATACTTGCTGTATACAAATCTATATATAAATGCAATCGAAAATTCTAGAATTAAATGAAAGAGTTATTTAATGGCCACATATACTCTACAGGAACAACCTGAGAAATTTCCAATTGCTGGTATAACAAAACTAGAAAGAGCAATAGGTGCAATCTCATCTTTAATCCTCAACGATAATATAATTCAGTGAGAAATTCCGGAGTATTTCTACCATGAATGCCATATACTGCAATATTTCATTTCAGTGATTTTCACTTACATTTTTATCATATTTTCAAACATCAACCTAACACAAATTCAGTGAGTTTCTTTTACCTCATTGCTTTATGTCTGAAATCTTAGATTTTCATTACTATGTTATAATACATTGAAAAGAACTTAAAAGAAAACCAAAATAACACATATTTTCCAAAGTCAAAATCAATGTAAATTAAAATTGACTTGTTTTCTTATCTACTTATTTTAGGGACTACTTGAGAAATAGAAATTTTGGAAGATATTCTTGGCAGAACTGGTATAATAAACTCAATAATTAGATGAGTGACTAATTAATTGACTTTTAGAATCCTATTCAACTCTGAAAGTCCAGGATGTAGGTCATGAATCAATTTAAGGCATAGCTTCTGCTGAGTAAGTTCCTCATATTTCTTATAACAATGACAATATTTGTGAAAAGAAAAGTTCCACAGACAACAGGGCAAATGGTACTTACGCATATTGTGTCAGCAGTTCCAAATCATTATGCATGTTGATTGGATATGCTTCACCGAGTTCAAACAGCTTCTCCAGAGCCTCATAAATGAAAATGATACAAATCAGAGAAGCAAAAGCTTCTTCAGTAAACCGGGTGATATAGCAGACGAGGGAACTGGCATCAGTGGCCACAAGTATGATACATAATGTTGCAGTCCAAAGTCCAATACTGGCTCTTAAAGATAAGTATGATAGCCCATATTCTCTAGGAGGAACAAAAGGAAATAATAGTGGGAAGAAGGTCATTTTACAGCCTGCCACCATATAAAATAAGTAGAAATAAGCCTAATTCAATAAGCTTCATATCCCCAGTAATGAAATTCAAGACTTTGTCTAAAGGGAACAACTCAGGGACAAAACTAAAAGAGGTTCCTCAGTGCTTAGAACTGAATCTTAGTTTTTATTAACATTATATAACAATATGCATAAGCCTTTGACTTTCTGTTTCCACTGAGACAGAAATGACAAACTGGATCAACTCAGCTGCTTCCAACTTTCTCAACAGACCTTCAAAATTGATGTTAGGAGAAGCATAAACACAGTAAAGAAAAAGAGAGGGACTGAGGGCCAGAGTATGTAACACTTACTTGCAAAATTTAAACAAAATCTTTTCAAACACCAAAACTGGTCCTGTACTGCCTAATATGGTAAGAGGTTGTCCACCAAAGAGAGAATAGGCTATCCCGGTCATGGATGCTCCAAAGAGAGATTCGATTGCACTCTGTGTAAAGATATAAATGTTTCCATTACCTAAACTGTACAGGTGGCCATTGAAACTAGTTAAGAAATGTTTAAAATATACAGGTTCATTCTTTTTTTCTTCACTATGCAAAGCCTGGCAACTCTGGGCAGAAGATAGAATAGGAGCAGGGGAATGAGCCAAGAGGGGCAAAAATGAATGGTAACAAATGGGAAGTGTCCTCTCTACCTTCCTGCCTCACTTGTCTCTTACCTCACAGAAAGTTTGAACATATTTAGAAATAGTGTCTAGACAGAAACATGGCTCAGATATTTTAGAAATGGACTTGTGAGGTAAGAACCAGAGCCTAAAACTGGCCTGGTACCAGGGACAGGGATCAAGGGATCAGTCAGAAATCTCATGTAGGACTCAGAATTAGTTATTCTGAGATACACCATTCCTAGTTTACCAGTTCCCCACTACTTGTCCAGAAAAGTCATACATGAGTTTTATCGGTCACACCACACATTAAATCTCTCCTTATAACAGAATCCAATATTAAAGGCTCACTTATCTTACTATTAATCTTACAAACAAATCAGTTTCAAAGTTCAGAGAAAAGATAATACATACTATACGACCTTCAGTTGCTTCTCCCAGCAGTCCTCCAAATGTGATGACAGGAGACATACAGGCGCAGTAGAGAAACAGAAAAGATGCTAAGCACTGCAGGCTGAAAGCATCTCTGAAGTCACTCCAGAAGAATGGAGCTTTTCTTTTGATATCTAAGATAAGTCCCCCAAAAATCCTAGGACATGGGGGGAAACACAATAGTGAAACCCAAATATAAAAAAAAATATATATATAGAAGTGCTCACTTGCTTTGTTGCCAGGCCACAGTATACGTTTTCCATCAGCAGAGTTGAGACCCACAATAACCTGCTACATTATGTTATCATGATCTATAGGGATGGCTTTGTACCACTATGTTATCTCAATTCTTAACCAAATATTGTGTCAAAAACTAAAACTCCAAGACTCTTTCAAGGCTATTCATCAATCAACATTCAAATATTGGGATTCAAGGGTTACTCTACTCTCTGTGCCATTTCTATATCAACCTACACCATTCTAAACTCAGGCCTACCACTCTCAATCATTGGCAGTATTTTGTAATTGCTTACATTCCATTTAGCATAACAGAAGTGAAGGGAGGGAGGGTTAACTGATTTTTGTACACACCAATACTGAACATCACCTTAGAGAAAAAAATGCAGTGCTTTACCATGGCTTCACTTACCTAGTCTCTCTGGGAGAAAACAAAAAAAAAATTCCTCACCCCTCACCACATAATGTCCAAACAGACATCTAAATGGCCTTGTGTTGTGCATAACAGCAATACTTAGTAGAGACAGATAGATTCAAGGGTTGTTGGTATTTTTAGGAAACTAAAGAACAAACTGATAATAACTGAACTGGATAAATGTAATTTTGATCCACTACTGCCTGAACATATCCCAACATCTATCAAGATCCCAGTAGGTATAATTCCATACAAATATACCCCAAACCCACACTGGAACACTTAATAAAAAAAAATTTTGGCAAGGGACTATTAAATTATGAAATGATGCTTAAAGTTTGAGAACTATTTTTTTTACTCTATTAGGAATGAGAACACTAATAAACATTAATGTTAGGTATTTTAATTCTTTGAAATTTAATAATGATATTCAGACTTAACATTGACTGCTGAAAGATCTGTGTGCTTCATGGAATAAAGATGTGATAGTAAACTGAGTAAAACCACATTGAAGTTCCCACATGAAAATTTATGGTGAAAAACCTCATTATTTTCCAAAGTTATGTCAGTATTCTAAATATACTTGGATCATACAAAAATGTCAAACTTTTGTTATTCATTTTATGAATAGGATTATTCATTTGGCAGTCTTAGAATCATCTCAAACGTAATTGTTCTCTTGAGAAGTAAATTCTAGTTGGCCTTGGAATATGTATATATTCAGAATTACTGAAAATTTGACTATTTTCTCTAACTTCCTTGACCTGATGTAAACAAATAGTTTCAATTAATAACTATTTTATGATTATTTGAGCACAGAATCACTGCTTTCCTAGTGATTTCTTCCATCAGGAAAGGGTTGAAAAGAATAAAGTTTTAACTGGGGAAAAAAAAAGGACATTAGAAACTCAGAGAAGCTTGTCTGTGAAATTTATACACATAAAAAGCTCACCTTAGGTTCCTCTGCCTGTGTTTGTCAAAATATATGCATATTTAATATTGAGTAATTTTTAAAAATTTCTGAATACTTTGTTAAGTCACAGTTCAAACAGCGTTACTCTACTAGACTATGCATTCATTTATGATTTATATGCTACCTAATCCCAAAAAAGAATTTGAGGTGGTTATAAGCTATTAATTAGTAATTAATATATAGCTATTTGATATTATTTATAGCTATTTATATATACCATTGGCTTCTAATTAATTACTTATTAGAGCATACATTAGTCTGACTAGCTATTAAATAACTGTAATAAATGTGCTTTTAGCATTAAAAAATCTAAATCCGGAAGTGGGAATTCATTACAGAGAACAGTGCAAGAGCAGCCCAGATGTACACCAGCAACTCCAGGAGAGCAGATGAGTAATGGATACTTCAAGTCATGTCAGCAACAGAATCTGTGGAAGAACTCTGGAGAAGCGAAGATACCGGATATTGGTGACCTGGGAGGATTTAGGAAGCAGTAAGGAAAAGTGAACTCGAAAAAAATCTAAGCTAAGTGGTATGTTACACCTGAGAGAGAAAGAAAAAAAACCACCAAAAATAAAAGGACTGGATTTGAAAGTATGAAAGTGAACAGAATGAGTTACAAAGCTTCCACTGACGGGAGAAAGAAAAAATATTAAACCATCTCAAATTAGGTATCGAGCCTAAGGAAGATGTTAAAGGACATTTCCTCAGAGACAAAACATAGATGAAGGGAAAGAACACAGGAGAATTAAGATGCACAGAGTCGTCAGGAACTGGAAAGCCAGCTTAGAGGACACATTGCAAGCAGTACAGAAAATGGCCTTGAGGGGCGGGGGCACCAGTCCTGTGGGGCCTTTGCAATTGCCTTTAATTATAGTGGAGGCTGTACACACAAATTCCCTGAAGACAGACCCACCCAAGGGTTTCTGATTTTCTGCTCACACATTGCTTGGAGAGAGACAAGCTGTCAAAAAAACATAAAGCACCATTTTATGAAATAAATTGAAGCTTTCATCTCTTCAAAGATGTGTGATTAGAAAAATAAATCATATAGCTCTTTCAAATCACAGCCATAAAAATAACAAGTACCATTATATACATCCTGCTTGCATTTAATGAGATAAGGTCTACAAGACTGAATTATTGGTATTTAGTTTTATTTCCATCTTGAACTTGAAGCTTTCAACAAGCTCTTTTGGAAGAGTCAATTGACAGTTTTCTTATTCATTCACAGGATCTGTGAATGTATATGCACAGCAAAATGAAAGATTAGGTAAGATAAAATGAGATGGTGTATCCATTGTTCTGATTTAACACTAATGATAATCATTAGTAACTTCAGAGAAATCAAATAATTGACATTTTCACCCCCAAATAGTACTAAAAGTATGAAATAAATTAGATCTCAAAATAACAATTCCTGACAGACAAGAATGATATGTCATTTGCTCCTTGAAGTCCCATATAAGTGATTTTCACTCACCTTCCAGTTCGCTGGAGTTCAGGTCCACTATGTCCCCCGTGAGGCTCAGGTTCCCCATGAGCTGCTGTTCCATTTGGTACAGCAGGAATCTTCCTCTTTTCCTGCAGGAAGTTTTTGTTTTGTTTTGTTTTAATTCCAGGTTAATTGCAAATAACAGTATTTTTATTTTCTTGAAGCAATAAGCAGAGTGGCTAAGAACACAGGTTGTATGACTTATAGTCTGCTTGACCTCTGAGAAGTTATCTAGCCTCCTAAAGATTTAGTTCCCTCCTCTATTTATTGGTGGTAACAATAATACCTATCTTACAGTATCACTGAGAGAATTAAATTAGGTAATGGGCATTTATTTATTTATTCTTTCCATTAATGTATATTCTGTGCCTAATGTGTGTCATTAATTGTTATTAACGCTAGAGTTGCAAAGGTAAGCAAGAAAAGACATCCTAAGAGCTATGGATATAGCTCAGGGGTAAAACACTCACCTAGCATGCCCATTTTCCTGGGTTTGATCCCCAGACCATAAAAGAGAAAGAAAGAAAAGAAGGAGGCAGAGGTAGAGGAGGCAGATGAAGGAAAAAACTAAAATAAAAAGCATTCTATTGATGGGTATACAATAAACTTGTAACATGAGGTAAATATAGGAGCTACAAAGAAAAGTGAAATACTGGAAAAAGAGAAAGACGGGTTGATGGGGTAGGCTAGAGTAAGAAGGTGTTAGGCATGGTGGTGTTCTATGCATGGCATAGTTTGTTCAATAAACACTACTATCTGTTAATTTTAAATTGTATTTCCCTCCTTAATTCCAGCTAATATCTTTGTACCCAAGGAATAATTGATAAGGCTTTCTGATTCATATACCCAAACATTATTATAAAAGAAAGCATCTAATTGAACCAATGACAAATTAATGGAAGTTTATGTGTTATTTTCCCTTAGATTTATTCCACCCACCTTTATCAGGGAGAGAAGTTAAAAAAAAAAAAAAACTGGAAAGCCCTATACATAATCCCACCATGTACAGTACACCAATGAGTTCAAAAGCACTTGAAAAGATAGTTTAAAAAAATTAAGTGGTACAATTAAAAATTGTACTTGAATGCCATTCCAAAATAGTGTAAATGTGAAGCACAAAAGTGACTTATCAACTGGTCTATGCACAATGGGAAATTTAGAATGGTTCATGTTTAAAACATGAGAAAAACAGATTTTTGTAATGAGCACAATAGAGAACAGTTCATTGCTTAATGTTTTTACATTTTCCCTGGGCATGTGAATAGATACAATGAGACTAAAGTATGAATATAAAATATCTATCAACTGATGAAAATGTCTTCACAGGTAAATAGGATACATTTAGATTAGCAAGTTGATAGTATGTTATATGGTAATTAAAAAAGATATAATACAGAACAAAGGGATGTAAAAGTGGTCCTCAAGATCTACTTCCTAATTACCTAGGGAAATTTTTCATAGCACCCACCAGTATTAGAAAGCAAGTGATAATATTTGGTCTTCTGGGAAAACTATCCCTTCTGGATAAGTTAAATCATCGTTTTACAGTTTTTAAAAAGCCATACATTGATGAAAATAAATGATAAATCATGAAAGATATTAACCATTCTAAAGTACATGTTTCCTCAAAGAGAAAGGAAAATGGCATTTGAAAAAAATGTAATGTGTATGAATAATACCAATACTTATTCTGAAGGAAATATAGAAAATGTTAAATGATCTGAAACAGAAGTATTTTGATATTTCAAAAATATACTAGGCCCTTGGAATATACCAGTGGACAAATTGGGTCTATGGAGCTTATATTCTTATGGAAAGGCAGACAAAAAATTAAATGAGTAAATTAATTCTACTGTGTGTTAGAAAGCAAGAGCTACGGAAGAAGAAACATATAGGGCAGAGTTGGGGGAATCTGGGGTATGTGGTGGGTAGGTGAAAGTCTGGCTATAATAAGTAGAGGGGTCAGGCAGGCTTGGTGACAAAGGCTCATTTGTGAAGAACTTGAAGGAGATAAGGGCATTAGCCAGGAGATATCCAGATAAAAAGAATAGCCAGTGGGGCACTCATAATGGGGAGAGTGGCTGGAGAGCTTGAAGAACAGGAGCAAGGAGATCTTGTTGGTTGAGAGAAATGAGAAAGAAAAAAAAATGGCAGAAAGACATTTCAGATGTAAAGAGAAGCCAGATAGTGTATATTATTGTCCATTGTAAGGGTCTGGCTCTTATTCTCAGTGAAATGAACATTTGAGGAAAGGAGTGGCATAACAGAACTTAAGTTACTTTGGCTGCTATATCAAGAACAGATTCTAGAAGCCCAGGGATGAAACAATGAGCCAACCAGTTAGGAGGTTATTTCAGTAATCCAGGAGATGATAGCAGGATGAACCAGGGTTGCAGCAGTAGCAGTAGTGAAAAATAACATAATTATGGATAAATGTTGAATGTTAAGGCAATAGAATTTCCTTACAGAATAGAAGTCTGGTATAAGAAAAAAAAAAAGAATTGATGATTTTAGCCTGATCAATGCTAAGGATGTAGTTAGTAGTTAACCAAGGTGGGGAGGTGTGAATGCAACAGGTTCTGAGAAAATATCAGTGGTTTTTATATACTTTGGGAAACATTATATTGTCTTTTTCTAAAATCATAAATGCAAAGATATATATAGGTATAGAAACAGGACAATGGACAAATCAGTTCAAACATTCAACATGTTAACCTGTAGATATATAGAAGACACTGAAGTAAAGTCACATGATAGGCAGTTGGATAATAACACTCAAGTGCAGGGTGGAAAATGAATTTCAGGAAAGTTTAAGACTCTAAGATAAGATGATATCCTCATGAGGATGTAAACAGAAAAGAGAAAATGATTAAAGTCTGAGCCTTGTGTCATTTCAACATAAAAAAAAAATCAGAAGAAGAAACAGAGAAGGGGTCTGAGAAGGAGTGATCAATGGGATTGTAGGAAACTAAGAGTGTGATGATTGGGGAGTCAAGCAAATCTACCAAGGGAAAAAAAATATCATCAACTCTGTCAAATACTATTAGTTGATAGGTTAAATAAAATGTGGACTGAGAGTTGACCGTGGGATTTAGCATTATGGAGATCATTGGTGACCATCATGTTAAGTATTTAAGTGAAGTCAGGGCAGCAGGGGGCAAGAGTTTTATTGGAGTAGATGTTGAGAGAGACTTGGAGGAGAGGAATTTCAGGCAGGTGGTACAAAGAACTCTTCTGTGACATTCTGTTGCAAAGATAAACAAGAAATGTAACTTACTAGCAGAGGTAGTGGTAAGTGGTATCAATAGTTATTCTTTTAAGATTGGCAAGTTAACACTATACTGTATGCTAATAAAATGTAACACAGAAAAAAATAATTCATGATATACAGGAGAAAGATAATGGTAATGTCCTTGAGTAGATGTGAAGAGATAGGATCTAATGCACAAGTAGAAGGCTGGCTTCAAATAGTTCCCCAGGAGTAATATGTAAGATGGCAGCACATGTGGATACCACTGTTGGCATACAGGTTAAGTGTGATGGCAGGAGTCATTGGAAAATCCTTTTTGGTTTTCTTGAATTTCTCAGGAAAAAGCAAGTCAACCTATGAGAGTGAGGGTCAGGAAAGATATGATGAAGATTTGAGGAGAGAACAATTGTGAAATCATCATCTAAAGAGAAAGATTGGACTTGAGAAGACAAGTATGATAAACTTGCAACATTAACAGTCCTATTGAGGTTGTGGTCTTGAAATAATGTAAGAACTGTCAATGCAATTATACATTTTCCTTCAACTTCAGCTATATTGTACAGATACAAAGTAAAGATTCTAACAGGATTGTGATTTTGACAAGCAAGTACGTGGCATGAGAAAATACAAAAGTTTTGGGTACATAAAAGGGAATCGTTAGAATGAATGACACAAAGTTCTAATGAATATTTTCAGGGTTATTCTTTGAGGTGGCAGGTTATTCTTCTTTTAACTGAATGAAAAAAGTATTTAAGATGCTGTGATTTGCACATTTCAAAAGAATAAAAACTACAGAATTTTTTTTTCCATCAGGGAAAATATTATCTGAATGAGTATGAAGTCAGGGTGCTTAATATATGTTCATTCATGTTACTACATCTAATAGAAGAAAACACAGATTCATATTATTACATAAACATAACATGCCTTTGAAAATATTAACATTGAAATGAAGCATTCAGAGTATTTCGGATTCAAACTCATTATATAGAATTTTGCTGTGTAATATGTTAGCCACTAACCACATGTCTATATGAATTTAAGTTAAATTAAATAAAATTTCTGTTCTTCAGTTGCAGGAGCTACAATTTCAGTGCTCAATAATGGCTTAGTTATTTCGTAGCATAGATTTAGAACATTTCCATCATTGCAGAAAGTTCTTCTGGGCAGCACTGATAACAGAAGATCAGAAAATAAAGTATTTGTTCAAGGTCAGACAAATGAATAATGGCAGAACCCAGATGTCTGGATTCTTAATTCAATGTTCTTTGAACTTTTGTCTCTCAATACTCAGAATTTACTAATTAATTTGTATTTTCTCATACAAATAATGGAAAGTACAGACCTCCCATTCTTGACTTGCCTCAAAAACAGGGTATTTAAAAAAAAACATTTTACTTCAACTTTAATGTTTGAGTAACTAACTGGTGTTACAGTGACTTTTAAAGTCACATTTTCCATGCTTTTATATTATCACCGAATTTATCCAAATGACATCAATTAAAGAGTTTTTTTTATTAACTCAGAGAGCATAATCTTGCCTTTCCCAAATCATTAGTGGGAAGATGTATACAACACAGAAAAAGGCAATCCTTACAATTATTCCTTAAGAAACTGCTTTTATTTTAGTAGTAGAACAACTGAAACTATGTAATAGCAGTTATAAAATCATAAAAATGGTATTGTAAAGGAAAGTGAATAGTCTTTAATAATTATAGAATGACTTCAGAATAAAAATATAGGGATAAAATATTAATATATTTTCTTTAAATTGATAGTAAAATCAAGATGACCTTTATACATACTCATTGTTGAGTGATACACCTGCTCATTTGCCCAATTCTGACTAACCCAAGACTGTGTCAGTCAGGCCATCTGTCACTTGAACCAGAGCAGCAAGTCAGACCAGGCGGGACTCCCTCAGGGCAAGAACCAAAGGCAAGGCAGAGAAAAAGGATATTGTTGGGGTCATTTGAAAGGCTTATCCCCTAGGAAATAGGTGGCAATATGAGGAGGGGGACTTGTAAACATTTGGCTACCACTCTCAACAGTCATGCCTATAATAAAAAATGACCCAAACAATAGCAATATCTTTCTGGAATGTATGATGGATAAAATACATATTCAAATTTTATAGGCAAAAATTTTACAACTTTTATATCACAAATCTACATAAAAGTAATACAAATATAAGAATTACACTAAAAAATTCTTCCCAATTTTCACTGTGGCTAGTAGTAACAGGAAGTTTTCTGTATAAAATCATTAAGCCATGCCTTGAAATTTTCCTAATAATTGCCAAATTCAAAGTAATGTATCCAGAACCCCAAAGGACTCTAGTAAGCTTTATCCCAGGCCATATTTTATGTTGTCATTAAAATTTTAATTTTCTTCCCATGTAAAATCCCTTTCCAGGAGCATGAGACTGATTTAGTGGCTTGCATTCCAAATGCTAAATTTCTGCAGAGTAGTATCAAGAAAGCTTTTGTAAATTCATGCTTCAGCTATTTGAATCTTTCTGAAGGGTTATATTATTTTAGGACATATATTTAAAGGAAAACAAAATTATGATATTTTAAAGAGTGTTTTCAAATATACATACCTGTGAAGGAACATTCTTGGGAGGCTCTATTCGAATGCTGGGGTCCCATTCTCCAGGAGGGAGAACTGTAACCTGATCCAGAAATTCATCAATCCCTGATACCAAGTCATTGCGATCTTTAGCTTTGTAAGCAACATCATGAAAGACCTGTACAAGGAAATACCACTTGTAGTTTAAAAATTATAAACATCTTAATGATTTCAGTATTTTCATTTCCCAGGATCCCACATGTGATTATAACATTTTGAAGAAATAGGCAGCTCTCATTCTAATGTAAAATATTATGCATTATTTTATGATTCCACACAGATTCCACACTATTTTTCTCTGGATGCTAGTGTCAATGGTAAAATTTCTGGAGGTGAGGAGTAAGGGAAAGGAAAAGTAAAACAAATGAAAACTCATTAAACTACAGTTAAAATTTTAAGCTACATAAAGGTTATTTATATGTATTTATATGTGGAGGAACTCCTTGCTTAAAAATAGAGAATAAAATTTGTAAACTGTATTAGAAATATTATAATTATATCCTGATATATATAAACTAATTTAAAAGGTTAATTTTATTCAATTTTGAAAATAATAATGTTATAAATTAGTACTTTCTGGCTGTATATTTAAAAAGAACAGAAACTATTTTCCATTCAAAGAATGAGTTATATTTTCAGCCTGCCTATACATGTGCAGTCATTTTGGCTGTTCACAGATCTTCCAAGCCCTCTCTGAGACACATGGTAGGATTAGACTTTTTTGCCTTCTTGTCATTTGGATTAGGTGTGGTCAATTTAGGTGCACATATGTCACCTTTGACTAGAAGTTATGAGCTCCAGTGTGTGACATATTGCATTACCTCTATCTGATTAGGAACTGAAAAACACAGGTCCAGGTTGAGTTTCTATGAGCCTGAGTGCCCAAGTGACTAATCAGCAAAGCCCCCCTGCCAGCCTGTGATGGCCATTCAGCACCATGTAACGTCTACTGTTTTAAGACACTAAGATTTTAGTTGGCTTTTCCCTCAGCATAACCAAGCTCCTCCTGACTGACATGCAAGACAATACACTCAAGTGAGAAAAAAAAATAAGGAGAAACTGGACAAATTCATTTACATTAAAAATAAGATACACACTTCTGATAAATTTTTGCATTTTACACATGAGAAAACAGAATATTTGAGGTTAGGGATTCCTATATTATTTTTTACTGGTATGTATTAAAATGACCAAATATTCAATGCTACTCAATGGCAAGTGCTGTGGACAAACAGCAAAGGAGAATAAGGAAATGACTAGGGGATGCTGAAATTTTGAAAAGAATGTTAAGGAAGTTTTCAGTCAGTAGCTATTACAGCAAAGACCTGAAGTTAGCCAATCCCAAAAAAACAAATGCCAAATGTTTTCTTTGATATAAGGAGGCTGATTCATAGTGGGATAGGGAGAGGGAACATGGGAGGAATAGATGAACTCTAGATAGGGCAGAGGGATTGGAAGGGAAGGGAGGGAGGAGGGGTTAGAAATGATGGTGGAATCTGATGATCATTATTATCCAAAGTACATGTATGAAGACACGAATTGGTGTGAATATACTTTGTATACAACCAGAGATATGAAAAATTGTGCTCTATATGTGTAATAAGAATTGTAATGCATTCTGCTGTCATATATAAAAAAAGAATTCAGTATTTTTTAAATATACTATCAGAAAACAGAGAAGACAAACCACAGACTGATAGAAAACATTTGCAAAGAACGTATTTCAATAAGGACTATTGTGTAAACTGTATAAGAACTCTTAAAACTCAACAATAAGAAAACAGCCTAAAAAATGGGCAAACATCTGAGCAAGTGCCTTAATATGGATACATACAGATGACAGATGAGCAAATGAGAAAATGTTTCACATTAAAAAATTGCAAACTTAAACAATGATATACCACTATATACACTCCAAAGTGGTTAAACTCCAAAACGTTAAATACTGGCAAGGACATGGAGCTACAAGCAATTTCAATCAATGTTTGAAATGTAAAATGGTTCAGCTACCTTTGGAGCCATGTGGCACTTTCTTAAGAAACTAATCATGCTTTTACACATGGCTCAGCAATTGTGCTTCTTTGTATTGACCTAAATAAATTCAAACCTTTTATTTGCACAAAACAGCACAAAGGCGTTTATAACAACTTTATTCCTAATTTCAAAAACTTGGAAGCTACCAAAATGTCCTTAAGTAGGTGAATATGTAAACAGTGATGCATTTAGACAATAAAATATTATTCAGTGCTCAAAAGAAATGAGATATCATGTTCCCAAAAGACGGGTAAGAAATTTAAATAAATATTATTTAGAGAAAAAAATCCTATCTGAAAAGCTACACACTATATAAAAAAGAAAAGAAAAGAAAATTCTGCTTCAAATATTCTATTCCACTTTCAGACCATTTGTTTCAATTTCTGGTTGGACACTCAATCTAAACTGCTGACTGGATGATCCTAATCAGTTTTAAAGGCTATTTCTTGACTTTCCATCTAATAACACTTCACAAAACATCATTGGTGTGATAAACATATAGTCTTCACTTATTATAATATGAAAACATCAAGTTATATAAAGGGCTTAGCTATATTTTGAGAAAGAGATTTTTAAAATATAAAAACACAGAGTTCCTTGCCCCAAGACACTTTTTTTATGGCTCAGACTATCATTTTGTTTCCCAACTCAAAGTGCTTGTATAAGCTACAAATACTCACACATAAAGATCTTTACCTGGCCCTGAAATCCAATCTGAACACTTATAAATTGCAAATGTTCATAATCTTTAATGAGAGTTTAGCTGCTCTTCTTTTCTTTTCTTGCTACTATCAGCTCTTTTGAGATCTTTATGTGATCTCACTCAATTAAAAAATTGCTTCAAGAGGTCACATGATCCTATATCCTGCTTTAGACAGATGAATGTCCAAAGCAGCTGATTTCCTATTATTTAAAACTCCTCAAAGATAGACACTACTCTTTATTTGATTTTAAATTATAAACAGTATGTGCCAATTTCCCAAGTAACTTAATTACTTTGAATTGCTCATCTTCCTTCTCTTTGTCTAACAGATCTAAGGGCACACACACACACACACACACACACACACACACACACATCTGACTTCTCAGAGAAGCCTTTCTTGATCCCTTCTCAGACAAAATTAGACATTTTTTTTTAATACTCTCATAATACTTCTTCCTTCTTGATAGCTTTCTCTGTAATTATAATGCTCTAGTGGAATTTATTGTTAACTGTGTATTTAGTAATTTAATGTCTTTTTGCTTTTCAAACAAACTCTGAAATTTCATTCAATAAAGATTTATCCGAACTCTTTAGGTGTTAGGTGAACAAACCAATAAAAATCCATGTTTTATGGAGTTTAAATTCTAGTGAGGGGGAGAAAGATAAAAAAATTTTGACAGATAATGGCAAGTGCTGTGGACAAACAGCAAAGAGGAATAAGGAAATGACTAGGCAATGCTGAAATTTTAAAAAGAGTGTTAAGGAAGATTTCAATCAATAGCTATTATAGCAAAGACCTGAAGAGTGCAGACTGTGTAGCTATTGGGAACAAGACTTTCTTGGCAGAGGGAACTGCAAGTGTAGACCATTCATGTCATTTTTTAAGAAGCAACAAAGAGGCCAATTCTTGGAGCTGATAAAAGCAAGAGGGAAATAGTAGGACTGAGACATAAAGTGGAAGAGGCAAAGTCCTGCAGGATTAGCAGGGGCATCGTGGCACATGCCTTAATCCCAGCTAGGCTGAAGCAGGAAGATCACAAGTTCAAGGCCAGTCTCAACTACTAGGCAAGATCCTCAAATAGTGAAATAAAATAAAAAGAACTAGAGATGTATCTCAGTGGTAGAATGACCCTGGTTCAGTCCCAATAATAATAATAATAATAATAATAATAATAATAATAATAACAACAACAACAACAATATTTTTTAAAGCCCTGCAGGACTTTGTAGGTCAACATAAGAACTTTGATTCAGTGACATAGGGAACCACTCACTCAAGGGTCTCTAACAGAGGAGGGATTACTCTAGTTTTTGCATTGATAAGAAAATGAAGTGAAACAAGTACAAAAAAAATAGCAAGGAGGCTCTTTCAATAAAAGAATAATAACAGTGACATGGACCAAGTGATGATGAAAACTAGACTATAATAGAGTAGAAAGTGGGAAGTAGTGGGATTCTGTGCTTTTACACTGTGAAAGCACAACCAGGAAGCTTTACTGACAGATCGTATTTAGGGTGTTAAAGAAATAGAGGAGTCAAGGATGACTACAAAGTACAATTCTCTACTCAAAACACTCCATTAGCTTCCAACTCAGTGTCCTTGTATGACCCACAAATGCCCATGGAGACTGCCCCTGCTGCCCTCCTGACTTCATGCCTGCTGCTCTTTACCTTCCTCACTCCTTCCCAGCCATTTTGTCCTCCTTGCTTTCACCTGTTATTTCAGAAACACTCTTTCCTCAAAGCCTTTGCCATTGTTTATTTTTTTCTTGAAACACTCTTCCCATAGCTGTCTGCACAGGCTGCTCTCTTTCCTCCTTTAGGTTCTTGGTTGAAATGTCTCTTCAGTAAGTTCTTCTCTGACCATTTAAACTGGTGCCAATTTCCACCCAATTCTATCTCCTGTCCCTCCTTCCATAGTGTTTACCTCCATATGCCATATGTTTTAGTTCTATGTTGGTCTGTCTTTCCACTAGAACATTGACTTAATGAAAGAAAAGGCTTTTGTCCATTTTGTTCACTTCTATCCATTTTGTTCACTTCTATCATTTTGTTCACCCATCATTTCTGTCAGAATGCCTGATAAATATTTATCCAATATATACTTATCAAAGGAATTAATGAGGAACACAGAGACTGGTTTTACTATAGTTCAAAACTCTTTATAAAGTTGTTTTATGTAAAACAGTGTGACATTAGCATCAAAGTAGATTTTTTTGAAAGGCAGGGATTGCAAAAAAAAAAAAAAATGACACACTAGTCAATTAATGGTACTGAGCCAATTGTTAATCTATCTAAAATGAAACTATATTTCTATCCACATATCACACATAAAGCAATTCCAGATATGCTGAAAAAAAAATATGAAAGCTCAACAAATACAATGTAGCAGGATAATTGATAACCTTGGGGTAAACAGTAACATTTCAGACATTTAGTATCAAAACAAAGCATACAATAAATTTTAACTCCTTTTCATGGGGGAAATATAAAACAAGAAAAAAAGTGGTATTCAACATCAATCTGAACATTCAATAGTATACAATAAATTTTAACTCCTTTTCATGGGGGAAATATAAAACAAGAAAAAAGTGGTATTCAACATCAATCTGAACATTCAATAGTATATTTGTAAATAGTGACCTGACTGGGAGCAGTTTCAGTAGAGTGTTAGATGAAGCTAAAATATTCATGACCAAGTACACACTGCTGTTTCAAAACTCTCAAGAGTCAGATTTTGAAAACACTTCCTCAATGCTAGAAACTATTAAGCAGTAAGACATTTACTTTTAGGATAGGAGAGACCTGGATATTCATTTCATACATATATTTTAAGTAGCTACCATGTGTTGGGCATGTTTGCTGACTGCTCAGAGCCAGTGTTGATTTGAGATCTAAGAAAGAAAGAAAACTGTTAGTTTGAAAATCCAGAACAAAAAAGGCAAAACTGTACCATTTTTAGTAGAAAATAGTTTTGGTTTTCCGATTGCTGTGGTTTTCATAAAACTGTTATGTTAATATATAATGGCTTTACTATTATTTTAAAATAGATTTTAAAATGCATATTTTTAAAATTTCTCAGTTTTAAGTTCTATGATGATACATAACAACATATCTATATACATAATAGCTTTTCAGGTTCTTAATATTTTCAAATGTAAAGGGATGAACAAATGGGTAGCAGTGCTGATAAGCACAATCATTTGATATTCTCTAGTAAAGCTCAACAGCAATGAAGAAAGTGATTATTATTGATTCAAGATATTGGCAGGATGAGTTGTACATTCAATATTGATTCATTTTAAATTTTATTTGTTCTTTTTATTTTTTTTAACAAACGTATAACTAGAAATTTAATTTTCATAAATGTTTTGTTGAAAAGAGTATCAAAATATTCTTTTTAGATATACATGATAACAGAGATACAAAACAAAATAATTAGTTCTTTTCCAAAAAAGAAAAAATTATTGACCCCTGACACAGGGATCTATGCTGAGTCTGAAAATACAAAAGGATTTGAAAATATAAAAGATATGTTCTATCTATCAGAACCTCCCAATACAGACAAAGGAAAAAAAAAGAAAAGGATGAAGTTCACTTCAACAAGTCTTTATTTGATCTCTGGCAAAATCAGCTGTTACTGCTTTCACAGAATTTACAGTTTTATAATATAATACAACTAATCATTTTCTTAGCAAGTTAACTCTATAAATCAACATATTCAGTTTCAT
This sequence comes from Marmota flaviventris, assembly GCF_047511675.1. Taxonomy (NCBI): domain Eukaryota; kingdom Metazoa; phylum Chordata; class Mammalia; order Rodentia; family Sciuridae; genus Marmota; species Marmota flaviventris. Next base: position 69,442,864 of record NC_092508.1, read on the forward strand.
TCTTAATGATTAAATTATTATAGACTTCAAAGCAATTAAACAAGCACCTGGACTTTGAACAATAACCCATTGTTTTTCTTTTTAAAAGTATTTTAAACATACTAAGAGCAGGGGATATTGCTCAGTGATAAAATGCTAGCCTTACATGTGTCAGACCTGGGGTTTGGTTCCCAGTACTAAAATAAACAAATAAATAAATGTATTCAAACAGGTTTTTCATATTCAATCAATATTCTATTCAATTTACATGCCCTGGTATAATTAATAATTCTTATTGATATGGGTAATTTTCTGTTGGGCTTTCTGCTTCTTTATGCCAGTACACACAAAGAATTACAAATTTTCCTAAAGCTAAATTCAAAACTTTCAAGTCTAAAGGATTCATTTCCATTCATTCATTAGAAGGCTAATGTATGTTCTCAAATTAGGTAGTCTCATCAATCAAGGAAACTGGAGGAAGCCCCTTCTCTGATCTCATTCTAAATCTAAAATTAAACATGAGTGTTTCCCTGTTGTTCAGAACCAACATTTTCCTCTTGAGAAAATTTTGATTCACACTTGGGGAAAAGGAAGATGAGAACTAAGAAGACTATACCTGAGCCTTTCAGGATATACTACACTCCTTTCATATTATGAAATGTGGCATACCTCACAACTCTCTTATGTAGTGACCTAAATGTCTTAGATGGAGAGACATGCTGTCCAAAACATAATAAAACTTGAAATAAATGTTCATGAAAGTGATAATATACTTAATTTATAAAACACAAATCACAATATAATTTATTTAACAATACTGTAAAATATTAATTTGGAAACACTAAAAGTTGAGATACTATGAGTTTTCTCAGAGAGTTCTACCAATAGAAATAAGGGTTATTGAAGATAGAATTTACAGGTAAGAATATAAAAATGAAATTTAAATTTAAAGGTAAAGATCTCAAGATGAAGTCATCCTAGACCTAGCTGGGCCCTAAATCCAATGTCAGATGTCATTGATAACAGAAAATGGGAAGACATAGAGACATGGGGGAAAGCCCATGAATGTAGAGACAGATATGGAAGTTCTGCCATAAGCCAAGGAATAGCAGGAGTCACCAGAAATGGAAGAGATAAAGAAGGACCCTCCCCTAGAGACTTATAAAGGAGTGTGGCTCTGCTGACATGTGAACTTCATACTTATGGCCTAAAAAAAAAAAAAAAAAACAGGAGAAAACAAATTACTTGTTTTAAGCCATCCAGTTCATGGCAATTTTTTTATAGGAGCCATAAGCAACAAATACATTCATTAAATTGGCTTTTTTAGAAAATTGATTTTTAAAACGTTTTTCCAAGCTTAGTTGCCAATGTATAAATATACATCGTTAATTCATATAAAACTTAATTTTAACAGATAGAAAAGCTTATAATGTCAAACCCCAAACATAAGTTCAATTTTTCCAATTTCATAAAGTTAGGAAAAGTAATATGCAACACTAATTGGCTCCTTTTATAGAATTTTCAAGTATTTGCATCCCTGTATTCCAATAAACACATTATTATATTATTTAGATGATATTCTAGATAATATATAATCCCATTTGTTCATTTAGTACTGAATTAATGCCCCTTCTGTGATCTTTCCCATCTGCTCTTTCTTTTAACAATAAGAACAAATTTCCATACTGTGTGGGGAATACAAGTCAAAGAAAAGTTATATCATACAACTTTTTATGTTCTTATTTTAAGATCTTACTTTTTGAGACATACATCTCTTTGAGAAGTTGATGAAAGCTTTTTCTAGTCCAAAAACGAAATTTACACACAATTTTTTTTCCACACAGAAAAAAATTGAGCACTCTATGACAGGGACAACAAGCCCCTTGAAAATCTATCTATAGGGCCTCTAATAGTCCAAAAAGTCTCTTAAAACATCTTCATATATGTAAAGTAACTGCAGAAAAATGACAGATGTTGCAGGGCTTTTTGGTGTTATGTATACTATTCAAATAACACACCATTGCTTTTCATTTAGACCTTAAAATTATTTTTTCCCAAAATAAAATCTGCAATGATAAACAGTGATGCTTACGTTGGCAGCACATGTACTATAAAGGGAATATAAACCAATATAATTGTCACTAAACTAACTCTCTTTAGACTATGGTATTTTAAAATATTATATTCTTGGGTGTTAATCTATAATCTCTTTTGAACAATTTTTTCTCAAGGAAATTTGATAATGGATACATGATAGAATGAAATTCAGTACAAAGAAATCTGAATTTTAGCAAACTGTCCTGGAAAGAGGAGCTAGTGAAACAAACTTGAATAAATACCTCATCTGTCATGAGTGTTGCAATTGATCTGCCAATCTCATGGTACTGTTGACCCTTTCCCAGGGGTCCCAGAAGAATGAACAAAAATCTGTAATTAAGAAGAAAAAAAAGAGAAATGCTTCAGGGTAGAACAGAAACACACCTCCCAGTGGAATCAGTGAAATGAGAATATCATTGTAAAGTAGTTCCACAATTTTTCATAGTTCATTATTATTTTGAAACAATTTACAGTGATTGACTCTTATGCATAAGGTCCTTGAGCAATGAGAATACACGATCATTTTTATCTCAGTATTTCCCCATTGAGTTATCTGACCTATACAGTCATTCCTAGGAATTTTAAGGATTCTATAATCCTTAGAGGACAAAGGTAGAAAAAGTAAAATTCATTAAACCTTTCCAAATTAGAAGGAAAAAAACTTGTTTGTATACAAAATGGAAAACAGTTCAAAGGGGTTAGAAAATAATACAAAGGTATAAAGAAAGATAGAACATAATATTAATACCCTGTAGATATATATAAAAATATAAAAAATATTGTTAAAAATCAAAGATCATTTAGGCAGAAGAAAAAAGAGTTAATATTCTATTAATTCCAATGCTAGAAGAATAAAAATAGCAGCTGCACTATAATACTCCATCTAAACAAGGTTGAAGGTCTGGCAAATTCATCATCATAACTGGTGCTTTTAAAGAAATCAATACATGCTCTGACTTTGGAGGACTGGTAATTGCCCTATCTATGAGAAGGTCAATGCTACAAGGAAATTGTGAAAATTAAAGAATGTCCTATATTTTGCATTATAATTCTTTGGTGTTAATTTGTTAAATGGTTTATATGAAAAATGAAGACCAATGGCTTTGTAAGGTATACCGAAATAGTCACTGTAATTCTATCCTCCATTCAGTTGCAGACTTTAGAGATTGTACATGTTTTTACATAAATCATGTTATACAACCTTACAGGATCCAACTTATAAAATTTTTATGTCAATTGTAACTGAATTCAAGTCAATTTCTACTGTATAGAAAAATCCACTATATATTTAAAACATTAATATTGGAATGTGGTGCCAGAAGCTTTATCAACCATAATACTTTTGAGAAATGTCCTAACCTATGTGCATCTTGCTGTTTTTCAGGTTTCCATGAGCTATTTATAAGGTCTTAAAATATTTATTTTTTGACATATTCTACTATGTGTTGCTCTTATATTCATGGTGTGCCCTTTTGACCTCTTAAGAAAGGATAATTAGGAATCCTGAATGGCTTTCTTTATTCTCTTTGTCTAACTAATCTTCTTCCATTTTTCACTTTTCCTAACTAGTCTAGTCTTTTGAATCTCTCCTTCTATGATGGCTCCACAGTGCCCCTAATTTTTTCTCCATTGTTCCCTGCACATATTTTGCTATGTCAGTATGAAATGAGGTCACCTAAACCTGACAGTTTTCAAACTGAGGGTATATAATCTCATTATTGCTTTTCTCTACTCCTGGGAATTTTTTTCTTTAAAATACAGGAATTATCATTATCATAAGCGGCAATCATTTACTCATAGTTCACCAGATAGCTTCCTAAATGGTGGAAATTGCTGGGACAACTGAAAAGAAATTTTAAACTGCCAGAATATTATCTCTACAATTAGTAAGTTTGATCCCTCGAATCTGAGCCCCAGTTTCTCAGAAACTCTGCTTTGATTATAAGTGGTGCAGAGAAATTTCAGCCTTAATCAACCAATCAGATGCTGCTTTAATATGGTGAGTTCACCCTTCCTGGTTTGTTTGTTTGTTTGTACAGTACTGAGATTCAATTAAGGGCTTCACACATACCACACAAGCACTCTGCCAATGAGCTTGCCAACCTTCCTCCTTTTTAATAAAAGTTGGTATGTATCAGAAATATCAAAAAGCCATCAACCATGATAAATAGAAACTTTTTCTATAACTTGAATGGTAACTAGGTATTATAGTCTGGATATGAAGTATTCCCTAAAAGCTCATGTGTTGAAGGCTTAGTCACAAATGCAGCAGTGTTCAGAGGTGGAGTCTTTGGGAAGTGATTGGATCTTGAAGCCTCTGACCTCATTGGTGGGTTAACCCATTAAGGAATGCATACTTCAAATAGACTATTGGGAGGTAGTGGAAAGTACAGTAGGTGGGATCTAATAGAAATGAGTGTGCCTTTGGGGGCTTGCCCTTGGGTACTATTTTGGAGACTATATCTTGTCCTGGGTTCCTACACACACACACACACACACACACACACACACACACACACACACACACACCTCTCTACCTCCTATCACAAGCTGAGCGGCTTTCCTCTGTCTTGCCCTCCTGGCATGTTTCTGCCTTGGAGTCAACTGACTAGGGACTGAAACCTCTGAAACAATGTACCAAAATAAAGTCTTTTCCCTTTTAAGTTATGTTATTAAGGTTGTAATCATGATAAAAAGCTGATAAAAACAGTAGATTTCTCCCTAAAACCACAGAATGAGACTAGGAACTCCAACATTAAATCCCAATTTAGTCAGTTGAGCTCTTATAAAATGAGACCTCTCCTGGCTGCACTATTCCATATTTCTGGAATATTTATCTGTACTCAAAGTATGAAGTGATATAATCTGCTGTGTTTTGAGTTAAGGGCAGAGGTCTGTGGAGGAAACATATTTTCTAAATCTAGTTGCCTCAGAACTTCAACTTTCATCATTTCAACCTGACTAGGCATTCCATGTTTGCAAGAGGAGGAATACTAATAGCATCTGAGGAGTCGTGGTATCACACAAAGAGCAGCAGTCACATTGGAAATGGGACCTTAGGTATCATGTTTTGCTGAATAAAACCAGAGTGAAAGACAATCTATCCTTAGGAATCACATTTGATGGGACAAGCGGGAAAGAAAAGAAGGTCCTTGGATAATTGTGTGCTAGGAACCTAGCATGTTAAGGTCAATATTTTATTATATATATGCAATTTTATCCAGGGACAGCCTATAAAATAGGGATAAATGATAACACAATTTAGTTTGAATTATCACTAAGCTATTTATGTATAGTCAAATGAGAAACAAATTCAGGTAATCAGGGGCTGGGGGTGTGGCTCAGCAGCAAAGTGCTCACCTAGCACATGCAAGGCACTGGGTTCGATCCTCAACACCACATAAAAATAAAAATAAATAAAGGTATTGTGTCCAACTGCAACTAAAACTAATAATAATATTTTTTTTAATTCAGGTAGTCAAATAGAACTTGTACTTTTTGATTCAGATTGAACTATATTTCCACTATGCTGTTTCTAGTGATTCTTCAGACACCATGGATGAGAGGTACACTGTGCCTAGCACTGAAATATACAGTACCTTTAATATGGCAGAAGCGCTCCTAATGATGGCACTTATATTTATTTTTAAGGCCTACTCAAACACAAACCAAATCTTGGAAATTTTAATCTTTTTGAGCTTGACCACACTCCTATGCAGAATCTTCTCTTTCTTGAGCACACCATTTAATGTAACCTTTGAGAAAAGTCTAACACTTAGTCATTCCCCCCAAAAAATGTAAAATAGGTTTGTATTATTATTATTACATAGACAGGGTACCCAGGGACAAGGAACATGTGTAAAATAAAACATAGAAGTTGGAGGAGGAGGAAGAGGAGGAAAGGACAGAATAATTTTTAAAGCATTTTTCTCTCTTACAAACAGGAAACAGTTTTGTCGGTGACACATTGGTTTCTTATCAAAATTCTAAGAGGAAATTATATTTAATTCTCTCTCTCTCTCTCTCTCTCTCTCTCTCTCTTACACACACACACACACACACACACACACACACACACACAAATGCTTCAAGAAAAATGTAAAAGATGCTCTGATATTTTATACCTGGTTGGAATTGGGACTTCAGCCAGTCCTTGAAGCAAGACAGCTGGAGACAACCTGACAAATGCAACCACGGTTCTATCTAAGAACTCCAGTTCTCCAACTAAGATGTTTGAAGCTTCAGCACCTGGAGGAATCTTTTTCATAAAATGCAGATCAACCTGTGATCATCACAAAGTAAATAAGGTAAATCAAAATTGGAACAACATGGTGAGTAATAATTTAGAACACTGCTTCATATATATTATCCATCAATAAATACAATTCAAATAATACAGATGTATATCTCATTTGCCCTTTTTCTATAATAAATTTCTTTATTTTCTTTTTTTCAGTACTAGGGGAAAAAGACCCAGAGGTGCTCTGCCACTGACTCACCTTCCCAGCCCTTTTGATTTATTTTGAGACAGGATCTCCCTACATTGCTGAGGCTCGGCTCAAACTTGCCATCCTCATTCCTTGGCCTCCTAAGTAGCTAGAATTACAGGTGTGCACCATCACACCATGCATGACGCTTTTCTTTACTTGTAGATGACTTTGTCATCAATGAGCTAAATATTTCATTTTTCTATTCACTATTTTTAAAAGATTTCTTAACATCAGCAATCTTTAAATTTGGGGAGGAGTAGTATATGTACTTAAATTTACTGTAACCATATATCAACTAGCATTTGTCAACAGATTCAATATTTTGTGCCAGATTGTCTTAATTTTACATAATACGTTTTTATTAATTAATGCTCAACATATGGCTATTTCAAAAGAAATATAATCATGCTTCTTCTTACAGTATAAATTATGACTTTAGTCTTCATCTTTATTCTAATTGTTCTATATTATTCATGTTTTATACTTGGCATGCTACTTCTTCAATTTAATTTTTTATTAAGGAATTTAGACATAACAGAATAGAGAAAACAAGAAAAAAAAAGTATCAACATTAGGCATTGCTAAACATCCATAGCTGAATTTCAAATATGAGATGTCTATGACTGAATGAACATAAAAAAAGTGATCATTAACAGGAAGAAATGCTAAAAGTAAAGAGTGGTGTCTGAAAAATGAATGTAAAAATCTTTAAGAATAAATATCAATTTTTATACAAAAGATTTTGGTGAAAACCAAGCAGGGACTTTATAGTAAAATTACAAGGCCTGTTTCTTTTTTTTATTCACTTGAGTTGCTTTTTATGGAACTATGATTTTTTAGGGGAATAGTTTATCTTCTCTAGTAATTGGTTTTATACTCTCCTGTTAATGAAATGAGGGCCAAAGATCAAAGTGAGAATAACCAAGAGAGAGAGGAAAGAGCTCTGGCAAACAGAGTGAGGCTGAAAAGATATTTTTAGGCCAGACAGTTGTTTTGCTGGTTAATAAGTTGAGGACTTTTTCCAAGAAGTTGAAGGTAAAAATATTTAAAACTTCTAGGAGTACTTTAAAAAAATTCACAGCCACATTTTAGTGACCATATTAAATCTGTTGCTTTCTTAAATTAAGACTTTAGTAAAGCTATTTGGTAGGTTGAGAATGAATTATCTTTCTGTAAGACAAGGATTTCTAAAACAAAATATCCAGTATGTACACTATTAATTTCATATAAGGATTAAGTGTAAAATTAATCTGTACTAGTTTATAAAAATGTCAAATAGAACCAATATCTTTTTTAAGAAAAGGGAGAATGATTTAACAAAGTAAAATTGCTTATAAAAGAAATATTTGACAAATATCATAAATTCCAAAGTTTTTACCCCACAAATATACTTCCAAATATAAATTTATAAGCTTATTTACATAAACTTATCGTAAATCATACAATATAGAATATTGCATGGTAAATATATTTCTTTTATAGAATTTAACCTTCTATTATAAAATCTAATTTATAGATGACAAAGGAATTTAGTTAATAAGAAAGTTAATTTTATGGGATTTTCATATTTAATATTTCTAGCTGATAGGTACATTGAAACTTCTACAAATTAATAATGCTTTACATTTTTACTATACTCTTAAAATCTTAAGAAGGGAATAGGAGATTTGCCATATTAGTCCTATGAGAAAAACATAATACATTGTCCTAAGTCTTTCAGAGCTTGTAAAAATGAAGTTTCAGTGATAAATATTAATACACTAGGACAAAATTTAAAATGAGAAAATAACTTTTTAAGAAAATCTATAATTGTAATCAATATGAGGCATATTAAGAATTCCTGAAATTTAAATTCCACCTAGAAAAAATGTCTTTAAACTCACTCATTTATTATTTGATAAATGTCATAGTCTTTCCTATAAAAGTCTGTGCTTCAGGCAATTAGCTATTACAGATTAAACTTAATTAAATCAAAGAGTATATAGTATGCTAAAATAGTTTAATTTTCAAAAACTTATGGTGCTTATACATGATTTAAAAAAATTTTGTAATACCTACTATATCATTGATAGTTATTTAGAAAAGGCATTAAATACACAGAATTTAATTGCAGATTAGCAGGTTTATCTTTCATTTTGAAATGCAATAAATTATAGTTAGGTGTACTATATTATATTCATTACATTATATTATTCTTGGAGTAGACATGTATTTCAGGGATAAGAAATTATATGTTATAATAGTTATATTATTATGTTATTCCTGGCCAAGCCCTATATTTTTGTATTTGTGTTATGTATGATTCATAAAAATATCTTATTTGGCAATATCCCTACTTATTAATATAAACAAAAAAATCACATCTGAAGAACCATAAATTATAGCTACCTAAAAACAGCTCTGGGGATCTAGGTTGACTGAAATTCTTAAGACAATTAATTTTCAAGTGGATTCCAATATTTGAAATGGATAGAAAGAAATTCTGAAAGTTTTTGATCCTCCCAATGGAATCTTCCAGGAATGAAGCTGTATTTTCTCAGATTTATTTTCTGGATTTACACTCATGTTTCTGGGCTCTTTAGACTTCACTCTCATGCTGAGGGACAGATCCTTTATTCTGGGCATTTGGTATGTAAGCCATGGATGAAAAACAGTTCGTAGGGAAGAAGATTGGACAAGGCCATGGCAGAACCAGAAGAATCTAGGCAAGCTCCACACTGACAGAAGAAGGGAAACTAGGCAGAAATTTGGAAAGAAAGCTTTACATCTTGAGCCCCTTATAGAAAGCACAAGAAAGTCAATAGAGAATCTGATGAGGAATCACTATTTTGACACTAACTAGCCAACAATCTTGAGTCCTTCTCTTAATCTCTCTGGGATTCAGCTTTGTTGTCAGTCTCAAATTCCCTATAGTTCTAGGATTTAATAATCCAACTCTTTGTAATGTGTGTTACAAACTAAAGATAGATGCAAAAGATGTTTTTTTAATCCCCAAAATAAATTATATAAAGCCTTCTTTAGTTTATTTGAAATAAAAGAAACACTACTGACATATATTCTATTGTCAGTTTATAAAAGAAAGAGGTATATATGGGGTTTTAAAAAATTTTTTAGTTGTTGACGGACACTATACCTTTATTTTATTCATTCATTTTTATGTGGTGCTGAGGATAAAACCAAGTGCCTCACCTGTGCTAGGCAAGCACTCCACCATTGAGCCACAACCCCAGCCTGAGGTACATAGTGTTTTGACAAATCTTCTTTTAAAAGCACTGTAGAAAAAGCTAAAATCTGGCAATTCAGATTATATTCTAAATTACTTCTTCAATGAATAAATTTGATGGTCCTATCCGTGGATGAATTAAAAATGTGTAGATTGAAGGTAGATAGAATATAAGGTCATGTCACATGAAGCAAATAAGTAAACGACCATTTTTTTTTTAACATCTCAGAATTTTACTAGGGTTTAGAATCTACATATTAAGACTTAAGATTTTTAAATAGATATAATAACCTGGATATTAGCTGAGCTTTGATTAATTTACTATAAAACTGATATCATTAGGCTAAAAGAAAAATCTTAACTCATCTACCTGTAAAATCTGGCACTAAAAGTTGTTTCTATAGTGATGGATAACTTCTGTTCTCTCCAAACCCTCCCAGGTTATAGAATTAGGGATGTTATTTGTTTTTCTTATTTTTTTCCCTCTTTTTTTTTTCTGTGTGTGTGGTGCTGAGGATTGAACCCAGGGCCTTGTGCATGCAACGCAAGCACTCTACCAACTGAGCTATAACCCCAACCCTCTTGTTGTTTTTAATCCCAAAACTAAAGGTTTAGATTATTTTGAATCTTGTAGGTGAAATTCATTTAACAAATACATCCCAGCCTTATTTTTTTTTTTTTTTAATTTTTTATTGTTGGCTGTTCAAAACATTACATAGTTCTTGATATATCATATTTCACAATTTGATTCAAGTGGGTTATGAGCTCCCATTTTTACCCCATATACAGATTGCAGAATCACATCAGTTACACATCCATTGATTTACATATTGCCATACTAGTGTCTGTTGTATTCTGCTGTCTTTCCTATCCTCTACTATCCCCCCTCCCCTCCCCTCCCCTCCCCTCCCCTCTTCTCTCTCTGCCCCCTTTACTGACATTCGTTTGTCCCCCTTGTATTATTTTTCCCCTTCCCCTCACTTCCTCTTGTATGTACTTTTGTATACCTCTGAGGGTCTCCTTCCATTTCCATGCATTTTCCCTTCTCTCTCCCTTTCCCTCCCACCTCTCATCCCTGTTTAATGTTAATCTTCTTCTCATGCTCTTCGACCCTACTCTGTTCTTAGCTACTCTCCTTATATCAAAGAAGACATTTGACATTTGTTTTTTAGGGATTGGCTAGCTTCACTTAGCATAATCTGCTCTAATGCCATCCATTTCCCTGTAAATTCTATGATTTTGTCATTTTTTAATGCAGAGTAATACTCCATTGTGTATAAATGCCACATTTTTTTTATCCATTCATCCATTGAAGGGCATCTAGGTTGGTTCCACAGTCTAGCTATTGTGAATTGTGCTGCTATGAACATCGATGTAGCAGTGTCCCTGTAGCATGCTCTTTTTAGGTCTTTAGGGAATAGACCGAGAAGGGGAATAGCTGGGTCAAATGGTGGCTCCATTCCCAGCTTTCCAAGAAATCTCCATACTGCTTTCCAAATTGGCTGCACCAATTTGCAGTCCCACCAGCAATGTACAAGTGTACCCTTTTCCCCACATCCTCGCCAGCACTTGTTGTTGTTTGACTTCATAATGGCTGCCAATCTAACTGGAGTGAGATGGTATCTTAGGGTGGTTTTGATTTGCATTTCTCTGACTGCTAGAGATGGTGAGCATTTTTTCATGTACTTGTTGATTGACTGTATGTCCTCCTCTGAGAAGTGTCTGTTCAGGTCCTTGGCCCATTTGTTGATTGGGTTGTTTGTTCTCTTATTGTCTAATTTTTTGAGCTCTTTGTATACTCTGGATGTTAGGGCTCTATCTGAGGTGTGAGGAGTAAAGATTTGTTCCCAGGATGTAGGCTCCCTATTTACCTCTCTTATTGTTTCTTTTGCTGAGAAAAAACTTTTTAGTTTGAGTAAGTCCCATTTGTTGATTCTAGTTATTAACTTTTGTGCTATGGGTGTCCTATTGAGGAATTTGGAGCCCGACCCCACCGACTGTAGATCGTAGCCAACTTTTTCTTCTATCAGACGGCGTGTCTCTGATTTGATATCAAGCTCCTTGATCCATTTTGAATTAACTTTTGTGCATGGCGAGAGAAAGGGATTCAGTTTCATTTTGTTGCATATGGATTTCCAGTTTTCCCAGCACCATTTGTTGAAGATGCTATCCTTCCTCCATTGCATGCTTTTAGACCCTTTATCAAATATAAGATAGTTGTAGTTTTGTGGATTGGTTTCTGTGTCCTCTATTCTGTACCATTGGTCCACCCGCCTGTTTTGGTACCAGTACCATGCTGTTTTTGTTACTATTGCTCTGTAATATAGTTTGAAGTCTGGTATCGCTATACCGCCTGATTCACACTTCCTGCTTAGCATTGTTTTTGCTATTCTGGGTCTTTTATTTTTCCATATGAATTTCATGATTGCTTTCTCTATTTCTACAAGAAATGCCGTTGGGATTTTGATTGGCATTGCATTAAACCTATAGAGAACTTTTGGTAATATCGCCATTTTGATGATGTTAGTTCTGCCTATCCATGAACAGGGTATATTTTTCCATCTTCTAAGATCTTCTTCTATTTCTCTCTTTAGGGTTCTGTAGTTTTCATTGTATACGTCTTTCACCTCTTTTGTTAGGTTGATTCCCAAGTATTTTATTTTTTTTGAAGATATTGTGAATGGAGTGGTTGTCCTCATTTCCATTTCAGAGGATTTGTCGCTGATATACAGGAATGCCTTTGATTTATGCGTGTTGATTTTATATCCTGCCACTTTGCTGAATTCATTTATTAGCTCTAATAGTTTCTTTGTAGACCCTTTTGGGTCTGCTAGGTATAGAATCATGTCACCTGCAAATAGTGATAATTTAAGTTCTTCTTTTCCTATTTTGATGCCTTTAATTTCTTTCGTCTGTCTAATTGCTCTGGCCAGTGTTTCGAGAACTATGTTGAACAGAAGTGGTGAGAGAGGGCATCCCTGTCTTGTTCCAGATTTTAGAGGGAATGCCTTCAATTTTTCTCCATTCAGAATGATGCTAGCCTGAGGCTTAGCATAGATTGCTTTTACAATATTGAGGTATGTTCCTGTTATCCCTAGTTTTTCTAGAGTTTTGAACATAAAGGGATGCTGTACTTTGTCGAATGCTTTTTCCGCATCTATCGAGATGATCATATGGTTCTTATTTTTAAGTCTATTGATGTGGTGAATAACATTTATTGATTTCCGTATATTGAACCAGCCTTGCATCCCAGGGATGAATCCTACTTGATCATGGTGCACAATTTTTTTGATATGTTTTTGTATCCGATTCGCCAGAATTTTATTGAGGATTTTTGCATCTAGGTTCATTAGAGATATTGGTCTGTAGTTTTCTTTCTTTGAAGTGTCTTTGTCTGGTTTAGGTATCAGGGTGATGTTGGCCTCGTAGAATGAATTTGGAAGTTCTCCCTCTTTTTCTATTTCCTGAAGTAGCTTGAAAAGTATTGGTATTAGTTCCTCTTTAAAGGTTTTGTAAAACTCTGCTGTATACCCATCCGGTCCTGGGCTTTTCTTAGTTGGTAGTCTTTTGATGGTTTCTTCTATTTCCTCAATTGATATTGGTCAGTTTAGGTTGTCTATATCCTCCTGACTCAATCTGGGCAGATCATATGACTTAAGAAATTTATCTATGCCTTCACTATCTTCTAATTTATTGGAGTATAAGGATTCAAAATAATTTTTGATTATCTTCTGTATTTCTGAAGTGTCTGTTGTGATATTGCCTCTTTCATCCCGTATGTTAGTGATTTGAGTTCTCTCTCTTCTTCTCTTCGCTAGCATGGCTAAGGGTCTGTCGATTTTGTTTATTTTTTCAAAGAACCAACTTTTAGTTTTGTCAATTTTTTCAATTGTTTCTTTTGTTTCGATTTCATTGATTTCAGCTCTGATTTTAATTATTTCTTGCCTTCTACTTCTTTTGCTGTTGTTTTGCTCTTCTTTTTCTAGGATTTTGAGATGAAGTATGAGATCATTTATTTGTTGGTTTTTTCTTTTTTTAAGGAATGAACTCCAAGCAATGAATTTTCCTCTTAGAACTGCTTTCAATGTGTCCCATAGATTCCGATATGTTGTGTCTGTGTTTTCATTAATCTCTAAGAATTTTTTAATTTCCTCCTTGATGTCTTCTATAACCCATTGATCATTCAGTAACCTATTGTTCATTCTCCAAGTGATATATTCTTTTTCCTTCCTTCTTTTATCGTTGATTTTCAGTTCCATTCCATTATGATCAGATAGGATGCATGGTATTATCTCTACTCCTTTGTATTGTCTAAGAGTTTCCCTGTGACATAATATATGATCTATTTTTGAGAAGGATCCATGTGCTGCTGAGAAAAAAATGTAACTGTTTGATGTTGGGTGGTATATTCTATATATGTCAATTAAATCTAGGTTATTAATTGTGTTATTGAGTTCTATAGTTTCCTTATTCAACTTTTGTTTGGAAGATCTGTCCAGTGGTGAGAGAGGTGTGTTGAAGTCTCCCATGATTATTGTATGGTGGTCTATTAGACTCTTGAACTTGAGAAGAGTTTGTTTGATGAACATAGCTGCACCATTGTTTGGGGCATATATATTTATGATTGTTATGTCTTGTTGGTGTATGGTTCCCTTGAGCAGTATGTAGTGTCCCTCTTTATCCCTTTTGATTAACTTTGGCTTAAAATCTATTTTATTTGATATGAGTATGGATACTCCTGCTTGTTTCCGAAGTCCATATGAGTGATATGATTTTTCCCAACCTTTCACCTTCAGCCTATGTATGTCTTTTCCTATCAAATGCGTCTCCTGTAGGCAGCATATTGTTGGGTCTTGTTTTGTGATCCATTCTACTAGCCTGTGTCTCTTAATTGGTGAGTTTAAGCCATTAACATTTAGGGTTATTATTGAGATATGGGTTGTTCTTCCAGCCATATTTGTTTATTTATGTTACTAAACATGGTTTGTTTTCCACTTTGATTATTTTCCCCCCTTTACTGTCCTACCTCCCACTGTTGGTTTTCATTGTTATTTTCCATTTCCTCTTCCTGTAATGTTTTGCCAAGGATGTTTTGAAGAGATGGTTTTCTAGCTGCAAATTCTTTTAACTTTTGTTTATCGTGGAAGGTTTTAATTTCATCTTCCATCCTGAAGCTTAATTTCGCTGGAAACACAATTCTTGGTTGGAACCCATTTTCTTTCAGTGTTTGAAATATGTTATTCCAGGATCTTCTAGCTTTCAGAGTCAGTGTTGAAAGATCAGCTGTTATCCTGATTGGCTTACCCCTAAATGTGATCTGCTTCCTTTCTCTTGTAGCTTTTAAAATTCTCTCCTTGTTCTGTATGTTGGGCATCTTCATTATAATGTGTCTAGGTGTGGGTCTCTTATGATTTTGCACATTCGGCGTCCTGTAGGCTTCTAGGATTTGGGGTTCTGTCTCATTCTTCAAATCTGGGAAGTTTTCTCGAATTATTTCATTGAATAGATTGCTCATTCCTTTGGTTTGAAACTCTGTTCCTTCCTGTATCCCAATGACTCTTAAATTTGGTCTCTTGATGTTATCCCATATTTCTTGGATGTTCTGCTCATGGTTTCTTAACAGTCTTGCTGAGCTGTCTATGTTCTTTTCAAGTTGATATACTTTATCTTCATTGTCTGATGTTCTGTCTTCTAAGTGTTCTACTCTGCTGGTAGTATTCTCAATTGAGTTTTTAAGTTGGCTTATTGCTTCCTGCATTTCTAGGATTTCTGTTTGTTTGTTTTTTATAACCTCTATTTCCCTGTATAGTTGATCTTTTGCTTCTTGGATTTGTTTATGTAATTCATTGTTGAAGTGATCTTTCATTGTCTGATTTTGCTGTCTGATGTCTTCCTTGAGACTCCAGATCATCTGAAGCATGTATATCCTGAATTCTTTATCTGACATTCCATCAGCTGCAGCTATTACCTCTTCTAAAGTTGAGTTGACCTGCAATGCTTGTGGTCCTTTCTTTCCTTGTCTCTTCATACTGTTCGCGTTCCTTTCTTCTTGGTGAAACTGTTGTGCTATTGAATTTTCCCCCTATATATTTATATTGGTCTTGTATAGTTGCAAAGTCTCCCTCGCAGGCACGGGCGGCGGCTCTGCCCCTCCGCCAATTGGGGCAATGTGCCTACCACGCCGGCAGGCCGCTGGGCCTGCTCTGCCAGTCGGTAGTAGGTCCGCCGTCCTTGCAGGCGCGGGCGGCGGCTCTGTCCCTCTGCGGGCCGCTAGGATTGTTCTGTCGGTGGTCGCAGTTCTGCCTACTTTGCAGGCGCAGGCAGCGGCACTGCCCCTCTGCAGGCCTCTGGGGCTGTACTGCCAGTGGGTCGCAGGTCCGCCTACTTTGCAGGCGTTGGGGGGGGGGGCGGCTCTACCCTTCCTCAGGCCACTGGGCCTGTTCTGTCTCTCGGTTGCAGGTCTGACCTGTTCTGATGGTGGTCTCAGTTCCGACTACCTTGCAGGCGCGGGGGGGAGGGGGCGGCTCTGCCTCCCAGCAGGCCGCTGCTCCTCTTCTGCCGGTGGGTCGCAGGCCCGCCTACCTTGCAGGAGTGATTGGAAGCTCTGTCCCGCCGCGGGCCACTGGGCCTTTTCTGTCGGTGGTCACCCTTCCCCTACCTGGCAGGCGAGGGGGGTGGGGGGCGGCTCTGCCCCTCAGCAGGCCGCTGGGCCTGCTCTGTCTTTGGTCCCAGTTCCCTCTACTATGCCGGCGCAGGGGGAGGGGGCGGCTCAGCCTCTCAGCAGGCGGCTGCTCCTCTTCTGCCGGTGGGTCGCAGGCCCGCCTACCTTGCAGGAGTGATTGGAAGCTCTGTCCCGCCGCGGGCCACTGGGCCTTTTCTGTCTGTGGTCACCCTTCCCATACCTGGCAGGCGAGGGGGGTGGGGGGCGGCTCTGCCCCTCAGCAGGCCGCTGGGCCTGCTCTGTGTTTGGTCCCAGTTCCCTCTACTATGCCGGCGCAGGGGGAGGGGGCGGCTCAGCCTCTCAGCAGGCGGCTGCTCCTCTTCTGCCAGTGGGTCGCAGGCCCGCCTACCTTGCAGGAGTGATTGGAAGCTCTGTCCCGCCGCGGGCCACTGGGCCTTTTCTGTCGGTGGTCACCCTTCCCCTACCTGGCAGGCGAGGGGGGTGGGGGGCGGCTCTGCCCCTCAGCAGGCCGCTGGGCCTGCTCTGTCTTTGGTCCCAGTTCCCTCTACTATGCCGGCGCAGGGGGAGGGGGCGGCTCAACCTCTCAGCAAGCGACTGCTCCTCTTCTGCCGGTGGGTCGCAGGCCCGCCTACCTTGCAGGAGTGATTGGAAGCTCTGTCCTGCCCTGGGCCACTGGGCCTTTTCTGTCAGTGGTCACCCTTCCCCTACCTGGCAGGCGAGGGGGGTGGGGGGCGGCTCTGCCCCTCAGCAGGCCGCTGGGCCTGCTCTGTCTTTGGTCCCAGTTCCCTCTACTATGCTGGCGCAGGGGGAGGGGGCGGCTCAGCCTCTCAGCAGGCGGCTGCTCCTCTTCTGCCAGTGGGTCGCAGGCCCGCCTACCTTGCAGGAGTGATTGGAAGCTCTGTCCCGCCGCGGGCCACTGGGCCTTTTCTGTCGGTGGTCACCCTTCCCATCCCAGCCTTATTTAAGACTTAAAGAGTGCATATCTACCAAAACATTAAAACCTGGTTTGTTATTTATTTGGTTACTTCCATTTCTACTAATATTAATATAGCAATAATAATAGAAGCCACTTTTCTTGAGCATCTACTATATGCCCAGTTCCCTGCCAGGTTCACTGTCTCTCTCATTGAATCTTGTAACAAAACCACAGATATGTATTATTATTATTATTATTATTATTATTATTATTATTATTTTATAAATGAGAAGACTGGAGTTCAGAGAATTTCTCAATGATCAGATAATTTATAAATGCTAGAGTCAGGATTCAAGATCTCAAATCCATGTTCTTTCCAATGTACTATTCTAAGGACAAGAACCTGAGAAACACAAATGACAGGCACTAAGTAGAGGGCTCTGAAAAATTTAATTTCCCTATTAAATGGACCAGTGAATGGAAATGTGATGATGAAGAAGAGGATTAAAGGAAAACATTTATTTTTTTTTTTCTAGTCCCAACTGTTTGAGGAGAACAGAAAATAAGACTACTGTCTTCAATTGTCAATCTTCATATTCTTTATAGGTGATGATACATTGTTGAAGGTTGTAAAAATAGGTCACATAACAAAAACCAAAATGACATGGAGATATATAAAAATTCAGTATATAAGTGTTACATTATTTTAGAAAGTTAAAAGGTAGTTAATTTGAAAGGATGAGCTATAGAGTTTATAATAATTATTTTTGAGAATGTTAAATATGCCCTTGTTATACTGTTAATGTTTGCATAAATGAATAATCAATTTTATATGTCATGACTTTTAAGATATTATTTCAAAATAAGAATATCACAAATTAAGTTAGAGCAGTTTGTGACAATTTTATTCCAACTTTCAGATGAATGAAGATGTAATGCCTTAAAAGATAATTTTTAGAGTGACAAATGGAATACATTTGAACTGGCTGAATATTTGAATCACATGCCTCCATACAGTGAAATGAGCTCTGAACCACTGTAGAAAAGTAGCCCGAGGAAGCCCTCACCTCTCTCTCTTGCTGGTGTGGAGGTCCTTTTTCATGCCTTTGTTTCATCCCACATGGACTAGTGTGCCCCTTTTGCTGGCCTCCCAGTCCCTGCACGCATAATTAACAGACTTAAGCTGGTATACCAGGCTCCCATGAGACTCTACCAGGCATCAGAGGAGAACATGCACTTAACTAGACTTAGATCACTTAGGCATTATCACAGCAATGCTGAAACAGAACTGATTCAGTCAACTTCCTCCATTGCAAAGAGCCTCCCATTCCCATCTCAGACCACTCATTCACTATTACAACCTTTGCCAGCACTAAGGACTTTATCAAAGTATTAACTCAGTTATTACTGTTTCAGCCACTTAGATAAAGAGCATTGTTTGCTCTTCTTATTTTTCATGTATTACAATTTCTCTTTTTGAATGTTAGTTTTGATAACTTACAATGGCACATATGCAGTGTCAGGAATTTGCCAACCTAAATCACATTATTTTCAATGACTCCTTATTTTATTAGAATATATTCAAATAAAGGATTTCTTTTGAATTGTCTCCAATTAGATGTATCCATCAACACAGTCATCTTTAGTGTGCTTTTATTCAAAACAGCTCAATTTCACCATGTCCTTCTAGGATTTCCGTACACTAATGACTCTGAATTATAATGACAGTAAAGCTTTATAGTATATGATTTGTTTTTCCATAAATATCATAAAAGTGAGTTTGAAAAAAATACTAGTAAAAATTTTTAAACATCAAATTAAACTTATGTTAAAATCCTTGTGAAGTCCAATTATTTCTTTTATTGAAAGAAATACATTATACCAAGTGGCTGAATACTGAACATTGTGCATAAAACTCATATGTTCAGTTTCTTGAGTAAGCAAAACAATATATGTGCACTTAATGCTAACATTATCTATAACAATTCCAAACTTTGACTGAAAGAAAACCAAAAAGTGCATGCAAAAAAATTATGTCAATACCTCCTAAAATAGGTAGTAATTTCTAACGGTAATTGAGCAAACTTCTTAGATGAGAGAGAGAAAGAGAAAAGTTTACCTTGCTAAAGTCAACAGCGCTGTTTTCTCTGCTAACATCATTTTTATTTTCAACACAAGCAGGAGCAGACTGAGGAGAAACAACCTGACCTGCTGAAAGAAATTGTTATTACAAAATACAGAAAATTATTTACATAATTATGGATATACAGAGTGAAACATCAACTTCAATTAAACTAGACTAACAGATTTCTTTTAATAAGTTTTGTGATATAAACATGAAGGATCAATATAAGTAGATCTGGATCAATACCAAATTCTTAACAGTTACAGATAGAAATGGGAGAAATCAGTCAATAAAATTTAAACCAGTTCTCAACTTAAAACTCTAGAGATTATTCTCTCTGAAAAAAAATGTGCTTACAAAACCACCTAAATCTAACCATGATTGTGAAACAGCATTGATTTTCAAATATCAATCCAAAAAATGGTATATTTTAAAAAGACAGCTATCTATTAAGATTTAAGCCTAGACTACAGAATTTCAAACATTAAAAAACAAAGATGAATGTTGATTTAAAAATTACCTAGCACTTTTAGATCTAATCACATCTAAAAAGCCAAACCAGTAAGTTTTTCAGCAATAAGTTTTAGAGGTTTCTATATTAGGCTTTCAGTTAGAAATATCTTTATTTTATACAGTATAAAAATAATAAATATAATTTTAATGAATGTGACTATTCGATTACATAAGCATACTGATATTGGGCTTCTATATAAGAATGATCAATAAACGTGAGTTGTATTAATCTTCTTTTAACACTCACCAAAACTTAATTCTTTTGTAGTTCTTTTCCCTATTATAGTGAAGATTACATTAGTTAAGTACAGATCAGAGCTGAGGATGTGACAATGGACGGAAAAGGTTAAATCCCATCATTCACTAACTACCAAATATTCTTTGCAGGTATAAGTCATTTAAAATCTATCCATAGTTCACAATTAAATGACAAAGGTTTATTTAACTTCTCACTTATGTCTCTTCTTCCTCAACTTCTTCCCATCTAGACTCTTCCTCTGTGAAATGAGTGATGACAACCCAACTTTGAAGATTTGACCACATTTATGACCTTAACTCAGTGACTCCAAAATATTGCGCTCAGTTTCATCAGTCTGAGACTTCAGAAATACTCTCTCTACCTAGCTCTTCTTTCTACCTACTTAAATCTCAATTTTATTCCAAACTCCTCTTTTCATTCCCCTCTTCTCCAATTATTATGGTCTTCATTTGAACTTCTATAATTCCAATAGTACTTACAAAAGAAAAAAAAAACTTCCCTTTTAAATTCTCTCCTAAAACCTCACTTATTCTTTGTTACCTAGAAATCACCTAGTGTGATTAAAAACACTATCATTTTTGGAATATTAAGCCTCTCAGGTAGGAGTCAGTTACTAATAGGAACAATTTTATGATTTAACATTGTTATAATGTCAGAAAGCAATAGGGCTTAAGACACTTTTAGAGCTTAAATGCTTCTCTGCTTTCACTAAACAAAATAAAATACAATATTTGGCGAAAATAAAATAAGCAACTTTTAAAAGCAAATTCACCTCAATCCATGTATGCAAGTTCTGATTATAGCATATTTCAGGAAAATTTATAAAGTTCAGAGAAATTTCAGACAAAGTACATAAAATATTTCCATTCTCCCATTTCTAACTGCAATATGCAGCTCTCACTGTGAACTGTTCATTAGCAGCCATTCAATTTACCATTCTCAAAATAATAACTGTAATTTTTTAAAAAACCTTTTACATAATGCATTTGTGCTACTAACAGATGTCTTCAATCACCAGTTTCACATCATTTCTCCATATTTTCATGAGTTAGAACATTAGATATATTTCAAACTAAATTTATTGAATGTTCTATAAAATTGAGTGGTGAAACACAAGTCATGGGAAAATTAAATAAACATGTATCTGCTTTCTTACAATAATTAATTTCATGTGGTATAAAACTCATTGAAGAACAATTATTTAATTCTCTAAGTATACACATACAAAAAGAAAGTAACCCCATGCAAAATCATCAACTTTGAAGAGATTGAATCAAATGGAAAGTATGTTGAAACTTAAAATTTAAAGAAAATTGAATATCTTTTGTTTTCTTTTGTATATTTTCAGTAGAACATTTCACAAATTATTTTAGTTCATGCAATATGTTTAAAACATTAGCATCTATATTTATACTCGCAAAGAATTTTAGTCATAAATGTTAATAATTTTAAGATATTTTGTAATTTATTGTTCTAGTCTATTCTTGTTCCAAGATGATTAAAAAATTTTACAAAACATTACCTTATAAAGTTGATATTAAGAAAGTGATTTAGGATCTATTTTCTTTGAATATTTTAAGTGGGATTGATAATGATCTAGTTGAGAATATTTAGCAGGAATCATACTAGATGATAATAAATTCCTTGCTATTTCTAGATTCTAGATGTGTGCACAGAATATATGCTAATGCAGGGGGGAAGGCATAAAAACTATCAGCCTATGAGATAGTAATATAAACCACAAATTTTTTATCTTTTATATTTTGGAGATATGGTAAAATGTACTTATCATGACAAAGGTCCTGAAAATTTTAAGAAGCATTTGAAATCTTAGTATATTATTTCTTAAAACTTGCATTAATTATTTAAGACAAAAGAACACATTAAATGTGTATATCTTCAGAACAGTTATGACAAGCTGGCAGAAAATAGAAAAATGTTCAAGTACTATAATTTAAAAATTAATAAGTTTGGTTTGGGTTATTTGTAAAAAAAAATAGAGGCCTTTAAAAGTAGCTCAAATTTTTATTTGATATATTTATAAAACTAAAATCCAAACATGATTTATAGTCCATTGAATTACTAGAACTCTCATATGTTGAAGAAATTTTTATAATTCTGTTGTGAATCATAATCTGTCTGAATATTTCTTCAGTTTATTCAAATCATTACAAATTTTCAAAAGAAATTGATGGGCTTGAATATCAAAGTAGATTTCTTGAACTAAAAAACTATTATATAAAAGTAATCCAGCTAGGCGTAGTGGCGCACGCCTGTAATCCCAGCAACTCGGGAGGCTGAGGCAGGAATATCATGAGTTAAAAGCCAGACTCAGCAATGGTGAGGCACGAAGCAATTCAGTGAGACCCTGTCTCTAAATAAAATACAAAATAGGGCTGGGGATGTGGCTCAGTGGTTGAATGCCCCTGAGTTCAATCCCCAGTACCAAAAAACTAAACACAAAAGGTAATCTATACATTGAGATTTTGAAAGAGAATCACTATCTTTCTTGCTGACTTGCTGATGTTGAAGGCCATAGTTTACAAAATGGCAATTTTTAAGTGCAGAATTTATCCTTCAACCAGAAGAGAATGTGTTCTAAATAGAATAACAAATAATTTGCTGGGATATTTTCTGTACCAGGAAAAAATGATAGTATTTAGTTTGAGTTTAGCACTCACATATTTATGGAAGCTTTATGAATGCTACTTATTTATTATAGCTTTCCTAATCATTATATTACAATGCTTGCAAACAGAAATGTTTTAACTTGTTTCTTTATTGTTACCTTCAGTTTGTCCACTGATAACTTTCCATATTTATATCACCTATGAGTGAATGTCATTGCAATGATTAACAACCTTTGTTATTATAATATCTAAATAATTTTAAGACATAAAAATGATTGTAAAAATAGATATTTATTAACTTGGTAACCTATTACATTCAAAGTATTCAAAAAGTGATGGAAAGTAAAAAAAGCATTAACAGTAACCAGAGTCTAACTATTTAAATGTAAACACTGATAAGCCTAACACATCATCCTCTGACATACATCTATATTTTCTGTTACACTTAAAGAATTCTTCACTTTAATCCCAATTCTAATATTTGTTTTACATCTCATCTAAGTATATGCAATATTCATATGAACACTTGTTTGAATTAATTTTCTTTGAATGATAAAATGATTTTTCCCTCTGGACTTACATGTAGGAATCATATAAAATATTATAGTTAATGTATTTTTCTAGGGCCAAGCACAGGATAAAAACTGACAGCAATTCAAGTGACCACTGCCTGAAAAATGGAAGCTGTGCTTCTCTGCTTGTCACACCATAAATTTTTCATTAAATGTTTTGTAATACTGGCATAGCCATTTCCTTCATTATAATATTGTAGGATGGGAACAATAGATTACATCAGAAGTACTATTTCATGATTTCAAGTCATGACAGTATCATTAAAATACCTCATCATTAAACACAATGGTAAATATGTTCTCAAAAAATATCTTGAGTACTACACTGATTCATTCAAGTCTTTACATATAGTTCTCTCCCTCTTTAAGTAAATTGTGCACAGAAGTATTGTAAAATAGCAGCTTTTAAATTTTTATTTGGCCAAATTCAAATCAATACTGCTTAAATGTATCATTGTTTAGTATTGCTTATTCTACTGTAAATCATGTGTACTAGAAGGAAACTGGGATGAAGACATGGAAATACATTACAATTAACCTAGAGACCAAGCTGGTTACACTACCTCAGAAAACGTCAACGCATTTAGATACCCAAAGGGTAGGAGATGAGGGAGGTACAGAGATGAGATGAGCCTGTTAGAGACAGACACAAGACAGAGCAAAATAAAGAAATATAAAGATGAATGACAAAGTTACGTACATGTGTAACAATACATTTATTCATGGGATTAGAAAACATGAAGAAAGAAGGTTTAAATATTTAGAAAATGTTGACTAGGTGAGATATATTTAATAAACATGAAAGTATGCATATAATTAAACTTGGAGAAAAATTAGTATGCCTGAAAATAATTAATGTAATATAAGAAATAACAAATTTAAGCACATCATCATAGAACTAAGCTTGCTATTAAGATTTAGTCTTGAGTTCAAAACTCAACTACAACAATATAATATTGTTGTATACAATATAATATAATCCCTGAACAGACCCATCAAGTTTGTCAACAATACCATCCTGGTTTTCTTTCACCTACATGAATCTTTTAATATGCTTTCTGTCAAGAAATTCTAATAAGAAATATTCTATCTTTACCTTTTTCTTCCTAGATAGAACATTATGAGAGATAAATATTACACCATAGATATCTTATTTATGAGACCACAACATTTAAAAAACAACAAAACATGTAAATATCAAGACACATAAAGGCATCATGCATTTGTAAATAAAAAGTACAGCATTTGTAAAATAAGTGATTTAAGGCAATAAATGGGATTTCCAAAACCACAAATAATAATAATTCATAGTACATATGTATACAGTGCTTCAAGGGCTGGAATCTACCTAGGTCTAAAGAATCAATACATATCCCAACCTTCCACACCTAAATGTTCTTCAGTAATTATGTATTTGAACAAATACTAGAGACTTTCTGCTTTGCAGTTTGTTTTTGAGATTCTAAATATGAAACACATAAAAGAGAGGGACAGAATTAGAAATTATTAGTAAAGGACAGAGTGGATTGAAGACACCCTACATCTAAGGAAACTAAGAGTCTCAGATTGTTTTCAAAACTACAAAAGTTATCACAAGGGTAATAACATTTTGAAATTGACTTGCAATTCAAATTTCTCAGTAAGTGAATGTATGACCTAAGTAATAAATGCAAATACTAATTTATTTTGCTATTTTGATTATTTTAGTCTTGTTTTTAAAACATCTTCTAGTTTCAAGAAAGTATCTGAATATTCTTGATATATTTATTTTTAGTACTTTCCATCCATACCATTTTCAGGGTTCTAATGTCAAAGTAGATATTATTTTTCTATTATTTTTGCTGTTGTTTTGCCAAATGTAACTGTCACTTTTTATTGAAACATCAGAATCAGACATTTAATTCTCACAGTTTTGATGCTTAATGAAAAGTGAAAGTTAAACACAGCATGGTGGCATTAAAAATGCATGGAGAATCCATAGCATCCTGCATCTTAGCCCATGAGAATATGCAGAATACCAAGAAAAAATTATACAAAAAAGTACAGTGTATTGGGAGGTGGAGATTGACAAATTATCACAAGTTACTAAAAAAGTATGAACAAAAGTGTAGACATGGGAAGGAAAAGAGCAAGGAACTACACTATCTTGTTAATCTAACCTTTAAAACTAGAAAGACACACATTCACAATAGCACCTGGATGTTTAACCTTTGGAGTAATACTGTTATAGTTTGGATATGTGGTATCCCCAAAAGCTCATGTGTGAGACAATGTGGCAAAATTTAGAAGTGAAATGATGAAATTTTTATGGGATATTCAACCCAACCAGTGCATTAATCCTCTTGAATGTGTTAACTGGATGGCAACTGTAGGGTGTGACTGAAGGAGGTAAGTCACTAATGGGCATGCCTTTGGAGTATATATTTTTTGTCCCTGATAAGCAGAGATCTTTCTGATTCCTGGTGGCCATGTCCTGAGCTGTTTTCTTCTACCACACACTTCTATTGTTCTGCCTCACCTTGAGCCCAGAGCAATGGTGTTGGCCATCTCTGGACAGAGACCTTTGAAAATATGAGTGCCAAATAAACTGGCTCCTCTAAAATTGTTCTTTTAGGTCTTTTGGTCACAGCAGTGAAAACATTGACTACAATAACTCCCAAAGTAGCATGCTCAAGGAGCGATTCAATTAAGGGAGTAGAAAACTCATTCTAAGTAACTCTTTTAAACATCTTTACGTAATCATCAGTCCATTTTTTAGGGCATTTCAATTTCTTTGCCCCTAAAGCAAAAGCACATTAAATAAGAAGAGAGAATTTATTTCCATATTTATGTTTTGAAAGGAAAACATGTTCTGCCATCAAGTTTCTGGAAAATGCTCCCTGCTTAATTCTTATTCTATAATCATAAAAGAAAAAAGTGAACCTTTTTGGGTGAAATATCTTACTGAAGAGATTTTTAAATAAGAAAATATTATTTTTATTCTTTTTGATATTTTAAAATCCTTTTGCATCTCCCTGTACTACTACACCAAAAAATTTGAACCTCTATTAGATGTTTTGAAACCTAATGTCAAGTCTATATATATGGCTATGAATTTAAATTTGTTTGTTTATCTAGACTTTGTCAGTTTTTAGAGTTCATAAGTAGATTGAGAACCTTAGTAGTAAAGGTCTTTCACACTTTTTTTCACTTCTGAGTAGAAGATTTATTTCTAAATTGGTAAAGTCTATACATATTTTCAGAATTCTCAGCACACATAATTATGTAAAGTGTGTGAGAAAGCAAAACAGAGTCATAAGGAGGTGTTATAAGCCTAGGCTTAGAAAACTACTTCTGACAGCATACTCTACAACAATACTTAATTGGATATATGGATCTTATTACAAATGTTTCCAAGTTTTTATTACCCTAACGTATGCCCTGAAAAGATGCGTGTGTGTTCAGATAAAGGCTGATTTTACAGATGGCAACAGAATCACTCAGATACTACTTTTTGGGAACACTAAGCCATTTCCTGAATAAGACAAAAAGTAAGCTCTCAGAAAACCTTGTTATCTATATCTATATCTATCTATAGAGAAACTTGTGACTCATGGCTGTAATTCTACAGCTATAATTCTCACATCTTTTTTTTTACATTTGACAGAAGTTTAAAGCAAAAACAGTAAGTCTAGGTCTGCCTGATATTATAATAAATGGTCAGTTGATCCAGTAAATTCCATGCTCTCTTCCCTCAGAAAACAAAAACAAAATTCAATGAAATTTTTGTCTAGTAAACATTATTCCAAATGAAGTTTGAGGTTAAATTATAGCTAGTTCACAGTCTAAGATCATTGCCTCTTTGAAGAAACACAAACTTTTCTTATAGATATATATATTTTACTGTCTGGTTTTCAGTAAAATTGACAAAATGAAGGCAATAGTTTAATTTTTCAAAATGTATATAAGTTCTTGGATAATTAGTTCCTGGGTATATTTTCATAAGGTTTGTGAAATCCTGTAAACATAAGCTCATACTTGAATTAGTTTTCTTGACATTACCAAACCAAATTAAAAATACTAGCATTATAAGAATAATAAAATTACTACATTTTATCTCTCCAATCATAACTTCATTTTCTCATTAATATGTATCATATAGCTTAAATGAAATTGTGATTTAGAATATAAATATATGGCATAAAAGATTTGAATCAAAGAATGTTATCTATCTTCACAATATTCAGTGGAATTTGTAATCTTAAGTTGCTATAAACCATAAAGTGCTCATTACAATTTTTGCAAATTTTATGTATGCACAACTATAGATCCTTCTATACAATAACAATGACATCTTCAGTCATTGGGACTTCTAAAAATAAGTTTCTTGCTATTGGAAACTAGACCTATATTCTGAAACAAAATTGAGTGATACCTTAGACCATTTCTTCTGTATTTGTTTGTGTATATTTGATTCAGTAGTATGAAAACTGGTGAAAATTTCCATACAGAGCAAAGTCTAGAGAAAACTCAATTTCATACATTTGTGTTTAAGACATCACTAAAGATTTTGAAAAGGAATGAAATCACACAAGATTTAGTCCATGCTGTCAACACATGTGCTTTAGTACTTTTATAGCTGATGGAAGATTAACAAACTCATTTTTATCTCATGGTAACTCCATTTACCCTAATGAGACTAATGGAAAATAAATGATACCGAAATTTCTAAGTGGCTTTCTTAGTGTGGTCTATGTAAGATTAAATGGATGGAAGGGGAGAACAAAGAATACAGGAGATAAAACAGTCTGAAGTGGAAGTCAAAGTAAGTCAATGATTTCTGTAAAATAATAGTATGTGAAGATGATCCATGAGGAGGCTCCACTGAAGATGCCACACAGCACACAACAATGAGCCCATGAGTAGAAATGAGGCCTAACATAGGTAGAATCACATGCAGCGTGCTGGTGGGCTTTCAATTGCTAACTCTAATGGAATTCAATGACTGTGAGCAACATGAGGCCAGCATCTTTTTCCACAAACACTAAATGGTAAGCATTATTCATTTTAACTAAAGACCACCGTTGGCATTAAGTTGAAGCATTGCATTACTTGTTTAAGATGCCAGAGATGCTCCATTTATGTTTGCTGCATTCATATATGTAAGTTCTTATTAGATATATTTTCTTTGCATTCTTTCATGAACCTTTCAAGAAACTTAAATTCCTTGTTAAAATTTCTACAATTTGATACTTGATAATAAGACTGCATATACAGTATATGCCTATGAAAAGAAATAATTCCACTATAACAATATGAATTGTAATAAAACATTTTCAAGTGAAATATGTTTTAAAGATATAGAAGCACTGATAGTTTAGAGACCTATAGTAGATATAAAGAGCACAATAAGGAAACATTTACCATTTTTATCCATGGAATTTGGTTCTGATTGTTTCTTGCCAATATCAGCAAAGGATCGAACAATGGGAATTCTGTTGGTAAGTTTTTTCTGATTTTGGTGGTGGTGCTGTTTCATCAGTGCCTCGTGGACCCTGTGACGTACATCTTCATTCAGCTGACCTGAGCTCACCTGTTGGTCAAGGACCATATCTGAAGGAGGGAAGGCAAGAGAATATGAGCATAGCTTTCCTGTTGTACTATGCTGGCAGTGGACCACTGGGTCCAAAACTGTAAACCTTAAATACTAGTTTTGATCTTGAAATAGGAATTAATTCCTTTGAAAATATATAGGTATGATATTAATAAGCAGAAGTCTATCTTCCCATATAGAATGCCGAATAAGAAACACATGCATTTTTGAGCATAAACCATTAATTTTTTTACAAAAAAAAATAAGAAAAAGGTTTTATTCTCAAAGTCTGGATTGTTTCCAGAAGGAAACTCCTCTAGAATTAATTAATTTTAAATATGTAATTCTCGTATTTTTTCCCCAAATGACATAGTTGTATTGAAAAAAAAAAGTTATGTTCTTTGTTGTTTGCACTGATGGGAGGGAATATTTGTAGGGGTAGCATCAAAATAATTTGTATGTCTGAAATTGTGGTTTTATACTTATATTTTAATATAATTTAATATGATTTTCTTCCATTTTATTGTTTCCTCTTTAAGTGAAAATATAGTGCATGGAGGTCCAGGCAACTGTTTAGTTGCCCACATTTGGAGAATAAACAGTTCAACTTCAAATTGACATAAAATCATTCCTTTCTCAAACTTTTCCTTGAAAATATGTTTAGATAAAAAGACCTATAACTTAAAAAAAATAAAAAAATTTAAAAAGACCTATAACTGCAAAACATGGTAAAATTTCAGAAGGCTATCACTAAGGAGATTGACATTTACCACACATAGTATCAGAAATACCCATAAAAGAATTGGTTAGGTAAAGGCATTTTGAGTTAAGTAGTAATATAACCGATCACCTCAATAAATCTCAATGCAATTTGTTTAAGATTATCAAATATAACTGTGATTAATTTCTGAAGCACTAACTCTTTATGTAAAACATATTACAATGAATCATTTCCACTGCCTCATTGAGGACACTGAAGGTTTCAAAATTAGCAGAATTCTCCCTTATATGCTATTGTTTTCTTTCAATGTGAAAGGAAAAGGATGAGGGAGATAGACCTGGTTCACTCTATCACATTCCATCTGTGTGACCTTACAAAATTGAATATGCTTATTCATAAGGGGGAAGGTAGCAATATCTCATATTTTTGCCAGGACTAATGACATAAAGCACCTGATGCACCAATTGGAATATTGAAGCTATTGGTAAATAATATTTCCAAATACAAGATTTTCTTTGTAATAATCTTTAACTAGGCTATGAGTCCCTAACTTGAAATTTGCAGTAGTTTTAATACATTCATATTTTATTATAGTATATGTTATAGAGAAAAAGCTGGGCTAGCTGATAATAGAAAATACATATCAAACGAGCTAAAATAATTAATTTTGTTAGTTCACATAATAGGAAGACTCAAGTTAGGCTGGCTTTGATTCCATTCCTCTGTGGTTCTGCCTGCTTCTCTCCTCTACATGTAAGTTTTAACCTCCACCTGGTGTTCCTTATGGACATAAGGTAGCAGTCAGCAACAAGGAAATATATGTCCTTGCTCACATCCAACAAGAAATTTGATTAACTTTTTGTGATTGTCTCTTAAAAGGGTCTTCCCCCAGACGGGAAAAATTCTCCTAGGTCCAACTGACAAAGCCCTGCCCATCCAGAATCAGTCATTTGCAATGAAACCAGGCTTCACATAATTAGTTTAGACTAATTAAGAACTGCCCTTCACTGAAGAGTCAATTCTGTAAACCAGACGTAGACACTTTTTTTCTGAAGTGAGGCAGATAATAAAAATTTTAGGCTTTCTGGACCATGTGCTCTCCAGCATAACCACTCAACTCTGTCTTCATAGCACAAAAATAGCCACAAACAACATACACAAATGAGCACAGATGTGCTCCAGCAAAATGTTTTTATGGTTACTTAAATTTTTATTTCACATAATGTCACATTTAAAAATACTAATTTTCTTTTTTTATTATTTTCAACCATGTAAAATGTAATCACCATTTTTAGCTAAAAAGCCTTATTAGATAGGGCTGCAGGCCACGTTTGGAATGTGGGATATAGATAGTTTGCTCTATTGATTTACTATTTCCCATGAAAAGAGGTGAAAATAAATATTTGGTAGTCAGCCTTAATAAAAATGTGAAATATTCAGATTTCAGCCACTATAACTATCTCAAAAGGTCACTTTCAATTATGAAGATATATAATATTAAGATAATATTTAAATCCATCTGTCAACTCTTTGAAGATCAGTAGTTATAATGCCCCTAAATTACTTTAAAATAAAAGATCTGATAAATATTCAAAATATATGACATTATACTGAATCCTTGCTAGGATGGAAAAAATATGTATAAAATATGCTTATAATATATGCTTCATAAAATAACTTAAAATAGATTATTAAAACACCAATATGACATCATTATAAGGCAATTTCATCCGTAAGCCATGGTATGATTGCCTATTTGATATTCTAATTAATCATAAAAATTAATTATATAATAAACTGTGAACATATTTATAAATTTTCATTTCTAATAAGCTACAATTTTTTCAGTTTTGAGCACTACAAAGATTCATAGACTGCTAGCTTCACAGTTTCTCAGCAATGATGTCTTTATTTTAAACAGTTACATAAGAGAAAGTAAATATTTTAAAAAATACTTATCTGCTCATTAGTTACACAAAATATACAATAAACTCCTTTGAGGTATAACATCATCAAATAACCCATTAATGAAGTAGAAAAGCTAATCTTCTTGTTGATGAATATAACTTATACTAGGGTGAGATTTAAGTACCAATGGGAATCTGATTCAATAATCACTTACATTGTTCTCTTCATCACTATAATATATATCAGAATTAACTTGAAAAGTAGGAAAGGATAATGGACCATAATCACTTTGGGCCCAGAGTCAAGTCCTGCAATCTCAGCAGGCTATGATGTCTAAATGATACAGTCTCGCCTGCCAAAGCACAATGCCAGGGTCTTGATAAAGGAAGAAGCAAGAAGAAAAAGGATAAATAGGTCACCCTATTCTATTGTTAAGCAGGTGCTAGAAAAACTACAATCATTTATGTAAAAAGGCCTCAGAAAAAAGAAAAATTATTTCTCCTCCTAATATCAGGCACTCATCAGTCCATCCTAACTACGAAATGCTCTTAGAGATCAAAAGATTTTGCAAATCCTATATAAATCTATGCCTCTTTCAAGATTATCATATAAGTACTTTGAAAACCCATTGTCTTTTCCTTAAAAAAAAATTGAGAGAAGAGTAGGGAACATGAAATTTTGGAATTCTAGCTTTTGGTTGCCAGCACTAAAATCATAAAAATATAAACCACCATAGAACACTTACTTCACAGACCAAAGAGTTTTATAATACAAATGTGTTTAAAAGTATACAGTTAGTCCTATATTCCCAAGTCTGCAGTTTATATTCAGTGGAACAAACTGTGTGGATTTATATTTCAATAAAAGATTCTAAACAACGGAAGTTACTTCAATGAGTTGAAAGCTATGACTGATCATTTGTTCATGGTACTAACTTTAGTTTGGTTCTAATTTCTCTGTAACTTTCATTGACAGAATCAGGATAAAATATTCACGCTGGAAAGAGCATATTTTCATTTTTAATCTTTATAAAGCTGAACTTCAAAGAGATTAACATAGATCATTAAATTGTCTATAATGTATATAAATATAATTAGGAAGTATTTTCAATAAAATTAGCCTCCACATCAGAATAAATCACAGTAAGAAAATATGTCTGGGGGAATTTTGGATTTGAAAAGGTTAAGTAGTGTTTTTAAGGTTGAAGTTTAGATTAATTGAGTTCGCTGAAACATTGGGAAATAGATACATTTTAAATTAACTTTATCCAAGAGAAAATCCAACTTTAATTATACCAGAAATTCTTGACAGACCTGCCAGATACAAATGGGATTTTCTGCTCCTAATTCTAACAAAATCTCTTAAGGAATTATCTAAGTCTGTCAAAAACATCAAAACACTGATATAAAAATCCTTGATCGTTCCAAAACAATATCTAGGGCATATTTCTCTACTAGGAAACATGTAGAAAACAGTACTTCAGAGCCGTGCATTCACAAAGTACTAGGGCCTAGCGTCCTTGAAGATAAACTTTTAGTCTAACTTTTGGAAAAGGAAAACAATCGACTAATATATGTCCCTAGTTTATAACTGCCAAACAAATGGAAAAAGTAATGATAAACAGGAGGAGGGAAAAAACTTCCAAGTCTTATTGTTAATGATTCTGATCACAATTTATTATAAACAGAACAAAAAAAAATCTATGATTATGGGTTGATCGAAAGAAATTATTTCCATCTTAAAAAGGGGCAAATAGCCTCTTTCCTACTTCATAAGGTTGTGAAAATAAACTACATTAATGGATATGAAAGTTCTTTGCCAAGTCAGAAATCCTAAAAACGTAAAACAGACTTACTTATTACACACTTAGTAATGCAGCTCAATTGTCATAACATGAAAAGAGCAGTAAGTATAAACAAGAAGAAAGTGATTACAAGCTGTAAGGAGAAAATAGTGAGATTTTATTGAGGGCAGAAATAAATAACTTTTAATTTAAATAAAATTAAATTATGCTTACTAGGTGAGAAGAAATTTCTCATTAAGAATTGAAAAGGAATCTAAGGTAAAATGACCAAAACAAACATTTGTACCATTATTTTCTACATGATGTTAGGATGTTAGCTCTAAACTACTGACATATCCTGAACAACATTTTACAAGGTGCTCCTCACTGAAAGTGGGACGTTCAAGTTGGGCTACTTCAGAGTCAGAAAGACACTAATTAGAAAGGCAGAAAGAATACTAAAAAAGCTATTTTAGGGTATCAAGCTTCCATTGAACTACTTTCATTGTAAGAATAGACATAGAGAATGCAATTTGCTTGAAAAAGCTAGATTTAACACAGCTAATCTTCACATATTCTACAGAACTAACTTAGAGAAGGAGGCCAGGGTAGGGAAAAGAAACATAATTTTAGACAGTAAAATTGAACTAAGCCGATGAAATGAGCAACAGAGCTTTAGTCAAATTACTGGGAAAAGATTTCCTGGTAAGAATAACTTCCTGAAAAAAGCATTAGAAATTATATGCTTTAAGAAATTTAAAGCCTGGTAAAGATATATGAAGAGTATGTTACCTGAGGCTTATTTTGACAGATTGAGGAATTTGACGATTTCATTAATAAAGCCAATATAAAACTTATTTGGATTAGTCAATTTCAAAGATAATGCCATCGGTAAGTGAAGCAGAAGAACTCCTTAAGGCAAAATCTTTTAACTTTCAGATTATTAGTGTCTGTATTTAAGAAATAAGGCTAATGATAATACTAAACTACAAGTTTGTTATGAGTATCTCAAAGATTATATACAAAGTTTAGAGCTTCCTAAACTTCAAAGTTTAGGAAAAGCCACCATTTTAAAATACAAAAACTGTTTATTGAATATCAACAAGACCTAAAATGTAAAACTAAGAAATTGAGGGGAATAGCTACTATTCCTACATTCTTAGGTTTGCACATTTCTAAGTTGACCTTTTTAAATCTTGATTTAGTGTCAACCATCAGTATAGCCTGTGTTTTTCCAAAATCATACTCTAAATTCATATAGTCTTTCAGCCTCCATATATGTATTTTAAAGGGTAACTTCTTTATATGTAGTATATTCTTAGGGAAGAAGGCTTATTTTTCTTGATTTGAGGTGGTTCAATATATGCATGTCTATCACCACAAATGACCCAAATCAATAATTCATAAAATGGTTAAACCACCATTAAAATGCAGGCAACATCTACTTCAACATCTACTTTTTCTTCAGACAGCAGTTTAATATAAAAGAAAGAACACTGGGCTTAAAATCAGAGGCCTTTTGATGGATCTGGGCCATGGAAATTTTAGTTTCCATTTTCTCATTGAAAACTGGGCATCATTCCTACTTTATGGGCTGTTCTAGAAATTAAATTAGATACCTTATTTTTCTAATATGATGATTAAATACCAATTCATTTTTCTCTTATTTGTGATTTTTAAAAAACACACACATAGTTTTGGGAGTTTTTCCCCATTTCTGCAATATAATTAACATATTAAAGCCTCCTTTAAATCTTTCTATCTCATAAATAAATCCCACGTAAAATAATTTTATTTTTTCCCAAAGTAGGAATTTAAAAGAGCCTGCCTTATTCTTTTCTTTATGTTTATTTTTAAAATCTTCATTAATCATTTCATTTATACTCTTTCAAAACTGATTTCTGTATTTTTTGTATTATTTTATTCTGCTATACCGTGTCTTCTTTCTTTGACTCTATTTCTGCGACAGTGATACATTTCACAAATACAACTGATGGTGCATAAAGCCATAATAGAATTCCAGTACAAATCATTTGTCCCAGAGTCTAAACTTAGTGGTAAATTATGAAGCATGGCTGCAATACTTGGCTTTCTCTAGAATGTAAAAGTTTTAATTCAATTTAAAACAAATGGCTGTATCTTTCTGTGCTCATTCTAATCCAATATTTTTCCTAATTATTGAAATTTTTCATGTGGTTATTTCATATTTTGGAATATTGGAAAAATTAGGTTTTTTTCTTTCAGTTTTCTAATGGTGTTAATCTAAATACAAGTGATAAATAAATACTAAATGGGGGTCAGTACCTCTAGGTTCTTGCCCTAGAGTCATCACTAACCATCTAGACTACATTTCTCTGAGATTCTTTTTTAATTTTTTTTTACCTCAAGTTAAGGGGTAGAAGGTGACTTGTAAGGCTCCAGACATTGATCATGAGAATTTGTTTTCCAAAGTTCACATGAATGGAATTACTCATACAGGTATAAAAAGGAAAAGAGAGTGATAAAAATCAGCTGAATCCACAGAAACAAAATAGACAAAGGAGAAAAGGATATACCTGCAATTTCCTCTAAAGTGTTGGCATGCATGTCCAGCAGCACAGTTCCATTCAGAATGCAACTTCTCAGCTCAAACAAGCTGTGCAATGAAAGAGTAGCCACATATGGTTTGCTCCACCTTTCCCCTCCATCTTCCACATCTTCTTCAAACTTCAACCACCTATACAAATAAATATTTTTATCAGCACATTGAATTTTATATTGTAGATGAGTGATCCTTTTTGACAATTATATAAGTTATAAATAGAAAGATAATCATGTTTCCAGGCATCATGGCAGCTCAGGAGGCTGAGGCAGGAGGATCACAAGTTCAAAGCCAGCCTCAGAAAAGCAAGGCCCTAAGCAACTAAGTGAGACCTTGTCTCTAAATAAAAAAATACAAAAGAGGGCTGGGGATGCAGCACAGTGGTTGAATGCCCCTGAGTTCAATCCCTGGTACCAGGGATTTTTTTCATGCTTCTTCTTAGTTTCATGGGTTTGGGAAGTAGGTAAAATCTCATTCAAGTTACTCATTTTAGTTTCATTAAAAAACATTCATTTTGTAATTGAAAGATTATTAAAAACAAAGGAAGCTCTTATTACTTTTGTTAATTTTTCTAACTCTGAACAACCAGTGGTCACCATGAATCTGATATAGGGCTAAAAAAGACAGCATACTTCTTCATGTAAAGATAATATTAATTGAATAAGAAAATAAAAGAATACAATATTTAGTTTAGTGGAAGAAATTAAGCCTAAATATTTTAGTTCTTGATAATATTCCCATTCAAATTTTAGGGAGGCTATTATAATTTGTTGCCTATTCTGTAGGAAAAGTTTTTATTAGGCTTGTTGAATGAAAATTAGTGAAAGAAACTTCCTAGGCTCTGAACATGTGAGAACTGAACTAAGACTCCATTCCCTGAGTGTTCCTTCCAGGGAAGCAGAAGAAGAGAACCGTGATGCTGTGATGCCAAATGAGGCACTACTGCCTTCTTAGAGTGAAATGAATAGTAATACCTGGGAATGGTTTGTAAGCAAGATTAGTAGAAGAGATAAAGAGAAACCAATGATTTTACTACTTTGGCAGCAACCACTCAATGCTTTAGGGTCTTGCTCTCTAATCTAATAGTTCACCAGTTTAATTCCTTTCTAATGAACCCTATCCTAAATTGCCTTTCCCTCAATCTCCCACCATTTCCTTCATTCCATCTGTCCTTAGTCATTTGGGCCCTACATCCTCTCATCATGCAATATCACAGAAGTTCTATATATAATATTATATTGATATTTTATGTAATCAAATGACCCAACTCCACAGATGACAAATGTGTGGTAGTAACTAGACAGGGAATCAAATGGAACATCTAAAAGTAACTAACCAATGAGTTTTTCAGAATAATTAATGTGCAGAGTAGCAAGAGAGATCAATGAGTTCTTAGAAAGAAAAGAAAAAAAGAAAAAGACAGCTTTGCATCTGTGTCTGGTGGTGTTTAGGAGGGAAAAAAAATGGTCAGGAAGTGAAAAGGAAAGCAATAGGGAACAAGAGCCAATCCTGCAAAGTTTGCAGACAGGGAGGAAGAGCTATGCCTATAGAGAACATATTGAGGTTGGAAAAAACTGACATTTCAGCCCCAAGTCACTGAAAGTTATCCTCTTCTAGGTTGGCAATTTTATAGATGTTTTTATTTACACAGTTAGAAATTTTTCATGTTAGTGATTCTTAAAGCTTTTCATCCCTTAACAGAGCCACAATACCTCACACATCACATGAAGAATATTACAATATTGCTCATGAACTGTAACTGGTTCTCCCCTTTTCCTACTAAAGAGTAGGATTTTACTACCTGGCTCCTTTTTAACCAGGTGAGAGCATGTCACTGTGACTAATGATGGTGAAAATGATTTCTGGTCAATGAATTCAGAGAAGAAATTATGTGTGCCAATTCCATATTGGAGTATTTTCTTGCTGAGAGCCTCTGAGCTCTCTTTTATCCTGGGCATGAAAACAAACAATGTTTGAGACAGAGGTTTCTCTATCAATCAGAGTCTTTAAGTAACTATAATGAACAGAGGAGCCTCCACTGATCCCATGATGCAGATGAACAATGAGCCATTAAAACAAACAAACTTGTAGTTTAAAACCTTGAGATTCATTATATTTTTAGCATAATTCAGATGATATCAGTTGATCTAGATGACCATTTTAGCTATTCATCTAGCATAAAAATCTTAATTAGAATTGTTGGTGAGAGTGAATATGATTTTAATAAATATAATAAATTAGAATTAGTAAGTATTATTAAATTATCAATAAATTACTAAGGCCATGGTCACATTATGAATGTCAGCATCATAAAGAATCAACCTCTTGATGGACAATTTGAGGCAGAATTGTTTTGTAGAATGTTTCTTGGACTTGTTGAGAATAAAAATAAAGCTAGGTTTGTCCATATTCTACAATTAAGCTACCATGTGACCAAGGAAAATTCTTTCAACTTCTCTGGGTTACAATTTTCTCATCTGAATAAAAATGTGATAAACTCAGCACATTAAATTATTTGTCCAAGATCACCTAGCCAGTGATCTTGTCAAAGCAGGATTCAACTCCAGGATGTTGTTAATTTTATTTTTCCCAGTCTGTGCATATTTCTCACCATAATATAATTGCCTGTGTTGAATTTATTATGGTTCTTTTCAGCTCAAAGATCTTATGTTAATTCTTATAGTACAAACTGATTGAACATAATTTTTGTCCATGTCTAAAAACAATCTCAAGTTGAAAAATGTTCTTATTTTCTCCCTTTCTTTTTTACACTGACTATATTTGTTTTCTTTATTACCTACTATGCTAGAAAAAAATAGATATTTTTCCTTTGTAAGAACCAAACATCCTATTCTGTGTAATGGACTATAATGAAATGTTCCACAAAATGGTGGCACCAAAGGAATAGATGCAACTTTCATTAAGTCTTCTGTCACCTTATTTATTTCTGACATGATGTGATTTTCAGACAAAACGAGCAAAAGAAAGACTATATAGAGGTACTTAGGCTAGTGCTAATTTGATTGAAGAATCATGTTGGATTTTAAATCTAGTTTCTAATATGTTGGGTGGCAAAGAACACATAGGGTTATGAAAGGATATTAATCGTGTTTGAGGTGAAATAGATTTTTTTTTCCTATGAGAAGATGGCCTCCATTTATTATTTCTGGAGTTATAGCACTTTCTACCATCCACATGTTAAAAAATTGCTTCTAAAATTTTGTCTTTAAAATTTTTATTCGAGTGGATACCTGAAGAGTGTTTGTACATGACCCTGAACTAAAAATCATGTTTCCTAATTTCTTAATTACATCAGTAAAACTGACCCATACAATAGCATTTTTTGTAAATTGTAATAATGTTTTATTTTTTTAAATATTCATATGCCTCTTCATCCATATAAAATGGTCTAGCCCTTTCTTAAAAGGAAGTTATAGTTAAATTTTACTTCTAAATAATAGTAAAAACAATTAAATAAGGGACCAAACATTTACATCATTTCATTTGGCTGTTTTGAAAGTAAAAAATTCAATTTTAAGAACCCTGATAAGAAGGGATGGAGTCTCTGGAAGTTCCAAGCAGTTTGGTAGTTTAAATTACCAAATATGTTACATGCATGGATGGTTTGATGTACCCATAGATTTTATGAGTATTATAGAAGACAGAAGGTGCTTTCCATAAAAAGGAACCCACAAGTAACAAATATCAAGTTACTAAAGATACTAAACATTACACGATTCAGTAACC
Organism: Marmota flaviventris; assembly: GCF_047511675.1. Lineage (NCBI taxonomy): Eukaryota > Metazoa > Chordata > Mammalia > Rodentia > Sciuridae > Marmota > Marmota flaviventris. Next base: position 69,482,662 of record NC_092508.1, read on the forward strand.
CCAGAATGATGCCAAAAGTTTTAAGAGACATTTAAACAAACACTTTTAAAGAGACTATAAAATAATATATATGCCACATGAGTATGTCTCTCTTTTCTGTTTTTTTATCCCATAAACAGGTTTGGAACACATTAGGTCTATTTAGTCCCTAAATATACTATGAGTTGCAAGATGTCTGATTGCAGTTAATGACCTAAAGTGCTGCAATTTGTTCCAGTTTTCAAATAAACTCTGCTGACATTTGTTTGAATAGCAAACCAAAGCAAATAGGAGTCTCAGAGCATGAATGTGATGTGATGGATGATACAAAAAATAAAACGAATAAAAAGCTGAAGGCCAAATACATGACATTTTCTATATGGGATGGGAGAAGATTTAAACCCTGAGCAGATTATTTTAATTTCTTCCAGTATGTCTAGATCTGTTTTCATCCATGATTAGCACACCGAAGTCTCTTTATACTAAACATTAAATAAGTGTTTCATGAATTCTTTGAGGATTAAGTCAATGACAATCTGCTGTACAATACTTGAATTGAAAATATACAAAAGAAAATTCTTTTTCCAGATAGAAATAAATGTTTTCTAGAGAAGTTAACTCTTCCTGTGTATGCTATCACCACCAACTCAGTTCAACTTTTCTAGGAATTTTTATTCTCTGATTATATCCATACAGGAAGAAGTTCCTACATCATCCAAAATTATAGCTTTGGAGGAAATGAAACATCCTTTCTTAGGAGAGTTAGGGCACATGGAAGGAGGTGGATATGGTTAGGGTGGAGCTCGAGAATAACATATATAATCACAGAACACCTATACCTCTCTTAAGGAAAGTGAAACATATCTAAGCCCAATGTTCTTAATTCACATGATCTTCACATTTCACATGCTGCTAAAAATTCTAGATTACTTGAACATTTACTAAATTTTGAGTATCAAATATCTTCGCTACATCAATAAAACTGTTTTGATGTAATATTTCTTTTCCACACTACCATGTATGTATCAGAGGCTAAGTGTACCCCCTGCCTGGCTTCCTCTGAGCTCATCTGTGAGAAGCATTTTTAAAGGGCAACCACAGTGAGTTGAACATGTTGTCTCCATCACCACACAGCTGTGGTGGCTTTACTCACTTTTCTATTAATAACATGATATACTATTTATATGCATGACATTGTAATTGTGTTGATTTCATTAGCCTCTTCTTATGCTTCTTTTAGAGTTTTAAAAAGTGAACAGCTGGTTTTCAGAAACATTTATTAAATAATTATGATTCAAAAATTAAACTTCAAAATCTAAAAGTTTGCCTAAGTTTCACTTGGCAATAACAGTGGGCATAAATTATTCAAGATGTGATATGTGACAGGTGCAGTGTGCTGATAAAATATTGCTTTTATTTCCACTGTTAGGATAGACAATTATTAATCCCACCTGGAATATTAACCAAAAGAAAAAAAAAGTGCTTCAAATTAATGCTAATGATTGATTAGAATGAAACTGCATTTGAAAAGTCAGATGGATTCATGAATTAACCCAAATTAGTCCTTTTAGAAAAACAAAATTACTTCTGCCACTTTAAAACCACTAAATTTCTAAGTTCTCAATAAATATATTCTGTTTACCCCTAAAGTGTTGTATCTCAGCCAAAATTCATCTACCCTCCTCTTCAATGTCTGTTACTATTTTGACTGCTCATCAGATGTCTCCCTGAACCTCAAACAGCTGTACCATTAAGCTTCCAAAAGCATGACTACAAACATTGGTCCTTCTTAATATTGTTAAAATAATTAACTTTGCTCTTTATAGATAAGCAGTAATACTTTTTCTTCTATTAGATGTAGGGTCTCTGGTTTTATTCCTAAGTCCTTGATCCATTTTGAGTTGAGTTTTGTGCATAGTGAGAGATAGGGGTTTAATTTCATTTTGTTGCATATGGATTTCAAGTTTTCCCAGCATCATTTGTTGAAGAGGCTATCTTTTCTCTGATGTATGGTTTTGGCACCTTTATCTAATATAAGATAATTGTAATTTGGGGGGTTAGTCTCTGTGTCCTCTATTCTGTGCCATTGTTCTACTAGTCTGTTTTGGTGCCAATACCTTGCTGGTTTTGTTACTATTGCTCTGCAGTATAGTTTAAGGTCTGGTATAGTGATGCCACTTGCTTTACTCTTCCTGCTAAGGATGACTTTAGCTATTCTGGGTCTTACATCAATGTTTATAGCAGCACAATTCACAATAGCTAAACTGTGGAACCAACCTAGATGCCCTTCAATAGATGAATGGATTTAAAAAATGTGGCATATATACATAATGGACTATTACTCAACAATAAAAGAGAATAAAATCATGGTATCTGCAGGTAAATGGAAAAGTTAGAGAAGATAATGCTAAGTTAGCCAATCCCAAAAAATCAAATGCCAAATGTTTTCTTTGATATAAGGAGGCTGATTCATAGTGGGATAGGGAGGGGGAACACAAGAGGAATAGATGAACTCTAGATAGGGCAGAGGGGTTGGAGGGGGAGGGAGGAGGCATGGGGTTATTAAGGATGGTGGAGTGTGATGAACATTATTATTCAAAGTATAGGTATGAAGACACAAATTGGTGTGAATATACTTTGTATACAACCAGAGATATGAAAAATTGTGCTCTATATGTGTAACATGAATTGTAATGCATTCTGCTGTCATATATAAATTTAAAAAAAAAGATAAGTAGCAATACATTGTGGTGGTTTAGGATAAACAACTTCTTCAATGTAATCCTCTAGAGAATGATACAATACTACCTGCTCAACTGTGACAGAGTGAAAAGCTAGATTCTTTTTTTTAATGTTTATTTTTTAGTTGTATTTGGACACAATACCTTTATTTCACTTATTTATTTTTATGTGGTGCTGAGGATCAAACCCAGGGTCTCGCACATGTGAGGCGAGTGCTCTACCCCTGAGACACAACCCCAGCTCAAAGCTAGATTCTTGTATTGCTTCTGTCCCTTCCCAGCTTTATGAGGATGGAAAAGTTACTGGAAAGTTTCTGGTTAAAAGAAATGGATCACCATCTGACCTAGAAGGTGAAAATCACCAACCATTCCAAGAATAAGGAAGTTACTATTGCCAAAACATATTCCAATTTTACTCCTCAGTTTAAGGATGAGGTTAAAGAATAGAAAAGCTTTCAAAATATAAGCCTTAACAATAACTTCAAGTGAATCCAAGTAACTAGAGTTTTCTACTCATCAAAACCACCACATCTTCCTTCAAGTCATCAGGGTTAACCTGTTTCCTATAACCAGTGAAAGACAGATGCTCCCAGCCTTAAACAAGAAGGTGGGCACCTTAACTTCCTTATCAATAACTTTATTCATGAAAGAGCAAAGGTTCTATCACTTAATTGTGGAAAAGATTATTATACATTGCTTTCCTGCCATCAAATAAAAATTTTGAGCACATATATATTTTAAAGCTCCTTTGTAGTTAGTTTTCTATATTGTTGGAGAATAAAAATAAAGTAGAAAGTTCTTAATCTTCAAATTGATGAGGTTAAATAAAAACTTTTAAACAGCTATTTTTAAAATATTACAATAAAAATTATCATAAGTAAAACTGATTAATTCATGTAAAATTTTCATTAAAAGAAGTAATAACTGGGGCACAGAGGTGGACACTTTTAATCCCAGTAGCTTGGGAGGCTAAAGCAGGAGGATCAAAGCAGTTCAAAGGAGTTCAAAGCCAGCCTCAGCAATGATGAGGCGTTAAGAAACTTGGTGAAAACCTGTCTCTAAATAAAATATAAAATGGGGCTAGGGATGTACCTCAGTGTCCAAGTGCCCCTGAGTTCAATCCCTGATGCAAAACAAAAACAAAAACAAAACCCAGAGGTAATAACTAAATAACATATCACCAATTTAAAGTATTCAAAAAGGCAAATAAAATAATGAATGATTTGACACAAAAGGGTAAAAGGAATGAACAATAAGTACACCAGAAAAAAATAAAACATGAAAAGATATTGAACCTCTCTAACAATTAAAGAAAACCAATTAAAACAATGAGATTCATGTTTTCATATATGAAATAGGAAAAAATTAAAACTGATGACTTAGCCTGACAAGGGTTTGGGGAAATAAGTCACTCTTCATACACTGTTGGTGGATGTGTAAATTAGTAAAACATTTTATGATGGTAATTTTGCAATATCTAAAATGTCTGCTTTCTTTGGTACATAAAATTCTACTGTTACAAATTTACCCTATATAAGTACCTAAAAGATACATGTGTAAATAAACATTATAACAATTTTATGGGGGGAAAACTCAGTCTACATGTCCATCATGATAGGTTATATAAAGTTTTTCCATACAGCTGAATGCAGAAAAGGTATGTCTAGCCAGGTGCAGTGGTGCATGCCTGTAATCCCAGCAGCTTGGGAGGCTAAAACACGAGAATCTCAAGTTCAAAGCCAGCCTCAGCAATGGTGAGGTGCTAACCAACTCAGCGAGGCCCTGTTTCTAAATAAAATACAAAATAGGGTTGAAGATGTGGCTCAGTGGTCAAGTGCCCCTGAGTTCAATCCCTGGTAGCCCCCCCCAAAAAAAGTATGTCTATGTTGCTGATACAGGAAATGTTATAAATATAAGTGAGAAAAATAAAGTATGAACACCGTGTGTTATATAATTCCTATTGTAAAAATTGAAAAAGGGCATTTTGGAATTTGGATTTTGGAATCTGAAGTTTTTTGGGAATATGCACAACACTGTTAACTAGTTGCCTTTGAAGACAACTACCTGCATACAGATAGAGGGATACCCTGGGTTTTCTACTATGTTATACTTTTTAATGTCAAATATTGGCAAATATTAGCCATTTTTATAGATGTCAACATGGATGAACTAGATGTTAGTCATTTTGGTTTTCTTCTATTTAGTATTTTTTAAATAAGAGAGAGCTGTAAAGGCCACTGTATCAAACAAAAATTATGTGGGCCCTTATTATTCATAATTCATTACCATGATTATATGATCAATTCCATATTAATTCTGATGTGGTATCGTTAAGACAATAATTAAATAAACCTACAAGTTTGACATGATCCAATAGAGTTCTGTAACTTTCAGAAAACTATTGCAATCTGAGGTCCACTAATAACAGAAAAAAATTTTAATAATTAGAGCTGTCTGGCCATGGAAAGGATAGCCCCACAAAACAGGAAACCCTGAATCAATAACACACCATGTTCCCCTCCTCGTATACCTGCTCCTCTGCTTTTTTGCCCAGTTAACTTCAAGAGTCGGCTGAGCAATAACCTATGCCAGGGAAGCTATCCAGCTCCCCTTTCCTTCAGCCCTGTGGTTTAGATACTTGCTACACATGTCATCAACTGGGAGCTCATTAGAAAAGCATGACCAGACTCCATGCCCAAAACCTACCAAATCTACATTTCAAACAAGATATCAGGTGATTTGTATTCACATAAAAATTAGAGAAGCACTGGGTAAATGACAACCCTAGCTGTGCCCACAGTTCCTTTTGTATACCTGAACCAGAGCATTCATTTACAGCCTTTACAATATTTGTTGACTTAAGTTAGACTATAAAATTGTTAAGGGAAAGACCTAAGGTTTTGTTGTAGTTGTTCTATAGCCATTACACCTAGCATATAATGGATACTCCATAAATGTTAAAGAAGCAAGAATGAGTTAAAAGCAAGCAAGAAATTTCATTCATTACTTTTTATACTAATTCATTAATTATTTGGCAGCATACAAAGAGGAATTATAAATTATAGAAAAAACATTTTGATAAAACACTCTGTTTAAATGTATTCATATCTTATAAACATATTACAAAATATTTTTATCCTCACTAAATAGGACATGAAATCCAGGCCTATACCTAAAGCCTCTTATCATAATATTTGCCCTTTCTTAAAAAAAAAAAAAAAAAAAAAAAAGCCCACACTCAAATTATCATGTAATATCACCAATTTGGGTTCAAGCCAACAGCTGAAAAGATAGAAATAAATTACTTTTAGATTTCTATTGTTTTGTTGATGACACACAAATTATGCTACTGTATATCTTTAAGACTGCAGCTGTTGCTGGCTCTGCGTCACTGTTTACTATAATTACTGCCTTCAGATTTCATTCTGACCTATATCCCATTATAGGATATGCCCAGGCCAGATGAGCAAGTTCAGAAATCAGCAGTAATCACTGATGTTTGTGAAATCGTTGAAGTGGGAAATTCTTTTTCCAATAACATAAAAATTCTTTAATATGCCTTCAACCTTCAACCAAAATCCTCACCTGGCCGTTTCTCGCCACTCAGCTTCCTCACCTTCACGCCAGCAAATCTCATCCAGTTCTGTGAAAAGGTCATGAGGAATGTGTTCCTCGTCATCATCCTCGGTTCCAAGAATAAACTGTACTCGCTGTGATGGAGTGTCTATGAAAAATCAGAAACACGAACAAATTGCATGTTCAACAAATCTTATGTCCAGAATATATAAAGACTTCTCAAAACTCAACAGTAAAAACAATTAAAATGGGCAATGTATTTCAACAGACACTTTGCCAGAGAAGAAATATGGACTGCAAATAAACACGTGAAAAGTTATCAGTGACTTGTCATCAGTTTAATGATGCAAAATTATCAAAAATGTTTTTTTTTTAAATCATTGTTGTTTAGGGGCATTTTTTCAGGACTGGGAATTGAACCCAAGACCTCACAGATACTAGGCTTTTGATGTTGCTGTTGTTTTTAATCTTTTTTAAAGGAGAAAATAAACTTGCTCAATGATTTCAGTTTTGTTCTGGAACAAGCAGGTTACAATTATTGTGACAAATCTTATCTTCTTTAGAAACAACTGGAAGTTCAAAAAATACAGTCAATATGAAAGTAAGTTTGGTCTAGTACACTGAATTTAACGTTGACTTTTTAAAAATGCATGGTAAAATAATGATTAAAATGTCTATATTGGTATTCAAGACGTATTGTATAGGAAATAGAATTAGTTAGCTATACTAATAAGGAAAACAAAATTCTTCAAGTCAGAGAAGGGTACATATGGATATTGAATATGGAGAAAATCCTTCCCTGACTCAATATAATTGCCCTCATTTTGCTGCTGTTGTTATTTTGGTTTTAGTTTTTTTAGAATTTATTTATTTATTTGTTCTAACCAGTTCTACATGGCTTGTTTTTGTTCTTATACATTCATTTGTAGCATAAAGTTTCAAAGCATTTAGTATACTTATGCCAATATTTACATGCATATTTTATATAAAGAAATACAGAAAATAAGCAAAATATCCTCAATGTATTTTTACAACATGGGAAAACATTTCCTTTTTGCAATTAAAGTAGAATTAATTCAGTGCAAATAATATTTAAAAACACAGTGGAATAAATTATAAGAATCAGATGGTGAGATTCATGAGGTTCCTAACAATTTTGCTATCTTATTTGTCAAAAGAATCCTGTGACTGGGCAATTGTTAAATGGTGGGAAAGTAGTCAGGTTTAAGATTTGTGAAAAGGAAGAATCAGAAGAGGAAGGCACAGATATGAAAAAAGGACAAATATTAAAGAAATATTTAATGATACCTTCCTTTCATCAAGTACTGTTCTAAACAGGAAATAAGTAAGACAGATGTAAATGGAAAAATATTTCTGCCCTCATTGAGCTTTCATCTGATGTGGAAAATAGTGTGTCAGGAAACAAAGAAGACAATTTCAAACAGAATAAGAAGCCAATAATAATATCAGATGCTGTAGAGTGGTCATCAATGATAATGGAGTGAGAGCAAGAGGGATTTGTCTGTCCTAATTTTAAATAACAATGGAAGTTCAAGTAACATGTATTACTTTTATAACCATAAACAAACAAATTAGCTATTTTCATTTGGAATATAGACTGTATTTTCAACAAATGGTTAGTTATAAAAATCAAATTTAAATAATTATACTATTTGACAAAAGCCAGTAGTAGAATCATAACTGGAAATAAACAAATTCCTTAGCAAACTCTCATCTTTGCATTATCAGCTGTTTTTCATACTGCTTTAATTACTCACATACTAATTAACCAGGGTCTTCAGTGGATTGTTCCCAATAATTAGTGAAAATAACTTTCTTTTCTGTAGACCTACCCCAAAATTCTCTATTTTAGGCCCTTTCTGAACAAAAGTTAACATTTATGTTGACAAATAAATTTTTCATGTCACTATAACAAGAATAATGACAGAAGTGAATTTGGAAAGTTCTATTTTCATATGAGGTCTTATTGTCATGAAATACATAATCCGGGTATACTCCCAACATTCAGTTTAAGGAAACAGATTCACTAAATGTTTACCTGTATTTCTGGATCACAGAGGCTTTCCTTCCTCTTTATCTTTTCTATACTTGAGATATAAACTGATATTCAGATTATCTATCTTATGAAATCAAGAAATGATGGCAAGTTAGGTGGTTCTGTTTCAAATTCATGTCTCCAGTCTCCTTGAAGCTCAATGATATTTTCCATTTTTAGTTGAACTTTAAAATTTTGTTCATGTTATTTGAATGTCATACACAATCTGTTCATTTGAATTCTATATTTTAATTCAATTATATAATTGAAATAGTCTACTTCTATTGATGCTAATTAGTAATCTTATTGCAAAGTATTAGATTGATAAAAAGAATTTTCAGCTGAAGTACCAAGAACCAATAGATATTTCAATTCAAAGGGCGATTAAGACTACATGCAGCATTTACAAATTGTGTTTCTGAAAACCTAGTTATATGGCTCTAACTCTTCACCCACAGTGAGGCAAACAGGAAACAGTGGACTCATTTTCAAATAGATTTCTCCAGAGAGATCTGAGATGTGAGTCCCAGTCTTTTTACTCCACTAAAAAGGCAGGACAGTAGGGTATCTGCTTTTCTGTCAAGCCAATTGAGTGGAGCTCCCAGGGAACCAAAGGAGCTTTCATTCTCTAGGCAATAATAGGGATACTATTAGGGACCCTGTCTAATTGTCTACCTAGCTACTGAGATCGCTGCTTTGAAGAACATGGTATCTGTGGCCACATATGGGCCACACCTGCAAGAGAAAAATGAATCAATAAACATAGAATGTGGGGTCATCTTAGATGCAGTTTAAGAGGCTGTCACAGAAATGAAGAAACTTCAGCAGAGAGAATCTACCACTCTGAGTATCTAGGGGATAAACAGAAATATTCAATAAGGCAAAATAGAGTGCCAGTTAGAGACTCTCTAGGAGAGAAAGAGCAAACTCAAATTTTGCAAAGCCTGGAGAGTGTGTCATCAGCTTGCAATAGTGGTAGTGCAGTAAGAACATTCCAATTTCATACCCATTAATTCCACCTGTTTCCTATGCTCCAAATCTGGAGGGATCAAAAATAGTGTTGAGAAGATAATAGAGTCTCTGGAGTAAAGGAAAAGACATCCAAGATAAGGAAAATTTAAAAGCAACTTCATCCCTTCCCTCAATTACAGTTATCCCACCTATAACCAGGCCTGGGCATTAGAAGGCAGAAAAAGACTTTGGTCATACAAATTCAATGATTTCACTACTAACATAAGACTAGAGTTTCTAATTACTGATGAGAGGACTTGAACTAATCTAAAAGCTATTTTATGATGAGATATCATGAATACTGTGTGCTCAAAGTGAGATTTATGCGCTGGGGATGTGGCTCAAGGGGTAACGCACTCGCCTGGCATGCGAGGGGCGCTGGGTTTGATCCTCAGCACCACATAAAAATAAAATAAAGATAACGAAAACTAAAAAATAAATATTAAAAAATTCTCTCTCTCTCTCTCTCTCTCTCTCTCTCTCTCTCTTAAAAAAAGTGAGATTTGCAAGTCTTACATGATCACAGATCTTCTATATACATAAATGGGTGGGTTTACTATATGATTCTCTGTTTTATTTAAATAGTAATTGACTATAGTGATATTATAAAAACGGGAAAAAGATAAAACAGACTTTTAAAAATATGTTAATTTCTTCTATGAGTTAGGTGTTTACATACACTGTCTATTGTTTGTGTCACAATAACTTGATCAAAGTGCACTAATATTTATTAAGGTTAGACACAAAAATAAAGAAACTAAAAATTGGACATCTCAGCTTTTAAAGGTGAATTGTTCCCTCCAGCATGCAGCACTGCATCTTACATATGATTATATATATATATATATATATATATATATATATATATATTCAATAGATAAGAAATTTGAAAAAGAAACATTCTGTAGAACACTAATAATATGGGACCTAATATTATTACAAATATTTCATGCAATTTGTCAAAATAAATTTTATAGCAAAGGGAACAATAATTGAGTCAAGAGCTAAATCCCAAGATTTACTACCACTTCAAAGGAAAATGACAACTTACTGGATGAAGCATGAAATTTTTTTGAAATAAGATTGATGAAATCCCCAAAATATCAGATGTACTTAAAAAGATCAGTAGTATATCATATACATTTCTGATCCAGTTTATCTGATCCATTTTTTATTTCTGGATCAGAAATAAAAACCTAGTGCCATCTTATCCTAAATGTGTACTATGTGGGTGATAGTTATCTAATGTTTTCTCAATCTGATTTCATCAGAATCAAATAAATTATCACTAATTAGCCTGTTATCTCTGCAACTAACTGCTGTAGGGGGAAAAAGAACTTCAAATAGTCATTGGAGATACTTGGGCAATGAAATTAATCAAGTTATGTTATGTGCATGAATAAATATATCACAATAAATCCCACTAGTTTGTATAATTGTAATGCACCAATAAAACGCATTTAAAAAGCACTCATACACTGCTGGTGGGACTGCAATTTGGTGCAGCCAATATGGAAAGCAGTATGGAGATTTCTTAGAAAATTGGGAATGGAAACACCATTTGACCCAGCAATCCCTCTCCTTGGTCTATACCCAAAGGACTTAAAAACAGCATACTTCAGGTACACAACCACATCAATATTTATAGCAGCACAATTCACAATAGCTAAACTGTGGAACCAACCTAGATGCCCTTCAACAGATGAAGATGAACAGATTTTTTAAAATGTGGCATATATACACAATGGAATATTACTCAATAATAAAAGAGAATAAAATCATGGCATTTGCAGGTAAATGAATGGAGTTAGAGAAGATAATGCTAAGTGAAGTTAGCCAATCCCAAAAAAACCAAATGCCAAATGTTTTCTTTGCTATAAGGAGGTTGATTCATAGTGAGATAGGGAGAGGGAGCATGGGAGGAATAGAGGAACTCTAGATAGGTCAGAGGGGTTGGAGGGGAAGGGAGGGGCATAGGGCAATTAATGACGGTTGAATATGATGATCATTATTATCCAAAGTACATGTACAAGGACAAGAATTAGTGTGAGTGTACTAAGTATACAAACAGAGATATAAAAAATTGAGCTCTATATATGTAATAAGAGTTGTGATGCATTCTAGTATTATATATAAATAAAAAAGAAAGAAATAAAAAGAGAAGTTACTAATTTGGCTCCATGGTAACTGCTGGCAGCGGGAAGGAAGAAAGGGGAGAAGAAGCTAATTTGCCTATAACAGTGAAAGAAAAAGCTTCTTTTGTGTGAACTCTGCAGACTGTAAACTTCTGAGCCCCTCCCCTTACATGCTTGGTATAAAGTTCTGAAACTATCTGAACTTGGAGTTCAGGAGAATTGATTGATTACAGCGAGCCTGACTAAAGCTAAATAAGCCTGATTCCTGTTCCTACTTGGTGCCATCGTTCCCCTGTGACAGAACCTCCATAGGAAATGGAATATAGTCCTTCGTTTCTACTGTTTAACATTATGTTTTACTCATTTCCGTGTTCATAGCTCCTTTATACTTACTGATTTGGGGCTCTTACTGAAAGAGGCATGTTAATATTTCCACAAAAGACTATAGATTATGTTATTATTCATTTAATTTTTGCTTGATGTATTTTGAGGCTATGGTATTAGGTACATAAAACTTGAAGTTATATGTCATCAATGGACATTTTTATCATCATGAAATAAATATACCTTTGTATTTCAAAAAAAAAGCACAGAAATTATTAGAGTTACACTAAGAAATCAGTTCAATCTCTCTGTTGGACTTACCCAATTCAGGAAGACATAGCTGTTTTGTGTTTCATGACACAGCTGTTCTGACTCTCCAATAACTTGTCATAGGGCACATCTCACAGTAACCATGCCTCAACACTGGTATTATGTTCCTCATATCTCTGAAACACTTTTTCTCATCACTGTATCCAGATATTTATTTCAGTTTATTCTGCTTCAATAGTTTGGATGTCTATAATACCAGGCATTCAGCCCTCAAAACTCAGTTGCTATGTCCATGATCCTTAAACATGACCCATATTCTCACAATTGTGAGACTTATTAGTGTTTCCTCTTATAAAAGCATGAAAATTACTCATTACACACCTTTAAAATACTAGTCATAAAATAAACTTGAGGAAATAACACCCTCACCGTTATGAATAAAGTGGACTTGAAAATGTGAGACAGAGTGTCAAGTATTCAAAAGACTTCTCTAAGACACAATGATAATAACAATGGTATAGGAAATGATAATTTATTAAAGTAGGATAATCTATTCAATGACAGGATGTATTTTTCTTGGGTTCAAAATAACATATGTTTCCATGTCTCTGACTATTCATTCTTTAAAATAGAAATAAACTTTTGGTATTAAGACATGTTCATGGGGCTGGGGATGTGGCTAAAGCGGAAGCGCGCTCGCCTGGCATGCGTGCTGCCCGGGTTCGATCCTCAGCACCACATACAAATAAAGATGTTGTGTCCGCCGAAAACTAAAAAATAAATATTAAAATTCCCTAAAAAAAAAAAAGACATGTTCATAAAAATCTTTTCATGATCATCCTGGCTAACATATTTTTCACATCTTAAAGAGGAACTCAGACTATGTCTCAATATAGTAAACATTAAAGATATGTTATCAATGCCTATTTTTTCATGTCTACTGAAACAAGACACTTCAAAATAGTATGATATATTATATAAGTTACAGTACTATCAAATCAGAAAAAATTCTATAAGTTAATATAAATATTTCTCCTATACTGGTAAATATTTTATTTATTTTTGTGAAAGTCACTGAACTTACTAGGCTCTGTAATGCAACTGCAACCAAGAATATGATGGTCAAGATAGGGTTCTGTGTCTATAGTAACTAAAACATACAGTGGAAGTAAAAATGACAACATAGAGAAGTCTTCCTAGACAATAACTGTCTTAGCCCCTTAGCAGTCTTTTCTGAAATCTGTACAAACACTTCAAAAGACAGCATTAAGAGGGTTAAAAGAGTAGCCACAATTGTAAGAAGATATTTTGAACATATAAAACCAACAAAGGACTCATATCCATGATATGTAAAGAACTTTTATAAATCAATAAGAAAAAAATCCAATTAAAATAATGCACAGCTTTGATAGGCACTTCATAGAAACAGGTATTCAAGCGGTGAAAATCACATGCAACGTTGGTCAACCTTATTGGCAGTCAAAAAGCATAAATTAAAATTATGAGATTTTTATATATACCTTGCCTGAATTGTAAACAAAAAGACTGAAATCACCAAGTGTTAGTAAGGATGTAAAACAAAAAGCTCTAATGGCTTGTTAGTGGAAATATGGACCTAATTATTGAACATTATTTGTCATTATCTATTAAAGTTGAATATATACATGCTTGATGTTGTAGCAACAAATAATTTCATTCCTAGGTATGATAAGTGCATATATGCACTAAAAGACACATATAAAAAGGTTCATAGTAACTTTATTCATAATAGCTTCTTAATTTTTTATGCTCCAAATCTTCCCCAATAGTATAATGCATGGTATATGGAAGCATAGTATATGGAAGAAAATTAATAGATTAAAGGTATATCAAAAGCATTGGTGAATTCCACAAACAGAACATTGAGAAACAAATCCTTCCTGGATGATTCATTTACATAAAGTTTAAAAACAAGCAAAACACTCAAGAAAATGACAGGCCAAGGATCCTTTTGATGAGGAGAGAGAGTACTGACTACAACTGAGCAGAAACAGGGGCTCAGAAGTGCTAGCCCAGGTGGTAGTTACACTTCTGAGTCAAATCAGTGAGTTGTATGTTTGTTTCTATGGTTTAACCTTTGTGAATATTGGTCTTATGCTATACAATAAAATAAATTTTAAAAATCACTTTGACTTTTTCTTTTTTTTGGCAGGGGTAGGGGGTCTATTGGGAATTGAACTCAGGGGCACTTGACCACTGAGCTATATCCCCAGCCTTATTTTGTATTTTATTTAGAGACAGGGTCTCACTGAGTTTCTCACTTTTGCTGGGGATGGCTTTGAGCTCACGATCCTCCTGGCTTAGCCTCCTGAGCCTCTGGGATTACAGGTGCTGGCCACATTATGTATCACCCAGTTGGGAGTTAAAATAGGACAAAAAACCATTGACTATCAAAACATAGCTCATTGAAGTCATGTTTTCTATATTTGCTTCATTTCTCCTGAATTATGTGCACAATTTACTATCTAAGCCCAAAAAATCCTATGTCTAATTCGTGGGTTGTGCTAATTTATACAGTACATTTGTATACCATATCTTAAACAACTGTTTAATACTCTAGATTTTTGTTTTAGATTTGATTCTACTGCTTATGGATTAGCTAATTGCAACTGACATAATCCTATCATGTTTCCTGCTACATTCTTTGCTGGAAAGCTGAGGGGAGAAAAAATCAATATTAATTTGTTCAGAATTTCACTCATCTTTAATATTATCATTGACTTCATGCTCATTCTTGATGTAGATTATTTTTAAACAGCTCATCCATGTTCCCAGTTAAAAACATAATTTCAAATTATTCAAGGTGAATAAAAGATAACATTAAAAAATAAAAATATGCAAAATTTTAGCATTTTTTATTAGGAAATTGATGAAATAGAAAGGAGAATTAACTAATCATTATCAAATTCTTACATGCAAATTATTATATTGATTACAGTAGAAAAAGTACGTAGGATTTATTTGTGAGTATCAAATTTTTTTTTGAATAATCAAAACATCATCACCACCACTATGATACAACCCAAAAATCTGGGTCTATCCTTGAACTCACCTAGGAATTGCATCCCAACTACTAGATCTGGTGGACTGGACCTGTCATTTCATGTCTGTGACATAAGCATAATCTCTTTTTTCTCTTATCTGAATGCAGGATTAAATCAGGTTCCTAAGGACACTATATTGCTTATTGAGTAACATAATAAATTAGGATTCCACTGATATTGCTCACATATTGGAATAACAAAACATTAAAAGTGTCAAAATTTAAACATTTCTCCAAAGACTTTTTGTTAAGTTGGTGTCTGCTCCAGAAATTTGGGCTCAAATTATTCCATGTCTTGACAAATACATACTCCAATTTACAGTATAATTTACAGTATAAAACTTCCAGATTCTTAGCACAGGAACTTAATGCTCTCTTGAATTGTTTTCTTTTATCTCTTTGGAATTTAATTCTGAAGAATTTTGAGGCACCTGCAGTAATATCTTCAAAAGACTTTCTTTGGAATCATTCCAAATAAAATAAATATTTCTTAAGTGGTTAGAAGTTTTCTTTGAAGTCGTGAGCATAGAAATTTCATATATCCCCACAATGCAGAATAACAACTCCCAAATCAAAGGGGAGGGTGTTGAGAACACAGTTTAAGTCTCAGTCTGTGACTAAATACTGAATTATCAAGGCAACAGAACTGACTGTGAAGTAGGGACAATGATAGATGATTACTCCTAAAGAAACTAAAAAAAGTGAAGTTCTGCTGCTTAGAGATCATTGGGATGCCAAACAGTTGTCCCTGATAAGAGAGATCTAAGTTCTAAATGTCAATAAAGATCCTCAAATTATTAGAGGAGGAAGGAGGTATGGGATCCAAAAATAGTGACTGACACATGAGAGGGAGTATCTGAGCCACCTGAGTTATTTCCAAGTTTCACCAAAGACTCAGAACTTCTTAGGATTGATGGTTCTTGATCTCAGCTTGGTATTAAATCATGCGTGAGTATTTTTAAAAAATATCAGTCCTTATGGAAACACCCAGGATTAAACTAATGAAATCTCTGAAGGCAGGGCCCAACATCAGTCTGGTTCCTTTTAAAGTTCCTCATATTATTCTAATATGTAACATGGCTTGACAAGCAATGGTTTAAAGCATTGCTTATCAAAATTTTAACATGCATACAAGGCACCTGAGAGCATCGATAATATACAAATTCTTATCCAAAAAGTCTGGAGTAGGACTTGAGATTCTGATTCTAACAAACTTAAATATGATGCCAATATTTCTGGTTCATTGACCACAATTGAATAGCAAAGGTTTTATAACAGATTCTCAGCCTTAGTTGCAAAGTAAAATCTCCTGCGGTACTTTTGTCTTTTTAAGTAATCATGTGGGCCTCAAGCACAGAGATTTGGATTGTGGCTTGGTCATCAGTGTTTTTAGAAACCCCAAGTGCAGTCAGTATCAAGAACTACTGTTCGCGGGGGGGTGGGGGGTGGAAATGACATGTATGTGTTCATCCGTGAAATAAAAGAAGTCAGAAGCAGAAAAAGTGAGCAAAAGATAATACACTTAACTTATTTTATTAAATGATTCTGAGGTTATATGAGTATGTTTTCTGAAATACTAGAAGATGATAACTCATCTTTAAAGCTTAGTCTAAAAGATAAGCCATTTCCACAGTCTAAGAGAAAGTATTTATTAACTATAAGCAGATGAAGCTTAAAAAATATCTACTCAACTGTCTCTTTCTTATACTCTCAAACATCACCTCATTAGACAGAAAACACCTGAAGATATGAGATACAATTTACACTCTACTCTCTGTCCACTGAATCAGAGACAACCACCTTTCTGTCAAGCTGGGATGGACTACTTCCATTGTGTGCTCTGCCACCAGTTACCATTCTACCTCTGACAGAAATACATGGGGTCTGGAGAGATTTAATACCTATCACTATACAAGTGAAGGAGTCAGGGAGCATATTGGTAGCAACCTTTCTAAGCAAACTTAAAACATAGATGCATAGATATGGAATGGATAAATCTTGCCAAGTTTAAAAATGAGCAAAGAGAAAAAACTTGGGTGTCTATAAAAATACTACAAATCAATGGAGAATAAAAATAATCTTGACAGATCAAAGGAAGACCATATCTCTGAAAATTGCCTACTTCCCTATAAGAGGACATGTCTAGAAATAGCTGAGGAGTCTCAGTAGACTATAAAAAAATAAAATCAAGAGAAAAATAAAAGTGATTAGGAAAGGACAGGAGAAAGTGCAAAGAAAATAGGGTAATATTAGAACAGTTCAAGAAAACTAAAAATCAATTTAATTCTCTCCCTTGTTTTTTTTTTCCCTTTCCCCTCACAACCTCTTATATGTAATTTTGTATAACAATGAGGGTCTCCTTCCATTTCCATGCAATTTCCCTTTTCTCTCCCTTTCCCTCCCACCTCATGTCTCTGTTCAATGTTAATCTTTTCCTCCTGCTCTTCCTCCCTGCTCTGTTCTTAGTTGCTCTCATTATATCAAAGAAGACATTTGGCATTTGTTCTTTAGGGATTGGCTAGCTTCACTTAGCATAATCTGCTCTAATGCCATCCATTTCCCTGCAAATTCCATGATTTTGGGAGAGAATTAAATTACAGCAGATGGGATAGAGAGAGAAGATGGGAGGGGAGGGGAGGGGAGGGGAGGGAAGGGGGGATAGTAGAGGATAGGAAAGGTAGCAGAATACAACAGTTACTAATATGGCATTATGTAAAAATGTGGATATGTAACCGATGTGATTCTGCAATCTGTATACGGGGTAAAAATGGGAGTTCATAACCCACTTGAATCTAAAGTATGAAATATGATATGTCAAGAGCTATGTAATGTTTTGAACAACCAATAAAAAAATTAAAAAAAAGAAAACTAAAAGTCAATAGCAAATTAAACCTATCCTGAAAATAATAAAATGCAGAATTGATACCGCAGATGATAAAAAGGTACCATAGGAAAGTAACTTTCAACTACAGAGGAAAGGGACAAAAAGCAGACACTGGAAATCTAACATGCAAATAACTAATATTCAAAATGAAGAGATCAAAGCAAATGGAATAGAATCAATAGAATAGGAAAATTTTTCCTAAGTGGAAAAATATCAAAGTATGTAAATTGGAAAGGCTTTTTTAGTATACCTACTATTAGATCTATCTCTGCAAGTTTTCTTAATTAAAGACACACAGAAAAAATGTCTATAAGCATTCAGATTTAGACGGCATGAACTTAAAAGATGAAAAAAAATGCAGCACTTAAACAGAATTTTCTGTAATATTCAGTAAAAACAAATATTGAACAAAGCAGTATCTATAGCTTTTAAAAGTGAAAGTATTACCCCAGATTTTTATGCAGTTAATTTATTTCATGTCTGAATTACTAAAGGGAGAATGCGGGCTAAGGAAGGTTGAGAAACTATTTAAAACAGGAGAGGTTCCTGTTTAAAAATGTGCTGAGGACTGGGAATGTAGCTCAGTGGTAAAGTGCTTGCCTCATATGCACAAGGCTCTAAGTTCAACACCCAGTGCTGCAAAAATAAAGTTGAAAAGGGAAAGTCAATTAGATTATAAATTATATACATTTCTAGAAATTATAAGAAAGAATTAAAAGTATTCTTTAGTTTATTATAAGAAATGAGGTTGGTTGTGATATGGACATATAGGTCTGAATATTTAATAGAAGGGAAGTTAAGTGAGTTCTTTTGGATGAGAGTTTTTCTCTCTGAGGTAGAAGACAAGACAATCTGCTAAATGATGGTGAAAATAGGAGATGCCAGAAAATGGTGAAGGAGGTAGAAAAATAATTATTTTAAACACCAAAGAAATGCAATAAAATTGAAAGGAGGTGTTGAAGGTTCCCTTGAGTCAAGAATATATAATGGTTACTATCTTCCCTGATGAATTATTATTTTCACCATGCTCTGTCTACTTATGAATGCAGAAAGGAAGTAGGGACATGGGGGAACTTCAACATGAGTATGGTTTTTAAAAGGGAATAAAAATATGAATAAAACTAAAATAGAGGACCTAAGGTATTTAGAATAATGGCATAACTATCGCTAAAATTATAAGCTATGAAACTGGAATAGTATAAGGAAAGAAGAATAATTTGTGGATAGAAAAAAGTAGAGCGATCAAATTGTTGCCCAAGAAAACAAGAAGTAGAGAAACTATAGTCAGTGGCTGAGTTAAATTAATAACTTCAGAGATGGAGTACTTATAGGTGAGTTGGTGAGCTTAGCACAGTGGTGAAGAAGATCAGAAGGTCATAGGAGTTAGAAAGGTCAAGGAACTGACAGCCAGACTCTTAGTTATGTCATACAAATGGGTTCTCATGGCACTCAGGAATTTTTGAAAACTACAAAAAGTAATACTTTGGCTATATGTACTTTGGAAGGATAAATACTCAAAATATTCAGGTCCTAAGAGTAAAATTTGGGTAGCCTTACCAATAGTATGAATGGGAACTTGATATTTTCGCCTGGATTTTTAAATGACTTAGAGCAATGGCCATTCTTTATATTAGTTATCCAGGTTATATACAACTAGAATTGGGAATGTAGCTCATTGGTGGGGTGCTTACATAGCTGGGCAAGGGCCTGTGTTGAATCCCCAACACTGTAGATAGATAGATAGATAGATAGATAGATAGATAGATAGATAGATAGATGAACAAGCTTTACTACTTTATTTTATTATCTATATCATAAAATTAATTCAATTTTCAATTTCACAAAGCAGATTAAAGTGAAAAACAAAGATCAAGCTTGTTCCCTTTTCTCCCCATCCTCCCAAAGTCTTTAAAATAGTATAAATGACTTTATGAGTATGCGGGATTACTGCTAATTATGGATTGCAGAGCAAGTACATTATTACAATCACAAATTCAATAAAACAAGAATGCTGCTTACCAAAAGAAGGTGACTCCCGTCCATCCTCTAACCCTGAATCTCTCTCTCTATCTCTTTTTCTGTGTTTGTGACCACGATGCCGATGACGTCGATGGCTTTTTCTTCCTCCCAGGGGCACATGAACTCCAATAAACAGTGTTCGATGACCTTCATTAGGAAGCAAATGCACACATTAAACTTTATACTTCTCCAGAGCACAGAAGATGATGATTTACATGTTAATTGAAACCAATTCAATCAATCCAACAAATCATTTTTTGTGTTTATGACATATAATTATTGGGCTTGTTGCTGTATTTTAGCATTACATTTAAATAAGAATACCATGGCTCTATCACAAATATTTATAATACTCATTATTTGGTTGAATATTTTGAACCATCATTAATTTATTAACTATCTTATTAGTTAAGATAGTCTACTTCTGATACTTTTATCATATTCCTTTTGTTAGGAATAAAAAAATCTGTTCTATTTGCTCCCTACACTCAAATAACTTTGTTTTCTCACCAATTCTCTTCCTTTCAAAGTCAGTGTGTTAAAAAGCCACTATCTCTAATTTAAAAAAAAAAGATTTTGCTCATCCTTCTACTAAGCCAAATCCTACAGAGTTTTTTCAGTTCTACTGTTTCTATCGGTGGCACTTGAATCTCACTGACTACTCTCCTCTCTGTGACATTACTTTCTCTTGGCCAACTCCCTCCTCAGTCTTTGTTTAACTCATATTAAGTCCATTGCCAAGGCTTATTCTATTCACCAATTTAAGGTTTGGGATCTCAAGGATTCTGTCCTCAACCTCATAATTATAACTATGCTGCATAATCTAGGACCTACATCTTAACTTCTCTCTTGGACTGGCAACCTATATATCCTCTATCTACTAGACATGTTCATCTAGACATCCTTCCTACATGCATGTCAAATTCAACATGTCTTTGGAGCCCATCCTTGTCTGTTTTCCAAGTATCAATTAATTTATCATCTATCTCAGTAAATGTACCTGTCATTTCAAAGCCAATCCAACTTATTGCCAGGTCTTGGCTCCTAAATATCTCTTTCTGATTTTTGAATGAATGCTTTCTTGCTATATCCTCACATGTCAGAAAGAATATCATCTCTCTCACGTCTCAGCTTTAGGAGCACTAATTTCATTCATGAGGTTCTACCTTCATGACTTAGCTCTCAAAGGTTCCACTTCCATATTAAACATATGAATTTTGGAGGGGCCACAACATTTAGTCCATAGCATTCTGTCCCTGGCCAAATTCAAGGTCACCTAGACTTTCTCTTTTCATATAAAATTTACAAAATAAATTTTCATAGAAATTATATAATTTTGTGATTTTCATTTAGATCTCTGATCCATTTTGTCTTAATTTTAAAGAAAAATGTAAGGTCTGAGGCTAGATTCTAATATTCATTATATATTTACTTAAGTGAGTTGAAAATATATGTCTACTGAAAAAAAATACCTGCACACAAATACTTACAAGAGTTTTATTCAAAATTGTCAAAAATAAAAGTAATCATGTTCCTTCAATAGGTGGATGAACATACAAACTATGGTACATCCATACAATGAAGTATTATTAAGCAATAAACACAAATGAGCTGGTAATCACAAAAGGACACGGAAGAAGCTCAAATGCATATTAAATGAAAAAAAGATAGTCTTAAAAAGCTAAACAATATGAGTCTAACTTTATAACATTCTGGAAAAGATAAAACTATGGAGACAGTAAAAATATCAGTATATACACAGGAAAGTTATAAGGGTGTAGGTGAAGCACAGGGCATTTGGAGGGAAGTTAAACTACCCTGATACATGTCATTACATATTTGTTAAAACCCACATAACTATACAATGCAAAGTGAACTTGAATATAAACTATGAATATTAGTTAATGATGATTTATTACTATTGATTCAACTCTAACAAATGTACTGAACTAATACAAAATATTAATAGGAGAAAGTATGTACAAAGGGAGAGGAAATATACAGGAACTGTAGGTACTTTATGTGCAATTTCTCTGTAGACCTAACACTGCTCTAAAAACATAAAGTCTATTAATTCTTAAGAAGTCAAGATTCATAGGTGCTCATATCACAGAGTACCAAGAGAAATTTATAAGAAAAAAAAAACAATAAGCGAATAAGGAAATATTTGTGTAAGTCACCAAATTATATATGAGACAATTGTATGGGGTTCTCTTAAGAAAATAATAAAGCATTAGTTTAAAAAAAAAGACTCGTTTTCTCTGCCAAAGTGAACAAAATGCTGTAACAAATTGTTTCTCTCCCCCAACATTCTCGTGTTGAAGCCCCAACCCGGACTGTGACTGGATTAGGAGACAAGGCCTTTATGTAAGCAATTAACTTTAAAGGAGGTCAATAAGTGGCCTGGATCCAATTAGTGTTCTTTAAGGGAAAAGAGATTAAAGAGCTCCCTCAATTGCTTTCTCTCCCTGCACACAGAGGTACTGTGAGGACACAGCAAGATGGATTCCATCTATAAGCCAAGAGAAGAGGTCTCAGAACCAAACCTACCTTACTTGAAAGCATCTTGATCTTGGATTTCCCACCTCTAGAAATGTGAGAAATAGATTTCTGTTGCTTAAGCCATCCAGTCTGTGGTGTTTTGTTATGGCAGCCCCAACCAATTAACTCAGCAAAGAAAGCCTAAACCAAACTTCTTTTAAAAGACATATCATTAACATCATGAGATTTCAGGAATATTCAATACATATCATTTAGGCTGACAGTTTTTCTTCAAAGAGTAAATTAATTTTATTGTAACGAATTTGCCTTCCTTAATGGCCATGTTTATACTTAATCTATGTAATTTTCCATAATTCATGAAAAAAATAAAATAGAAAATACTTATTTTTGTGAGGCAGGATCAGAATACTTCCAAATTCTAGTAGGACTGGAAGTGAAATTGGCATTCTTCTAATCCTAGAGGAATATCTGATATTATACATATTTTAGTACAGGATATTAATCCTTTATAATTCTGAAGATAATTATAGCTCAATCCTCTGGAAAACTACAAGCTGAAAAATAGATTCTATATTCAGGTTTCTGTCCTGTATCCATGTAGGCAAGTGAAAAAAATGGTTATTGGTTCAATTAACTTAAAAAGTTCTTTACTAATAACAAAGGCTATATTTTGGACAAGGAAATAAAGGGAAGTGAACTGATACCTGGTATCAGTATCTGGTCCTGGTTATTATTTTATTTATCACAGTATTACATTATGTTATATAAGAAATATATAACTTAAAAGTAGTAATTTGAAAGTGTAAAGTGCTCACTTCTCAATCTTGTTTCTACTATACATATAACTTTAAAAAATTAACTTTATATTTCTAAGCCAATGAGATCATGGATAAAATGAAAATATTCATATCTACATCTTTTATAAAGTATTTTGCATAATTTGTAAAACGAAAGTTTCAAAACAGTTAAGTCTTATTTTAAGTCGCACAATTAAGGAATAAATCTACTCAACCCCATTTAGAGTTTAAGCAGATCAGCAGAGCACAGGGAGTTTGGGGAAGTAACCACTTGCCACCTCCCAAGTGTTGAGGAAGAAACTGTTGGAAGTGTAGGTGGCAATGTTAGCATCACCCGGAGAAAACATTGCTTCCCAGAATCTGGAAAACTGCCTTTCCTCCTGCAGCTCCTTTCTGGCTGAAGCATTTCTTGTCTAACGTAGCACTGCCTCTGTGATGGCACACTGCACCTTTCCACCCATAGCTAAAGAGAAGTGCCAGGGGCAGGAATGCAGTAGGTGGTGTGATTTCAAAATAAGATGAGAAAAATAGTAAAGGCCAAAAAATTAACAGGAAAGAAGGTGACTGAGAAAAGATTAAGGTAAGCAGGATATGAAAGGATAGAAAAATAATTTTAAAAGAATAGCAAATTATAATAAGGAAATATATGAGTAGAGAATAAATAAATAGCTAACTTTTATGGAAAAAAGAGGAAATATAGAACAATAATTACCTGTGGCATCCTTATCTATTTTATCAGGTCAAGAAAGAGAAAAGGTAGTATGTTTCATTATTTTTACAAGACATTTAATATATATGAAGCTGGTAAATATTGTCTTTGTTGTTCCGTTTTCTACCCAACTACTGAAACCCTTCCAGTGAGCCAAAAAAATCACTTCTGCAAGCACTCTTCACTTTTCTTGTTCAAACACACACCTCTTTTTCTGGAGGACACTGCTGCTCTACATACTCTCAATGAGAGTTCTCCTGCACTGTGAAAAGTGCCTCTCTCCCTCCTGCCTCTAGTTGGGTGAGTGGAATAGGTAAGAGGGTGCCCCTTTGTTCAGACCCTTCTCCTCTACCTTCCCTGAAAGCCCTCAAATTTCAATTTCATGGTATTTCTTATCATTTACTACACAATTCGCCTCATGGTTGCTGTAATCTGCTAAAATCCAGGTAAAACACACGCTCCACAAAGATGTGAGCTCCTTCCTTGGTGTCATTTTCTCCAGCATAACCCCTGCCTTAATCTGTCAGATTTCCAAGCACACATAAAGGATTCTGTGACACTCTTGACCTTTCAGCTCCTTGAACACCCACTTTGCAATGATCCTGCAGTCCTACAACACCTCAATCTTATGCATTATACCACCTCCTTTCTTTATAACTCATAACCTGTGGTATCCTCAAATATATTTCAATCTCACTAAGACCTCATAAGAGCATCTGGAATATATGGAGTCTGAAGTTTTATCAGACTTTTTAAGAAAAATAATACAAAATTGTGAATATAAAATTAAGTATGGAAGTAAATTTAGACTGTTTTAGAAAGTTGACACATGACCCAAATCTCACACGATCCAAAAAAAAAAATTAATATTTCTCTGAATTAACTCTCCTTATAATATTTATATTTTTTGAGCTTAGGTTGTAGGTATTCTTACTTGCATGTGCCTCATACAAGACCCTGCAGCAGGCAGGATATGTGTACATGTATGTGTGCTGTGTTCTCATGATCATACATTTTAGGAAAACATGTGTATATAAGATAATTAGCCATTAGTGCCTAAAAGCATTGTCTTTTTTCATTTCTCTTCTTTCACACTTCCTTTCATGTTGGGCAGGGCACAACAGTGTCTGTGGATATTTCAGAGAACTAAGAGGAAATAGAGTTGGAGATACATTTAGGTGAGATTTAGGGGAGCATATTTATGGGATTCACAGTCACTTCCATATGTGATAAGTTATTCTTAGGTATCTCAGAGTAGAAATAGCTTCCAAGAATAC
Source organism: Marmota flaviventris (assembly GCF_047511675.1). Lineage (NCBI taxonomy): Eukaryota > Metazoa > Chordata > Mammalia > Rodentia > Sciuridae > Marmota > Marmota flaviventris. Next base: position 69,508,024 of record NC_092508.1, read on the forward strand.
TTGTATCCACTGTGCCAACAGTCCACTGTGCCAAACTGCCCTGATATTGTGACACAAAGATATGGGGCTGGAAGTGGTGCCACAATATGAGGAGGCATCACAACCTCCTAGCATTGGATGCTTGTGGGTAGTGAAGAAGAAGCAAAACTTGAACTGTACAGAGCCAAAAGTCAGTCAGTACAAAATTCTGCCAAATATTACATACATGCAACAAGTTTCATAGAATTATCTTAAGTTTTGGGACAACTCTGAAATTTTTCATGAAATTATAACTAAATTATAAAAACAAAAGAAAGCTTTTAAAACTATAATTCAATAAAAATAAATTTCAATCACTCCTAATAGAGGAAAGACTAAGTATTTTCCATATTATCAACAGAAAATAATATTACATAATAATTGGCATCCAGGTAAAAAAAAAATATAGGGAAAAAGCATTACAGATGTAGGTGAGGCCGTTAATTGAAAATATTATGCTCTTTTCCAAATTTTATGCTCTTATGCTATTTCCTCATTCTAAATAAATATTCAATTCTTTTTCTTGGAGAGAACCCTCAAAATTGCACAAGCTTCAGGTCCACAAACCTTAAATCCACCCCCAATAAAAATCCATGTTTGAGTAGCTCCCACTTTTCCATCTCTAGCTCAAACATGTCTCAGACATATCCAACTGCCTACTCGACTCCATATCTAATAGACAACTCAAATCCAAAATGTTCAAAACTACACTCCCAATCCTCCCCAGCCCAGCCCTCTCCAATAAACTGTTCCCCGTTAACCATCCAGTTGATGATAAAACATTATCCTAATTACTCAGACCAGAAACCTTTGAATTATTTTAGATAGCTCCCTTTCTCTAATCCAAATACTAGGAAATCTATTAGGACATCTTTCAGCACATATCTAGAACTTAGACACCTGTTGTCATTTTACTGCACCATTCTGGTAAGGGCCACAGTCATAGATGTGATTTAGATGATTTCAGTAGCCTCCTAAATGTTCCTGAGTCCACCTTTCACCCCTACATTCTGCTCTAAACACAGAAGCCAATGTGATCCTATTAAAAATGCATGCCATTCCTCTGCTAAACCTTCTAATGTGTCTGCAATTCACTCAGAGAAAATGCCAAAATTTTCCCAAAGTTCTACAAGACCCTCCATGAGGCCCCATCACTTTTAGGTCCCTGATTTCCTCTCCTGCAAATCTCCTCACTCCACTTCACTAGAGTTACATTGACCTCCTTGCTGTTCTCACTGTCACCTTGGGGACTCTACACTCTTTTTACTGTCTGAACTATTCTTCCTCACCTCCTTCAAGTTTTGCTCATAATTCACTTTCTCAGTGAAGCTTACATCTATCTCATATTAAACCCTATTTTTTTCTAAGCCCCACTACCCCTCATTCTCCTCTACTGATATATCTTCTGTAGCATATAAATACCATGCAATTTACTTAGGATGTAAATTTAAGAAGAAATCTTTGATTTATTCACTGATATTTCCCAGGAACCTAGAGCAGTGCTTGATAGTTTTGGATGCTCAAGAAATATTTGTTGAATAAATAAACTTTTTCATAAAAAGGATGATTTTAAGTAAAATGTATAGACAGCAGGCATAATAATGCATTATGCTACTGAACACAGTAAGAAAGGGGTGGAAAAACTAATGGCCACAAATCATAGCAACAATACTCCAATATGGAATTGTAGAGAAAATATTTTCATGTTTATGCATGGTTAGGGAATTCAAAAACAAAAACAAACAAAACAAAAAAACTGGAATCCAAGTTAAAGGTTGACTGAATAGAGACCTGAGAAATAGAAACACTTATCTCCTAGAGCTATGTTTACATTTCAAAGCAGAACAAAATCCCAGAGATAATGGCTTATATTCTAAAGGGTTTAAACTGAGGACTTTTCCTTTCTCTTCACTGAGAGGATTTGTTTATCTGTGGGAGATATTCCCTCTCTCAGGAGAGGTGGAGACAGCCATATAGTAATTCCTATATAAATTCCCAGATTCCTCATTTCAGGGCTCCCCTCCTTTGTGCACAACCATGTACATCCTTTTCTGATGAGGGCATGGATAACCAATGTGGCTATGACTATATGTAATAATAATAGTTTTCCTGCAGGGCACAGTGATGCATGCCAATAATCCCAGCAGCTTGGGAGGCTGAAGCAGGAGGATCCTGAGTTCAAAGCTAGCCTCAGCAAAAGCAAGGTGCTAAACAACTCAGGGAGACCCTGTCTCTAAATAAAATACAAAATAGGGCTGGACATGTGGTTCAGTGGTTGAGTGCCCCTGAGTTTAGTCCCTGGTACCAAAAAATAATAACAACAACAACAATAATAATAATAATTAGTTTTCCTCTGATACAAATCTGAATGCTTCCTTTGAAGACAAAATAAATAAATACAGCATTTAAAACTTACCAGTGGATTCAAGAGATTTTCTACAAAGATTATATAAGATAATATAATAGGTATAAATATTAAACATAAACACTATATCTGTCATTCGTAGACATACATATCAGTCTTTCCCTTCACACTACTAATCTTATGTGGCTTAATAGAAAAAGAAAGGGGAATGAAAATTTCTGTCCATTTTATTGTCTTCCTGCTTCTCTCTCTATTACCAAGTTTCCTATAATGACCCTTGCCAAAAAAATTAGAGAATCGCTTTGGATCCTGCAGAACATTGTATACACGTTTCCAGAAGAGCATTACTATGGATTTTCCTACATTATATCCAAAATTGAATTTTTCATCCTGGTTGATTCACTTAAGAAGACAAAGAACACAAGAAACTAATGATGTCATTGGACTGAAAGAACTTAATAATTATAAATCCTCATCTGAATTGATTTTCAAGATTATATAGCGAACAGCTGTTATAAATTTAAAAAGCAAAAAACTTCATTCAAAGAGGGAATACTTTCAAATGGACAAATCTTAAGTCAATCAAAATATTTAAAAAGAATTAACTTTGTATTTTATTAAAAGCCCCAAAGTTAAAAATACAGTTATATCGATATGAACACATTTTGAAACATTAGTAAGCATAAAACACTGCAACTAATAGAAAATATTTTGAGACAAGTACAGAACACTAGAATTTATTCAAAATTTATCCTGCAGTTGAAACCATTCCTAAAATTTTGACTTAAAACTAATAATGAGATTATTATTTTCTTTTATCTTGTAAAATCTTATTTAGTGCCTTGTTCAAGTAAGTTAACAGTTATCATATTTCTCTCTTGTCTCTGTTAGAAGGCAAATTCCATTTCTCTGAAGCTTACTGAGAATTCACAATGAATTCTGAGAAAAAATAAATGCAGTTAGAATACAGTCATGGAATGGAAAATATCCTAGAAAAACCTCAGGGACTTTTCTAAAAGTTAAGATATGTCAGTTGCAAGAAAATACAATTTCTCCACAAAGAAAAACAAAGGGTTCATTAAAGGTAACATTGCTTTCTTAGAACAAATCTTATTAGCAAATCCTGTATTTTTGACATGTTCAAATAACTATCATGTTAGAATTACTATAAATATTTTAATTATATAACAAATATCAGTACTGAAACATTTCTTGATGTGGCATTGGTCATAGCATGTGAAACATTTACAGAATACAATAAGGAAAGAGATGCATTTGTGACTATGCTTAATAATAGTATTTATAAACTACTTTATTTAGCATGCTCAGAGGGGGTCAAAATATCTACTTTCAAAGAGAAGTGTATCTTTTATTCCATGAAATGATATGCCACAGCTGGTGCATAATTACTGTTACTACAGCCATTTAGATGTGTCAGTCACTGGAAAAGGTCAAATAATTAAGCTGAATAAGCATGTGATCTTTAATTCCAAGGAGACTCCAACAGAGTCAGAAAACATAACAAGGCATCATTTATCAAAATATATCAAAGAATTCTAAGTCCAACTGAAATTCTCTGCCAAAGGAGAGCAACACATAGAAAAAAAATAAAGACCAAAAAAAGTCTCAGTGAGTGTACATATACAGCAAATAGGTACTATTAGGCAACTGTACTGTTGATCTTTGTGTTGTTTTGTTAAAAGCAAAAAGAAATTGTTAAACCAGTGCTGGTCACATTCACTTGGGGGTGCTCTGGGGCCATATTTGTAATAATTACAAAGCAAATGGCCTCATTACTGATTATTCTAGGTAAAAAATAGAAATAGAAATGTTGAAAGTCCTGCAGTTGCTCATTTTAAAAAAGGGGGTGGGGGCTTAGTCCAAAATATCCTATAAGTTTAAAAGGTACTGGGGCATGTTTTCAGACAGACTCCTTCTTACATGTTACACCATCTTAAGCAAAACATAGCAATTAAACCAACTTTGTAAGTTGACATAACAGTGTTATTTTCAATCTCCGAACATAGTAAGTACTCAACATTTCTTGAATAAATAAATGAATCCTAATAACTTGTTTTCTAATTTTAAAAAGACATGATATTTCTCAACTTTGGTAGGTTGTAGAAGAGCTTAATGTTCAATGTTTACAGTGCTCAGAGATTCTAGAGCTTCAATTGGTCAAAATACTGGATAATAAAGATTGCTTATAGGACATAATCTCTGCAATTAGAAAAATGATAACCATCCAGGGACTGGACTGGAACTCAGTGGTAAGAGCACTTGCCTAGTACATGTTAGGCCCTGGATTTCCTTCATAGCACTGCAAAAAAAAAAAAAAAAGAGAGAGAGAGAGAGAGATAACAATCTACTAATTGGAGAATTAAGTATGAAAATTGACAATGAAAACACTGCCAAATAATACAAATTTGAGTGCAAGTAAAAAGCATTAAACATTATTACAATATGAAATGAAGCAAATGTTATGTGGTACCAGTCATTAAATGCTATAAGAGTTCATAATAGTCAATCAAAATCACCTGGGCAATTAGGAAAAGTTCCATGAAGAAGGTGGACTTGAGTTGGTCTTTAACAATAAGTAAGTTTTGGATTAATAGAAAGAGGAATTGAGAGCTGGGGTTGTGGCTCAGCGGTAGAGCGCTCGCCTAGCACATGCAAGGCACTGGGTTTGATCCTCAGCACCACAAAAATAAATAAATAAAATAAAGATATTGTGTCCAACTAAAAAATAAATATTAAAAAAAAGAGGAATGGAAGTTTAGAAAAAAGGAGATAATGTGAGCAAAACTAGAAGAACAATTTGAGAGAATAATGTGAAGTTCTTGTTCGAACAAGAAGAAAAGACAAGGTAAAATAGAGCATATTTTATAATCAAAAAATCTTGCACTTTCACTAGTATTTTAAAATATTTATGTTTAGGGCTGGGGTTGTGGCTCAGTAGCAGAGAGCTTGCTCAGTAGCAAGTAGCATGTGTGAGGCACTGGGTTTGATTCTCAGCACATGAAGAAGGCAGGAGACAGGAAGCAAACCTTGGATCAGCAGGCTTTTTTTTTAGCTGTGGATTCAATTGGTGGAACCCTGGAGTGGCTTATTTTCAGGGCAGAAAATGGTGGCCAGCGGTCTGGATTATATAGGCTTCCTTTAGGGTGGGATAGGAGGGCAATTCCTAGATCCAAGTATTGGGGTCCTGATGACCCATTAAGGTGGGACAGGAATGTGACTAGGGAATTTCCTGGGGCTTACTGTATTGGCACCAGGTGACCCTTTAGGGTGGGGGGGTCTGGTGCCAGTCAGGTGCAAGTTCCTTTTATGTTCTTTCTTCTGGCTAAGGCCTAGGATTTTAAATGACAAAAGCTTAGGGGAAATGTCCTTGGACTTGTTTTCCATAACTTTCAGCTTATAAATAATTTTTTTAACAAATAAAAAAAATTTTGGAATATATTTTATTGTTTTATTTTTCAAGGAAGAGAGAGCAAATAGATCAACATATGTTCTGAGATACTTAAACAATGAGTGCAAAAGAGAATATGAGAATCAGTATTTACCCACACCCTCAACCCCATTTTAATTAAATTATGATTTCTCAGCATCCTGCCACTTTGCTCCAGGGGAATTGGTTAGAAAATGAACAAAAAGGTAAAATGATTAAAATTTTCCAGGTTTAGTTTTGTATTAATTCAAAAGACATGTGCACGGGTAGAAAGGGCTCATTCTGGGAATAATGGTAATTAAGGACAGAAGGGCTTGTTTGGAAAAACAGAGGAGTCATTGCTGAGGAAACAGGAGATTTCCAAGAGGCATACTGATGGAATTCAACTGGGAAATTGAAGGGATAAAACAAAGCAAAAATAAAACACTTAGCATTTCTGTAAAGATGTTTACAAATAAGAAATAGTTAATGTGGTAGATTTTTTTTTTAAGTGCCATGGTGTTTCAGTAGCTTCTTCCATCAGGAGGTGGATTCTATTCCTCTAACTCTTGACTCGGGACTTTGATATATGACTTTCTTTAACCTATGGGACATTGGCAAATGTGACACAAACCATCTGAGCATGTCCAGACTAGCCTGCTGGATGATGTGAGATCATGTAGAGAGAAGCCCTAGTTGACAGCCGCTCTGCAGAGGACTTAAAGCAGCCAACCTCGGCTGCCTAATCATCTGCTCCCTGCCACGCAGCAGCCAGCTGACCCAGATCAACAGCATTAACTAGCTGAGCCGTCCAAATTGACAACATACAGAATTTGTGACCTAAATAAAATGGTTGCTGTTTAAAATCACCAAGTTTGGGGAAGTTTTGCTGAGAAAGCAAAATTATTTGGAAGAAAAAATAAGAAATTGTAAAGGATGGATTGTCAGGATATAAAGTAGAGCTGTAAAAGAAACAGGAAAATAATTCTAATTAGAAAAGAACAGGAAAATGTTAACTAAGGAGAGATATACCAAAAGAAGGTAAGTTAACAAGAAAGAATCAAAAAAGTATTGTGAACAGTATTGATAGGGATAAGAAACTGAGTAAGAACCTGTGTAAAGATACAAGCTGAGGATTCCAGAAATGGCATACAAAAGGCAAAACTTGTACTACCAGCAATGACTCCTGCCTTAGGCTGAGGGGCAGCAAGCCCTCAGGATTGGAATGTACAGTGTTACAGCTGAGGGCAGCAGGAAAGAGGTCACAGTGCCAGCATCCAGGGCTATCAATAGCCCCACCAATAAGGCAGGTGGAAGAGACTCTGGATAGACCAACAGCCTACTATGGCTCAAGCAGCATAAGATCCTAGAGATGCTGTTGGAGGAGGACAAGGAGATGTTAAAAGCTCTCAATTACTTTTAACCTTGTTTCTTGAAAACAATTTGCAGACTTGGAGAAATTTACAGAGATATGAAAGGCAGAAGTTTAGCCATCAACAAGCATTTTCAAGAAAGTAAAGGAAGAACTTGGAAGCATAAATGAAGATGTTGAAGCAATAAGCAACTCTTGTCAAGATATGACAAGTCATCTACAGGTAGCAAAGAAATAGTCTCAAGATTTAATAGTAAAACCATTAAGTTTCTGGATGGAAGTCAAATTAAAAAATAAGAGCACAAGTTGCAGACGCCTTCTTATACAAGTTCCAAATGACTTCTGCTGAAATAACTCAAGGAACAGAGAAGGACTTATTATGAAGGATGTTTTCAAGGCATTGGAAAGAGTAAAACATTCATAAGTATGTCAAAGTTTACCTGCATATCAACAAACATCAGATTTAGAAATTATGGAACAGAGGGCCTTGTTTCAAGAAATGGCTTGTGAAAGACTTCATCAGTGGACTCAAATGAAGAACCTTGATGATGAAGAACCTTGACACAAAAATCATATGAAACACCTCTAGCATTAACTAGGACAATGGAAGGCCTGCCAGGTATATCTTAGATGAATTTGGAATAGCCAGAGGAAGTACAGATGTATACGGGTTTACTGATGTTCTTAAAGGAGGGGGACCAAGGAGGTACACCTAGATCTATTGAAATCCACTCACATGACCCTTTGAGGTATGCAGAAAATTTGTTAGCTTGGGTTCATCAACTTACTGCTTCTGAAATGAAATACTTTGAATCTCTCTTAAAGCATGTAAATACACAATTTTAAAGAAAATATTCAAGAAGTTGCTGAACATATCACTAAGGGGTGTGTGCAGGCCTTTAAAGGTTCAAATTGAGTAAACTTGCTAAACTTGGGGAAGTTTTAGTATATAAAATTTCCAATCTTCTGAAATTTTACCAGTGGCATTGTTGTAAATAGTGCAACTGCATTGTTGGCACTACTCTTTGCTGGACAAATAGGAAATATTGAAATATTTCTCAATATGTTAGTCTTCATACCAGTAAATTAAAGGACAAGGTTGAATTCTCACCACTGAACTTTGCACCAAATTGGGCACTCAGTCAGACACTCAAGTTGCTACATAAAGTTTTGGATGTTTCTTTGGTCATACCCTTTAATGCTCAAAAGCTAATTTTGTGCAGGTTTTATCATGTGTCTTGGATCCTCTCTGCCAGATATGTGCTTGTATCAGCCAGCAGTTTAGGCACAGATAATACAGTCACTTCCATGGTCGATGCCCTATTGATAAGGACAACATTAGTTCTATTTGAATTCATTGGCAGATACAAAACAACTAGCATCTGGAAAGGTTAGTTTCAGACTGATGTAAATTTAGACACTTATAAATGAGCAAGCCTCTTATGTTTTAACTAGAATAGGCTTGAATTATATCTACAACACTTTTCAGCACCCTAAACCTAAACAGGGTTTTTTAGCCAATATGCCAAACTTGGATTCTGTGTCACTGAGGGCTACAGTGGTTCAGTTTACCTGCCAGAAAATATGTTAATGCCACTGCTGAACCTTGTTCTAAGTACCACAATGAAAGAACAGATGCTAAAACAGTCTATAGCACTAGTCTGTAGGGCCTGTGGTGAAGCATGTACTGCTGTGAGGCAGTCAATAAACACAGAGATCTAGAGAGCCTCCTATGCTGATCACTGCAGCATCCACAAACACTTCTCTCCTAGTTATGTTATTTGATTGTGTTAGCAAAATATTGCATCCCTAAAATATTGAAGCCTGAATTATTTTTTAGCCTATTAAATCTTTACTTAGAGATTTGACAGAATTTTCTTTACATTGTAAATTTGTAGGTCCCAATTAATTTCTTTCAGTTTCAATAACATGGAAATAAGTAACATATTGGACTGAGTTAGTATTGCTCTGATCTGATTTATATAGATTCTTTGTTAGCCACCTCTCTAGCTCTGCAGTTTCCCCTTTATTTTGGAACATAAATGAAAAAGTAGTATGAGAGTTTTGAAGTATTTTTTACAAGAATAATTCTAAATTAACAGCATATAAAAATTTTGTCAAAATTTAAGAATTAGTATAAAATGTGACCTAATAAATGCTTCTTTACCTAAAAAAAAAAAAAGGAGACAAAATTGAAAGCAGAATATAAATAAATGCCAAGTCATGTGGAACTATAAAGGTTTAGAGCCCAACAAGAATATAGCCCTTTGGGGAACCTATAATGCACCATCTACTATGTTAAATGGTTTGTTGACATTTTCTCATTTAATTTTTACAAAATTCCTGTAGATTCCATTTACAGATAAGGAAACAGGTTCAAAAAAGCAACTTGCCAATAAATAGGTTGTGGAGCTTTGCTATACAGCATAATGCCTATTGCTACTTAAATTTTTCTTAGATCTTATGTTCTGATCACTAATAATAATAATAGTATAATACTACAGGAGGAAACTTTAGGAAGTGATGGATATGTCCAGCAATATCCAACATAACTGCCAGTATACCCTCTCTTAGCACCTTGTCTAAGCACTAGTCTATAGGGCCTGTGGTGAAGTTTTAGTATATAAAATTTATAAACTTTATAAATTTTCCAAAATCTCAATTAAATGGCATTATATAATTAGGTATATATGTCTATATTCCCAGGACCTAGCATACTAAAATCTTAATAAGTGTTTCTTGGATGACATACCAATATAAATTTTTTTCACAGCATTTTATGCTGCAGTAGGTTGAAATATTTAAAAAGTATAGTTCACAGAAGAGAGGATTTGAAGGAAAATGGGACCTGTATTGGCAAGTGAAAATAGATTGCATGACTTATAAAGGGAGGTGCAGGAATACAAAACAGAGATATTGTATTTGCATCCTTCACTGGTTCTTGGCAGAAAGTACACAGAAATTTTATTTCCTTAAACATCAATCGTAATAAATGAATATAAAAAGAGATTTTTTTATCTTTCAGTGATTTTTACAGAATATAGTAGATGAAAACAGTGGCTAGTGCTCTCCCACACACAACCCTGGCAATATTGGTGTTAGTCTTATGTCTGCTCACCGGAACCAGTGTGCACCTCTCTTCCTAACTCTGTGCTCAGTGAAAACACTTTAGCAGTATGAAATTAGCCACAAAGAAAGCACATAGCCACATAAATTAGCAAATGGTACAAATCAAAAATATTGGGGAGGTGGGAGGGCAGAGAAGGAACAGAGATTATAGAGTATTGCTGCCTGGTGCCTGTGGGGACATACAGGTGGAACTTCCTAAATTTTCTCTTTTTTATAAGTTATTGAAATTTTTCTGTACCCAAAAGTAGTCTGATCATTTCATTATAATAAGCTTGACTTCACTTTCTCAGAAGGATTGCTTGAGTAGTTTTATGAAGAGAGTAAAATAACAACCTTGGACAAGGCAAAAGCATGAGATAAAAGGTCGATGTTGAAAGTGAAGTTAGGGGTCATATTCACTCCTGCATCTATTTTCATCCTCTAATTTACATAGGCCCCAAAGAGTATTTTAGGAAGAAGGGAAACTAAACCCTAATATTTTTTTTGGTGCTGGGGATTGAACTTCTAAAGCAGTATAGTTCCCTAAATGAAGAAGGCAGGCAGGATTGATAATAACCCTCCACCAGCAGCTCCCATCAAGAACAAACACCAAGGTAGAGAGAAAGGGCTGGCAATTTCCCAAACTCAGTAGCAGCCTTTACATTATCTTGTGTGCATGTGTGTATGCATGTGTATGCACATGCACACATAAGTGGATGTGTGTGCATATAACTGGTTCTAAGTCCATCATGTGATAAATGCCAAAGGCCTAGATACTAAGGAATTTACCTTGAGTAGAGAGAGGATGTGTATGTGTGCCTTAAAATAAAGAAGATAAAAGACTTGGGTCATTGAGAAGTATGACACTTAAGACTCAAGGCAGATTTTGCTTTGTATATGCAGAGGGAGAGGTTATGGGGCTGTGTAGGAACACTAGATAGATAAGCTATAGAAGAAGCAACAGTTTTAGTGGACATGGCCTTATATGTATGATGGCAGGCAGGCACATAACTCTAGTGGCAACTTGTATCATTTCCACTGCTCTAGATGATACCAGACTTCTACCTGACAGTAGAAGAAACAAAGTTAATTGGCTAGACTATCCATTAGTAAGTATATATTTAGGTTAAACTTGAGAGCCATATCTAGTACATGATCTTCAAATTTTTATCTCTTTTGTTCACTGCTCTATTTCTAGTATCTGGAACAGTGTCTGGCACTAACAACAGTCACCCAACAGAGTTTCAAGAATGGCTAAATTAATGGATCTGAAATTCCATTCTTCTCACCAAACGGGTTATATATCATAAACTTATCCAACCCTTTAGACTAAAGTAAATCTAGAGACCCTTGGGAGGAGAATCCGAGGAGGAATACCATACTTCTAGAGAAAGGCACAACCTCTGAGTTATTGTACTTTAAGTGTGAACCAAGGGCTGGGAATATAGCTCAGTTGGTAGTGCACTTACCTCACATGTACAAGGCCCTGGGTTCAATCCCCAGTACCACAAAAATAAATAAATAAATAAATTTAAATGTGAACCAAATATGAACAAATTTTGTATCTCAAGATGATAAGACTAACATACTCTAGTAAAATTAGCAAGTCAAATTTGATGGCATTTTTTTTCATATCTACTTTAATTTGAACTGCTTTTTTCCTCATGAAAGGTATAAAACTGCTCTCTGTGGATTTTACAAGGCATAAACAATTTATATAACATTTTGAACACCTTCATCTATATAGAGTAAGGAATCCTTTCTAATTTTAAAAGTAATAAACTTCTATTGTCAGTGCACGTGAAAACTAAAAAGCTTTAAGCATTTCATCTTTAAACAAAGCTAATTAGGAACTTATTTTTTTATTGGTTGTTCAAAACATTACAAAGCTCTTGACATATCATATTTCATACATTAGATTCAAGTGGGTTATGAACTCCCATTTTTACCCCAAATACAGATTGCAGAATCACATCGGTTACACATCCACATTTATACATAATGCCATATTAGTAACTGTTGTATTCTACTACCTTTCCTATCCTCTACTATCCCCCCTCCTTCCCCCCCCAAGGGAATGAGCAACCTGCTGAATGAAATAATTATAGAAAACTTTCCAGAAATTAAAAAGGAAACGGATATACAAATTGTAGATGCATACAGGACACGGAGCATACAAAATCACAGTAGACCAATGCCAAGACACATTGTTATGAAGATATCCAATATACAGAACAAAGAGAAAATATTAAAAGCTACAAGAGAAAGGAGGCAGATTACATTCAGGGGTAAACCAATAAGGTTAACAACGGATTTTTCATCACAGACGCTGAAAGCGAGAAGATCCTGGAACAACGTATTTCAAACACTGAAAGACAATGGATGCCAACCAAGAATTTTGTATCCAGAAAAATTAAGCTTCAGGTACGACAACGAAATAAAAATCTTTCATGATAAACAAAAGTTAAAAGAATTTGCAGCCAGAAAACCAGCATTGCAAAGCATCTTGAGCAAAACACTACACGAGGAAGAAATGAAAAACAATAACCAAAACCATCAGTGGGAAGTGCCTCAGTAAAGACAGAGGGGGGGGGGGAAGCTAATCATGGAAAAACAAACTAAATTTTAAAAAAAATAAATAATCAAACATGGCTGGAAGTACAAACCATCTATCAATAGTAATTCTAAACGTTAATGGCCTAAACTCTCCAATAAAGCGACATAGGCTGGTAACATGGATTAAAAAAACAAATGCAACAATATGCTGCCTCCAGGAGACACATCTGATTGGAAAAGACATACACAGGATGAAGGTGAAAGGTTGGGAAAAAATATACCACGCACACGGTCCTCATAAGCAAGCAGGGGTGGCCATCCTCATATCGAATAAAATCGACTTCAAGACTAAGTTAATCAAAAGGGATAAGGAAGGACATTATATACTGTTAAAAGGAACCATTCACCAACAAGACATAACAATCATCAATATTTATGCACCAAATAATGGTGCTGCGACGTTCATAAAACAAATTCTCCTCAAGTTCAAGAATCAAATAGACCATAACACAATAATTATGGGTGACTTCAATACACCTCTCTTACCATTGGACAGATCCTCCAAACAAAAGTTGAATAAAGAAACTATAGAACTCAATATCACAATCAATAACCTAGACTTAACTGACATATATAGAATATATCAACCATCATCAAGTGGATATACTTTTTTCTCAGCAGCACATGGATCCTTCTCAAAAATAGACCATATATTATGCCATAGGGCAACCCTCAGTAAATATAAAGGGGTGGAGATAATACCATGCATTTTATCTGATCATAATGGAATGAAACTGGAAATCAATGATAAAAGAAGGAAGGAAAAATTCTACATCACATGGAAAATGAACAATATGTTACTGAATGATCAATGGGTTACAGAAGACATAAAGGAGGAAATCAAAAAATTCTTAGAGATAAATGAAAATACAGACACAACATATCGGAATCTATGGGACACAATGAAAGCAGTTTTAAGAGGGAAATTCATCGCCTGGAGGTCATTCCTCAAAAAAAGAAAAAGGAACTTATGTTCTAAAGTATACACTAGAAGTTCATAGAATTTAGAGCTGGGGAATGCTTTAGAAATCACTGGTAGAAACCTCTCATTTTATTTTTATTTTTTTTTATTTATTTTTTTATTGGTTGTTCAAAACATTACAAAGCTCTTGACATATCATATTTCATACATTAGATTCAAGTTGGTTATGAACTCCCAATTTTACCCCAAATACAGATTGCAGAATCACATCGGTTACACATCCACATTTTTACATAATGCCCTATTAGTAACTGTTGTATTCTGCTACCTTTCCTATCCTCCACTATCCCCCCTCCCCTCCCCTCCCATCTTCTCTCTCTACCCCATCTGAAACCTCTCATTTTAACATGAAATAAACTGAGGTTGAAGAAGTTAACTCAGCATTTCTAAAACCAAATATTGCTAAGTAGCCCTTTTCCATTATTGACAATTAAAACAACTCAATCATTTTTTTTCTAACATGGAATTCTACTATTTCTATTTAACAAAATTGAAAGTATATACAATCTTCCATCTAACAGATTTTCAAATACTTTTAGTAGTCATGTTCTTTCTAAGTATTTCTTTAGCATTTTCCTCAACTAATATTTTATTATTTTATTACCTCTACTGCAATCATGTTGAATTCTTTAGCGTATCTACCTTAGCTGTATCCAATGAAGGGCTACAGAATACACCTGGGGCAATTTAGTTTTGCCAATACAGGTACCCACAGCACTTATGGGTGAAAATAGCATTCCAGAAGTGAATATCCAGGGACAACATGAAGAAGAATAATTTTAAAAAACAAAGACAAGTGTGGAGAAAAACCAATGTTTAAAAGAGAGTTGTCAAAAGTTTAAAGAAATAAATAGAACCTCTCACTATGTTAATAGGAATGTGTAAAGGTGCAATTATTCTGAAAAATGATATAAAAACATATATCAAATTTTCAGCTTTAAAACATTTGGAAGAGAATTTACATCTGTAAGATCATCAAGTGCACAGAATATATATACAACAATATTTGTAGGAGTTTTGTTAAGAGAAAAGTGAGAAATAAACAAAATGTGCATTAATAAGGGATTGATTAAATAAAAATCAAAGTACAACCATGCAATGACATGTTCTGCAGCAACTCAAATGATGACATCTACATTACTAACATGAAAATATCCTGATTTTTTTAGTTGAAAAAAGAGCCATTTAAAAGGTCAAACATGTACCATAATTCCATTTATATATAGTCTAGTTATAATTGTTTATGACACATGATTAAATTAATGTTCTATTCATAATATTAATCCTATTATTCTTTTTCAGAATATTTATAGTAATAATTTCTGAGTGGTTTGTTTGCATTTCTGAGGTTGCTTTGTTTGCTTTCTTTATGCTTTTGTATACAATTTGGAGATTTTTTAAATTTTATATATATTTTTTAAGTTGTTGATGGACCTTTATTTTATTTATTTATATGCGGTGCTAAGAATCAAACCCAGTGCCTCACATGTCCTAGGCAAGCGCACTACCACTGAGCCACAATGCCAGCCCCATCTTGAAGATTTCTAATTGTTTATATTATTTTAATAATTTTTATAATAATAAAGTTATTTTTATTTCAAAAAAAATCTAAAAATTTCAGAAAGGGTAGAAAAATCAGTGGAATAAAATAGAAAAAAAAAAAAAAACAGCAGGGAACATGGTGTGAGAAGATAGGAAGCCTAGGCAAGAAAGATGAAAGAAAAGAGTGATCTAAAAAGAAAGGCACTGTCAGAAGTTTTAAAAGCCACAGGGAATTTGGGGCTGAGGACAGAGGGTTACTATATCTGGCAATTCAAAGTACTTAATAATTAGATAGAAAGAAGATTAAGAAACCTAAAGAGAAAGATCAATGAGACAATATGAGAGAAATAAGGAATTCACATTTAAACAATGTCTCAAACTTTGTAAATAGGTCTTTTGTTTTCATGATCAATATTATGACTAATTTCATTGGCAGTGTGGCACTATAGCTTTGGATTCATCAAAAAATGCTTTCTTACTATAGAGTTATCTACTGAAATCAGTAATTTATCCCAACCACAAACTGTTACAGAAAGAAAAATAAGATTTTTTTAAAAAAATCCTTTTGCTAAGAAGCCTGTAGTGTTTTTACAAGGTATTTCTAAGGTAATTTAGAAAGTTTGAAAGTAATAAAAAAAAAAAAAGAACACTCATAATATTCTCTCCCCAGAGGCCAGATGAAAGCTTATTTTATCAGCATAAAATTAAAATTTTACGTTCTTCTCATCATGATTTCAATCATTTTGGCTTCCTTTATTATATTCCCACCTGAAACTCATTAAGGGGTAGAAACGCCAGAGGAGCGAAGCTAAGAGAATCTGTTTCTTCCATCATGTTTTCAGTGGTTGGACCATGGACAGTAGGAACACCTAGGGAGCCAGGAAAGAGGGAAGATGGGATGAGGGAGGAAACACATAAACCAAGCGTGGAATGCTGGTCACCAGGGGATGGAGGCAGAGGGGGCCTGGGGTGATGGTAATAGAATAGAAAACTTCACTTAGATAGGAAGAGCAAGTTCAAGAGAATCATTGTACAACATGGTAACTGTAGTTAATAACAATGTATTGTATTTTGAAAAATACTGAGAAGCACATGTTAAGTGCCCTCACCCAAAAGTAATCTACCTGGCCTGATGCAGTGTCACATGCCTGTAATCCCAAGAACCCAGGAGGCTAAGGCAAAAAGGATGACAACTTTGAGGACAGCCCGGGCAACTTAGCAAGACCCTGCCTCAAAATAAAAAATAAAAAAGGCTGGGGATGTATGTTGTTCAGTGGTTAAGTGCACCTGGTTTCAATCTCAGTACCAAAACTAAAACAAAACCTATGTGAGGTAAAGCATATGATTTCATCCAGATTTAGTTATTCAACAATGTATATACTCTTCAAAGTACCATGTTGTACATAGCAATTACATACAATCTTCTCTGTTAATTTAAAAAATAAATTTTTAAAAACAAATAGAGGAGCAAACAATTTCATTCACTGGGCGAAAATATAAAAGAGAACATTTCAATCTCAGAATACTGGACACCTGAAAGGAATTAATTTTATTAAGGTTCCAGTGATTTTAGTACTGCTAAAATTATGGGTGTATACTAGCCCCTCCAAAATCAAGAATATCACCATTTTTAATTATTTAATACTTGTTCATTATTACCAGTATTTAAAACAATTGCTGTATTTAATGTGAATATAAATAGGTGAAGTGGCCACAGTAATTTTTCCCCCAATAATGTCTAGAACTTAAGTGTCTCAATGACAACACTAATACCTAACCCTCCTTAGGGAAGGAAGAGCACAAAACACAAACTTGGCTCAGTGTCTTTACAGCTAGCCTCATTATCTGATTATCACTTAAATAATTATTGATAAAAGCTGATGAATTCCCCCAAAAAATTCAAATAGACTGGTCATTTTATTAGAGGACTCTGTAGAAAGAAGATACCCTGTAGAGGCTGTGTGTCCTACACAGTTGACAAGCTTTCAGGATACCTCTAGGGGATTAGCAGCCAAGAAATGGACTAAGTTGACATACTTTACAATGTTCCCTTCACAGTACTACTTCCACATTTTAAACTGCATAACTAAAGAATGAATACACTTAAGTCTTGGATGTCTAGAAAACTCAACAAAGAGTATAGTGTTAATATAAACCTATATACTAGATATTAAGAATCTTTGGTCGCTAAGTGGTTTGTCTTCAAAGTATTGAATGTTTTCCAATAAAAATATTAAAGGATTAATGGAACAATTTCTTTACTCTAAAATTCCCTTTTAATATTTCTAGGATTATATTTAATGTAACAAAAAGGAATTTCTTTTCATCTATTATATTTCTGAAATGCTGACTGATAGGAAATGTTACATATTCAGAAACACACACACACAGAGTTCTCATTTACAGAGATTATGGCATATGTCACATTAAAAAGCAAATACCCCATACCCAAATACTACTGTGTCTTTGATAGGTAGAGAATAGCAATAAGCAGAGCAAAATGAATTTATGTGAGTCACATACACAAATTATATGAAATAATTAAAGGAAGAACCATAGTATATGGTGTATCATTCATCTGAGAGTTAATTTTAGGAATAAAAGTGAATTTCATTATTAAAGGCTTTTATTATCTTATTTAATTATTATTACCAGAATACCCATAGGAAAATAGAACAGTTTATTATGAAATGTAAATAGCCATTAAAGATGGCTCAATAAATAATTGAAATTTACTGCTGGCTATTCCTTTTTAAAATGTCCAATGATATCCTCCTTAATTTTCATCTTCAAATGTCCAATGTGTTTGGCAGGCAAAATGTACAATTTTAAAAGATTTTTATGTAACACCACTACTTATTATCTGCTCACCAAATACCACTTAGAACTATACCATCAGTTGACCCTATATCAACAATACTAAATAAATTATTAATTTGTAGTGCAGCAGAGAATTTAAAATAAGAACATTAGGCTGTAATAAAAACCAGACTCCAATGAACAGTGTCTTTCCTATTGAGGGAATGAATTCCAGTCCAGTGGGAATTTGATAACTATAAAACATTTCAAACTCAAACAAAATTATTTGGAAAACTATTATGGTATGGGTACTAACTTAATTTAAATGCCTTATTGCTTAATAATAGGACAGTGTCAACATTTTAAAACTAGTCATGAAAAAGTAAGTAAATTTGGCCAAGTCTCCTTGTGGATTTGAATCTGTGTCCTAATAGTTATTAGTCATTTGATCTGGGCAAGCTGTTTAATTGCCTGTGCTTTAGTTTATTCCTTTGTAAAATGAAAATAATAATGGAACTTGCCTCATTGAATAACTACAAAATTAATCCATTCTCCATTATCTGACCTAACTCATGCAAAAATTTAAACTTCATCACCAGTCACATTTTATGTGCTCCCACACAATCTCTGATTTAGCCAAATCACATTTGCCATTCCCAGAATATAAAAGATCCTTTATTCTTTGACTTTAGAACTCCTATTCATCCTTCAAAGCACACCCCTATCTTTGTGAACCCAATGTTTGTTTCTCCTAGCAGAATCCACTTTCTGCTTCTATTGAAAATTTGCATATTCTTTATTATAATGAGCTATACTTAAATTTATATATATACATACATACACACACACACACACACACACACACACAATTATACAATTTGAGAATAGATTGCAACTGCCTAATATGTATCTTCATTCTTACAATCTAAGTCTATAGTGTTTACCTAAAGACACATGGAATCTATATAACCATAGCTTATGAACAAGTCCTGATATTAACTAAAATTTCAAAATTCCAGCTGAGCATGATGGCACATGCCTGTTTCAATAGTGACTCAGGAGGCTGAGGCAGGGGGATCACAAGTTCATGGCAGCCTTAGTAACTTAGCAAGGCCCATTTCAAAATTTAAAAATATAGAAAGGGCTTGAGATGTTGTTCAGCAGTAAATCATCCCTGTGTTCAGTCCCTGTGCCAAAATAATAACAATAAAATTTCAAACTTTGGTATCTTCAATATAATTTTGTTAAGTTTTGATGATCAGTGATGTTGGGCATGTTCACTTATCCCCATGTGCCATTTGTTTGTCTTCTTTGAAGAAATATCTATCTATATTTAGCTTATATTATTAGTTTTTTGCTAGTTAATTGTAGGAGTTCTTTACATATTTTGGAAATTAACCCCTTGTCATATATACGGTTTGCAAATATTCACTTTCATTTCATAAGTTGCCTTTAAATTATGGTTATTATTTCCTTTGCAGTGCAGAAAGTTCTTAGTTTCATGGAGTCTCACTTGTTTTTGCTTTTATTGACTGCTGTTGGGTTTATATCCACGAAATCACTGCCAAGACCACATTGTGAAGCTTTTCCTGTGTTTTCTTCTAGTTTCATACTTGCAGGTCTTAGTTTTAAGTCTTTAATCTACTTTGAGTTGATGTTTATAGGTCCAATTTCATTCTTCCTCATGTAGATAACTGATTTTTATTGAAAAGACTGTCTTTTCTATATTATGTATTTTTTGGCACTTTTTTTGATGATCAACTGACCATTAAACTAAACTGTGGCTTTTCTTCATGGCTCTATTCTGTTCCATTGGTCTATGTATCTGTTTCTATGCTGGTACTGTACTGTTTTGATTACTATAGGTTTTTGGTATATTTTGAAATCAGGTAATGTGATGTCTCCAGCTTTGTTCATCATGCTCAAGAAGGATTTGGCTATTCCAGGTGGTTCTATGTGAATTTTAGGATTATTTTTTCTATTTCTGTGAATAATATTTGAATTTCAATAGAGATTACATTGAATCTATAGGTAATTTTGATAATATGGACATTTTTATAATATTAATTCTTCTAATCCATGAACATAAATTATATTTCCATTTGTGTTATCTTTAATTTAATTTGTCAACATTTTATCATTCCCACAGATCTTTCACCTCTTGGTTAGATCCATTTTAAGTACTTTTATACCATTATAAATGAGATTGTTTTCTTTTTCAGACACGGTTTTAAACATTGTTAGTGAATAGGAACACTATGGATTTTTATATATTAATCTTTATTCCATAACTTGACTAAATTTATTTATTTGTTCTGAGAGGTTTTTTTTGGTAGAGTCTTTACAGGTTTACATACAAAATCTTAATTCTTCTTCTTCAATTTGGGTGATTTTTGTCCCCTTTCTCTTGCCTACTTGCTCTGCATAGGACTTTCAGTACTTGATTGAATAGAAGCAACAAGAGTAGTCATCTTTGTCTAGTTTCTGATCTTAGATGAAAATCTTTCAACTTTTCATCATGGAGTATGAGATAAACTGTGGGTTTATCAGATATGTTCTTTTTAGTCTTTAGGCACATTCTTCAATAACTAATTTGTTGAGAGTATTTTCTTTTTATAAAAAGGATGTTGAATTTTGTCAACTGCTTTTTCTGCATCTAGTTAAATAATCATACCATTTTTGTCTTAATTCTGAATTTTGTCTTGATTCTTTTGTCCTAGATCCATGAATATGGTATGTCACACTCATTGATTTACATATATAGAATCCATCCCAGGGATAAACCTTTCACCACAGGAGTAAATACTACTCTACCATGACATACAAAGTATCTTTTCTTCTGCTAACTTTTGGCCTTGTTTGTTCTTCTTCTAGTTCCTTCAAATGTAAAGTTTATTTGAGCTCATTCTGGTTTTTAGTTTTTGGTACTGGGGATTGAACCTAGGGCTGCTTAACCATTGAGCCACATCCCTAGAAGACGACGACATTGTCGTCGTCGTCGTTATTATTATTATTATTATTATTATTATTATTATTATTATCATTATTTTGAAACAGGGTCTCACTAAGTTACAGAGGCTGGCTTTGAACTTGTAATCTTCCTGCCTCAGCCTTTCATGCTGCTGGGATTATAGGCATGAGCCAACTTACCCTGTGTTATTTTTTTTAATGTAGACATTTATACTATACTCTTCTCTGTTGCGGAATTTCACAAGTTTGAGTAAGTAGTATTCTCATTTCCATGTCTCAAGATATTTTCTAAGTTCCTTTTTGATACCTTTTTTGACCTATTGGTTGTTCAAGAATTTTTTGTTTAATATCCACATTGTAATACACTTGTAATTGTTTCAGTATTTATACTGCTATTGGTTTCTAGTTCCATCCTATTGTGGTCATAAAAATTATTTGGTCTGATTTTGATCTCTTTAACTTCCATAAAACTGGTTTTGGGGTCTAAGATTCTGTAGAATATTCTGGCTTCCTTGAGACGAATGTGTATTCTGCTCCTATTAAGTTGAATGTTCTGTATATGTCTATTAGGTTCATTTTGCCTAGAGTGTTCTTCAACTGCTATTTCCTTTTGATCTTACTTTTAGATGTTTTACCATCACTGAAAGTGGGATATTAAAGCCTCCTACTATTATTGTATTGCTATTTCTATTTTCAGTTCTACTGATATTTGCTTTATTTATTCATGTGTTCTAATGCTGAGTATATAAATATTTATAATTATGATGCCTATGCCTACTATATCAATTATTATAATTATTCTGGTGAATTTATACTTTTTCCATTATAAAATGTCTTTGGGGGGAGCTCTTACAATAGTTTTAACTTAGGTGTTTTGTTGGACACAAGTGCAGCCACCTCTGTCCTTTCTTTACATATTCATGGAATAGTTTTCCATCCTACACTTTCAGTTTATGTATCCTTAAATCTCAAATGAGCTTCTTTTAGACAGCAAATAGTTCAGTCATATTTTTTCATCCATTCAGCCACTCTTGTCTTTTGATTGGGGTGGGGAGCAGTTACATGCCTTTAATTTTAAGGGAGTTTTTGACAGAGAAGAATGTACTGTTGCCATTTTGTTAATTGTGTTCTTTTAGTTATTTGGTTTATTTTCCTCTCCTACTGTCTTCCTTTATGCTTTGATTTTTTTGTATGCTTATATTCCTTGATTCTTTTCTCTTTTCCTTTTATGTAAACCCTGTAGGTATTTTTGGTGACTACTATGGGGCTTAGAAATTTTATAAAATATAAGATCTTATAGTTAAAAGAGCCTATTTTATTCTCATAAAAACTTAGGCTCAATCAAATAAAAACAATTCTGAATTCTCCCTCCCACTCTTATTTTATGGTATTGTATCACAACTTTGATCTATTTATGTAGTGTATCTATTAACATATTTCTACCTATTAAAAGTATTTTTACTACTTTTAACATTTTTACTAGAATTACAAAGATTTACTCACCATTCTTACAGTTTTATCATTCTGTATTTTTCTATATATTTACCTATATTGGCAATTTTTATAGTTTCTTATGTTATCATGTTACTATTTGTTTCATGTTGAAACCCTTCCTTTAGTAGTTCTTATAGGAGGATCTTATGGTGATGAACATTTTCTACTTTTGTTAGTTGGTGAAATATTTTCTCTTCATTATTAAAGAATAGTTTTATTAGGCACATTGTTCTTGATTGGCAACTTTTTCTTTCAGGACTTTGAATATAGCATCCTACCTGCTTCTGGTCTGCAAGGTTTCTGCTAAGAAATCTGCTTTTCATCTTGTAAAGGTTCCCTTGTACCTAACAGCTTTGATCTTCTTTTGCTACTTTTCAATTCTCTCTTTAACCTTAATGTTTAACAATTGTGTTATAATTTGTCTTGATACAAAAATCTTTTCTTTTCCCCAGTACTAGAGATTAAACCTCTACCACTGAGCTACACCACCAGCCCTTTTTATTTTCAATTTTGAGAAAGGATCTCAAAATTGCAATCCTCCTGCCTCAGCCTGTTGTGTAGCTGGAATTACAGGTGTGAGCCACCATGCCCAGCGACTTTTCAGTATTTTCTTTCTCTTTGTGAAATTCTCACTTTGTTTCGGTAATGTTTCTCTAACCTCAGATAATATCTTTATGACAGTTACTTTGAATTTTCCATGAGGTACATCACATATATAGATATATAGCTACCATATATATCATTATATTGTGTGTGTGTGAATGTGTGTGTGTGTATGTGTGTGTGTATCTCCATCCATTTCATTAGGCTCATTTTCTAGAGATTCATTTCATTCCTTTGAATAGAATGTATTTTCATGTTTCTTCATTTTTCTTCACTTTTTGTATTTTGTTACTAGATTTCTCACAAAGGAAATTTTTCTGTGACTTGTTCCCAAATGGTATGTCTATGGAAGAGAGGAGGAGGGTTCATGACTTCGTACTCTGCCATCTTACTGACATCAATCCTCTGTATTTTTTTAATTGATTATCTGTATTGCTTCAAGTATCCCCAATTCTTCAAACAGCTTTTGTCACCAAAAACTAGTAGTATTGAACCAATTTGTTTTCTCTTGGCACATTTCCTCTGCTGCTGTAATCAAACAAGATTTCACTACTCACAAACAGCACCATTTTTCAAACTTTGTTAACAAATCATCCATTCAGAAATGTACGTTGGTTGCAGCTTCACTGTCATTTTTAACTTTGTAAGGAAATTCTGCTGATATCATATTCCACTTTAACTTTCTAATTTATTCTGATTGATACCTTCTGAGTCACAGAGGTTTTTATGAATATTTACTCTGATTATGGCAATATCTATTTTATTCTAGCATATCAATAGTTTCATTATATAACAAAATGTTTTACTATCTAATTAAATAGCAAGAAAAAAATCTACATACACTGTGCCAAAAAAGCACAGCATTCAGAGTCTACTTCTCCCTTATTTTCTTGTTCTGAAAAGTAATAAAAATAAAATTTCATGGTATAGTGATATACATCATACTAAAACTCCATGATTAATGCAATGAGTAGCAGTGTGATACATGGAACCACAAACATTCGGTCATTATTCTGCCATTGTAATGCAAAAGTATCTATAGATAAAACACAATTGATGAGCATGTCTATGCTCCAATAAAGCTTTATTAATAAACATTGTTGTAATTTGGATCTGAAATGTCCCCCCAAAACTCATGTGTTTAAGGTTTGTTCCAAAGTAGCAGTGAGGGGGATCCTTTGTGAGAAGATTGGGTCATGAGGGCTCTGACCTGATTAACTGATTAGTCCATTGGTGAATTCATACATAATGGGCTATCTGAAGGTGGAGGAAACTTTAGAAGATGAGGCCCAGTTGGAGGAAATAGGTCACTGGTGGTATGCCCTTGAAGGGTGTATTTTATCTTCAGCCCCTTTTCCTCTCCCTCTCTCTTCTTCTCTCTTTCCTAGCTGACCTGAGGTAAGCATCTCTGCTGTATCATGCACTCCCCACCATATTGTTCTGACTCACCATCAGCCTATAAACCATGGAGTCAAGGAACCATGGACTAAAACCTCTGAAATCATGAGCAAAAATTAATCTTCTCTCTTTTAAGTTGTGTACCTTAACAACTTAAAGTATTTTATCACAAAGATGGATAGTTGAAACAAACACTGAAATCTTAATTTCATGGAAATTTTATGTCAGAAATATTACTATTAATTCTTCTGATCTATCTCTAGCCTCCCTCCCCTGAAGTTGATTAGTACATGACCTTACTCTGAAGCGATTGTGGTAAGTAGGATTTAGTATCTTCTCTCAAAGTGGTGCTGATACTGGGAATGGTAAAGGACACAAATTGAGTCAAAGTATCAATACACTGTGGCCTTAGGAGAAATAAGCTTACTAAATGTTCCTTGCATAAAAGAATAAGCAATGATCATCCCACAGATGTGTAGACATATAAGCAGCTTGCAAAAGTAATTGAACAAATTTCCTCAAACTGCCCACACTTCAACAACTGATCCCATTGACACCAAAGTGGAGGCAATGTTAGAGAAAGAATTTTAAAAATTCATAGTTAAAATGTTCCATGAGCTAAAAGAAGATGTAGACAATTATCCTTAGAGAGCAATGCAGGAAGTGAAAGACCATTTCAATAAAGTGATAGAGACTCTTAAAAAGAACCAAACAGAAACCCTGGACATGAAAGACTCAAAAATTCAAATTCAAAAATTAATAGAAAGCACCAGCAATAGATTAGACCACTTAGAGGGTAGATTCTCAGACCTTGAAGACAAAGTATTTGATCTTGAAAATACAGTCTCTGATATTGGATTCTAACCCACAACAAAAAAAAAGGGAAGATTAGAAGTTTATTGGATTAGATAGAGGAATGAAGAAAAAGGAGGAGGGATGGAAATAGAAAAGACAATAGAATGAATTGGACATATCTTTCCTATTCTTATATATAAATACATGACCAATGTCACTTCACATCCTATACAACTACAATAATGGGATCCTAATTGGAATAAATTATACTTATTCCATGTGTGTATAATATATCAAAATACATTCTACTGTCATGTATATATATTTATATAAACAATTTTAAAATTTTAAAAAGTAATGTCAATAATAAGTTAATAATAAAGAAAAATGTTCAGAGACCATGACCAACACATTTAAGAAATCTGGGATGACATTAAGAGACCAAATTTAAGAATCACTGGTATCCAATACACAAACTGAAGGAATACACAATTTTTTCAATGAAATAATAACAAATTTTCCCAAGTTTTAGGAATGAGATGAAAATCCAAATACAAGATACATATAGAACCCCAAATGGCAAGATTAAAAAAGATCCTCTCCAAGACACATTATAGTAAAAAATGCCTAATATACAGAATAAGAATAGAATTTTAAAAACTGCAAGAGAAAAATGACAAGTCACATTTAGAGGTAAACAGATGAGGATTTCAACTGATTTCTCAGCCAAGACTAAATGCCAGGAGGATTAGGAATAATGTATACCAAGACCTGAAAGAAAACAGATGCCAACCAAGATTACTACATTCAGCAAAAGTATCCTTCAGAGGAAATTAAAAACCTTCCATGATAAAGAGGAACTATAATAATCCATAACCACTAATCATGAACTATAAATATATTGAGCAAACTATTTCATGTAGAAGAAATGAAAAATAAAATTGAGAAGTATCACAGAGATGAATATCACCAGAATAAAAGCCAGTTAAAGGAGAATCAAGTATGAATTAAGCATTAGAAATAAATCAAAATGACAGGAAATAAAAATAATCTCTCTATAATATCACTGAATGTAAATGGTCTAAACTCCCCAATCAAAAGACATAGATTGGCAGATTGCATTAAAACACAAGACACAACTGGGTTATATGTTGTTTGAAAGAGAATCATTTAACAGGCAAAGATAACCAAAGAAGTAAAGGGATGAAAAAAAAATAATACCCCATGCAAATGGAAACTGAAAGGAAGCAGGGGTAACTATTCTCATATCAGACAAAGTTAACTTCAAGCCAAAATTAATCAGAAAAAACAAAGAAGGTCACTTTAAACTTGTTTAAGGGAAACATCCAACAACAAGATATGATGATTATAAATATTACATATTTATAAGTATTATATTTATATTTACACTTAAACCCAAATAATGATGCATCTATGTATGAAGAACAAAACATTTTCAATATAAAAATCAAACAGACAACAATAAAATACTACTTTTAACATATCTTTCTCACCATTAGATAGGTCATCCAGATATAAACTAAGTAAAGACTCTTCAGAACTAAAAATTATTAATAAAATGAACCTAACAGATACCTATAGAATACTCTGTCTAGCAACAATATAATTCATTTTATTCTCAGCAGCACATGCAACTTTTTCTAAAATAGATCATATTTTAGTGCACAAAGCAAACTTAGAAAATATAAAAATATAGAGATAATTCCTTGAAATCTATCTGATCATAATGTAATGAAATTATAAATCAACATAAAGATAAAAAAACAGAAACAATATTCTAACACCTGTATATTAAATAAAACACTTTTGAATGAGGAATGGATCACAGAAGAAATAAGGAAATCAATAAATAAATAAACAAATAAATAGATTATAGAAACAAATGAGAATAGTTATACAAGATATTAAATATCTGTGACAGTTCTAAGAGGCTGTTGTAAGAGGAAAATGTATTGCACTGAATTCCTACATTAAAAAATATATATACCAAATGAATGATCTGATGTTATACATCAAGGCCCTTGAAAAAGAAGAATAAACTAATATCCAAACCAGTAGAAGACATGAAATAATTAAGATCAAAGCTAAAATTAATAAGATTGAGAATAAAAAATATACAAAGGACAAATGAAAAAAAGAGTTGGGTCTTTGAAATGATAAAATTGATAAACAGCCAAACTAACAAAAAAAGAGAAGACCAAAATGAACAAAATTAGTGATGAAAAGGGAGATATGTCCACAGATACTTCTGACATCCAGAGGATCATTAAAAACTATTCTGAAAGTTTACACTCTAATAAACTAGAAAAATCTTGAAGATATGACAAATTCCTGAAGATATATTATCTACCTGAGTTGAACAATGACGCTATAGAAAGCTTCAATATACCCATATGAAGCAATGAAGTTGAAGCAGCTGCTAAAATCCTTGCAACAAAGAAAAGCTAAGAAACACATAGATGCTCAGCCAAATTCTACCAGACCTTTGAACTAATGTCTAGCCTCTTCAAATTATTCTATGAAAAAGAAAAGAAAGGAACGCTACAAAATTCATTGTATGAAGCCAGTACAACCCTGATAACAAAAGCAAAGACTCACTAAGGAAAGAAAACTTCAGACCAGTACCCATGATGATCATAGATGTAAAAATTCTTAAAGAAATATTTCCTTGGCCCATTTGTTGATTGGGTTATTTGTTATCTTATTGTCTAATTTTTTGAGTTCTTTGTATACTCTAGATATTAGGGCTCTATCTGAAGTGTGAGGAGTAAAGATTTGTTCCCAGGATGTAGGCTCCCTATTTACCTCTCTTATTGTTTCTTTTGCTGAGAAAAAAACTTTTTAGTTTGAGTAAGTCCCATTTGTTGATTCTACTTATTAACTTTTGTGCTATGGGTGTCCTATTGAGGAATTTGGAGCCCGACCCCACAATATGTAGATCGTAGCCAACTTTTTCTTCTATCAGATGCCGTGTCTCTGATTTGATATCAAGCTCCTTGATCCATTTTGAATTAACTTTTGTGCATGGCGAGAGAAAGGGATTCAGTTTCATTTTGTTGCATATGGATTTCCAGTTTTCCCAGCACCATTTGTTGAAGACGCTATCCTTCCTCCATTGCATGCTTTTAGCCCCTTTATCAAATATAAGATAGTTGTAGTTTTGTGGATTGGTTTCTGTGTCCTCTATTCTGTACCATTGATCCACCCGCCTGTTTTGGTACCAGTACCATGCTGTTTTTGTTATTATTGCTCTGTAGTATAGTACAATCAATCAACAAGTACATGAAAAAATGCTCACCATCTCTAGCAGTCAGAGAAATGCAAATCAAAACCACCCTAAGATACCATCTCACTCCAGTAAGATTGGCAGCCATTATGAAGTCAAACAACAACAAGTGCTGGCGAGGATGTGGGGAAAAGGGTACACTTGTACATTGCTGGTGGGACTGCAAATTGGTGCAGCCAATTTGGAAAGCAGTATGGAGATTTCTTGGAAAGCTGGGAATGGAACCACCATTTGACCCAGCTATTCCCCTTCTCGGTCTATTCCCTAAAGACCTAAAAAGAGCATGCTACAGGGACACTGCTACATCGATGTTCATAGCAGCACAATTCACAATAGAAAGACTGTGGAACCAACCTAGATGCCCTTCAATAGACGAATGGATAAAAAAAAAAATGTGGCATTTATACACAATGGAGTATTACTCTGCATTAAAAAATGACAAAATCATAGAATTTACAGGGAAATGGATGGCATTAGAGCAGATTATGCTAAGTGAAGCTAGCCAATCCCTAAAAAACAAATGCCAAATGTCTTCTTTGATATAAGGAGAGTAACTAAGAACAGAGTAGGGACGAAGAGCATGAGAAGAAGATTAACATTAAACTGGGATGAGAGGTGGGAGGGAAAGGGAGAGAGAATGGAAATTGCATGGAAATGGAAGGAGACCCTCAGGGTTATACAAAATTTCATACAAGAGGAAGTGAGGGGAAAGGGGAAAATAATACAAGGGGGAGAAATGAATGACAGTAGAGGGGGTAGAGAGAGAAGAGGGGAGGGGAGGGGAGGGGAGGGGGGATAGTAGAGGATAGGAAAGGCAGCAGAATACAACAGACACTAGTATGGCAATATGTAAATCAATGGATGTGTAACTGATGTGATTCTGCAATTTGTATACGGGGTAAAAATGGGAGTTCATAACCCACTTGAATCAAAGTGTGAAATATGATATATCAAGAACTATGTAATGTTTTGAGCAACCAACAATAAAAAAATTTAAAAAAAATTTAAAAAAAAAGAAATATTTCCAAACCACATCAAAAAACTCATTTAAAAGATCATGAACCATGATTACATGTGTTTCATAACAGGGATGCAAGTTTGATTCAATAAATGTAATTCACCACATAAATAGGTGTAACGGCAAGAATCACATGATTTTCCCAACAGATGGAGAAAAAGCAGTTGACAGAATCCAGCACCCATTCATGTTTAAAACACCAGAGAAACAGGAATAGAAGAAACTTACCTCAACATTATTAAGGCTATATACGATGAACTGAAGGTCAACATCATACTAAATGGAGAAAAAACTGAAACCATTTCCTCTAAAAACAGAAACAAGATAAGGATATCTACTCATACCACTCCTATTCAACACAGTCCTTGGAACCCTACTCAGAACAATCAGGCAAGAAAAGGAAATTGAAGGGATACAAATAGGAAAAGAAGAATTCAAGTTATTTCTGTTTGCTGATGACAAGATCCTACATTTAGAAGATTTGTAAAACTCCACCAGAAGACTTCAGGAGGAAATAAACCTATTTCAGAAAGTAGTAGGATATAGGATCAATATACATAAATCAATTTCTTTCTTATACTACAATAGAAATCTGTGGGAAAAGAACTAGGATGCTATCACATATCTAATAACCTAAAAAGAAATTAAAAATAAAATAAAAATAAAACTCTTAGGAATAAATCTAACCAAGGAGGTGAAAGACCTCTACAATTAAATTGTAGAACATAGAACACTGAAGATATAAGCTGAAGAAGAGTGAAAAACCTCCCATGTTCTTGGACAGGCAGCATTAATATTATCAAAATGGCCATACTACCAAAAGCAATACACAGATTCAATGCAATTCTATTAAAATACTAATCACATTCTTCTAAAATTCATTTGGAAGAATAAGAGACCCAGAAAAGCCAAAGCAATCCCAAGCAAAAACAGCAATATTGGAGATATCACAATACCAGACCTCAAATTATATTACAGAGTTATAGTAACAAAAATGGCATGGTATTTGTAGCAAAACAGACAAGAAGACTAGTGGAACAGAATGGAAGGCAGAGAGAAAAATCCACATGGATATAGTCATCTGATATTTAGCAAAGGTGCCAAAAACAAACATTGGAAAAAAGACATTTTACCAACTGGTGCTAGGAAAACTGCATATCCATATGTAGAAGAATGAAACTTGATCCCACTGGGTGTGGTGGTGCACACCCAGCATCTTGGGAGACTGAAGCAGGAGGATCACAAGTTCAAAGCCAGCCTCAATACAGTTAAGAGAGGCCCTAAGCAACTTAGTGAGACCTTGTCTCAAAACTTAAAATATAAAATAAAAAAGAGGTCTGAGGATGGGACTCAGTGTTTAGGTGCCCCTGAGTTTAATCCCTGGTACCAAAAAAAAAAAAAAAAAAACTTGATTCCTATCTCTTACCCTGCACAAAAGCCAACTCAAAGTGGATCGAAGATCTAGGAATTAGACCAAAAAATCTGCAACTGCTAGAATAAAATGTAGGCCCAACACTCCAATACACTGGCACAGGCACTGGATTCCTTAATAAAACTTATAAGCACAAGAAAAAAAATCAGTAAATGGGATGGCATAAAATCAAAAAACTTCTGCACAGCAAAGGAAACAATTAGGACATGAAGAGAGAGACTATAGAATGGGAGATCTTTGCCATCTGCTTCACTGGCAAGAGATTATTATTCAGATACATAAAGAACCCAAAACAAAAATAATCACCAAAAACAACCCCACAAATAATCTAATTAATAAGCAGGCAAAAGTACTAAACTATACAGTTACTTCTCAAAAGAAGAAATACAAATGACCAACAAATATATGAAAAAATGTTCAACATCTTCAGCAATCAGGAAAATACAAATCAAAACTACATTAAAATTTCATCTCACTTTAGTCAGAATGGCAATTATCAAGAATATAAATAAATATTGGTGATGATGTAGGGGAAAAGACACACTTATACATTGTTTGTAGGACTGCAAATTAGTACAATCACTCTGGAAAACAGTATGGACATTTCTCAAAAAAACTAGGAATGAAGCCACCATGTGACCCAGCTATCCCTCTCCTTGATTTATATCCAAAAAAATTAAAATCAACATACTATAGGGACACAGTCACATCACTGTTTATAGAACTGCATTCACAATAGCCAAGGGGTGGAACCAGCCCAGAAGCTCATCAACAAATGAATGGTTAAAGAAAATGTAGTATATATACGTAATGGAGTTTTACTCAGCCATAAAGAAAAATAAAATTATGGCATTTGCTGGTAAATAGATTGGAGAATATCAAGCTAAGTTAAAAAAGTCAGACCCAGAAGTCAAGAGTCATATATATGTGTTTTTCTCTCATGTGAAGAATCTAGACCAAAATAAGTGTGTGTGTGTGTGTGTGTGTGTGAGAGAGAGAGAGAGAGAGAGAGAGAGAGAGAGAGGTGGGATTGCATGAATACAGAAGAGAGATCAGTGAAGTAAATAAAGGGGTTTGAGGGGGAAGGAGGAGAGACAGGGAAAGGGAGGAACTGTAGAATGAAACCAACCAAACTATCCTATATACATACACAAATAAACCACAGTGAATTTCACCTTTATGTATATCTGTAATGCAGAAATTTTAAAAATACTAATTACTAAGCAGGTAAAAGAAAGATCTGTAGAACAGCCAGTAGTACATGCCTACAATCCCAGTAGTACGTGCCTACAATTCTCAGGAAGCTAAGCCAGGAGGATCACAAGTTGGAAACTAGCCTTAGCAACTTAGTGAGACCCTGTCTCAAAATAAAAAACAAAAAAGGCTGGGGATGTAACTCAGGGGTAAAGAACTCCTCCATTCCATCCCCAGTACAAAAAGAGAGAGAGAGAGAGAGAGAGAGAGAGAGAGAGAGAGAGAGAGAGACAGTGAGTTCTGTAGAATAGAAGAAAGGGAAAAGAAAGAGGGAGGTACACAGGACTGAACTGGAGCAAATTATATTTCATGATTGTATAATATGTCAAAATGAACCCTAATATTATGAATAACTACAATGTATAAATTAAAATACTTTAAATATTACTATTTTCTTGGGGGGTTACACTTTTAAATTTTATATTTTTACATTGTACATTTTTAAATGTAAAAATCATTCTTCATTCATAGGCCATACGAACAGAGATGGCAGCCATATTTGGTCCCTGGGCTATACTTTTTGCTGATCTTTGGCATAAAGTTTTAGAGGTAGAACTTTTAAGGTAAAAGTCCATCCCTAATCTTTAGGTTTTTCTTTTCTTTATTTTTAAACTAGTTTAGTCATAAAATACCATCTCATGATTATATAATCAATACTTATTGTTTTAGATTTTTGATGAAAAACACTTTTAAAATCATATTAATTGGGGTCAAAGGACAATCTTGATTCTCTTTCAGAGCTTGAGAATGTATTGGGTGAAATAAGGAAAGCAGAAGTACCATCTCTGACAGAGCTAAGTTGTGCAGAAGCTTTATGCTGGGTGTTTTATTTATATTATCTTTGGACTTTGGGTCTCTAATATATTAGGTAGCCAGCAAAGGAAATACTCAAATAGAATTTTGTTTTTCCCAAATGGAATACAAAACTAATGTCAAGATAGGAATATAATTTTATCTGTAAAATCTTTGACATATGTATTTTGATATTTACTAAACAGCAATAAGGTTAAAGTTATTTATTTAATTAACAAAGCCAGAATTAATAATTCATTTAACTTTTCAATTAAAATTATAAATTTATGAATTCCTGAATATCAGATTAAAATGCAATTAGATTAGACAGGCATGAGAGTGCATGCCTAGAGTCACAGCGGCTTGAGAGGCTAAGGCAGAAGGATTGCTTTAGCCTACAGGTTCAAAACCAACCTCAACAACATAATAAGATAACATATAAAAATAATAATGATAAGTGAATTAAATAAAATGTAACTAGATTTATGTTAATATAGTGCAATATAATTACTCCTGTGTTTAAATATTAAATATTTGAAAGATAATTAAATATTTGATAACCACTAATTATACTCCTAAATTATATTGCATAAATTTGTTATATTATTAGTGATGTATCATTGAATTATATATAAATAAAATTCAACACAACATATTGTTTTTAGTGCCTGTCTAGTTTAGATGCTAGGGGAAAATACAAAGATGTTTAAAATGAAAATTTTTCCCTCAAAGAGTTTGTAATCAAATAAGAAAGATAAGATTTAAAGATACACAGATGTGTACAAAACAATAATATAAGAAAACGTACAAAATCAGAAACAGAAGTTTATAGTAGGAAGGCAACTTCTCTCCTGGGAGGGATCAGGTAACACTCCTGAATGGCCAGATTGAGCATTCTATATCTATAGAGGGAAACATTAGCAAAAGGAGGAAATGAGAAAGTATCATTTTGGTATAAAGCAGCATCAAATGTTTTTGGAATAGGAAGTTAGCAATAATGTTCCTAAGGTTTTACTAATTTACTATGTTCTTATATTGTAAAAAAAAATAGCAGGAATTATGTTGGAAATGCTTATTAAATTCATGAGAAATGGCATTTTCTTTCTCTGAATGAGTCCTTTGTAAATCAATTATTTGGGGGAAATTGAACCCATAGGTAGGACTGCGGGTTGTAAGAGGTGTAATGTTAGGAAATAAAGGAATATGTTAGTAAGAATACAGTCATCTTTACTATATACAAACATTAACTTAAAATGGATCAAAAACCTAAACATAAAATTCAAAACTTTAAATCCCTTAGAAGAGTAAGGTTTAGTGATACACTCCTATAATTCAGGAGGCCGAGGCAGAAGGATCACAAGTTCAAAGACAGCCTGGACAACTTCGTGAGATCTTGTCTCAAAATAAAATTAAAACAAAAGACTGAGATGTAGCTTAGTGGTAGAGCACTTGCTTAGCATGTATAAGGTTGTAAGTTTAATCCCCATTAGCCTCCCCGTTATAATTTAGATATTAGGTGTCCCGCAAAAGTTCATGTGTGACAATAGAAAAAAGTTTAGAAATTAAATGATTGGATTAAAAAGTTTGGCCTAATATCAGTGCATTAATCTTCTGATAGGGATTAATTTAGTGGTAATTATAGGCAAGTAATGAATGGCTGAAGGAGGTGGGTCCCTGGTGGCATGCCTTTTTTTTTTTTTAATTTTTTATTGTTGGCTGTTCAAAACATTACATAGTTCTTGATATATCATATTTCACAATTTGATTCAAGTGGGTTATGAGCTCCCATTTTTACCCCATATACAGATTGCAGAATCACATCAGTTACACATCCATTGATTTACATATTGCCATACTAGTGTCTGTTGTATTCTGCTGCCTTTCCTATCCTCTACTATCCCCCCTCCCCTCCCCTCCCCTCCCCTCTTGTCTCTCTGCCCCCTCTACTGACATTCGTTTGTCCCCCTTGTATTATTTTTCCCCTTCCCCTCACTTCCTCTTGTATGTACTTTTGTATAACTCTGAGGGTCTCCTTCCATTTCCATGCATTTTCCCTTCTCTCTCCCTTTCCCTCCCACCTCTCATCCCTGCTTAATGTTAATCTTCTTCTCATGCTCTTCCTCCCTACTCTGTTCTTAGTTACTCTCCTTATATCAAAGAAGACATTTGGCATTTGTTTTTTAGGGATTGGCTAGCTTCACTTAGCATAATCTGCTCTAATGCCATCCATTTCCCTGTAAATTCTATGATTTTGTCATTTTTTAATGCAGAGTAATACTCCATTGTGTATAAATGCCACATTTTTTTTATCCATTCATCCATTGAAGGGCATCTAGGTTGGTTCCACAGTCTTTCTATTGTGAATTGTGCTGCTATGAACATCGATGTAGCAGTGTCCCTGTAGCATGCTCTTTTTAGGTCTTTAGGGAATAGACCGAGAAGGGGAATAGCTGGGTCAAATGGTGGCTCCATTCCCAGCTTTCCAAGAAATCTCCATACTGCTTTCCAAATTGGCTGCACCAATTTGCAGTCCCACCAGCAATGTACAAGTGTACCCTTTTCCCCACATCCTCGCCAGCACTTGTTGTTGTTTGACTTCATAATGGCTGCCAATCTTACTGGAGTGAGATGGTATCTTAGGGTGGTTTTGATTTGCATTTCTCTGACTGCTAGAGATGGTGAGCATTTTTTCATGTACTTGTTGATTGATTGTATGTCCTCCTCTGAGAAGTGTCTGTTCAGGTCCTTGGCCCATTTGTTGATTGGGTTGTTTGTTCTCTTATTGTCTAATTTTTTGAGTTCTTTGTATACTCTGGATATTAGGGCTCTATCTGAAGTGTGAGGAGTAAAGATTTGTTCCCAGGATGTAGGCTCTCTATTTACCTCTCTTATTGTATCTTTTGCTGAGAAAAAACTTTTTAGTTTGAGTAAGTCCCATTTGTTGATTCTAGTTATTAACTTTTGTGCTATGGGTGTCCTATTGAGGAATGTGGAGCCCGACCCCACAGTATGTAGATCGTAGCCAACTTTTTCTTCTATCAGACGGCGTGTCTCTGATTTGATATCAAGCTCCTTGATCCATTTTGAATTAACTTTTGTGCATGGCGAGAGAAAGGGATTCAGTTTCATTTTCTTGCATATGGATTTCCAGTTTTCCCAGCACCATTTGTTGAAGATGCTATCCTTCCTCCATTGCATGCTTTTAGCCCCTTTATCAAATATAAGGTAGTTGTAGTTTTGTGGATTGGTTTCTGTGTCCTCTATTCTGTACCATTGCTCCACCCGCCTGTTTTGGTACCAGTACCATGCTGTTTTTGTTACTATTGCTCTGTAGTATAGTTTGAAGTCTGGTATCGCTATACCGCCTGATTCACACTTCCTGCTTAGCATTGTTTTTGCTATTCTGGGTCTTTTATTTTTCCATATGAATTTCATGATTGCTTTCTCTATTTCTACAAGAAATGCCGTTGGGATTTTGATTGGCATTGCATTAAACCTATAGAGAACTTTTGGTAATATCGCCATTTTGATGATGTTAGTTCTGTCTATCCATGAACAGGGTATATTTTTCCATCTTCTAAGATCTTCTTCTATTTCTCTCTTTAGGGTTCTGTAGTTTTCATTGTATAAGTCTTTCACCTCTTTTGTTAGGTTGATTCCCAAGTATTTTATTTTTTTTGAAGATATTGTGAATGGAGTGGTTGTCCTCATTTTCATTTCAGAGGATTTGTCGCTGATATACAGGAATGCCTTTGATTTATGCGTGTTGATTTTATATCCTGCCACTTTGCTGAATTCATTTATTAGCTCTAATAGTTTCTTTGTAGACCCTTTTGGGTCTGCTGGGTATAGAATCATGTCATCTGCAAATAGTGATAATTTAAGTTCTTCATTTCCTATTTTGATGCCTTTAATTTCTTTCGTCTGTCTAATTGCTCTGGCCAGTGTTTCGAGAACTATGTTGAACAGAAGTGGTGAGAGAGGGCATCCCTGTCTTGTTCCAGATTTTAGAGGGAATGCCTTCAATTTTTCTCCATTCAGAATGATGCTAGCCTGATGCTTAGCATAGATTGCTTTTACAATATTGAGGTATGTTCCTGTTATCCCTAGTTTTTCTAGAGTTTTGAACATAAAGGGATGCTGTACTTTGTCGAATGCTTTTTCCGCATCTATCGAGATGATCATATGGTTCTTATTTTTAAGTCTATTGATGTGGTGAATAACATTTATTGATTTCCGTATATTGAACCAGCCTTGCATCCCAGGGATGAATCCTACTTGATCATGGTGCACAATTTTTTTGATATGTTTTTGTATCCGATTCGCCAGAATTTTATTGAGGATTTTTGCATCTAGGTTCATTAGAGATATTGGTCTGTAGTTTTCTTTCTTTGAAGTGTCTTTGTCTGGTTTAGGTATCAGGGTGATGTTGGCCTCGTAGAATGAATTTGGAAGTTCTCCCTCTTTTTCTATTTCCTGAAGTAGCTTGAAAAGTATTGGTATTAGTTCCTCTTTAAAGGTTTTGTAAAACTCTGCTGTATACCCATCCGGTCCTGGGCTTTTCTTAGTTGGTAGTCTTTTGATGGTTTCTTCTATTTCCTCAATTGATATTGGTCAGTTTAGGTTGTCTATATCCTCCTGACTCAATCTGGGCAGATCATATGACTTAAGAAATTTATCTATGCCTTCACTATCTTCTAATTTATTGGAGTATAAGGATTAAAAATAATTTTTGATTATCTTCTGTATTTCTGAAGTGTCTGTTGTGATATTGCCTTTTTCATCCCGTATGCTAGTAATTTGAGTTCTCTCTCTTCTTCTTTTCGCTAGCATGGCTAAGGGTCTGTCGATTTTGTTTATTTTTTCAAAGAACCAACTTTTAGTTTTGTCAATTTTTTCAATTGTTTCTTTTGTTTCGATTTCATTAATTTCAGCTCTGATTTTAATTATTTCTTGCCTTCTACTTCTTTTACTGTTGTTTTGCTCTTCTTTTTCTAGGATTTTGAGATGAAGTATGAGATCATTTATTTGTTGGTTTTTTTTCTTTTTTTAAGGAATGAACTCCAAGCAATGAATTTTCCTCTTAGAACTGCTTTCAATGTGTCCCATAGATTCCGATATGTTGTGTCTGTGTTTTCATTAATCTCTAAGAATTTTTTAATTTCCTCCTTGATGTCTTCTATAACCCATTGATCATTCAGTAACCTATTGTTCATTCTCCAAGTGATGTATTCTTTTTCCTTCCTTCTTTTATCGTTGATTTTCAGTTCCATTCCATTATGATCAGATAGGATGCATGGTATTATCTCTACTCCTTTATATTGTCTAAGAGTTTCCCTGTGACATAATATATGATCTACTTTTGAGAAGGATCCATGTGCTGCTGAGAAAAAAGTGTAACTGCTTGATGTTGGATGGTATATTCTATATATGTCAATTAAGTCTAGGTTATTAATTGTGTTATTGAGTTCTATAGTTTCCTTATTCAACTTTTGCTTGGAAGATCTGTCCAGTGGTGAGAGAGGTGTGTTGAAGTCTCCCATGATTATTGTATGGTGGTCTCTTAGACTCTTGAACTTGAGAAGAGTTTGTTTGATGAACATAGCTGCACCATTGTTTGGGGCATATATATTTATGATTGTTATGTCTTGTTGGTGTATGGTTCCCTTGAGCAGTATGTAGTGTCCCTCTTTATCCCTTTTGATTAACTTTGGCTTGAAATCTATTTTATTTGATATGAGTATGGATACTCATGCTTGTTTCCGAAGTCCATATGAGTGATATGATTTTTCCCAACCTTTCACCTTCAGCCTATGTATGTCTTTTCCTATCAAATGCGTCTCCTGTAGGCAGCATATTGTTGGGTCTTGTTTTGTGATCCATTCTACTAGCCTGTGTCTCTTGATTGGTGAGTTTAAGCCATTAACATTTAGGGTTATTATTGAGATATGGGTTGTTCTTCCAGCCATATTTGTTTATTTATGTTACTAAACATGGTTTGTTTTCCTCTTTGATTATTTTCCCCCCTTTACTGTCCTACCTCCCACTGTTGGTTTTCATTGTTATTTTCCATTTCCTCTTCCTGTAATGTTTTGCCAAGGATGTTTTGAAGAGATGGTTTTCTAGCTGCAAATTCTTTTAACTTTTGTTTATCGTGGAAGGTTTTAATTTCATCTTCCATCCTGAAGCTTAATTTCGCTGGAAACACAATTCTTGGTTGGAACCCATTTTCTTTCAGTGTTTGAAATATGTTATTCCAGGATCTTCTAGCTTTCAGAGTCTGTGTTGAAAGATCAGCTGTTATCCTGATTGGCTTACCCCTAAATGTGATCTGCTTCCTTTCTCTTGTAGCTTTTAAAATTCTCTCCTTATTCTGTATGTTGGGCATCTTCATTATAATGTGTCTAGGTGTGGGTCTCTTATGATTTTGCACATTCGGCGTCCTGTAGGCTTCTAGGATTTGGGGTTCTGTCTCATTCTTCAAGTCTGGGAAGTTTTCTCGTATTATTTCATTGAATAGATTGCTCATTCCTTTGGTTTGAAACTCTGTCCCTTCCTGTATCCCAATGACTCTTAAATTTGGTCTCTTGATGTTATCCCATATTTCTTGGATGTTCTGCTCATGGTTTCTTAACAGTCTTGCTGAGCTGTCTATGTTCTTTTCAAGTTGAAATACTTTATCTTCATTGTCTGATGTTCTGTCTTCTAAGTGTTCTACTCTGCTGGTAGTATTCTCCATTGAGTTTTTAAGTTGGTTTATTGCTTCCTGCATTTCTAGGATTTCTGTTTGTTTGTTTTTTATAACCTCTATCTCCTTGTATAGTTGATCTTTTGCTTCTTGGATTTGTTTATGTAATTCATTGTTGAAGTGATCTTTCATTGTCTGATTTTGCTGTCTGATGTCTTCCTTGAGACTTCAGATCATCGGAAGCATGTATATCCTGAATTCTTTATCTGACATTCCATCAGCTGCAGCTATTACCTCTTCTAACGTTGAGTTGACCTGCATTGCTTGTGGTCCTTTCTTTCCTTGTCTCTTCATACTGTTCGCGTTCCTTTCTACTTGGTGAAACTGTTGTGCTATTGAATTTTCCCCCTATATATTTATATTGGTCTTGTATAGTTGCAAAGTCTCCCTCGCAGGCGCGGGCGGCGGCTCTGCCCCTCCTCCAATTGGGGCAATGTGCCTACCACGCCGGCAGGCCGCTGGGCCTGCTCTGCCGGTGGGTAGCAGGTCCGCCGACCTTGCAGGCGCGGGCGGCGGCTCTGTCCCTCTGCGGGCCACTAGGCTTTTTCTGTCGGTGGTCGCAGTTCTGCCTACTTTGCAGGCGCAGGCAGCGGCACTGCCCCTCTGCAGGCCTCTGGGGCTGTACTGCCAGTGGGTCGCAGGTCCGCCTACCTTGCAGGTGTGTGG
Source organism: Marmota flaviventris (assembly GCF_047511675.1). Classification (NCBI taxonomy): domain Eukaryota; kingdom Metazoa; phylum Chordata; class Mammalia; order Rodentia; family Sciuridae; genus Marmota; species Marmota flaviventris. Next base: position 69,548,730 of record NC_092508.1, read on the forward strand.
GGGGGGCGGCTCTACCCTTCCTCAGGCCACTGGGCCTGTTCTGTCTCTCGGTTGCAGGTCTGGCCTGTTCTGATGGTGGTCACAGTTCCGTCTATCTTGCAGGCGCGGGGGGGAGGGGGCGGCTCTGCCTCTCAGCAGGCCACTGCTTCTCTTCTGCCGGTGGGTCGCAGGCCCGCCTACCTTGCAGGAGTGATTGGAAGCTCTGCCCCTCCGCGGGCCACTGGGCCTTTTCTGTCGGTGGTCACAGTTCCGCCTACCTGGCAGGCGTGGGGGGTGGGGGGCGGCTCTGCCCCTCAGCAGGCCGCTGGGCCTGTTCTGTGGGTGGTCACAGTTCCGTCTACCTTGCCGGCGCAGGGGGAGGGGGCGGCTCTGCCTCTCAGCAGGCCGCTGCTCCTCTTCTGCCGGTGGGTCGCAGGCCCGCCTACCTTGCAGGAGTGATTGGAAGCTCTGTCCCGCCGCAGGCCACTGGGCCTTTTCTGTCGGTGGTCACAGTTCCCCTACCTGGCAGGCGCGGGGGGTGGGGGGCGGCTCTGCCCCTCAGCAGGCCGCTGGGCCTGCTCTGTGGGTGGTCACAGTTCCCTCTACTTTGCCGGCGCAGGGGGAGGGGGCGGCTCAGCCTCTCAGCAGGCCGCTGCTCCTCTTCTGCCGGTGGGTCGCAGGCCCGCCTACCTTGCAGGAGTGATTGGAAGCTCTGTCCCGCCGCGGGCCACTGGGCCTTTTCTGTCGGTGGTCACAGTTCCCCTACCTGGCAGGCGCGGGGGGTGGGGGGCGGCTCTGCCCCTCAGCAGGCCGCTGGGCCTGCTCTGTGCGTGGTCACAGTTCCCTCTACTTTGCCGGCGCAGGGGGAGGGGGCCCTGGTGGCATGCCTTTGAAGTTAATATTTTATCTTCATTGAGATCTCTCTCTCTCTCTACCTGCCTCCTCCCCTCCTTTCTCTCTCCCTTCCCTCCCTCTCTCCCTCGCTCCCCCCTCATGGTGCAATGTCCTGAGCTCTTTTCCTTCACCACACTCTTCTGCCACGATGTTCTGCCCCATCTTGAGCCCAGATCAATGGAGTCAGCCATCTATGGATCGAGACCTCTAAAACCGTGAGCCCCAAAATAAACTTTTCCTCCTCTAAAATTGTTCTTGTCAGGTCTTTTAGTCACCACAGAAAACTGACTAAACTATTTTCCCCAAAACCAAAACTTCCTAAAAGAAAACATAAAAGTTTTACAATATTTATTTTCAAAAAATTCCTACATTTGACACCAAAAGCACAAGAAATAGAATTAAAATGTATAAACTGGACTGCATCAAAATTAAAGATTTCTGTGTAATGAAAAACACAACCAAGAGTGAAAAGGCAATCTACAGAATAGAAGAAAAGATTTGTAAATCATATATCTAAAAAATGGGTTATAAACTAGAATATATAAATAACTTCTACAACTTAATAATAAAAAAAACTACTTATTTTTATATTTTAAAATTTTCAATAGGGTTAAATGTCTATCCAAGTCCAGTCCTCTGCCTATTAAAAATATACAAAAAATCTGAATAAACATTTCTCCAAGTTGATTTACAAATGGGCACCAAGTGCATGAAAAGATGTATAATATCACTAATTTCAGGGAAATGCAAATCAAAACCACAATGAAGTGGTACTCCACATCCAATGGGACAACTACTATTAAAACACACAAGGCTGGGGTTGTAGCTCAGTGGTAGATCACTTGCCTTGCATGTGTGAGGCACTGGATTCAAATCTTAGTACCACATTAAAAAAATAAAGATATTGTATCTATCTACAACTCAAAAAAAATTAAACACACACACACACACACACACACACACACATCAGAAAATAACAAATGTTAACCAGCATGTGAAGAAAATGGAATTCTTGTGCACTGTTAGTGGGAATATAAAACGGTGTAGCTACTGTTGAAAACAGTATAAAATTTTCTCCAAAAAATTTAAAAATTAGAATTAGCACATGATCCAGAGATTCTACATTTAGGTATATATTCAAAAGAATCAAGAGAATGACTTCAAAGAGATATTTTCATATCCTTGTTCATAGCAACGCTATTCACAATAACCAAAAGGTAGAAGCAACTTAAAAGTCTATCAACAATTGAACAGATAAGCAAAATATGGCAAATACAATAAAATATTACTTAGTCTTCTAAAGAAAGGAGATTCTAAGATATGCTACCGTATAAAGAAAACTTGGGGACATTATGTTAAGTGAAAAAAAGCCAGTCACAAAATAACAAATATTATGTTATTCCAATTGTATAAATAGTCAAATTCACAGAAATAGAAAGTGGAACAGCGAGTTATTTGTGTATAGTTTCAGTTTTGCAAGATGAAAAAGTTCTACAGACCAATTGCACAACAATATGAATACACTCGTGGTGGTAAATTGTACATTATACATGCATTTTTGCCACCAAAACATTTTTAAATGATCCAGTTGATGGACAATATTGCCTTGATTGGAAATTGATTAGTTCAGTCAAAATGGCTATGATGATATACTATCACATTCAGCTATTGAATTTTCTTTATGATCATCTAATTAGTTAATAGAACTTACTACTTTTAATGACTTCTTCATTAGCATTCTCTTATGCCTGAGGAAGATACAATAGCCAAATCTGAAAAAATAAAATACTATTAAATATTTTCAAAGTACAGGCATCTCTTCTGAGAAAAATCAGGCCAAGAAAGAGCAATGAAGGGAGAACTGAGGTAAAGAAGATTAACTGAGGGGGAATTTGGTTATTTCTATTGGGCCCATGTGTAAACTGCCTCCACCTAGCCACCCATCCACGCTGGAGTTTCAGGCTCAGTATAGTTTTACACTCCCTTTCATCTGGGAAACAGATTCTAGATTTGTCTTACCAAGACAAATCAATAGATTGAGCTACTGTGATGTTCTGCAGAACATCAGAATCCTTTTAGACTCTTAGGGAAAAAGATAGGAAAGTAAATATAGTCTCTGAACAAGAACTTAGTGTATACTGTAGTACTTCCCTGGGGCTTTTGTTTCCCACTTCTGGTACTCCTATTGATAGTAATAGGGGGGATGTATGTTCCAGATCAACAGCTAAGGCCATGTTAATCTACTCTAGCAAATATTCCACATCTTATACAGCAGCTACAATTGTGCTAAATTTGGTTGAATCCAAAGTAGTCCACTATCATCCTTCAGCATTTAACAAGTTTCTGTTGTAGCCAGACTGATGCATACCTCATGTCTTTAAAGGTGGCACTAATCTCTGAAATTCTCTTTCTGATACAATACTGATTTTAATTTACTGTCATAGCCAAATCAAATAGTTTTAGAGTCCTCTAACACACCATAATGTTTCTTAACCCCAGGGCTAAAGAATCAATGCCAAAATACCAACTGTGTCTGTTGGTACCACTTGGGTACCAGGGAAATGATCAATGGGAGGATCAGATCCCCCAGAAAATGTACTCTGAGGCACAGATTTCTGTTCAGGGAGTTTTTGTGAAGAGAACTGTGAGCAATAATCCCTGTGAGAGATAGAGGATATGGATTTGGTATGGGGAGAAGCTGAATTATACTGCAATTACAATAAGCCTTCAATTGGTTCCACAGGGAACCTTAAAGTTGGGAAAGCCCTTCAGAGTTGTCCCAAACTGAGGCAAAGGGGCCAGGATTTTGTGCCATTGCATTGAACATTCATTGAATTCAGTATGTCACAGGGGAGGCTTCTTTCATACACAAGAGTCAGTATAATTTCAGCTGAAGGTAATGCCTGGAAAGGAACTTGAGATTGAGGCACAAGCAAGCAACATCACTGACAATGGAAATAATAAAAGCCCAAAATCTTGAAAGGGAATATTAATGATGCATTCTAAAATCCATTACTCTGGTCTCCATATTTTGCAGTAAAATAATAGTAAATAAAAATATTGCAGAGAATATACCTATTACTATTATTCATTATAAAAAGTTGTCTATTGTTTATATAAACTCAAGTTTAACTAGGAAACCTGCATTCTATATCTGGCCACACTATCCCTAGAGAGAACATAAAAGAAAAGCTAAAAGAGTATTAATGTATTTCTCTTTTATAGTATTATACTGTGGATAATATGAAAACCTGACATGGGAGCCCAATGATAAAAAATTGGTTAACCTCAACAACTTTCTCTTTGTTCAGAAGAATCCTCAGGTTGTCTAATTATAGGAATTCTATGTCCTTCACTACATTTTACCACAGGAAACAGAAATAGGCTTACATAGAACATTTCGGAAATATTAAGGAAACTGGATTGGGGGAAAGACACAGGACATAGCATACATAAGAGAAAAAAACTGGAGCAATAGGAATGGAAGGAAGGGAAGGGGAAGAGATCACTGAGAAAGATTCAGAGAATTTACTGACTGCATGATGTACAAAAATAGAAAGTGGACAAAATCTAATCAAATTGTAAGCTCTTGATTTTAGGTTATAGACGAAATAAAGATGGTATAAGATATATGTTAAGCTGGGCGTGGTGCTGCATGTCTGTAATCCCAGGAGCTCTGGCAGCAGGGGCAGGAGGATCCCAAGTTTAAAGCCAGCCTCAGCAACTTAGTGAGATCCTAAGCAACTTAGTGAGACCCTGTCTCCAATAAATAAAAATGACTAGGAATATGGCTCAGTGGTAAAGTACCCCTGAGTTCAACCCCCAGAACCCACCCCCCAAAAATAACATATAAAACAAAAAAAAAAGAAATAGATTCAAAGGGAGAGAAATTATACATGTCATGTCAATGTCATATCATTCATCAGAATATAATATATGTGAATAAATTAACTAATATATAACACCAAGCTGTTGTTATTGAGCAGGTGATCATTTTCCACTAAATATATTACACCTGAGACTTTATAGATATTTTTAACCACCTGGCATTTCTACAAGCTGTACTCAGGATGTTAACTTACACCAGGAAGAATTATTAGCTAAAAATATAGACACACTCTGAGAAATAAAATTTTTCAAATTTAGAATCTTAATTGAAAGATTTTATATTTATTGGAAATATTTGTCTACAAAAGGCAATTCCTAACTCAATTTCATTTTTAAAAATTATTTTATATTGTCTATATTACTAAAGATCTTTTTGAAATATACTTTTTAGTTGTCAATGGACTTTTATTTTACTTATTTATATGCAGTGCTGAGAATCAAACTCAGTGCCTCACAAATGCTAGGCAAGCGCTCTGAGCCACAACCTCACTGAGCCACAACCTCAGCCCCCTAAAGATTTTCTTTTTAAGTAGAATTTCTCTGCACAAAAGGAAACCTTTCCTTACTGGCATTCTCTCACTTGCTGGTCTTGGATTAAGTTACCAGTAGATCTCCTAAACCATAATGCCCTTCACATCACCCCTACATCATTTTCTATTTTTATTAATCAATCCAGAGCCACCAACAGATCCATTAAATCTTTGTACATTCCATAAGATACCTTCATAGCATCCTCAACAGCTAGATGTTTATATAGTACAGTCTATGGACAGAAAAATATAAGTAAGGAAATATAAATAAGGCTTTTCCTATGTTCATTCAAGATTCTAAAATGTAATGCTACATTTGCATTTGGTAGATAGTTCAACTATCAGTAACTTAGCCACAGTTATTAGCTGTAAAGGTTAAAATATCCACTACAGACATCAGTGAACAAAACAAAATGCAGCTCATCCAAATGTCTTCCAATCAGAAATCCCTCTTCATAAGTATTTCACACCATCTCCTGTATTCCCTAACCATGCCCAGCAAAGAGAAATGTATGTAATACATGTAGCTATGCCATTTTAAGAAATCTTTTCTTTTAACTATGTATTTTCCATCCAAAAAGACCATTCAATTTTCCACTATAAGCATTTACAAATTATTAAGTGTTGACTTTTATTTATCTGTGTGTGCATTATCCATCAACCTTTTAACCCAGGATAGCTTATAGCTGCAATTGAGTGTATTTCCAGACTAACTTCTTGCTTTATTAGGTTTTTTGGTGTGTGTATAGGGACTATAAGAATAACTTGTCATGGCATGACACAGTAGAAAGGTAGATAAATATGTTACTGGGGAAAAAAACGTAATATAATGGCATTTCAACCTCAGAGAGAAATTATTTTTACATTATATATTACCAGATTAAATTTTTCAAGTTTTTGCTGACTTCTGTTTATATAATAAATATGCATGGCATAGCAAATCACTACACTTATCTAATAAGTACAACTTTCTTGAAACTAGGTGTTTTCTATGTGCCAAACAAAATGTCAGGCACAGAATATGTATAGTTGTTGAAAGTTTTACTAAATATTATATTAACTCTCCTGTTATGTAATTATTATAGCTGAAGGAAAATGACTCTAATTATAATTTAATGGTTATATTACAATGCTTAAAGTGAAAAATCATTTGCTTCTCAACACAGTGAATTATTAGGAGCTCTCCCTGATAACTTGTACTTAAGATTAAGTGGGTTTCACCATTTGACCCTGCTTATCCCACTCCCTTGTCTATACTCAAAGGACTTTAAAAAAACATACTACAGTGACAGAGTCACATCAATGTTTATAGCAGCACAATTCACAATAACTAAACTGTGGAACCGAACTACATGCCAATCAATAGATGAATGGATAAAAAAAATGTGGCATATATACACAATGGAATATTACTCAGCAATAAAAAAGAATAAAATCATGGCATTTTCAGGTAAATGGATGGAGTTAGAGAATAATATAATGCTAAGTGAAGTTAGCCAACCCCAAAAAACCAAATGTCAAATGTTTTCTCTGATATAAGGATGCTGATTCACAATGGGGCTAGGGGAGAACATGGGAGATTTAGACAAAGTCTACATAGAGCAAAGGGAAAGGAGGGTAGGGAGGCTCAAGAGGGTAGAAAAAACACGGTGGAATGAGATGGACATCATTACCCTAAGTACATGTATAAAGGCACAATGGTGTGACTATACTTTGTGTACAAGCAGAAATGTGAAAAATTGTGCTCTATATGTGTGATATGAATTATAATGCATTCTGCTCTCATATACAACAAATTAGAATTAAACAAAGAATAATAAAAAATGATTAAGTGGGTTTCACTTTTCAATTAAATATGGCAAATACTATATACTTTTATCTCATTAGTAAAAATTACAAGTTAAAAATAAAAATAAGCTAATGCTATATATACCTTTAACTGGGCTATAACAATAATTGTCAATATTTTTGTAACTTTTATTCCAGGTACTATTATAAGCATTTCCCCTTAATTCTCATTAAGACTTTAAAAAATACCTATTATTATCAATATTTTCACAGTTGAGAAAAATGAGATACAGAGGAGGTAACTTAGTGGCTGGAAGTTTCACAGCAACTAGGGACAGAACTGATAACTGAACGCAGTACATTCTGGTGTCAGAGTCTATACAGTTAACCACTAGACCACACTATCTCCCAGTTGAATTATCTGCCCTCTTCCTATTAAAGAGAACACACATAAATGGTGCTCCGTGTTTCTCTCATTCATATCTGACTAAAACCAGTATATCGATTGTCTTTAACTCTCTGTCAGTGACAGTCTACTCTGTAGGTAGGTACCCCGCCTGTCCTATATTCACCTCCCACTTTGCACTTGATATGCTGATCTATCATTGTTTTTTTTTTTCTTTTTGTTCCCGATTGATTACAATTCCTTCAAGCAAGGATTATTGAAAGATGGGCACACAACACAGGCCTAGAATACAGTATGGGTCTAGTAAGTGTCTGTTACATGAACAAATGCTTCTCATTGTTGCAGATCTGCCTATTGGCTCTCCAGAACTGTCATATCTACCCCTCTACCTACACACCAACATCACTTTGACGTCAACTTTTGCAACTCTCCACAATGCAACAAACTTCACATTTGTCTTTGAAATACTTTGGAAGGTACAACAATAACTGTTCCAAGAGAAACAATATCTTACCTTCTAAATCTTCTTTCTCAAAGTGTGTTTTGAGAATAGAACGAGTACCGCCTCTATCCACAACTGCTTCTTCATCATTTCTCTGTAGATTGGGGAAAAAGAAGATTAAGTAAATATAATTTATCTTATAATTTATCTTCAAAAAATAAGACTTAATATGATCTAATATTTAGAGGCTTAATTCAGTCACTTAAATCCATTTGTACATTAGTAGCCTATTAGATTATCAAGTGTGGATTTTAGAAAAGAGACTAAAATATATTTGACCATATATTCACTAAGGAATATCATCTGATTTTTCATAATATTGGTGGTATACAAACATTCCCATTGGCATCATTTGCTAGTGAAATGAAAAACAGGAAACAAACAGCTATCCCATCAATTTAGTAACATACATCTTTATCTCTGATAAAGAATTCTTATTAACAAGATCACATTTTGAACCACACAAGGAAAGTATGAAAATCATTAGTATTAACACCATTAATGCTATGGCAGGGTGAAATGATTCCACTGCCATTAAAAATTGATCTAATCCCTTGAAAGCAATTAGTAGACAATTAATAGGTAAACAACAACTCTAATTACTTTGCTTCAGTATAATGCTTTTTATTCAAACTAGATGGTGAATTATGATGAAGTACATTAAGCCTTCATTTAGTTTCCATATATACTTTTACCAAATTAGAATGGCTTGGCAAATGCTATGTCTTCTGAACATTCGTGATCAAAAATAATAAACTCACTAACTTGATACTCAGTAAAGTAATGGAGAAAGCATTATGTTAGTACAATCAATCAGTACAATCAATTTGACCATAGAGGATGTTATGGTTTGAATCTAAAATGTTCTCCTAAAGTTTATATGTTAAAGACTGTGTACCCAATGCAGCAGTGTTCAGAGTTGGGGCTTTTGGAAAGTGATTGAATCATAAGGGCTTTAAAACTTCATGGATTAATCCATTGATGGGTTTATGATTTAATGTGCTATGAGGTGGTGGAAACTTAGGAGGTGAGGTTTAATTGGAGGAAGTAGGTCCTTGGGGGTGTGTCCTCAAAGGCTAAATCTTGCCCCTGGGTCCCTCTTCTCTTTCTGATTCCTCCTACCATGAAGTTTACCCTACCATATGTTCCCTGCATTGATATTCTGCCTCACCACAGGCTGAGAAACAATGGATCCATGCACATAACCATGGCTGAAATCTCCAAAACCACGAGGCAAAATTAACCTTTGCTGTTTTTAAAATTATTTCTTTCAGGTATGTTGTCACAGCAATGGAAAGCTGACTAACACACAGGAATAAATGGAACTAAAAAATACTAAAGGAAGTGAAATATAAATTATTTTTTACTTTTATCTGGTTGTGAACATCCATGTAGCAAATGGTTTAAAAGTGAACAGTGAGCACAACAGGAGAAATTAAAAGATAAACTAAAGATGAACAAAGCTTCCAGCATCTAGTTCTATTTCCAATTCTATTCTAGTATATGATTATTTTAAAAAAGTATTTTTTTTCTTCTTTGAAATCCAGAGTATGCCAAAGAAGGAGGAGAGTAAACAATCTTTTCTTCTTCTCATCAGTTAACTTGACACATCAGATCCTATGGACATGCTTTCACTGCATTAAGAAAATGACTTTTGACTGAGTACCACAATGCATACTACTGAAAATAGGAATTATGGGAATCCAGAGATAAAAAAGAATAATTGCTCATTTAAGATCATGAACAAAACAGACAGGGAGTGAAAACAAATGAAAAGCCAATGTTTCAAGCTTTGGGAAATTTGTGCCAATAAGATACATAAAGAATAAGAGTAAGGGGACTGGGGATGTGGCTCAAGCGGTAGCACGCTCGCCTGGCATCCTGGCATGCGCAGGGTGCTGGGTTCGATCCTCAGCACCACGTAAAAATAAAATAAAGATGTTGTGTCCACCGAAAACTAAAAAATAAATATTAAAAAATTCTATCTCTCTTTAAAAAAAAAGAATTAGAGTAAGGGGAAGAGAAATAAAAGAAGAACCAAATTGACAAGCTATATATATTTTGAAAAATGAAACAAAATTATTTTGCAATGTTTTTGTACTTGAACTATATGATCAGTGATAACCTCAAGAAGGAATACATATAAGGAAAATTTCAAAATCAAAACCTAACCAAGTGAAGTAAATGAGGTAAACTATTGAGAATAAGTGGAAGAAGAAGAGCATATCATGCAAGACACTACAGATTCTTCTTAGGACCCTCCCTTATCAACTCTCTTTGATTTTTTGGCTTATAATGAGATTTAAGGCCCAACAGGTCCAAAAAAATGAGATATAAAACATGACCCATGGCTGGGGTTGTGGCTCAGTGGTAAAGCACTTGCCTAGCACACGTGAGGCACTGGGTTTGATCCCTAGCATATAAAAACTAAATAAACAAAATAAAGGTTCTGTGTCCATCTAAAAACTAAAAATATTTTTTTTAAAAAATGACCCATGAACATTTGAGCTATACTCAAAAATAATTGCAATATTCTTCCAATTTGCACCAACAGAAATCTAGAGAATGTGTGTGGGAATGGAAATTTAGGATTGGGATAATGATAGAAGGAATATGGAGGTAGCTTGGATTCAATTAATTCATTCAGATGCACTAAGAAAATTCTATATTCAGTGTTAAAGTTCCCAGGGTTAGAAAGGGCTCTAACAGTTTGGTTGATTGACTAAAACACACTAAATGAAGTTAAATGACAGAACAGCTTCAGCATACTATTGAGGAAAAAGTGCCTGATGGCTTAGGGGGAATAGAATGTTGGACTGAATTTATCACAAAGGCCTGCTCACATTTCCAGGAGGTTCCAGAGGATACAGTTTTTACCATGACTATGAAAAACAAATTTGTGAGGTGAATGAAGCATCCTTGAGCATAACTGTGGTCTCTCACCATAGGTCAGAAATTATAACAGGAACTGCATTGAACTGTCATTGATACCTAATTATGATGGAATAACTAGATCCCAGGGCAAGAGGATGGCAAAGGCCAAGTAATAGCAATTAATCACTAAGATAAGATGGGTGTGGTTACCATATGGACAACAGAATCAAAACAATAACAGTATGACTCAAAAAGAACAATGTTACTGGCTACTTGATTGAGGTATCCCTATAAGTGAAAGAGATGGACTGTCTACTAAATTTTTATCTGTATAAGCCAAAAGTTTCTAAGCCAAGTGAACAGAAGTCTAATTTGAATCATCAAAACAAAGAGTCAGCCTTTCAATAAATTACCATATGGAAGCCAACTTACAAGCATAGAATCCCATATAAGGGAGAGAGGAGAGATCCACTTGAGGAAGAACCCTGCTACACTGCCAAAAACTTACAGTATTTTTTATAGCTCTCTCCAAAGGGACTTCTCACCTTTTACCAAGGTGGCCATACATTGGGGATAAGGAAATAATCCAACTGTGGGGGGATTTCTGGATACTCGCCTTGAATTAATATTTACCCCAATAGACTCAAATTGTAACTGCGGTCCACCAGCCAGAGATGGCTAATCAATGGAGTTTTAGCTTAAGTCAGTCTCATCATGGATCCAATGGGTTGCTAGACATATCTTGTGATTATTTTCCCTCTTCCAAAATGAATAATTGAAACAAACATGGGTTACAACTACAGGAGTTTTCAAAATTAAATTGGTGGGTTTTTTTTTCTTTTCAAGTATTTAGATCTTTGGCATATGTGATGGATGAAAGGAAGGTACCCGTTCAGAAAAGAATGAAGATGCTAGGAAAGAAAGAAATTTTTTTAAAATTGCCCTGTGCTAAGTATCAGAAAAGATGACAATGATCCAAGGACTTAGCCACCAGCATTATAGATAAGAACTCTATTTTTCTGAGATTTAAAGGGAAAATCATAAGAGTTGTTGTTTTCAGAGATATTCTGAAGAAACAAAGAGAATGGCAGATGAGAAAACCTCTATTAGATGGCCTTGTTTTGGGGTAGTGAGGATACTGAGAAATGACATCATTTTCCAACACTGACAGAGTGAGTAAATAAAGGAACTGAGTCATTGAGAAGAGTAAAATACTTGAACTCTCATGCATACAAGTTTAGAACATTATATGTTGCCCCATTAATATGTAAAATTTTTATGTTTTATGTACCAGGTAAATTTTCAGAAATTAGAAAATAAAAATATTTTTTAAATCTACTTTGAGACTGGCATTATAATCAACACTATGAAGGTATCTATTATGGATAATCCAAACCGAAAACTATTCCCATAAACTCTAATTTGAAGTGGCCAGGACAAAGGATTCTAAGAGAAAAAAAATCACAATATTTTCTAATTCCTTTTCATAAAATACTAAAGACAGTTAAAATCCTGTAAGAACAGATCATAACAAGTTACACCATTCACACCTTAGTATCATGTTTCCAATTAGCTGTTCTGATTAGTTTAATAATCTCTTAGAAATATCTTCAGAGGATTAGGTACTGCACTAGTAAAAGAAGTGAGAGGAATATAGTTAAATATTTTCCTAACTATCAGGATAAAATGAATAGCATTGTTGAAAGTCTAAAGAGATATTATAGTCAGGTGTCTGAAGTGAGGGACAATGTATCTAACAATATTGTTTTATACCAAATAAAGTTTAAAAATTCTATGTTGGTGAAAATCATAAATTATTTACATATAAAAATGTTTTTAAATTCTGGAACATAATCTTGATAAAAATTAAGACTCCATGTTTTACAAATGTACTTATTTTCAGGAAAAAGATAATAGACATATTTCAACATAGGAAAATCAGGTCTCATGTGCTTCACACACAGACAAATACACAGTGGAACAGCATATTTTTTAGCTTGAGGCCTTGTGTCTTTCTGACAAAATTTTCATTGACATGTCAGGGAAAAATGTTTGAAATCACGGAAAGAATTGTATACTTGAATGAGAGAATATTAGAGAAAAAGTATGAAAAGATAGGATTCTGAAGAGCAGAGGCCATTGTCTGCTCTTTGGCAAAGTTTTAAAAACTGTTGTTTTGAGCAATAAAAGTAACAGATAAAACTAAAGATGGGATTTATATAATTTTCCTGAACCAGACAAATGCAAGTTTTAGTCTACTTAGCATCTGATATTGACACATTTACAAATTAATTCATCATCTGTGCATGATATATTCATATATGTCATGCTAGAATACATCCCTGCCCTCTGGGATGTTTTTAGGCAGAATGCCAAAAACTGAGTCAGGCATCTATTCAAAGGTCAAAAGGAACTCTTTTCTACCGTATCTGATGATGGCAGTCTCTTAGAAACAACTGCAAAGGGGGAAGCTTTTTTTGTAAGATAAAATGATTTCCCCTGTATAGTAAAACATCCCATTTTTATTTTAAGGACCTTAAATAAATAAAATACAACTTATACAAAAAGGGTTTCCCCTTATTTGTATGAGGCATACATGCTCTCAAATCAAAGATAATTTAACTGAATTACCAATGGAGAGATATTGAGGTAAAGTAAAACTTTTCAGAAGTAGAAATAAAATCCAAATAAATAATTATTCAATTGCTATACAGGTTACAATTAGAAACACAATTAGAAATATTTGTTTTCTTGTGTTCCGACCCCACCCACCCCCGTGGTTCTGGGAGTTTGAACTTGTCCTCATGCAGGCCAGGCACTGAGCTATAAACCTAGCCTCTGAAATGACTTAATTTTATGTTTCTTTGAAATAAATATTAACTAGAAGTGAAATATGAATGTAATTCAGTGGAGTAGAAATGTCTCATTTTAAAGCTTTATATTCATTATTCCCTTTAAGTATTTCCTCGATGTTCCATAGATACCTAAAATATATGATTGTTTAGGTTGAAAATTCCCCAAACACAAATTAATACTAAGACATACTTAAAGTCTTCTACTTTGGATATAGCACAATATAGTCAATATTATTCAAGACTTTTAATACAGCACTTTTCCCCTCATTACCAAGGGCAACTGAACATGGGGCACGAAGCAGGGAAGATAGATTATGTCACCGGATACCACACTTCATGGTTACCCCAAAATGCCAGTAAGATAAATTTTTATTTAATTTTATAGTGAGTTACTCTCTTTATATTTTTTGAACATAAAACACATTAATATGCCCTAATTTCAAGTATTTACCATTTACAAACAAATTTTAGCACTGTATGAGAATAGAACACAAATGCATGACCCTGTCCCTCAATACATTTTTTAAAAATATTTTTTTAGTTGTAGATGAACACAATACCTTTATTTTATTTATTTGTTTTTATGTGGTGCTGAAGATAAAACCCAAAACCTCACACGGGCTAGGCAAGCACTTCACCACTGAGCCACAACTCATCCTCACAGAAATCATTCCTTAACTCCATCTATATAGAATTCTAACCAATTTAACAAACTATAATCCATTACTTTCCAGGAGAGCAATGCTTTGCTCTTGCTACATATCACCCATGCCTTCAAGGGGAAGAACAAAGAGTATTATCCACATCCCTGCTCCAGTTAAACCTTGTTTATAGCTAAATAGAATTTGTATTCAGCTATTTTAAAGTCAAACTCCATAAAATTGGCATGAGCTAAAAGCATTGTATTGCTTTCTGCATTTGATGACTTCTAAATAGTAAAACATTTCTGTTTTGAATCCAAATACATATAAATGTAAATTGGGAACATCTGTACCTTCCCCCCAAAAAAATTAATGAGAAGAATTTTTGTTGTTATTGTTTTTGTTTTACAACAATAAAAATATCTAAACAAATGTTAGAGAACTATAGCAGAAAAAAAGAGCATTCAACCCAGCTCTCACATTTGAAGTATAAGGTGCACTCTCTTACAGAAGAGTAACTGTAGGCAGCACATTCAATTCCTAATTTCAGATAAAAATATCAACAATCTCTTAGAATTCTTCGTGAATATCATTAAGCACTCTATAAATATGTTTAAAATGCATTATTATGATTTACCATAACTCTTTATCAATACACTTCAATGAAATATAATTTTACTTTTTCACAAAACAAAAATCTAACAGTAATGCCATAGGCAGGAAAATTCAAATTTTTAATATTCATCCTTTCAGTAATTCTCTTTATATTCTAGAATGGATTAGTAAAAACCAAAGCAGTTCATCTTCAATTCAGAATTCTTTTTTCCCTGGAATTATTTCCATCCCTGTCCCTTTACCTTGTTCCTTTCCAGTCTTAATTTTTATTGGGTTACTATTACTATTACTTGGTAACATAAACAAGTGTTCATATTTTATATAAACCCCTCTCTTAAACAAAGGAAGTATACTAGGAACACTCTTCAGTACTTTGATTTCTATGCTGTCAATTATTTTACCTAAATATATAGAGATAATTTTTATTCATTTTTATAGTTAGATAATACTCCATTTTATGGATACATCATAATTCATTCAACTAGTTTGGATTGCCTCCATTCTGTTGCTATTAAAATTAATGAAAATGTATATCCTTGTACATATACCATTTTGTATTTCTGGCAGTTCATTTTTTGAGATGGATTCCTAGAGATGGAATTGATATGTCAAAATTAGATGAATTTTCCATTCTTCCAGATGGTCCACATTTCTTTCTATGAGGTTCATATACTCCTACATTATTTATCTTACCAATTTTTAAAAACTGTTAACCTTTTCTGCCCTTTTATTAGATATTAGGATAGGATGAGGTGCTATATGTTCTCTTCTGATTCTCAAAGTTCCACTTTCCAGTATTCTCCACTATGTTCTGTCCTTATAGACTTTATTATCAGATTCTTTGCCTTTGAGTTTCTGGTTGAATTTAACCAAAGAGAGATTCAGGCAGAGAACTGGAGTAAGAAGAGAAAGACATGGACCCTCTTGGGTCATGGGGGTTGCAATGGGACAGTTAGTGTAGGTGGAAGATGGGGGCTGGTTCAAAGGAAAAGAAATAAACTGCTAATACCTTCAGGACACTTCCCCCTCTCCCTCAATTTGTTGCCAAGGTTACCTGCTTTCAGAGAATTGTTCCTTCCTGCAAGCAGTTGTTAATGAATGCTTCCCAGGCTGCTCCCTTCCTGTCTATACCCCTGGATGGCTTTATTCTTGGCCTTGAATCACTCCACCTTTTGACTCACCTTTTGGTCACTAGTCACATAGGTTAGATAAGAGGGCATGACAGATAGGTAGGCATGAGAACAAAGGAAATCTAAAACCTACAAAAAGGGCAGGACACCTCC